>NC_069129.1:40179046-40829703 GCF_026914265.1 Mya arenaria
TATTTCCGTTCCAAAAATAATGTTTTATGGCTTAAACCGTAACTAAAGGTTTAGAAAAAATGCATAAAACATCAGTTTTTGAACAGAAATATAAAAAACTGTGATCTATTTTTTTGTCAGCAGTCCTATATAACTGGTTTCCATGGGTTTTCGCAAAAATTGGCTCGTTCCAAGACAAAAAATAAAAAAAAGTTGTCAAAACATTCAATCTGTGAGAGTGCAGCTTTAAAATGTGACATTATTTTAAGGTGGAAGTGTATAAAATGCTTATTTAATGATTACATTAATTTGAATTTGAAATTGGTAGGAGAGAAAATTGGACTGTAAAGCCAAACATACTGGTATGTGTATGACAAAGTGAGCATTTGAACATATCAATATTCATTATAATATTGAGGCATTGAAGACATTGTGTTGCATAGAAATCAAAACATACTTAAGCATTTCATATGTATCTATGAACATGTCTTTCCTGTTTGTTGTTATTTTGATCTTTTGGTTTTGGGTTTCGCCACAAATGCTATGAAAAATACATGTACATGTATTGTAAAATTAGAATGAGTATGAAATCCTTTTTTCTTTTCTTTTTTTTTCGCACCACCCGTCCAACAT
This sequence comes from Mya arenaria, assembly GCF_026914265.1. Lineage (NCBI taxonomy): Eukaryota > Metazoa > Mollusca > Bivalvia > Myida > Myidae > Mya > Mya arenaria. The sequence goes on from NC_069129.1 coordinate 40,179,659, forward strand.
TTTTAAAAAAAAATCCGTTAACCAATTAATAAAAGAAAATGGCCTAAAGAATAAACTTATAAAAGGAAAAACTCACCAACTTCTAACACAATGAAGATGACATTGAGGTTCTTCTGTGATGGTTTTACATCCTTTATGTATGCATATTGCAGATTGTCTGTCATGATCTAAGCTGTATGAAAAGAAAAAAGCATTAGTGCCATGTGAAAAGTAATAGTACCAACATGGGTCTGATAAAGCTGGATTCACACTACGACGTTTGGTTTACTGACGTTAGGGCAAACGTCCAGCTCTGCTCTTAAAAAAATTATAAAAGTTTATAAGAGATGAAGTTCCCTGGCGAACTTTGTGTTTGTTGAAACTTTTAAACATGCAAAAACTTTGTCAACATTTTGAACACAGTGAATCCGTAGCTTTGCCAAAGTTTGGTGAACTTTGGACAATGGATCGTAACAGATATGACCACTTTTTAAAGAAGACGTGGGATGCTGACCTCACCTCACTTCTGAGCTGAGCATTTGTTTGTCTTAGTTGGACTAAGTCAGCGACAGCTACACATAAGCTACATCTGCTTTAACAAAAGATTGCCTACGCTAATAGAAAAAATACAATGTTTGCAAATGCTGCCAACACTGTCAAATGCTAGGAAATTTCATTTACGTTGATGAAAAATGTTGGTAGTGTGACTGTAAAAAATCCATCTTGCAAACGCAACTTTGCTGATGTTTTGGCCATTCTTAGACTTTTCAAACGCTGACCAATGCTGGTTCAAACGTTCATAGTGTGAACCCACCTTAAAAACAACAGGAAATCATATTACTCATATAAGTAGTATACATCCAGGGGCATACTCATTTAATGCAGAGACAGTTGAGCTGAAAAAAAAACAAAGAACAAGAATATTACTAAATGTGATGGATGCTCCCCAAACACCCATTTTCTATGATAAGGCAGAAATTGTAATACAATGTGCTGGTAGAAGGTAAATTATTATACACAAATTAGAAAAAATCAGAACATGAAAAGATATAGGCAGGTGTGAGAATTAAATTTTAAAGCAAATTCCAAGAATTGAAACTCAAAAGTTGTTGAAATAATTTGTATAATCTATAGTTTTCAATATATCAAAGACCTTTCAAACAATTGAAGTAGGTCCTAAAAATGTGTCATGATTTAAAAAAAATATTCACAGAGGGGTCACTCTCCTGCTGGACCAATCCCCGCCTCCCTACTACTAAATAGTTAATACCTTCCAGCGCCGCTGTTTGTTTGAAAATACTGTGCACACAAGATCTAATTATTAAATTTAACCATCAGTCATTTGATTTGTTTCATACTAATGTAAAAACAACTTGAAAGGGATAAATGAGACCCCCAAAGGCCCTCCTTAATAAGTAATAGGGACAGTGAAAATAGTGCAAATGTTAGTTGTCCCCCTTGTGCAGTTGTTGTTTATACTAACTCTAATAAGTGGCCAGCATAGACACATATTATGCAAACAAATCAATCAAACCGTGCTTGAAAATAATTTGTGTCCCGTTTGACACATCTGAGTTACATAAACCTTTACAATTTATATAAAATGGATATAAATGAAAAAACTTACGATTCCTAAAGGTTTTTGATCAAGGCAACTTTAAAAATAAGGGAAACAACTCTTACGGTTTGTAATTGTCATAACGGCAGTTTGGTATCGGTTTCCTTGAACGGTGAATTTGATTTTTGATAAGAACAAAAATCAAATCTTCAAAAAATATCAGAAAATAAGACAGTGTTCAATGAAATTATAATAACATATTATTCAATTGTAACATTCCAACCGCTTTGATATATCCGCATACATTGTATAAAATTTATATTATAAATGTAACAGAAAACTGTAAATAAGAGATTTTTCATCTGTATGGGTCTAATTGATCCCTTTATAATCAGAGGAGGAAATGACCATGTCTAAAAGTTATAATGCAACGACTGTGTATTTACGTACACATATGTGGTTAACTTCTAACATTGATTGAACATACTCAGTGTTAAAACATATAAAAATACTTTATAAAGATCCTGGACCATTCCTTTTCTAAGATAATTCAATCAAACCATGTCTGTTTACATGTAAATGAGGTACACGTGTTCGTTTTACCATTATTTTTTGGTAATTTAGGACACTACATTATTTAACGGTTAGCCATGCACAAATCAGTTCTTAAAACCTAACACCAGTCCATCGTTCGGTTGTAAGGCTTGGGCAGGTGGAAATTGACACAGTACGTGGTCATAAATTGGCTCAGGGATAAACACATAGAGAGCTGACTTATCAAAAGACAATTCAAGACAACACATGTACCATACTAGAGTATCTACCATGGCCAAGAGTGTCAAATAGGTGCATCCCAACCCGAGCGTAGTTTTCTTTTAGCGCAAACATGCGAGTTTTACCGAGTTTCCGCAGATCACCCTGCACGAGATGAACCTATCCACACGAGCGACCGTGCCTAGTTTAAGGAATGTTTGGCATGATAATCCCCTGCTGTGCATCTCCTGCTAATTGCACTGGTGTCACAGTAGGGGCTAATTTCCTGTGTATTCGTTTATAGGCCCAGGGCCATTTAGGGTCCATTTCTATAATACAAATCTCCAAAACTGCACAGTGGGATACTCGGATCGGATACCTGATAAGACAATTAGGCAATAAGATTAAGATCAATTAACAGAGGTTGTGTACAAATACACGGTTTTTATTTTTATTTTATTTCTTTATTTTTTATTTATTTATTATTTATTTATTTTTATTTTATTTTTTTATTTATTTATTTTTTATTTATTTTTTTGGGGGGAGGGGCAATTATAGATGGCTTAAACTAGGCCTTTTTCGCAAACCTCAGTTACACAAAATATTTATAGTAAAAATGTATAAATACAGTTGCTGGACCTATTTTGTCCGTAGTGAAAAAGCAGTTTCATACGAGGTACATTTTTATATTTGTCTGTGGGAAAGAGGATTTCCAGCATGGTCAAATATTTGGATATACTTGTATAGGGTTGGAAATAGATAGATCTACTATTCTTCTGTTCAGAATTTCCTTTAATTTCACAATGCGTGAAAAATCAATCGTGAACCATTGAATTCTTGGTTTTGCTTCCCGATCTTTGGGAAGCAGTTGGTTCCAAATTAGGGAACATCTCGAAAGAGTCTCGATGTCTCACTGAAAAAAAAATGCTTTGGTTTCCCGATCGGTCAATTTCCTTCACAGATTATAAACCTAGTGGTCGTATCATGTGGTTTGTGACGTTCGAGTCGGATAAGGCGTAAAGAAAACAAACTTCCGTCGCCGAACTAGAGAGGATCACTGTCAGACGAGTATTCTGGTCTCCCATATGATCTCCGGGATATTGACTTGAAAAGAAAGTGCTTCTAGTGTTAATGCTTGGTAATTAAATATAAAAATTACGGTTTTGAATTGAAAAAAGCAACAACCTACAACATTGTATGAACAGGGAAAATAAAACATTGTTTTTAAGATTGTATCTACCAAATAGACTTTTTTATTAATTGTGCATATCAGTGCATAGTTCAAGGCAAATTAGGCCAACTGGTTGATCGATTTGGGTACCAGATTGCTCGACTTGAATGAGAGACTTAATCCAAACATCATGAAAACATCCCGGGATGTAAATTCCGGTCATGTTTGTTGTACCATGTTCCACCCTGTGTGATGTTGCCATATTCGAAAAGACTCGCATTGACCATTATAAATGTGACTTTGACCTTTATATCAGATTTTTGTCCAACATCGTTGACTTTGCCAGTAATTGTCCATAAAATGACATCGAAGTATAATTTTAGCACAACTAATGAATCTACCTGTTAGTTACAAGTGGAGGGCCGAGTGTTCCACCACCTCATATAGTTGGGTACATTTCTAAAGATGCTACAGTACTAGGTAGGAAGCAGCGGCTCACACAAACTTGTTGCAAAGAAGTGAAAAATGTCGTCTTAATGTATTCAATGAAAATCAATGCCCTTTCTGTTTGGCTTGTATTTAAAGCGATATGCCTGACTTGGACTGCACAGTAGCAAAGTTAAGCAAACTTTGACTTGTAAGGGTAATACAGTTCATGGATGGAAAATTTAAACAGAATGTAAACTAAAATTATGAATATTTATATGAAAAACTACAAAGCAAGCTCACTAGCCAAAAGTGTAAACATAAACCCCGTTTAACAGCACAGAGTAAACGCCAAAGACATAGAACACAAAAACAAAACAATAACAAACAAGGAACACGGAACAACAGCACAAAACTCCACAAACATCACAGTGCAGAGTGAGGAATCACGTGACTTCAACGGGGTTCTCACATGTGTCACCGCGGTTCAAATCCGATGTAAACAAGCAAGAAAGTGACAGTTATTTCTAAATAACTTTTTTGAGAGAAAAGATGGGAAATATTTCTTAGCCTATAAAAGACTATACTATTTTCTGCTTCTACAAGTCTAAAATATTTTGGATTTACTTGTATTTTAACGATGGAATTCTTGGCCAAAATTTCGAATCGACAGGACTTTGTAGAACGATGCAACGCTGTGTGCGCCGTGAGTCTTTGTTTTCTATACATTTCTTATAATTAGTAATATTTAAGACCTCAAACATGTGTTAAAATGTTGATTTTACTCATTTCATTCATTAAACGAATTGTTTGTAAAATTTATTTTAGTTCTTTTATGAATATCGATATTTCAAGAGAGGCTGTTGTTAACGTGAATTATATATTTGTTGTTGTTAACGTGAATTATTCTCATAACATGCTTAATTGATTTTATAAGTAGTTTGAACTACTCTCTCAACTTTGACAATAATGCATTCAACACTGAACTTTTATTCCAAATAATATTTCTTTTATGAAATGAATATATATCCATCCATTTGTTCGATTAAAAATGTCAAATTTATGTTCTAGGTTGGCCGTCATGGTGATATGTCCAAATTATCCATTGTTCTTCTGTAAGAGACGGAGTCAACCCTTATATGTTTCACCAAATGTTGACAAAAGATGGATAAATTTAATTGATGCAGTGATGAGTACATTCAAATGGAAGACAATATATACTCCAACCAACCCCGTTCAATGTACATCCCCTGGTAAAAGCAAGTCAACAGCGAAGAAATGATTGAACTACGTTTTAATGTACAATAAATCATTAAACTATTGAATAAAAGAAATAGTGATTACATGTTTTGCTGGTTGGATCCATTGCATTTGTATATGATGTCATTATAAACTACTTATTTCTTTTTTTCATGATATAAGAAAAACCCTTTGAGTGAAATGATTCAAAACGTCGCACACATAATGTAAAAAATCAACCCTTTTAAGTTATGGATTTTATGTATGCAATAAAAATTTATTTGATATATGTTTGCGTATCACATAAGTAAAGTCATGTTGTTGTTTATATAAATATAATCATATACCATTGTTGTTTGACATTACAAATTATAGAAATTGTGATTTATTATTTGTAAAAGATTTCTCAATGTGATGATATTAAAGGAACTGTGCACCAGATGATCAAATTGCAAGAAAAAAAGAAAATTGTCGAAAACTGACATAAACTTGGTTTAAATGTGTACAATGCATTGAAACTTACTAACTGAAGTACCACATAGTTTACAATTTATTTAAAGATGCACTCTTACTCCAAAATAAGATTTACCACAATTAAACATATTTTTCAATATTTTTATATATTCCAAAAAGGATGAATAAATGTCGAAAACAATGGTTCTAATGAAAGATACCGAGTTTAATTTGAAAGAAATGAGCTTAACACACGGCCTTTCTACCTTATAAAACTATAGTAGACAACAGTAAATATTTTAGCATTCACCAATCATTTAATATTTTTGCACTTTCTGCTATTAAATACACGGTTACAATCTTGTTATCAGTAATTAATATGTTCCATAAACGCATAATTTAGTAAGAAGTTAAAGGTTTATCAGATAACATTTATGTTTGTTATACATGTGTATGTATTGATTTTGAATAAGAGTGTCACTTTAAGTTTAGCAGTTATTTTTCCATTAAAAAAGATTACTGGGTATGTCGTTATAATAGATTTCATTCCTTATGCGTGATTGGATAGTCGATGTTATCACGTGATATTACCAAGTTAGGTTTATAGCTTAAATATACCACTCGATAGAAGTAAGCCTTCGTAGCACAGTGGATACAACACTAGATTTTAATTTTGGCGACACAGATCCTGAGATTCGTTACAGAATAAAACTTTTTTTGGTGCCAATCTGGTGTACAGTCCCTTTAAATATGTTAAAGCTATTTTAAGAAAATCGTATAGATATTTAGAAACATTGCCAAATTGTTAGTCATGGGCAAAAGTTATTATAGATATATTGCAATCACTAGGATTTTATGATGCATGGCTATTTCAAATTGTTGGTGATTTTAATATATATTTAAAGTGAACTGAAACAGAGACTAAAATGTATATGTACAAAAAATGGTTTGCTGAATTTATTAATTCAGCTACAGTCAAAACGTTTGTTTTGTTCACTGATTGTAAGTTACAACCTCTTTTGTGTGCTGTTAATATAGTTAAATTTAGGAAAGCATTGACGAGACATAGACTTTCGTCAGGGGTCAGGTAAGAAATTGAGGCCGGTAGATGGCACAAACCTAAACCTATTTCTGAATTTGAAGGGAAAAGTCAAGTTTGCCATAAAATAGTAGATGAGTTTCATTTCTTGTTTGAATGTACTTTATTTAGTTATTGAAGAAGACAATACAATACATACATAAAAACTTTTTAAATAGACCAAATATAACCAAATTTGTTGAACTTTTACAAATACATGTACCAATAAAACTATTCAAAGGATCTGTCACCTCACTAGTGTTGTGCCGTGCGTTTTTAACTATAAACCCGTTATTTGACACCTATGTGGAATTAGCTATTGAAGTCCAAAACAAAATCCTTTTCACGACACCAAGTTCTTTTCACGATTTTATTATGTTGTTCTTTCATTAACAAATACTTGATGTAATAACACAGTGTGTGTAGTCCAAAAATTAACACCAAATATATTGTACAACAGCGACAACGCTATAGTTTGCTGGACTGTGGTAAAACCACCTTCGAGCTCAGACAAATTTCAAGAGTCTGTTTTCTATGAAGAACTACCTTTTTCTCCTTTTTTTTTTTTTAAACAATTAAAAAATCTGTTACTTTATATTGTGCAGCCCGGTCATGCCTACCATAAATTAAACCAATAGAAAAACAGGAAATACTTCATAAAGACTGTCAGCTCAGCTCAAACTAATTACTTCTGATTTCAAATAGTTCTTAATCAAAACGTATGTCAAGGTGCTAAATTAGATACAAAGGAGCAATAAAACAGTTAGCTTAAGTCAATATGGCTTCGAATGACAACTCCTGTGTTTGGCAATAAGCAACATCCTATATCGTTGGCGTTTGCCAACCTGTTACAAACACAGTTGCATATTTCAAATAACAGGTGTAAAACATCTAACAAATAATTTGTAAATAACCCAACGCTGAAATTATGAAAATGGTTTCAATTAACAAAACAATTTTATCCAAAGTATGGCATGACGTACAGCATAACACTATGGTTATATTATATTGAGTGTGTACTGTCTATGTTTAAGTTGTGTTTCGAAAGTATCTTGTTAGTAAAGATAAGTATACGTGTTTTAATATATATCGTGACCTACGATCGATTGATAGAAGTGCATTTAATTATATATATTATGAATTCCATTGGTGTATGTTCATGGACATAAGGCCTTTATACATTTGAATAAACTATGAAACTTTATTATCACAACTCGAGGCTTGTCGTCTGCAGCACAATGGAAACATTGTCATATGGTATTATTTGAAAAGTGAAAACCTTGTTTCCGCATAACACGCTATGCTCGGGTTGGAGATGAACCTTTTTACACGAAAGGCCATGCCAGATACAAATTATCATCTTACGAGGGAAGGTCATTTTCATGGTAGTCAATTTCGTTGTCAGTGCTTCTTATTATTTCCCGATTTCTTATGGATAAAGATATTTTGACCATTTTCGAAGCACGAATTTAACTGGAGCGTGGACAGTTTGATGGTTAACCTTTAGGAATGGCGATTTTGTTATTTAATTGTTATTGCTATTTGTCGTTTATTGAGTGTTGAATTTCTTTAACTTTGGAACGAACATGAGACGGGTTTGGCGGAAGTGAATTTTGCCTTCCATTTTATTGTATCTATTACTTCATCAATTTAATTTATCCACCTTTGTAAACATTTGGTGGAACTGCAGAAGGATACTGAATATTTGGAAGTTTCAAATCGATCAAATTGGTGTAAATTCATACCATGAATAAGAGCTTTAGGTTGTTTAAATTCTCGTCACAAATGAGGGGGCATTACAAACCATAAAATAGAATAAACTGAACATGTTATGATAAGTTTGTTAAGGATACCGACTTAACATAGTCAGCTTTATTGTGATGAGAAGAAGTTTACATTTATGACAGCACATATCACTATAACGTTTACAACAGCAATTCATGAAAATTCGATATTTATTGAAAAAACTAATATAACATTTAACGAACAATTCGTTTTATGAGAGTAATGAGCTTTTTAACGCATGTCTGATATCTTAACTATTACAGATGACTAAGAAATATGTACAAAACAAAGAATCACGGCGCACACAGCGTAGCATCGTTCTACAAAATCCCGTCGATCCGAAATTTTGGCAAAGGATTCCATCGTTAAAATACAAGTAAATCCAAAATATTTCACACTTGTAGAAGCAGAAAATAGCATAGGCTTTTATAGGCTAAGAAATATTTTCCAATCTTTTCTCTCAAAAAAATATTTAGAAATAACTGTCACTTTCTTGCTTGTTTACATCAGTTTTTAACCGCGGTGACACATGTGAGAACCCCGTTGAAGTAACGTGATTTATCACCCTGTATACTATAATTTTATATAAACTAGGTATGTTTATCAAGGATTGTTAGGTACCGCCTTCGAACGGTCAGTAAAATGAAGTTGCCAATTGTTCGAACATGGAACAATTGTAGGTACACGCACAAAATGGAAACCAGCTTGTGAAGCATCGGTTTGCAACTAAGCATCGAAAATGGAACGATCTAGTGTAGAATATGGCGCGTACTTTTTACGCTTGAATTTCGTTATTGTAAACACGAAACACAGCGATGAAAAACGCCAACACACTGCAATTTTAATTGAACAGTAGGAAATATTGTCCAAAGGATCTTAACACACTGAGTGTACACACATACACACAATTTTTTGCGTATATATATAGGTCATTGTGAGCTGTTGTTGTATTTCGAAATGTATTGGCGACACACGTGGATCTGAGGAGGATAGCGTCGATTTAGTTACGGGATCCATCAATGTAATTTCCTTCGTTGTAATGTGATATGTTTTCAATTGACGTTGGGTTGTTGTGATGCGTTATCTTTCAAAATACATTTTTAGAAATCGGAGAAAAGGGTCTCCTTGGATTTTTAATGCCTTTTGGTATCGTTTAATGCGCATTATTTCTACAATAGTTTATTTATGTGAAATAATGTGATTGACGTCACATTCAACTAAACGGCAGCTAGTGCAGTCGGGATCAAGCCCATTCGGAACTCCTCAGCCATTTTTTATCGAAATCATGATGCAGTCAATACAGGATTTGTGTATCAATGAAAGGCCGTTCATGTAACTTTAACAAGTAACCCAGCAAACACATAACGTTGTGACAACGTTGTATTTACGTTACATCTAACGCATTCTTAGCTTTGCTGTATGACATTGTCACAATGTTCTTAACGTTGTCACAACGATAATTTGGGAACCAACCTTTATATAACGTTACCACAACGTTGAGACAAAAATGCATTCTAACGTTGTAACAATCATGTATTAAGTGTTGTGTATTGGTTGCCAAAGCAACGGTGTCACAACGCCAAGAAAACCTCCACATTCGTAACGTTGCGACAACGTTATGGCATAACGTTGCTGCACCATGTTATGTCTAAATCTCTAGATGGAATCATATTATGTTGATGATTCAACACATGTGTAAAAGAAGTTGTCGAAATTTGACCTTTTACTATATATATATAGTATTTACAGATTAAACATTAAACATTCTAAATAAACAAAAGAATCATACTCACGCTATTGTTTTAATAAAATATTTAAAAAAAATAAGCAAATTAAATTCAGTTTGGAAAAAGGGTGTAATGTGCCTATGATTTTAACTGATTATATCGGTCATTTATCACTGAACAACATGAGCAATGTTTATTATAAAAATGCGTGGATCAACTTGTATAGTAGGTCTAAAAGAAACCTTAAAGAGTCCAGAATTGACCAGTATGATATATTGTAAAAAAAAATTATATGATGATTCTGATACAAAAATCTCTGTTTCTTTGGAGAAAAGAAAAGTTTATATTTCGAATTCACGTTCTAAATCATGCTCTTTAAAAAGTTGAGTTGACATGCGTAAGACGTTAAGTTGAATAAACTTAGATAATCCTGGTGGCATGATTGTTACAGTATCTTGCGCAACGTGCATTAATCAAACAATACATTTAATACATAATTCTGTGTCTATCAAAACGACCAAGACGATGATGTCACGACGTCACGACGTCAGGACAACGTTTTTTTAGTTTAAGGCAACCGCGAAAAAATATCTCAAAGTTCTTAACACAACGTCAGAACAACGTTAAGAGAACGTTGTCACATCACAAACATTTCATTATCATTCTAATACTTGCAAATCGTTATGAGATACTTTTACAGCTAATTAGTGAAAAATAGTTACAAATAAATTTCACAACGTTGTGATAACGATGTGTCAACGTTATATAATAACCTTAAAATGCCACAACCTTCCTAAACGTTATATTAACGTTATGTATTTGCTGGGAACAAACCAGGACCCCATCGACACAAAAAGTGACATTCGATAAACACTCGTCATACAAACCGAGACAAGTGATACAACATATATAGTCTTGGAGTAAGATTTGTTGTTGGTCCCAAATATATTCAACAGTCTCTGGCAGTTAATTTCTTAAATCTTGAAACAAAAACAAAACCTTGCAAAATATAAGTAAACAAAACTGTCACTGTTGTAAAAGGTCATATAAAAAAGAATACTTTTTGATTGTTTTCTTTGTACAAACTGAACAGATGGCTCATTTGTACATTCTTTTGAAGGAAACAGTTCCTTTTTTTGTTCTGATTTCTGAATGACTAATATATTTTTAAAGAATGATTTAACGAACTATTTATGTAGTCCTCTAACGTCCAAGGTAACATGAACAAACTTCCAAAACCCCAACTAAATTGCTCAGTTTATAAACAATGCTCGGCAGTAATCTGAGACAGTCTTGAAAACACCATCTGCAGGCTTCCGTGACACAAACTCGTCATTGAACCTTTTCTCGTGTTACAGAGTTGGAACCCCGTGATAATGTTGTATTTAAATTGTTTCACAATCGTTGTAAAATTAATAGGTTTAAACTAAGGATTGTCGTTAGGGATGTCACACATATAGGGTTAAGGCTTGACACTAGAAGTCATAATCACGTTCAGAAATACAATGTATATCATACATTGTATGCTCTATGACAAATTCTAAAAATATATGAACAATTAATTACGTATCAAATTCCATTAATATGATTTGAGACAAATGACAAGTTCTTTCAGCCTTGTTAACACACAGGTAGCAATATTTCTAAATTCTAAAGAAGCATTGCCGTTACATAAGTTATTAAAGTGCTCAAGACAAATAGAGGCATTCTTATTTAAACCGGTATGGTCAGGATGACGGGAAGGGTTCAGGGGCATGTCCAGGAGTTGACATAAGAGGGGGCGTTACTTAGGTGCGTAAGCGTTCGACTTGCGTCCTTCCCTCGGAACCGAAATTGATTTGGTTTAAAAGTTTTGGAATTGGGGTTTGATGGGTACTCCACGAAGAAAAAAATACCAATTTCTTGTCCGAAATGGTGCGTCTTGGACGTGTTTCATTTCTTTTTTACTAAATTGAAATAAAAAGTAAATTTTGACAATTTTAAGGGGGGTGCTTTCGCCCACCCTGTACCGCTAATGGGGTGGCACAACCGTCAATTCCCCTAAAACTTTAATTGCACTGAGGTCTTGAAATGTCACGTATATTAGTTGATGCGTTTCAACGATGTATTCAAGAATGTTCTTATGCACTTTATAATGTGGGAATAGTTATGAGAAAAACGAAAAATATGCTCATACGCCCCCCCCCCCAAACACACACCTGCTGGAACCGCCACTGGGCATCGGCCTTTTTTGCCACTAGCGCGTGGCCGATATCATCATCCCACCGTGACGACTTCAAAACGAGTCTACCGCCTATGACCTCGATATATAATACACTATATTGACAGTTTCTGTTTTGCTCGTGTGTATGTCTAACATTTTTCACAAAAACAATGGCGACAGAGGCATCTTTTCGATGTCAGCTAAAAAGTGGGAGATACTGTGTGATTCACTCTAACAAAATATATGATTTAACGGATTTTGTTGACAAACACCCCGGTGGTAAACAGTTAATTGCCGACCAAGTTGGCATGGATGTTACGCAACTTATGAAAAATGACATTCACATACATTCACCGGTAGCTTACAAAATTCTTGAAAGATTCTACATTGGAGAATATATGCCAGTGAGTATATTGTGGTACATAGTGAAAATACATAATCATAAATTAAACCATGTTCTTACATCACGTTCACACTGATATTGGCTGCTTATGGAAACGTGCAAATTTGCAGGTGACTGTAATCAATGTATGGATTTTTGTACTTTCATGCCAGTGGGATGTTAATGTATAATAGCTGTATGGGTGGGAAAAGTGCTGACAGGGAGAGTAGTACTCAATTGAAGACTCCAATCAGTCATTTTTGTGTGTGCTCAACTTGAAGATATTTTAATAAATCTGGTCATATATGATATAGGCTGATGTTTATTGGGGTCATAAAGTAAACCTTATAGGGTATACATGAGGTTTGATGCTGTTTGCTAAAGAGGGTTATACAACACAATTTGTAACATACCTTATGGGGTATAATGGTACATAAGATAAAGAAGAAACCTTTTAGGTCAGAGACTACTAAATACATTTCCTATATATACTTGAAATAACACTGATTTCGAGTGCTTAACAACCCCAAACAACGATTATGGGGAGAAAGTTCCACATGTGTACTAAACATTACACAACGTTAGCAAATAAGTTACAATTATTAGAAGAAAAATAAAACTGACTGAACGTAACCACTGTGTGTTCGATAAAGTGACGGAATCCGTTGTTGGAGTACAAACACTGTGAAGAAAAAAAATAAAAAAATAGATCAAGAAGATCCAGCATGTCCAGCCTGTTTATGAAACCACAAACCATTCAGATTCAAAACCTATAAATATGGTAATAAGCCAATGGCTTGAGGTGGTATAACCATGCTTTGATTCACTGTCATGTGCTAGTTAAAAGAAATTAGGCATGTAAAATGAATAGGCACTTCCACATTTGTGTAATTAGCCCTTTAGAGTTTAAGGGGTATACATGCGGTGTGTTGATTAAGCTGTTCTCTATCGAGCAGTTTATAACAATAACAAACTTAATCTGGTAAAACCGTTCATTAGAAGAGACTACCATCTAGATCTATATCCAGGTTGTTGTAAGTCAGCGCCTTTTATATAAGGAATTAATTGCGGGATTGATGTCATTATTGGGTAATGAACGCAGTTTGGCTGGTTAAAGTGAGTGGTGTCCAAAGGACTCCACGCTTTCTTAAACCAGCCCAACTGCGTTCATATCCCCTATTATGACATCAACCGCGCAATTCATTCCTTATATGTTTACACCAATAGTTCATTATTTCATTCAAGAATTGTTAAAAAAGTACTTCATTTCCTTTAAAAAAAATTCTTTCTCACCCCTTCTGTAAATAGAAGGACCCGACTGTAAAAGGAAACGGTTTATCAAATGACGTCACAATAACGCGGGAAAAAGTCTATCACTTCAAATCACTTTCAAACATACAATTGAAACACTAATGACAACAATACATTTAACATATCATATAATTACACTTTCTAACATGTTGATTTAAGTTTTTCGGAGCCTGCTGACACAATACAAACAATAACAAGGTAAACAATTTTCATGTTTATGGTTATGCAATGCGAAAATATTCACAATTGCCGAAAGACAGTTCCTATAGGAATGTAAGTTGAGGTGTAAATATCGTGCGATGTGATACTCTGCCTATGCCAATGACCCTTATATATACCCAGTTGCTCGATGTCAGAATAAACCTGATTGTGACCTTACTGCATGAATATATTAGATTGAAAGACCAAACTGATACTATCACTAATATTGATGAACCAAAACACTGACCAGGATTTAAATAACTACTAGAATATATACATTAACAGTTGAAAAATAATATTATTTGTCCTTTTTGTCCTTTAAGGATAATATCAAACCACATTATCTGTCCATGCTAAACCAAACGCTTTTTGATGTTCCAGGCTACATTTAGAGTACTTGGGTAAACTAAACTTAAGTGTCCCAAAATTTGGAATTATTTGATATGCAGACCTTCATGATTAAATATATTGGAATGAGAACAAAAACTGAGACAATCGCCAAAACTAACGAGGGAAAACATGGATCCCATTATTAGCGTAATTTGATATTTAAAGAAACATTTAAAGTTGAAAAAAAAAATATCCGTATTGCATAGTTGAAATATTGTATGAGTATTTCAAAACAAATGAAATTTCATGGCTAATTAGTCATTCATCTGATAATACATTGCATTGATGTGACACTGCATATTGAAACACATAAATGTACTTTCTGTTCCATATATACAATGTATCGCAGTATATCAGTTTATCAGTATTATTGCACATTCCAAATATTTACATGATGATCCAAAAGAAATGATAATTTTAGTACATAAGACATGACTATTTATAAAACCAAACAAAAAAATATTGACCAATTTACACCATAGGTGGAAATATCCATTAGCAAAATACTAATCTGTTTATAGTTCATAATAATATGCGAAAAATTGTTTGCACCTGTGAAAATCCTCAACTAGTGTTTCTTCGAGGCCTTTTTGCCACGGCATTGTGACATATTGATGCCCTTTTGACTTTCAGAAAAGAGCCCTGCTGCCCAGTCTAAGGCTCCAATAAGAATTTCGAAAGAAGGAATTGAATTTGATAAAAAATGTATCTATTGTCTATCTAAGTTATAAAGGTATAGATCATTTTCTGAAAATACCGACAAAAAACAACAACTTATAAATTACACATTTTAAAAACCAAGTTTAAGAAGTCCAATGCATTACTTACATATGCCAGGGTAAGCTTGTAGAAAATGAAACATCAAATGTGCCAGTGTGCGCTTTAAGGAATGTGTAAACATTGACCCCTTTATGAAAAAGTCCATGCCCTATGACAATCATTGAAAAAACACTACCTACTGCTTACTGATACTGCCACCTATGACAATCATTGAAAAAACACTACCTACTGCTTACTGATACTGCCACCTATGACAATCATTGAAAAAACACTACCTACTGCTTACTGATACTGCCACCTATGACAATCATTGAAAAAACACTACCTACTGCTTACTGATACTGCCACCCATGACACTAGAGGCATGACCAATTGCCAACTTTTGACAACCCCTGGCCACAAATTGGTTGTGATAGGTTTTAGAAAGGTTGTTGGCAGTCTGAGGAAGGTTGTCAGTCTGAGAAAGGTTGTTGTCAGTCGGAGGAAGGTTGCTGGCAGTCGGAGGAAGGTTGTAGGCAGTCTGAGGAAGGTTGTTAATCTGAGAAAGGCTGTTGGCAGTCTGAGAAAGGTTGTTGGCAGTCTGAGGAAGGTTGTCAGTCTGAGAAAGGTTGTTGGCAGTCTGAGGAAGGTTGCTGGCAGTCTGAGAAAGGTTGTTGGCAGTCTCAGAAAGATTGCTTGCAGTCTGAAAAAAGGTTGCTGGCAGTTTGAGAAAGGCTGTTGTCAGTCTCAGAAAGGTTGCTGGCAGTCTGAAAAAAGGTTCCTGGCAGTCTGAGGAAGGTTGTTGTCAGTATGAGAAAGGCTGTTGTCAGTCTCAGAAAGGTTGCTGGCAGTCTGAGAAAGGTTGTTGGCAGTCTCAGAAAGATTGCTTGCAGTCTGAAAAAAGGTTGCTGGCAGTTTGAGAAAGGCTGTTGTCAGTCTCAGAAAGGTTGCTGGCAGTCTGAAAAAAGGTTCCTGGCAGTCTGAGGAAGGTTGTTGTCAGTATGAGAAAGGTTGTTGGCAGTCTGAGGAAGGTTGCTGGCAGTCTGAGAAAGGTTGTTGGCAGTCTCAGAAAGATTGCTTGCAGTCTGAAAAAAGGTTGCTGGCAGTTTGAGAAAGGCTGTTGTCAGTCTCAGAAAGGTTGCTGGCAGTCTGAAAAAAGGTCCTGGCAGTCAGAAGAAGGTTGTTGTCAGTATGAGAAAGGCTGTTGTCAGTCTCAGAAAGGTTGCTGGCAGTCTGAGAAAGGCTGTTGTCAGTCTCAGAAAGGTTGCTGGCAGTCTGAAAAAAGGTTCCTGGCAGTCTGAGGAAGGTTGTTGTCCATTTGAGAAAGGTTGCTGGCAATCTGGGAGAGGTTGTCATCAGGTTTTACTCTTCTGTAATTGATTGTCTCAGGATTGGCAACAGTTTATAGATGGGTCACAAAATTCTTTTCAGTAGTTGCAGATTGCTGTTTTTTTAGCTTTACTGGCCAAAGGCCAGAAGAGCTTATGCGATGGTAATGTGTACGTAGTATGTGCATCCGTGCGGTCGTGTGTCCGTGCATTCGTGCGTCTGTAAACAATTGCTTGTGAACACGATACAGTCTTCAGTTTTGATTGTATCTCGATGAAACTTGTACAGTATCTAGATATCCATTAGAGCTCGGTTCCTTTCGAAAACCAGCAAGATCCGCCCATGAATGCCTAGATTATGGGCCATGAAAGTTTTAAAGAAATGCTTTCTATTTTTAGCCAGGTCTGCATGAGCGAATTCTATTTTTAGCCAAGTTTACATGTATATGTAAATTCAAGTCTAGAGTTAAGGGAGACAATTTGCAAGTCTAGGATTTTGAGAGACAATTTGCTTTTTGCTTCTGCAGTTGATTCTGTGAATTACTCTGCCTTGTTCTTGTTGAAAGCCCAAAGGCCATTTTTTAGCTTTAAGTTCTGTAGTTTGCGCATTCATCTTAACAAAATTGGTTGTGAATGTTTAAGTTATGCACCTGGTGTCATTACTGGCCACACCCAGGGTTCACAGGTTTGGTAAACATAAATCTGGAAAGGTTTGAAAGTCTTTTTGTGTGTTCGTGCATCCATCTCAGCACAATTGATTGTGAATGTTTGTTCAAATTGATCAATGTTGTCCTAGGATGCCCTTGACTCTGACCTTTTGACCAACTTTTTTTTACTTTTAAAACTACAGAAATTTTTACTATGAGTACAGTTTTGAAAGCATTTTTTTTTTGTCAGGTGACTTTTACTTGGCACATATTAAAATAGTTCATGCAACTAATCTGCTTACAATACTTTCTGGGCTCAGATGTTGAACATGCTACGTTTTCAGGTAACCCAAACACAAAACATAAACTATATGTCTGTTGCCTTTTACCCATACATACATGCTCTGGATTGATATGACCACAAAAGCCATGCCAGTAGAGCATAGGCCCTTTTGGGCCTCTTGTTTTTGTTGGCAGCTCATTGGTGAAATATACCTTTGGTTACAGACCATTCACTAGAAATTTGTTGAACATTGACAACCCATATTGGTTATTTTTGAGCACCCTGTAATTGTCTTGTGACTGTTGCATCATCAATTCCAGCATCTAGGGCTTTCTTGGTGAAAACATGTTGAGATGTTGCCCCTTTAGCAATAAGTTTTGTAATACTGAAATGGTTGTAATGTTCTTACAGCCTCCTCTTATTAATATCCATGAGTGTGACTGAGCCTGTCAAAAATATGCCAGACAATCGCAAGAATGCTCAATATTTTTATGTAAAAATAAGTCGTATAATTTGTAAATAATGTCTTAAAACAAAGTCATACTTTTAAACTGAATTTCAAACAAACTAAAAATTATATATATATTATAATTTGATGAGGCTGTTTCTGGTAACATATGCAGTTGGCAGATTTATCATTCTTTTTTCCTCTCTGCAAGTATTCCACAATATTGCTAATGAAATGTTTATGATACAAAGTCTCAAGTTAAAGAGAAACCATTGTGAAAGAGACAACAAACACACTATTCTAATACTATTAAAATACCTGTCAGAAGGAAAAACAACAACATTTTATGTTCATTAGCTTCTTGTGAGCACTTAAATTAGCAGAGTTAACATAATTATGTAAAAATTGAGGAAATGCTTTGTACTGCCTACTGATGATAGTTCACAGTATGTATCGGTAAGCTGTTTTATTCCTGCAATGCTTAACTGTGTCATTGAAACTAAAGATAATCTTAATAAGTCATACATGGAGGTTACATGACATTGTACTTATTTGCCAAGCAAGCTATTCTACCTGTGTGTGCCCTTTTTTTGAAGCGTTACCTGTGTGTCCCCTTTTTTGAAGAATCCTCTTCAAAAAAGGGCACACAGAGGATTTTGACGAACTGCAAATTTTATTGTCTAAATTCCATTCCTGAAGCAGGGAAATTTATCGAAATCTCTTAGACTGGATGTGATCCAGTGGTAATAATTAATTGAAGAAAGTCCATTTTCTTAATGGTGGTCTGTCAAAAAACCTCTATTACATGCTAGCCACTTCTCCAGTGGAGCAAAACACAGGTATGTCTGATAACCTTGAACTGAAGATAAATGACACACACGCTTCATTACTAATTAGTTTTCAGGTTGTAAGAAAGATCTAAAATTAGTTTATAGATATAACTATTATATATTTTTCTTATAATACAGACAGGAATATGATCTTTAAGTCAAAATTATATTCAACTTTTCAAATGTTTATAATAATCTAATTGGCATGTATTTTCCACACCAAAAGGTGAATGTTTATTTGGAAAAACGCAGGTAGCCGTGAGATCATAACACTAGCTATTCCCTGTATAATAGTTAGCTGGCTTCATTAACAAAATAATAATTTAGTTTGATAGAATCAGAAAGAAAACATTAGTCTAATGCTCATCATAATAATTTTTCGGCAAATATCTCGCAAACATTCCATCCTTGCCAAGTAACCCACTCTTTTTATTGTATACATAAGATATAAGTATAGGTTCTTTGCACCAAGAACCCAATATTTTATCGAGAAATGTTGTTCGCTCTCCCATGCATTTTTATTAGGAAAAACAAAAATAATGTTGTCACCCAGGTTACCCGCCCAACCCTACTTTAAAGGTCTGACTTTTTTTTTGTTTAATAAATATATTTGTTTGTAGATATAAACCATGTGGCACTGTATAATGTACATGTATTTTGTACAAGGTGTTACAGTTTACTTGTACTGGGATGCTTTCTTGACAACATTTATGTCAGAATGTGTATGTACATGTATGTAAATACTAAAATGATATACATGTACATACTTTGAACACATTAAGATTGTTTTCTTAACAAAAATGTTTTGCCTACTTTTCTAGCCTGTCTTTTTGTCGGCATGTTACGGTTGAGTAACCACAACATTATTTTCTTATGGCCTGACCATTTTTCACCCAACTGTGATGATTTTTGTAGGTTCATGTCAGAAATTTAGGCATCATGAGGTGACCGTGACACGAATGAGTAAATACTAAACATCCTATGATCCATGCATTTGCTAAACTACATTTAGATTATGTGAACAAAATGAAGGTAGAAATATGAAAGCTACATATGAAACCATTGAAGTGAAACATTCAAAAGTTATATTGTTAATGTATAATGATTGTGGTATGAAAGACAATGGGCAATGGTTGTAGGGTGACATATTAACTTCCAGTAATATTTTCTGTTATTAAGAATATAAAACTTGATTTCGTTTTAACAAGATCATTCACATTTTATGAAACATAATAACATGGTTTTATGTCTGCGAATCACGACAGAAACAAATATCAGACATAACAATTCAAACCATGCAACGTAGAAATGGGTTTGTGCACACGCATTTACATATTTACATTTTTCTGCTTCAGTTTTATTCCTCAATTTAAGACAGAGAAGTTTTTGTTTCTCAATTTGAGACTGAGAAATAACAAAAGTGAGCCGTAATCTTTCTCAGATCCTTCAATAATGAACACTGATTCAGGCACAAGTTCTTTTTCATTATAAATATTTAGCATAATAAGACAGGATGCATTTTCTTAGCAGTTTATAGTTCCAATGTAGGTGTACTGGTATGGCAATAAAGATGGAAGATGTTTGGATGTACGCCTCTCACCCGAGAGGTTGTGGGTTTGAGTCCAAACAGGAGACATTTCTCTTGGGTCTCTAAAAATGGCCATCAGTACTGGTAGAAATGTAGCTACCCAAGAACTAGACTCAAGCCTGATTCTATAGGCTGCCAGCTTTTGTCACAATCAAGCAACAATAAATTTGTATGATATATTACATTGTTTATTTGTTAGGATCAGTTCAATATTTGAAACAAACATACTTCATGTATTCATATTTATTTATTTTCAGCATCAGAGTAATGGGCATACAAATGGTCACCTGAATGGGCATAAAAATGGAGTGACCAACGGAACTGCCAATGGCGCCACATCAGCAAATGGGGTCAGGGCCAGAGAACAGAATGGGTCATCAAAATATGAGAGTTCTCAGCCATCTGGCAAGGTAAAACATAAGTCTGAAGTTTGTATTGAATACATGTGTATAACTTATATATAGTCAATTTGATGGTCATACATCATTGACCTCTTTCACTGGACAGTACAAGTCTGTAATTCCTATTTACGAAACGTGCTAGTCCATCAGTTTAATTAAACAAGGCATGCCTCAACCCAATGCCATTTTGCACGGAATAGATGGTCAATATTTACCACCCAAAAGTGGCTCCATTTAGTTTCAACTCTTCAAGTAGTATTGGTTTGTCATGGTTCTTGCAAGCTTATTTTAAATCTATGATTGAATTGGCAAATTTAAGTGAGACCAATGCAAAGTGCACATGTTTGAATGCTTTGCGGGATAATGAGCCTGCCTCTTTACTCGCAAGTTTCACATGATATTGAAAAGAATACGCCAAAACACTGACGACCGTAGTCAGTGTTTCTTTGACTAATTGGAAGTCGATTGACAAGACATAGTTGTTGCACTGGTTTCGAAATTCACTGGGTGGTTTTTGAATGGAGCAAAGGCCATGATCATTCAGTGCTTCAACACCTTGAAATGCAAAGTTAATTTGCAAACACTTGTATTTATCACACAATCCAGTTAGCTACATTGTTCTTAGATCCAATTAAGACCAATATTGAATGCCATCCCTTATATGTTGATTTGTCATTTGTTCAGTTCCTGCAAGCACAAACATAGAACAAAGCATGGGAATGAATCAAAAGCAGATTTATTTGGCAAAAACACAAAAATTGATTCTGGCTCCAAAGAAATAGGAAGATTATTAAAAACAGACACCTTCAGAAAATCTTTATTGGTGAAACAAGAAATGCAATTGTGCTCAAGTAAAATTGGTGTTGTGAACAGGCTTACTTTAAAGCTTTCCTGTTTTGATAATGTTTCTGTCTGTACAATCTGACAATTTCATCTTTATTAAATGATGATGACAACCAATGAGATTTTTCATGGATGAATGCGTAAAGATTTCTTTATTTAATAGCTTAAATCTTTTTCACTTTTGTCCCTCAATTTTGAAATCAAGAGTGCAAACACCGCCTTCTAAGGTAGATAAGAAGTTTAAGTGGTTAAGTATAAATTTTATTTATTTTTCCATGATTGTGAAGAAGGTTATATCAACTTGTGCTAAGTCACTCTCATTGGCTTTATCTTGCATGAGAGTGTGGTCTTGTGTTGTGGGGGAAACCGGAGAACCCAGAAAAAAACACTTGTCAGTCACCACATAACAGGATTAAGCTCAGCACACTATTTTTAATTCAGTATAAATAGTGCAATATTCTCTTTTTAAACAGTTTTAAGGCTTTTGATGAAAGGAAATAATTTTTAAGATAAAGAAGATAACTACATTTTGGTTTATGAAATCATATTAGTGAATAATTTTGCTAAATGAAATAATGTGCTTAAGTAAGTTACGCTTAAGATTTTTTGAGAAATTGGGGCCAGGTGGTTTAGTGGTAAAGCATCCCTTTTTCAACCGACAGATTGTGGGTTCGTTCCCCACCAGGGGTATGTTCTCATATCCTGTCTAAATGAACAGCAGCACGTTTCTACCCAGGAAAAAGACTTGAGAGACATATCCACCTTCAGCTGTCTCCTGAAGGTCACAATTGAGCGAAAATCAAATTGGAAAAACCAAAAGGTGTTGATATTATGAAGACAGTTTCGAGCTGTGAGATGGTAAATGTTCCATCTGCCTCTTTATTGAATATCACTTAGAACCTTCAGCATTCACTCCTTAAAGTGTGGCAACTCGACTCATAAGTTTGGTAGAAACATCGACACCTATCCTGTCTGCATCTGAAACTGTGAAAGTAGACGGTTGTTGGTACATATTGTAATCAATAACAGGCCATCTCCCTTGGGCAGAAATGATTTGGAATTTTAAATTCTACCATATGCATGGATAATGAATTGATGCGAGATCCTGAGATCCGGGGATGATAGGTCTTGTAGGAATAGTCTCGAATCTGTTCAGTACTATGGAGACATGATAGTCATTATCAACCCTTCTACCATTGCACACAATCACGCATGCATCAATTAAGTTTTTACCGTCATTTATGTCCTATCAATTTGCTGAATCTGTCTGCATAATAATAACAATGGCTTTGATTTAACAGAGTGTATTTGTTCACCAATATTACTATTGCATTAGGTATTGAAAATAATCAATTGGTAATGTTTATTTTTCAATTGAATGAGTCAACATCATTTCAAATTGAATGCTGATATTGGTGGTGACAAACAATACTTTGCCAGTAACATCACCTTAGTGAGAATAGATACCAAGAGATTATATGGCGTGATAATGGAATTTAATCATTCCTTGTCTAAACAACAAAAATAACATCATAAATTTGTAACTTAAGACACGCAGTTACTAGGCGTTGTTGCTATCACATTTTGTTTAATGAGTAACAAGAATGATTCTTTAAGATTCAAAGGTTTTCAAAGACTTGATTTAATCTCTTACAAACTTGTTGGTGTTTCGAAGAATGTCATATATTATGACACAATCGTATGAGAAACATTTGAGATTTACTTTTATGTAATGATTATGATTAAAGACACTGTTATTCAAAGTCAATACATACACATGTATAATAAACATAAATTTTGACTGATAAACCTTTCACTACTTGCTAAATAATGCATTTATGGAAAATATTAATTACTGATAACAAGATTGTAATCGTGTATTTAAAAGCAGAAAGCACAAAAAATATTGAATTTTTGGTGAATGCTAAAAGATTTACTGTGGTCTACTATAGTCTCATAAGGTATAAATACCGTGTTTTATGCTCATTTCTTTCAAATTAAGCTCAGAATCCTTCATAAAAAACATTGTTTTCAACATTTCTTCATTTTTTTTGGAATATTAAAACAATATTATTATTATGCCCCCCTTCGAAGAAGAGTGGTATATTGCTTTGCACAGGCATGTCGGTATGTCGGTCGGTCGGTCGGTCGGTCGGTCGGTCGGTCTGTCGGTCCGTCGGTAGACCAAAGCTTGTCCGAGTGATAACTGAACAATTCCTGGACGTATGGTCATCAAACTTCACATGAAGGTTGGGCCTGACCAGTAGATGACCCCTATTGATTTTGGGGGTCATCGGGTCAAAGGTCAAGGTCACAGTGACCTTTAATGGTAAAATTATTTTAAAGCTTGTCCGAGTGATAACTCAACAATGCCTGCACCCATGGCCCTCAAACTTGACATGGAGGTTGAGCCTGACCAGTAGATGACCCCTATTGTTTTTGGGGGTCATCAGGCCAAAGGTCAAGGTCAAAGTGACCTTGAATGGTAAAAGGTTGTCCGAGTGATAACGTGACAATGCCTGCACCCATGGCCCTCAAACTTGACTTGGAGGTTGGGCCTGACCAGTAGCTGACCCCTATTGTTTTTTGGGCTCAATGGGTCAAAGGTCAAGGTCACAAAGACCTTGAATGATAAAAGGTTGTTCGAGTGATAACTCAACAATGCCTGCACCCATGGCCCTCAAACTTGACTTGGAGGTTGGGCCTGACCAGTAGATGACCCCTATTGTTTTTGGGGGTCATTGGGCCAAAGGTCAAGGTCACAGTGACCTTGAATGGTAAAAGGTTGTCCGATTGATAACTCAACAATGCCTGCACCCATGGCCCTCAAACTGGACTTGAGAATTGGCCTGTCCAGGAGATGACCCCTATGGTTTTTGGGGGTCATCTGGCCAAAGGTCAAGGTCACAGTGACCTGGAATGATAAAAGGTTGTCCGAGTGATAACTTGACAATGCCTGCACCCATGGCCCTCAAATTTGACTTGGAGGTTGGGCCTGGCCAGAAGATGGTCCCTATTGATTTAAGGGGTCATT
The DNA here is from genome assembly GCF_026914265.1 of Mya arenaria. Lineage (NCBI taxonomy): Eukaryota > Metazoa > Mollusca > Bivalvia > Myida > Myidae > Mya > Mya arenaria. Next base: position 40,204,476 of record NC_069129.1, read on the forward strand.
GGGCCAAAGGTCAAGGTCACAGTGACCTGGAATGGTAAAAGGTTATCCGAGTGATAACTCAACAATGCCTGCACCCATGGCCCTCAAACTTGACATGGAGGTTGGGCCTGACCAGTAGATGACCCCTATTGATTTTAGGGGTCAAAGGTCAAGGTCACAGTGACCTTGAAAGCAAACTCGACAGTTCTTGGACCTATGGTCATCAAACTTGACATGGAGGTTGGGCCTGACCAGTAGATGACCCCTATTGATTTTAGGGGTCAAAGGTCAAGGTCACAGTGACCTTGAAAGCAAACTCGACAATTCTTGGACCTATGGTCATCAAACTTGACATGAAGGTTGGGCCTGCCCAGTAGATGACCCTTATCGACTTTGGGGGTCATCAGGCCAAGGTCAATGTCACAGTAACCTTTAACGCAAAAAAGTTAACAAATCTTCCCCCACTGATATCTCAACAATGCCTGAACCTATGATCATTAAACTTGACATGGATGTTAAGCCTGACCAGTAGATCACCCTTATTGATTTTAGGATTCATAGAGCCAAAGGTCAAGGTCACAGTGATCTTGAATGGTAAAAGGTTGTCTGAGTGATAACTCAACAATGCCTGAACCCATGGCCTTCAAACTTGACTTGGAGTTGCATCTGACTTGTAGATGACCCCTTATGATTTAAGGGGTCAAAGGTCAAGGTCATAGTGACCTTGAACGAAAAAAACTTGTCTTGTGATAACTTGACAATGCCTGCACCCATGGCCCTCAAACTTGACATTTAGGTTTCTGGTGACCAGCTGATGACTCTGGATTTTGAGTTCATAGAGTCAAAGGTTATGAGGGTCATAACACACTTTATCCTCACACTTTAATGGTCATAATCTTAAAACAGCAACAAATCAGCTGTCATTTCGGTCCATGCATATTTCATTCAATTGTCCATATAATCCTGACAACATGGCGCTCAGGGGGGGCATAATGTTTGACAAACATCTCTTGTTTATTATGGTTAATGTTATTTGGGAGTAAGAGTGCATCTTTAATAAGTATGATAAGGTCATTCATTAAGTGAACTGACATTTTCTATGAACATAAGCGCATTGTCTTACAACTCTGTACAAATTATTTAACACTAGTGATACTACGGGCCAGTTATTCAGAACTGTGTCAAGTTAACAAAGTTGAAAGTTAAATGGATACTCTTGTGATCTGCTGATTGCTAACAAGATTTGAAACAACTATTCCAGCTGTATGTATTTGTATTTAAATATATGATAATATCAAATAAATCACATTTAAAGTTAACAATGATGTTATTAATCATATTGTAAGCTTAAACAAAGAACTATCAGCTCTAACTGTACGCCTTTGATAGTTTCGTAATACTTTTTGTGTTTACTTTATATGATACAAAATTAATACAAACACAACAATATTATTTTGTTCTTGTAAATAAATGCCACTTAAGATACAGTAGCTTTATGGTAAATCAATTAAGAATATAATGCTCATTTACAGCTTTTTGTAAATTAATTTAAAATTTATTCAGTTTATCCAGGTTTGGAAAATAATATTTTAGAATATAACCCATATTTCCAGATTTTCACTAAATTAGTTCAGAATATAACCTATATTTCCAGCTTTTCACTAAATTAGTTGAGAATATAACCTATATTTCCAGCTTTTCACTAAATTTGTTCAGAATATAACCTATATTTCCAGCTTTTCACTAAATTAGTTCAGAATATAACCCATATTTCCAGCTTTTCACTAAATTAGTTGAGAATATAACCTATATTTCAGGCTTTTCACTAAATGAATTTAGAATATAACCTATATTTCCAGCTGATGAATTCGCAATCAATTCGCAGATATTACATTATGATTTGGATTCCCACCTACTGATTTTGATAACAATATGTAATCTAAATGTAAATACCAGTAATACAAATGCACTGGTACCATGTTTGAGAGTGTTTTCGTTATTTTCGTCTTCACACTTACTCCCATATAGGAACAGTAAAAAGTAGAATGGATGTAAGGGTTCTGTAACTAGCATGTGGATAAACTACAACACTATTCACTGATACTGCATGCTATTTCTTGACAACATGGTACAAAACAGTTACATCTCCTACAAACCTCGTGAAAAAGGTTCATGAAAAATCAAAATTTATAACTCTGGTTGTGAGATACTAGTACATATACTTAACAAAATACATGTATTTAATACTTATTCATTATATCCCCTTTTATTTTCAGGACCATCTCATAGACTGGTCGCTTCCAATTCTTTTCCAAGTCGGCTCACTAGGAGAAAATTATGATGAGTGGGTTCACAGTCCAATCGACACATCACTATGGTTATTTAGGAATCCTTTTGTTGAGTATTTCTCAAAAGCTTATTGGTGGACAGTGCTTCTCTACTGGGTGCCTATTCTTAGCTATCTTACGTACAACGCAGTGTGCAAATTCCTGGAAGGCCCGGTTGAGTGGAATATTTTTGGCCTTGGAGGTAATGACCAAGCAATGCTTGCCAACTGATGGCAATTTTTAGCTTTAATAATATTTTCTGATTTTGTCACAGCCTTGGTGTTGTCATTGTTATGCAAAAAAAAATATGTTGAATATGATATAAATACTACTGGTATGTCCATCCATTGTTTAACTGAGAACAATGGATGAGGGATACTTGCGCGTTAAGGTAACTTATGTCGTGTTGGCGACCACAACTGGATACAAAAGACGTGAGTTGCAATATATGGACAACAAATAAATAAGTAATAGAAGTCCAAGCAACTTGTAAACTGGAGATGATTTCATTATGCATCCTAGAATTTGATTTCATCCTTAGGAAAGATTTTCCACATGACAGAACCTGATGAAATGGCCCCCAGGTTTGTCTGGCCTTTAAGTGGACATTTGCTATTTCGTTTGACAGACTGATATAATATGATCAGAAAGTTATGTGCATACGACTTGCCCTAAGCCACTGAAAGCAGTTTGTAAATAAAGGTCCTCATTTTTCAGCCTTAAGAGCATATTCCCAGCTCATAATTATTTGTTGTATAATTCTCTGGTAAACATTTTTAAGGCCAGTAAGGGAATTATAATATGCCCTCGTTCTTATTTTTATGAGATTGATTACTGGTTTTGTTTTCATCTGTTTTATGCTAGGCCTAAAACCAAAACATTTCGTTCGGGTTACCTGACCCTACATATGAAATAAGTGACGACCCTACCATTTTTGTAGTCAGTTGGTAAAAAAAAGTTGGTGTTTTAATATGTGGTTTAAAACCTTTAAAGCTTCATACAGAATATCACTTCAACGCCATTCTCCAATGATGACAAAAGCGTTCTTACATAAGGCTTAATAACAAAATAATAAAAAAATAAAAAAAAGCTTACCTACCCTTAGTAGTTTTTTAAGAGGATGTAACCCTAACCAAACCATTATTTTTCTCGGTCTTGTGATCTAGTTTAATTCATGAGACCCATAGTAGCACAAAATATATGTATCTTTATTTTAACTCATTTGGCTTGAGTGCATTGATTGATGTTATATTTCAGTGAATGGCTACTTTTGATAGGCAAATTTCTGCCTGTTTACAAGCAAGGTTTATGTGCATTTTGTGCATAAGAGAATGACCATAACCTATATGGCAGGTTTGAGAATCAAAAAGGATTATTGTTATGACATCAAATTTGACAGCAAAGAATAAAACTGATCTGTAATATCTGGTACCCACTGCTATATTTAATTGCTGATGAAATCAGCCAATGAGCAATCGTCTGTCTTCAATTAGACAATCGTTTTTCGCGTCTTCTCATGGCTGTTGGTAGGGAAAAAAATATTGGCCAGTGACAAAATTGTGAACATCAATCAAACAAAAAATGGCATCTTTAAAACCAAACTTCACCCTTCTATGCTATTAAGATGAAAGAATGTGACTCTGGCGGTTGGCCTTTATATATTTGTAGCTCTAAAGAACTAGTACTGATATGTTTGAAGGCAATCTGAGGCTCCTAAAATGTTTCAAACCTAGGAGCCTCAGGGGACTTATGGGTATAGGTAATGGATCCAGGGATCCCCAATCCCCACCCCTATACACCCCCCCCCCCCCATTGTAAATTTCAGGGGATTTTAATAAGCTATTTTTGAAGGATTTTTAAGAGCTGAATAATCAAAACAAAAATGATCTGAGTCAAGAAATATTCATTGTAGTATATACTTGAAACATTCATTTTCCAGATGTATGTGCCTATGTATATGATGCTTTCTGTGTGATTTTCAGTGATAAACTCTGTTATCAAGGGCAGCCATGAAAGAGTACAGATTAAGATTTTGTGTTTTCAATGGCAAGTTGTTTGTTTTTGCAGGAAATCGGAACCTGAGCTAGACATCATAGAAATAATTTGGAACGGCCTGATCATGAAAGGCAAAATTGAGGTTTTGAGATACGACTTAAACGGTTTTTAGTCACAGGGCAATTGGGAGACTCTATTTCGAGTCCTTTTTCATTTTGATCATGGTAGGAGTTTTTGTACACATGTTATTACAAAAAACTAACTGATACCGCATTGTCTTGAATCTGGACGCTGTTTTATAGCGATAATATAGGTGTGTTAGGCCATAGGTCTTTGTTTCCATACTACTTTTTATTTAGAATCTAGATTCTGTACCAAACCGACTTATATCTGGATATATCACTATTGTAGAACATTTAAAGTGTAAAATGGTCAAATTTGTAACATGTTGTGTAAACAATTTTTTAGGACATTACGGGGAAAAAAAACAACCTCCAGCAAAAAAAGTTTTGGGTTGGCAGCTTTGTGGAAACTAACATTTTTTTACCCCTGCTGAATCTGCTGCAACACTGTCTGTTTGATGAAAAAGTTCATGCATGCAAATAATTGTATTTTTATTTCATCCAAACGTTTTCTCATGAGCGTTCCATTGTCAACCTGTCGAATGTTGCTAATGCTTGAAACCACTGGTTTTAGCCAAGTCTTGGCATTTTGCTAAAGCATTAATCCAAAATATGATAAGATTTTTCCATTATAAAAGGCAAAAGATACGTGACCAATCACGTTTCCTTTGACATGTTCCCCTTGAGTTGAATGAGAAAATTGTTCAAAATTGAACAACTCTCATTTAGTTGAAATTTATTCCATTTATATAAAAAATGTTATGCTTGAGCGATAGCATATGATATATACATAAAGGTAGTTTTAATGCATTTGATCAAAAGGAGATATTTAAAAGTGCAAACTTTCTTTTGTAACTAAGTGTACTGAGTATTGGTTCATAAATGAAATGTTGATATTAATTAAAGATCTCTTTATTGATTAACATGCACACTTGTTCCATTGACATTTATGCTATGCATCAAATTTTCTTTTGTTATTTTCTGTAAATCTAAATTGTCTGTGCTTCTGGGCTATTTATGATAGAAAAATGTGTTAGGTAAACATTTTGTGTTGGTCTATTTACGAGATCTTTTAGCAACAATCTTGTGAATTCAGACCTCGAAATTAGCACATTTTGTCTGCAAGTCTTAAAACCATGCCAGGCAAGCTTGAAATCTTGATTTTATGTAGGAGGGCTGTTAAAATGTTTTAAAGCTAAGCAAATGGGCAAGGCTTTGGACTTGTTTATCGAAACTTTACATGTTTTAATCAATCAGATTTTGTCCAAGCCTTACATTGGGGAAAAAATGAAGAGTGATTTTAGTAAAAATTAGTCAGGGGCCATATTGTCAATGCACGTAACCTACGATAGCTTATCTGAGGGGTGATAATATCTAAGCTACTGTCCAGTCATTATTAAGTTTAGAAAAAGTTTTATTTGATGTTTTGTGGTAAGCTGGTTGATAAGATGGCCTCTCAGTCTAGCATTTGGTGTATTTTTTATTGTCTTATTTTTGTCAAACCTGCTTGATGTATTTTCAAATTGTGTTATTTTCATAATGAAAATATAAAATGGCAGCAATCAGCCACCATACATTCCAGACTTGGATTTTGAATCAATACAGCTTTAACCAAAGCTGTTGCATGTCCAGCAGTTTTGACATCAATGTCTCAATAGGTTCTTACTCTCGCCATTATCACTTTCCGAGATGTAGTAATGAAGAAGTCTTGTATATAGCTCTCAAGCCATTGCTTCTTCAGAATTGATTGTCAGTTGATGAGTTGTAATCTTGGCCTCATCTATTCTGAAATTTCTATACAGCTATTTTTATTTTGCTCATACTTGTAAGGCAATACTGTTTTAAGGGATATAACCCTCCCAATGTTTTTGATTTTGTTTTTACAAATGTTACATTCTTATTTGATTTGCAGATGAAATGTGTTTGGCTTTGTTTTGCAAGTTACCGTTCTTTTCAGTTGTACCTTTCATGGCTGTGTTTTTCAGATGTAAATTTCCTGGCTTTGAATTGCAGATCAACATTCATGGCTGTTTGTTGCAGATGTAACATTCATGGTTGTGTGTTGCAGATGTAACTTACTTGGCTGTTTGTTGCAGATGTAACATTCATGGCTGTTTGTTGCAGATGTAACATTCATGGTTGTGTGTTGCAGATGTAACTTACTTGGCTGTTTGTTGCAGATATAACTTTCATGGTTGTGTGTTGCAGATGTAACTTTCTTGGCTTTTTGTTGCAGATGTAACTTTCTTGGTTGTGTGTTGCAGATGTAACATTCATGGCTGTTTGTTGCAGATGTAACATTCTTGGTTGTGTGTTGCAGATGTAACATTCATGGTTGTGTGTTGCAGATGTAACATTCATGGCTGTTTGTTGCAGATGTAACATTCATGGCTGTTTGTTGCAGATGTAACTTTCTTGGTTGTGTGTTGCAGATGTAACTTTCTTGGCTGTTTTTTTGCAGATGTAGCTTTCTTAGCTGTTTTTTTTGCAGATGAAACTTTCTTGGCAGTGTTTTGCAGTGGTTTTTCAGGTATAATTTTCCCTACTATGTTTTTCAGGTGTAGCTTTCCTGACTATGTTTTTCAGGTGTATCTTTCCTGACTATGTTTTTCAGGTGTAGCTTTCCTGACTATGTTTTTCAGGTGTAATTTTCCTGACTATGTTTTTCAGGTGTAATTTTCCTGACTATGTTTTCCAGGTTTTACTTACATTATTGTGTTTTGCAGAAGTGACTGTACCTGCAGTGAGTATGCCGCTACTGTTTGTCCTCGGATTCCTTCTATGGACCCTGGATGAGTACATTGTCCATCGGTGGCTGTTTCACTGTAAACCTCCAAGCACTTCCAAGTTCCTTATCACATTACACTTCTTGTTTCATGGGCAACATCATAAGGTGAGTGGAACATGTAATTGTGGGTTTGAAATTAATTGATTTCTTTATTTTTGTATACATTACGATGACAAGGTTGAAACAAGTTCTCATAGTTTTGGACATAAAGTGATGGTAACGAGAATTTGCTATTATACTTAAGGGAAAATAATATTATATATATATATATATATATATGAAAAGGTGAAGGTGTGCCAGTTCAAACAAATATGAAAAAACATAAACAACATGAAATGAGTTCATCTTATTTTAGTTGCTGACCTTTTTTATAAGTGAAACCAGTTGGCAAATAAGATAAGATAAACTCCTGTGATGTTGTTTCTTTAATATACGGCCATTTAAAAAAAAATGGGATGTATTATTTTTTTTACCTGTGGCGGGCGGGTGGCATCCAGGATGATGTCCACACAACTCTAGAAGCCTTTGTCCAATCATCACCAAAATTGGTCAGAATGTGTATGGGAATGATATCGTGGACACATTTGATAACAAGCCATATCGCATTAGTCTCTCCAGAGTTATAACCCTTGAATTGGCAAAACTCTTTACAATGTACGCTCTTGAAATTTGGCCTAACGTACAACCACTTATCACCAAACTTGGTGAGCTTAAATTAAGACTGATGTATTTTGTGACAGCTGGTGCTCTTGTTTTTTATATACCGTGTATAATATATATGTATATATATTTTCCCAATGAGCATAGAATCACTTTTTTTTCTATACCTTTAGTCGCCGATGGACAAGAATCGTCTAGTTTTCCCGATAGTTCCCGGAACAGGGATGTGTTTTGGCTTCTACCTGGTGTACCGGATATTCTTTCCAGCCCTCATATCGCAGGTGTTTATAGCGGGTACCATCCTGGGCTACCTGTGTTATGATCTGACACACTACTACCTGCACTTTGGTTCGCCGTCCCTACAGTACTTCAAGAACCTCAAAACATATCATGTCAAGCATCATTTCAAGACGCAGAATATGGGTATGATTGTTGGAAACAAATATTGTGTTGTTGCATCTTTTTCCCATTGGCCCATGATTATATAGTATTTTGAAAGATGCTAGGCTTACTGAATAGCTTTTAGGGGTTTTAAATGTCCACACTTATGAGGCTTACTGAATAGCTTTTAGGGGTTTTAAATGTCCACACTTATGAGGCTTACTGAATAGCTTTTAGGGGTTTTAAATATCCACACTTGTGTGCTATTGATGTAGCCAGTGTTGAACTTTCCTTTATTGTCAACAAGCACTTTCAATAAAGACTTCTGTTTTAAAACATTTTTATCTACTTATGATTTCTGAAGGATCCGTCTTTCATAATATGTTTGTTCTAATATTCATTTGAGGTAATCAGAATTTAAACTATTATTATACTTCGAAAAATATCATAATTGTGTTGCCTTGGAAGCATAGCAGACATAATTATAGGGTTCACTTTGTTTGTCAAAATGTCTTTGTTGTGGAGTCTCTAAGTTAGGCCATGCTTACTAGATGACCCCTATTTATTCCGGGGTCAGTAGGTCAAAGGTCAAGGTCATGGTGGCCTTATCTAGAAAAATTATGTGTACAGGTGACAGGTGAAACATCAGCTTTATTTAAAATAAATACAATGTTAGTTAACTACCAGGCCAGTGTTCTGAAACTGACTTATAAACTGATTACCAGTTTCTAATAAATTCAAACCGTCATTTGACATAATGAATACGACTTGTTGTTTCAGGCTTTGGAATATCATCAAAGCTGTGGGATTACCCTTTTGGCACGGTCATAAGATAGGACAACGTCTTCATGTGCGAGGGACTTTTCTAGCAAATTCTTAACTTTACATTACAAGATCTGCAATGTACTACACACAGCTTGGAGATTGAATGTGATTAAATTATGTTTGTATATATTGTTGTTTCTGATAGGCCAAGGAAATATTTATTAGATTCACTTTATTCATTTTGAGAAAAAAAAATCAGGATGGGCGAAAAAAATCATTCATATCAACTTTGAGAAGTTTGGTGCCACACCCTTAGTTTTAAACAAATTCTGGCCAAATTTGGGAGGTGGGGATTAGTATTTAAAAAAAAAACGGCATTACCTTTTGACATAGCTGACTCACTTGATATACATCATAATAATTTTTAGTTTTTACAGAAAAATAAGAGGTGATGGATTATAATTCAAGAATTTTAAACGGGTTTTAAACAAAACAAAACTTAGTCATTTTTACATGAGCGATCATTCATAAGTCTTCTTGTATTATAACATGTTTACAATTGTTACTAATCTATAAAATCTGCTATCATTGTTGGCCTTGAGCTTTGATAGCATTAAGACTTTGTTCTCTTATAAGAGTACCATTATCTTGTACCTAAACTCATACACTGACTTGAATCTGCACTAATAAATTAAGCTGGCTTAAACTAGTCTTGTAATGTTGAAGTAAAGAAAACCACAATTTATAAAAAAATGCATATTTAAAACCTAGCATAGAATTAATATACTGATATTTTTCTGCTGATGAAATAATAATGTCTCGAATTAACCTATACCATAAAATCATGAGGTCAAATTTGTTACCATTAAATTTTCCGAGAGTTTGCTACATGCAGGTGACCTGTAAGTCCATTTAATTGAATTGAGCAATATAACCCTCACAAGAGAACTGTCTTCTAGTTTTTGTTCATAATTTCTGGAGTTCTTCCTTATCCATAACCTTTTATATGTAATGTTATGAGCACAAATTTGAATCCCCACATGTATGATCATATTGTATGAGACTGCTTTGTGATCTGAGATCTTTCAGGGGCACAATTTAGGTTGATACAAAAGAATGTTGTTTTAGTGTGTTATTATGTTTAACTCATTTGACTTAATGGTAAAAAAGGTTAGCTAAAAAGCATATGACTTATGTAAAGATAAAAAAATTATTAGCCTTTATAAATGTCTTTTTTCAGTTAATGGCTACGTGGCCACAAATAGCCGAGTTGAAAAGTACCAAAATATTACTAATGTTTTTAAATCTGTACAGAAATCAAAGTCAGGTGAGTTAACATAAAAATGCATTAAAAATTTAAAAAAAAAATCTTTTGCATCCACCTATGTTGTGCGCCTTCAATACGATTGGGGCCATCTATCAAGCGAACAATATCACACAACCAAGAACTTGACTTAAATTTGAAAAGTTTTACTCGCGCACTAAAATATACATTTGCCTTAAGTGACAAATAAAGCTATTCATTTGAAAAAGATATAATAACTACTCAAAAATATCAATTTGATTAAGTGGAAGTTAATTACATGGTCCTGCATATTGTAATTCTTGAATTGGAGTGTTTATAAGTGATAAAATTATCTCTTTATTTTTTACATAAAGAATTATCGGAAGTTTTAGTACTGATATTATCAGATGACTTCATTGTTATATATAGAAGATATACATTGATGTTTAGTGCATATATTTACCTATACCAGACAGTGCTTGTATTTCACACTTGTATATATAGAGCATTTGTTTCTGAAATTGTTGTACAGGTAAGATGAAATATGTATCATGTCTGTTCATGTAACCCGGTATATTTTGTGTGAATGTACATGAATATTAGTTTAAATTGTACAAGTCATGATCATTTTTAGGTTGTTGTTTTTTTCTGGAAAAGAAAAAAATTGAGGTATTGTCATGGTTTTGGCGTGGTGGAATGTAACAACTTTGATCTAGGGCATAACTTTAAAATCATTTAAATTTTTAACATTTAACTAAGTAAACAGGTTACCAGTGATAGTATGCTTATGCGTAGCAAGGCCCACAACTCTGGCTTAGATAGATGTTGAGTTATGCCCCTTGTTCAATTCAGAGAAAAACAGATGAGTGTTGGTTACTTTTTATGGTGCTCTTGTTCATAAAACATCAAGTTTGATAGAAATGGAAAAGACTGTGCTAGAATATGCCATATATTAATGTTTATATTAATATTCAAATTTTGAAGTATTGTTTCAGTGTTGTATCAGATCTTCCTGCCATTAATATCAGTGTTTTGAAGCTTTGGTGTGTCATGTAGCATATAATGGAACGTGACAAGCAAATATGGTCTTGTGGTAAATAGTAAAATATAAATTTTCGGTATTAGTGTTTTTGAGCTTTGGTGTGTCATGTAGCATATAATGGAACATGATAAGCATATATAGTCTTGTGGTAAATGGTAAACAATCAATATTCTGTATGGTATCAGATATGTTTTATGAAGAAAAAAGACATGTTACTTACTTTAAAAGTATCCAGAACTTTTAATATACATAACACCATGGGAACAGCAATTTTGTTTTCAGATACAAGGAACTATTGTTGTCATTGTTTCCTTATGTCATATTTACTAAAAGACACATTTCTGCTTGTTTCTGTTCATATAGGGATGTCTGTGCACAAGATGGCAATTCACATAAACATTGTGAAAACCTGGGTTGTATTCATAAAGAAACTTAGTAGAAAATTTATCAAATTTAGTGAAAATTGACAGATTTTTAACAAGGAATAGTTAAATATTCCTACAGCAATTGAGGTCTTTTGATTTAAATTGACCTACTTATCTGTTTGCATTTCTTTAGTTTATAACCATTCAATTTACAGTTTTCATTAATACAACTTCCCTAAAAGCCAATTTCAATTTAATTGAAAAATAATTCGTGCCTGTTTCATTAAATACGAGCCCTGGGGTCTCATTCATGGTTTGAAGAAATAATTAAAATTATTTTTAACTGGGAAATAATAATTGAAGTTATAACAACCAACTATGATTTCACAAACTATTACTTTCAATAGTCATGTTGAACAAAACAGTTCAGAAAATGATCAATTCTGTTGAAAAAAATAAAAAATAAAGCAGATGTTTGGTGTGAAATATCTATATTGCCAGTCCTGTAAATTGTGTTCTTTTAAAAGGGTTAAGTCATTGATAATTTTACATCCAATTGGTGACTACATCATACATAATTTATTAATAAATCATATAGGATGCCAGTTTTGCAAATGGTAAAAAAAAGACAGCAATTGTTAAAAGAACAATATTCAAGGACATTTAAAAGAGAATATCTTGGTACTGGATCCATGAAACATTTTGCATTCTTACAATTAAATAAAAAATTGTTCTCTAGTTTTTACATTTCTCAGGTTTTTGTGAAAAGTTATAGCCGCTTGTTTCATTTAATTTGTCCAGCACTTGATTTAAATGTATTTGCCATCTATTATGTTTGTTTTTTGTTAGTCATACATGTTTATTAGGCATATATGCACATACACATAGATTAAGGCCTTAGTCATAAGTATCATGTAGTCTGTATGTTCTAGAATCAGCAGATATTCTATACTCAGATGCCATTTTTAATGCATTTAGATTTTGTTCTTGATTTATGGGTCTTTAAGTAGGCAGTTTAGGTTAAGTGTTATATAAGCTGAGACTTAAATGTAAGTTCATTTACGTAGCAGAGAAATGTACAATTTAATATAAGCTGGCTTGTCTTGTAATATAAGCAGGCATATGTTGTTATATAAGCAGGCTTATCTTTTAATATAAGCAGACTTATGATGTTATATAAACAGGCATATGTTGTTATATAAGCAGGCTTATCTGGTAATATAAGCAGCCTTATGATGTTTTATAAGCAGGCTTATATTGTTATATAAGCAGACGTGTGATGTTATATAAGCAGGCATATGTTGTTATATAAGCAGGCATATGTTGTAATACAAGCAGGCTTATGATGGTATATAAGCAGGCTTATATTGTTATATAAGCAGGCATATGTTGTTATATAAGCAGGCATATGTTGTAATACAAGCAGGCTTATGATGGTATATAAGCAGGCTTATATTGTTATATAAGCAGGCATATGATGTTATATAAACAGGCGTATGTTGTTTTATACGCAGGCATAGGTTGTTATATAAGCAGGCTAATGTTGTTTTAAAAGCAGGCGTATGTTGTTTCATAAGCAGGCTTTTATTCTGAAACATTTTGTATGATAAATGACAATGTGTAAAGAAAATCTGTGTAAGTAAAGTCATCATTCTAGCCTGTTAAAATGTTTTATTATTTTTATATTAATTTTCTGAAACATGAGATCTGTTTCTATGGAAACATGCATTTTCTTGTTTATTTAACTTAATACTGTATCGTATAATAGTGGCTCTACAAGTGTGATTTGTAAAAAAATCCAATTTTCCCTTTTTTTGTTTGGAATGTCCTGTTTTTGATATTATCTGCAAACACTTTTTTTATGGTTTTTTTGCCACTTGGAGAGTATTAAATTAATTTGCTGCTCGTGAGGTTTTGTTGTTGATTTTTTGCTACTTAGGTGATTTTTTTTTGCTACTTGGGAGTATTTTTGAATTCTTTGTAACTTGAAAGTATTTTTTTGAAAACTATCTTTATATAACAGCACATTTTATTTATACATATATTTGCTTATGACATAATTAATTGTATTGTGTTCATATGCATTGTTTGAGAGATCTGTAAAATCCTATGATAGTATACTTGTATATAGTTATTATGGAGATAAATTATAATTGGACTTGTTTTTAAAATATAATCATTCCATATATGAAAGTTTGTTAAAATATTTTGATTGATTGATTGATTGTTGTTGTAGATTGTTAAAATTTTGCTGAGTCTCTTATGAAATTAATCTAGGAACAAATTTAACAATCATTCAATTAAATATTTAATTTATTATTGCTTTCAGCTGATTTAATATTGATGTGGCAAATTTTAAAATGAATTAGATTTGACAATATCAAAATAATGAAAATAATCACAAAAAGGTGTACCATGCGAAAGTAAACAATCTACAAGAATTTATTGGTCATTCTTCGATCAATTGAATATTTGATTGATTGATGTTGTTGTTTTGTTCATGAATTAACTATCCTCCCTCAGGTTTAAAATTGTTTTATTGTTCAAGTTAAGAATATAAATATTATTTTGTGAGTGATTATTATTATTATTATTATGGATTGTTTTCTTGCTTTAAAACATCTTTCTTGTAAGAACCTATTATTACAACCGGGTAACTGGTTATTTAAGTATCCAATTTTCATTTACGTCAATAACTAGAGAAGTTAGTGTTGGCATGCATGTCTCTACCAGTTGAATCAGTAGATAAATTCTTATTAAAAACAGCAAATACACACACATGGATTTCTGATGCCTGGACCCGTTTTCACTTACATTCTGAGTCTGAATTTAAGACTCAGACAAGCTAAATCTTAATTTTTTGTAAAAATGCTATTAAAGGAGCAAAGATGGCCATAAAAATTTGCTGAATAGTCGTGTCTACATGAAGGTGATGCTATTAATTATGGAGCTATCAGAGGAGTATACTATGTTATTTGTGGGTCAGATTCATTAATAATTAAAATGGCCACTGATCAAAATGAATGCCAAATTCATGTTTTGATATTATCAAGCAGCAGTGCGTTCAATAAGGCGAGCGTTTACAAAACGTTTCCAAACATTTTGTTTTGTATCCCTGTTGCAATGCAGCGCATATACTGCAAGCGGGGAACCAAACAGCAAACGTTCGCTGCAAACATGTTTACTGAACGCATGGCAGGTTACTTACCTGTATTGAGTTTGTGTATTAGCAATGGCTGTAGAGACATTCGAGGCAACACTAAGAAAGTTAAGTTTTCATTTTTGCATCACTAAACAATTGTATCATCATCTAAAGCTGAGCAAACAACGTTATTGCTTGATAAATGCGTCATAAACTTGCTTACTTCTCACAGCAATATGATGTGCCATTTACTATTTACTAATGGACAAATCCACTTCTCTTTAGTATTCATCAAACATGGATTATTATTTTCATGAATGGGGATCTTGATAATTCTTCCAGCCTAGTAATAATAGAAGAAAAAGATTATAACCGTACAAGAGACTATGTTTGTGGTTTGTAATGACAAGTAATGATAACCTTTTACATAAAACCATTGATTTAATATTAGATTTTCGACCTTGCAGGTATATTCGAGCTTATAGAAACATTATCAGAGTATTATATTTTTACCAATTTTTTTTTATATAGAATTTGGCAAAAGTTCTTTTGGTCTTCAATTACTGTAATATTCATGAATTAGATTATTTCTGCTCACATGTTTTTGTTTTTATAGTTTAGTTTCTTAGTTGTTTAGTCTAGTGCTATAGTATTTCCTTTAGTTTCTTTACACGCACGTTCACTCTCATTGCATTTCATTGTTACATGTAGGTCTGGTGTCTTAAAATATTATAACAAATGTAATGTATTGTTGCTGAATTTTGTAGCATGTTGCCTTACTTTCATTTTTTATAGCTAATTTTTTAGCATGTTGCCTTATTTACATTAAATATAGCTGAATTTTGTTTTATTTCCTCCAATAAAGTTTTTGTAAGTTCTTAGGAGCAGTTGAATGCTATTGAAAAACTTTCTTAGGAACAAAATAGCTCCAAAGGTTCTTTTGGAATGGTCCCCTTACTTTAAAGAACAATTTTGCTTACTGTTTCTGCGCTATTTTTGGAGGCAAATTATTTAAATTTTAAACAAGTTTGAATCTTGTATTGGTTGTCAAAGAATGTGATATTCTTTATATATTGTAAACATTTGACCATTTATATGGCTAAATATGTAAAGCGTCACTATATAATATGCACATTTTAATCACTATTTATTTATGATGTCACTTCAAAGGTTTAAACCCGAATGATATACATTTATCAAAAGTATATTATGACATTATTTCATTGCAGTGACATCATTTATGATGTAGAATAAATTATATCAGAATTTTTGAAAAAAAGTAACAAAAACATAGGATACTTGTCGAAATATTATTAATATAGCTTTAGCGAGTTGCACGGCCTATTCTGTTGTATTTTAGTGCCATCAAATATCCATCTTCAGCCCCTTAAATTTTGAAGGATTTTCTCTTTACCAAAGAAGCTATATACATGTATTTGTATTTACTAGGTTATAATATTTTTACAGGCGCATATCTTGTATTGTGTACAACGCTGACATATCTCATGATTATGTAAATCTCTGACTTCATCTGTTAGTGATCTGTCGCAGGAGACAACTACATGTTGTTCACATTATCTATAATAATAAATATTTTTAAATACAAATTCAGTTTATGATCTATACTTTTAACTGTTGGCAGATATAGTTTGTAAGTGGTCCTTGGGGATGTTCGTGTGTTGTAGATCCTGCTTGCTTTGAGCTCGAAATACTTCTCACAATGGCAGTCAAGTGTATGCATGCCAGTGCCCATTGTTCATCCAGTCATGTGGGAGTTGTAATTAAGTCATTCAATGGCAAACTTAGAAACAACTCAGAACACATGGTAACCATGATGAGTACTGCAGTGTGTCATGCCCAGAACACATAGTAACCATGATGTAATGTAAGGTTTCATGAACATAGGGTTTTAGCCAAGTTTTTAAAAGGACTGGGTGCTACAGAAACGTGACAGGGTGCTGATGGACAAAATGGCACATTTTATCGGGCAGTGAATAATTTAAGCATGAATTTCAAAGAAAATGTTAGAAAGTGTATAAATGTTAGAAAGTGTATTTATTTTGAAGTAATATAAAGTTTCTTCTACTAAATATGTCAAGTTTGTTTGAATTCATAACCATATTTCAAGTATTGAATATATGATTACCGGTTATCTATGAAGGCAGGAGGGTGCACATGCTGGTCTCCATGAGGACAGAAGATTTCTGCCAAAAAAGGACAGGGTGCATCACCCTCCCATAACCCTCTAGCTAAATTCTAAGCACAAGACCCAGGCCAGCAGGTCTAGGTCTCATATAGCTGGGGCCCAATGGTCAAAATCAATTAAATCATTAATTGGGCTTTTTGCACACTTTTTCTCTGTCATTACATGCATTGGCAGACTTGTGTTTATCCCAATATGAAGGTGTGTATCTTTCATGATATAGGTCCTTAGGTTATTCAAATACATGTAGATCAAAGCCATACTTGCATTCTAGTCACAATTTCTTCTACTTTGGAATGTCAGATGGTAACTTGGTCAGTCAAAATTACTTTCATATTGGTTTCACCAGACTGTTCCTTGGTCATAACATACAGTAAGTTGGGTCATATTTTCATAATAATTTGTTCACCATGACGAGGCAGCATGCATATGACCCAGGTATGTAAGGTTTTGCACATAAAAATGTAATTTGGTCAAATAAGGGTGGACTTTAACTTGACCTAAATTCCATTATGAGATTGTGTTTCTAGATCAAGGTCACATCTAGCTGTTTAGCCTTCCTTAGAGTAGAAAAACATCTGGAGACGAAGCTCAAAACAGGCAAATATTGCCACGAAATGCAACAACCACTTAAATGATGCATCATAATTAAAGAGCATTTGTGAAATAAAAACTTGTGTTATCAATTCAACAAAAACCCTGCTTTAGACACTCCTCTTTTGTTAGTGTTATTCAGTTGAAAAGGGGGCATAATTTTAAAATTATTACAGCTAGACATAGCAACATGTGTACCAAATTGCATTCCAATATCTTGAAGAAAAGTTTTTGAGTTATGGCCAAGGTGAAAGTTTTGTCACAACAACACTGACTCCCACAACAGCATGTATGTCATAACTTGACCTTTTTCTTTCATAAACAGAAATGAGCTGAAATTCTAAGACACATAATATAGATTTTAAAGATGTGTTTATTCTAATCCTAACAAAATTAACAGTATAAAACATTTACACAACAACAAACATCATACAGTTTCTATGGGGGAGAAAAAGGAAATTAGGTGTAAACACACATAAATGCACCATGAAAACAACATACATAGTTCAATATAAGGCATGACATTAATTCTGACAAGTAGAATTAGAACATGGCTAAAAAAGATACTGATGCCATGATTAAATTTGTAAAAATTATCCGATTATATTCTATCGGAACTATTTTAGTCCCCCACATAAATGAACATCAATCTTGCTACTTCACTTGACAGGTCTACTGGTTGGAGAGCAGTAGCCAGCAGTTTTTGCATGTTTTTGAAGATTTTCTCGGTAGATCGAAATGTAACAGAATTAATACTTAAATTTTATGAAACTAGGGGTCAAGGTCTAATAACTTTACATTATTTAAATTTGTGTCGTCACAATTTCCCCATGCGGCGCCTCTATTGAACAGGGAAGTAATATTGGTATCCAAGCGCTGGAGAAGTCTCGCTTTAACAACGCGTCTAAAACCACACCATAGATACATAAAATTTTGAATATGTCTCAATATTGTTTGAAAGCGATTGACGGGCAATATGAAAATATCATTTCAACAGGCTTTTTTAAAAATACATTTTGCTTTGATTCATGGAAGAATAATCGTTCATAACCAACACTTGACTGTCGGTAAATGCTAGTGCTATAATTAGATATGCAAATTTATTCAATTGCGCATGCGCAGTAACATTCATGTGAGCATCCCCCACGAGAAAGTTGGCGAACTTTTTGACATTTCCAATACTTTTTGTAAATAAAATGTTTAAACGTACGCTTTGTGTTGGATTCGATGCAAATCGTGTTGCTTGGATACGGTTCTTTTTTACCATTCTCACCTTGTTTAAGGTTCTTTTTTACCATTCTCACCTTTTTTAAGAAGATTTAAAAAAAAAAAACGAATAAAAAGCGATTGCCGGCTACTGCTTTCCACTGGCTACTGCTCTCCAACCAGTACCCTTTAAAGGAACAGAAAATACAAAAAAAAACCATTTGCTCAAATTACAAAGGCATGAAAACATTGATCCACAAACACATAATTATGCACTGTGGCTATTTTCAAAGATACTGAATGTCCTATTAGACATGGATGCCCAAACAACTGCAGGGGGTCTTTTCATGTTTGTTTCTCTCGCTTCTGAGACTCTAACAATTCTCACTTCAAACTTAACAAAAGTTTCTTCCTTTGAAAAGCATTTCATAGAGCCATTTTTTTATAGCGCATAATGGATTGATCCCCCTACTCAGACTGGCTGCGTCCGCTGACATCATGCATATAAACCCATACACTATTAAATATTTTTTTTACATACCACGTACATTGATAACTGAGCAGAACATTTCTCTTTCCTGCCGAAAGTGGTGTATTGTTAAACTAAAGCCACATTCTCAGTGGACATCAATTTACACACCAACTTTGCCATAGCTAGTACTGGTCGCTGATTGGTTAGTTTTTGTTTTTTCAGCCTGCGGTCTAGATAATGGGTAATTGTGACAAGAGTGGTCAGTATTGAATTTTATGACGCTTTAAAACTATATATGGCTGATCATCGAATTAAGCTGATTTTAAAAAAGCTTGCTGAAAATGGAAAATGGTTCTTATTTGGTGTTTAGGGTTTTCAAAAGACCCGTTGCCAGTGTTTCTAATAGGACATATACTGTAAGTTACCTACCTTTGAAATTCAAAGGAAAACATGAAGTGTTCAAGATATTTGTTAAACAACATTTACTATAAAGAAAATAATATAATTTATTGACTATTTTATGCACCTTCAGTCAAGTTCAAAATCATCAGTTAATGTCACATGCGAATTCCAAGCCACATTTCAGGAAGAAATTGAAGAGTCTTCTTGTCTTCATTTCAGCCTGGAGTTGGCTCCAAGAATGTTCCGTCCCTGAAGTTAAAGTATCAAATATACATGTACTCATATAGTCAATATAAAGGAACTCTTCACAATTCATAGGGTCAGACGTTGATTGGTGAAAGGTGAACAAAATGCTTGTCACAATGAAAATTCATCATCAGTAGTTCTCTCGTCAAACATGATCAGTAGTTCTCTTGTTACAATGAGAAAACATGATCAGTAGTTCTCTCGTCAAAATGAAAAAACATTATCAGTAGTTCTCTCGTCACAATGAAAAAACATTATCAGTAGTTCTCTCGTCACAATGAAAAAACATCTTCAGTAGTTCTCTCGTCACAATGAAAAATCATCAACAGTAGTTCTCTCTTCACAATGAAAAAACATTATCAGTAGTTCTCTCGTCACAATGAAAAATCATCAACAGTAGTTCTCTCGTCACAATGAAAAATCATCAACAGTAGTTCAAATTAGCTGTATTGTAAATACTTATTGAGGAATGTGACAGAACATAATCTAATTTGCCAAAAAGCTTTAGTAGTGCTATTAACTTAGGCTTGAATTTACAAAATTCTGTTAAAATGAATATTTACTTTCTATGGAATCAGACACTTACCACGATGGCAAGGCCCTTACATGCTTCCTGCATCACTGTCCCCATTTCCTGGCCCTGAAAATTTGCACACATTTTGTTCACTACGACAGAGACAATATTATAACCAATCTGCTCTGAATTTTCTTTTTTGTCTCTTAAAGGGCATAATTTAACACTTTAGCCAGAGTTAAGGGACTTTCGCAAAACATGTGAGTAGTGCCTAAGTGAATATATGTGCTTTGTTTCATGAAAATACCATTAACAGTTTTAAAGTTATGGCCAATATTAAAGTTGTGACATCACCACCAGGAATTCAAAGTACACTACAAAATTGGTTCTTATTCATTGGTATCTTACCAACATAAAGATTTTTTAACTTTATTAAAACAGTAGTCAAAATTACAACAAGTGAGCAAGCCCTGTGCTGGTAAATTACTTTCCGGGATTGCTAAATTTCTGGATTATATTCTAGGGCAGGGCAAGGGTTCTGACGTGTTTAAAAGACTTATTTTGATGTCTCTTTGAAATATCTGTAACGTATCCTTACGCTTCTTGTAATTTTTCCGAAATTGGTCAGGTTGGCCATGCGTCTATCAAGGAACTCCCATGTCTGTTGGTAATCCTCTGATTTATCCTGGACCATGTATACCTCCGTAGACTTGTACAAGGCAGCAAGTATAGCCCGCTTGGTGTACCAGTTGAACTGTGAAATAAATGAAGTTATATGAACATATACAGTGCTCCAGCCAGGATTTGAAAAGGGCAGGGTGGAGTTTTGAAAAGGGCAAGCTACATGAGTCATGTAGGGGCAATTGGGGGAGGGGTCCACCCCTGTCACAAGTTGTTGTTGTTGTTGTTTTTTTTGTTTTTTTTTGTTTTGGGGGGGGGGGGGGGAGGGGTCTCCCCCTATAATTTGTTTTGTTTTCATACCGTACTCAATTTAAATCATTTTCCATGATTTCCAGACTTGAACAAAGTGGTGTTTTTTTTCTCAAAATTTAGAAGGGTGTATTTGAATATCAAAATTAAAATTTGTGTGTGGTAGTATGATTGTACTTGTCTGGAATCTTCTTTAGTGAAATGTCACATATTTCTAAAAAAAACCCATGTAAAATAAAGAAAAAAACAATAAACATTTGAAGCAATCAAATAAATAAATACACAAAAAAACAAATATGTAGGGGACGAATCTTAGTTTGGTAAGATCTGGATTGTGTACGAATGTTACATTCAGCCTGGCTGTTATTTAATTGTCTTTGGTAAAATAATGTTTAATATGCTATTAAATGTTTTAGAATAAAATGACAGTAAAAATCACTGCCCTTGCTTAAAAAATCACTTATAAAACATAGAACATTGATAAATTAACTCCGAAATTCGTTCTGACAAAATGGCGGTATCGGCGATTTTTGAAATGATCGTAGACATGATAGGTAAAAGCTACATAAAGCATCAAATCAACAATGTTTAAATGGCGAGTCTCGTCTGTACAATATAATTAACAATTATTTTAAAAGATTTAATTGTGCTTGACAACTTTTTTCACCATCCCTTCGCATTTTACGAACTTTCATCATTGAATAAACGAATTCTCAATGTATATTCTGATTGGCTGACATTCAATAGCTCCGCCTCCTGCCGATGTTTCCCTATTTGGCTCTTCTTAATTATTGGATTAAAAGATTACCGATTATGAATACACAGGTCGTCTGCTCACTACACATATATAGCTGTCATATGACTTGGACAAGGCACATTGGAAGATGAAAGGGCAGTGCGGCATATTTTAAGCAGTCAATGTGGGCATGGTGACACCTAGCGGGAACACTGAATTGTCTTAAGTATTACGTAATTTGTCTCAATTATAACAGCGGATTAAGGGCTGCCAATCTTTTGCAATGATTTCAATAGTAAAAAGGGCACTAACAGGATAATTGGTGCTATAAGAGCATTTGTGAAAAGGGCACTACTCAAAAAAAGGCAGGGCGGTCAGAAAAGGGGCACGGGCGCTGCGCCATTGAAAAACGGGCTAGCTGGAGCACTGATATAGGCATTGCTCATAGTCATAGGCACACTCTGTAATGTTCCCACCACTCCTTCAATTGTCCAAGTGAACTTTTCATATAGTTGAAAAAAATATGAATGAATTACAGCAAAACACATCATTTTAGACTAAATTCAGTCCATATTGTCTAAGGGCAGGTCCCTAACCACACTTTTGGAGCCTAATTGTATTTGGTTTCCAGGGAAGCCCCCATCTTCATAGCTGTAGCCCCTGAAGTGCACCCTCTCTAATGTCAAATTCTGGTCCCATCCCATGTTATAACATCCAATGTAAATTGATATTTCACAGATTGTCTCTTAACATCATGAGATGTCTCGTACATCTATAGATCAACATGTTTGGTAGCGTGGCCTTTTATGAGGACAATTGAACTGAGAAATGTATTGATGTGAATTTTCTGATGTTGTAAGTTCAAGAGCACCATCTTTGGATGCCATTTTTGTTTAAATCGAAACTGCTGTTTTCAAACTTCTTCCATCTGAGAGAATTTCCTTTGTTTTCATGCATACAATAACTCTTATATCCAATAATGGTATTTTGTAGGCGGAGTTTAACCATTTAGTAACTATCAAGCAGATAAATCAACAATGCTATTCACTTATATTATACCTGACATAAATGTGTCCCTTCTTTGTGTATATACGGACCGGGTAATCATTGGAGCCATAACATTTTGTTATGTGTTGAAAATGCTCCAACGCGTCTTCCGTTATAGTGCCAAAGAGTGGAATATGGATGTAAACAGTGAGTATGGTTTAACAGTGAGTATGGTTTCTTATTTTTCATTTTTAGAGGTTTATACGAGTAAATTTAAAAAATTGAAGAATGTAGTTCCA
The DNA here is from genome assembly GCF_026914265.1 of Mya arenaria. Taxonomy (NCBI): domain Eukaryota; kingdom Metazoa; phylum Mollusca; class Bivalvia; order Myida; family Myidae; genus Mya; species Mya arenaria. Next base: position 40,227,916 of record NC_069129.1, read on the forward strand.
CATAGGAATGGCCATGAGTTGTTCTAAATGTAAAAGTTCTGATAAAATTTAATATTCGATCGTCTAGAACTTGCATAACTTGCTAGACGTTAGTGTTGACAACGTAAAAATCTGGATTTTCGTAAGAATTGTACCTTGAGTTTAAGCATTTTCTTTACATGTGTGTGGCTTTTTTATTGACGAAAGGTTGCCGCGTTACAAATTTTAGAACTTAATTTGTTATACTTGCTGCACTACGCTAAATTTTCTGAACGTTGTGGTGCCAATGAATAGGTTGTGGTGCTTATGAATAGTAATTAAGTAGGAAACGAATTGTGAAAAAACTGTAGCAATTTTATAACATGAAAATTAACAATTAACTGAATTGATATAATTTTCGATCTTTTAAAGTATGACCTACTACCACACAGCTTCGCGGACTTTAAGGTTCATTTGGTGTCTAATAAATTAATACTTGATAGCAAATGGTCGTCGTAATTCCAATTCTGTATTTCCAGGTATTTAAAGGCAAAAATCTAAAGATTGTGTTTACATATTTTCAGATTGGTGCCTTTAAAGGGAAAAGGAGGCGGGACTATTCATGTCGAGAAAAAAAATCACTCCGTAGCTCAAAATTTGCAAAAAATTGAAAAAATATTTTACAGTCATTCACCTTAATAAACAAGCACTCCCTTGCCACCTCAGAAAAAAAGATTCCTAGCACCCTGCCCTTTTCAAATCCTTACCTGGCTTAAGCACTGCATCTATGAACAATGATGTTTTTCAGTGTGACTTGGTTTGACACTTGTTCATAAACACATATTAGCAAGTGCTATAGATCTAGATTCATCCCCATCAATTCAAATCTCAAAGTACGAGGTGAGGTAATAAAAACAACAACTATTTTTTAACTGAACCGAGCCTGTAGCATTGTTATTGTAAACATGTTTGTGTCCTTGAAGAAGCCACAAATACCTCACAATATCTCTCTTGTTATTGTGTCTACCGGTATATCTGATAATTGCATTTTTTTCATTATTTATTTTTTCTTCCCACTCCTAAGACTTTATTAATGATAGTTGGGATAATAACATACCAAGATACGAGACAAGAGAGCCGTTGAGTGAAAGCTAACATTCATCTGTGGTTTTCTTCAGTTGAACAAGGCACATTATTGGACAATAATTTAAGACAGAGTTATGGGCCTTGCCACATATTAGAGAATTGCCTATGGCAACATGTGTACCAAGTTTCATTTAATATCAGGAAAGTTTTTTTAGTTATTGCCAAGCTTAGAAAATAATTTACTAGACGACAATGATGACTTAATGGAAGTCACAATACTCAGACATTTCATCTTCAAAAACAGATGCACTAATCACACATTACAACTAACTTCTATCAAGGGGCATCACTCAACAACTATTAAATACTCAATACTCAGTTATGGGCCTTGCTACATATGTGCATATTGTCATAATAAACTTATGAATATAGTTTCATCTTAAAGCCTTTAACAGGTATTAAACCGGGGTCAAAACCATTTCTGTTCGAAAAACAAACCAGCTAAAATATAAATATAAAGAAACTCGTAGAAACTGAACATAAAGGTAATGGTTACTTACATCTGTAGACTGATCTCCAGCGTGGTACCAGATCTCATCTGTGAGGTCCTTCAAGTGAACCAGAGCCCCTGGGGCATTCTGAGGAAGGGCCATTATACCCATGGCCTGTGAGTGGAATAGTACAATTAAAATTTGATATGAGACATAAGTTTCATACGAGCTCCACCAAGAAAATAAAAGTATTTAAAGAAACTTGACACTTTTGTTGGTTTCTGAATCAGCAATATTTTCTCAAGTTGTTATTGTCTAGGAAGTATTCATAATAATGATTCAAAATGCAAAAACTCTTTATTTAAAAATTGATTTTGTTAATATTCACCATAAGGCAACTACCTGTACTTAACGTATGTCAGTCTCAGACTAGAGGCCGTATAACATGTATCTTAAGCTGTTTTTAAGCCTTTCCTCAAATTCGACAATTATCTGAACTTTCCAACAGAAGAAAGAGTTAATTTAGAGTAATAATTTACAATAAAACTATGGAAAGCTATGTTTTAAACCAGTTCTTTCTACAGTACTCATTTTGACATTTAACTTCTAAGCATGACCTTGACCTTTGTGGTACAGACCTGGGTCTTGTGCACAACACAGCCTCTCATAATGTTGAACCTTCATTTTTTTTGAAAATCCTGTAATGCATGGTCATGATACACTGTACACCTGGACTAGGATCATTTTAACCTTTGACCTCTTAAGCATAACCTTGACCTTTGAGGTACAGAGCTGGGTATTGTGTGTGACATGCCAGCTCATCATGGTGAACCTTTGGCAAGTTTTTTTTTCTAAATCCTATAATGCATGGTCAAGATACAGCCTGGACAAGAATCATTAGCATATTTGACCTCAAAGCATGACCTTGACCTTTTTAGGTACAGACCTGGGTCTAGTGCGTGACATGCCAACTCATCATGGTGAACATTCATGTCATGTTGTTGTTTTTTAAATCTGATAATGCATGGTCAAGATACAGCCCACATGCACCCACTCATGCACGCACAAAAACAGAACCGCCATATGTATCTTGACAAAAATTGCCTATTACCGTATTCATAATGCATATTAGGTTCAATTTTCAACTTAGAAGAAAGTTGCCATTTTGTTTAAAATAAATAAAAATGTTTGTACAACATTAGAATGAAAATATGCAAGGCATTGGTCTAAATTATGTATGAATAAATTTGGATAGGATTTAAGATAAATGGTGTCAAAAAATTAGACATTATTTCCTGTAAATTATACAACGTGATGAAGACCACATGGCCTAAACGTTGTTTCATTAATAAAAAAATTGTGTTGAAGTTGGACTTCTTTAATTACCATCACTGTAAAAAAATAGGTCATTTTCACTTGGTGTTAAAGAAATTGGACATTTTTAATAAGTTGTAACTTTACACTAAGATGCTTAATTAGTACAACCCAAGCCCCAGATCCTCACTCTCCATTTTGTTTAATACGATCAATACTTTTAAGTGTAATTAGCCAGAATTTTTCTGCTACAATAAATGAGCCATTTAACTCTCTTAATCCCACCTGAGGCCACTTGTCCATGTATGGTATGATCATTCGAAGTCTCGTCTCAACAGCATCTCGAATGAACGGTCTGATTTTAGGACCACTGCCACTGAAACAGAGCAGAGTTAGATAGTTTGTAACATCAACAAAAAATATGTAATTTGATTTTTTGTACTACCGATGTTGGCCCCAAAAAACTACAATTCCACAAATTGAACATGAACCTGGTTGGAGCACCAACTTTATATACATGTAACTGAAACTGACTTAACAATTAAACTTGAGTAATATGTTTGTTTCACTATTGAATTTGATGAGGTGAGTTAAGATATATAATCTGATATACAAGACGTATTATAAGCTGCAAAGCTTCCTTTCAATTCTGTTGTGATTAATTTTGTTATGTGCATAGAATTGTCTGGTTTTCACATACATATATTATTGCAGCAGTAAATCTTTTGATTATGCTCAAACTTTACATATCTGGAAATGTTTTATTAAAAAGAATATTGTTTAAACCAATTGATGTACAGCTGGTCAAAATTTAAAATTTAAAGCAATAACTTTCAAGTGAATGATGCAAATTGGAAGACCATTTAACTTGCACAAAATAGTATGCCAATTAACATTGTTTATAAGTTTGGAAAAGATTGGATAAGAAATGACTGAGTAAGGGAAAATACAAGGTGAACTTTTTTTTCAATCAAAGGAGTGTTATGAGGTTGTTATTGAAATCAATTAAGATATTATGCTCATAAACATTGTTGGTAAAAATTAACTAAGTCAAGCGTAAGTTAACACCGTTCAATGTGTGTTTTTAAAATATTTTTTTGTAAACTTAAGATGTGATAATGGGATCTGCTGTTGAATGCTTTCATTCACATATTCACATGTTCAATAAATGACCATCCTATATATTAAATACCTTTTCTGCTAAGATGTATTATGAATACTGGCCCCGGGCTCACCCTATCACTCACCCCTAACATCCAACAACTCACCTCCCAGCTTGTGTGGCCTCAGCCTCCTTTTCTTGCTGGACCTTCTCCGCCAACTGGTTGGCCAGCTGCTTGTTACAGTCTGTGTAGAAATAGAAGACGAGCTCAACCCCTCCCTTAGGGAACAATCCATGGGCGATGCCGGGTAGACCTTCCATCTCTGCACCTGTCAGGGGAGATAACCAATGTTGAAAATACTAGATCACTGCTTTTTGGCCTTGGTGCATGCTAAACTGCACAGAGCTGTCACTTTCCTTTGTGTTACACTGCTATCACAGAAATCAGGTCACATCGTTCAAAACTTTAAAGGTTTCTGTCATGTTTTTATTTGATATTTTAACATAATTTTAAGACAGATATCCCTGTGGTTAAGAAATAAGGAACGAACATTTGAAGTCCAACCATGTTTTTGTACATATGTCAGCAAGGATCAATGTATACAGAATTTCTTTTCAGTTATAGAGAATAAAAGCCTTTATCAGGGCTTAAACAACAACCAACACCATAAGATAAAGACCTACCTTGTGCAAGAGCATTTGAGGTCCAGCCATGTTGGTGTACAAAGGGCAGGGAGGACTTCAAGATCCGGAGTTTCGTTTCATACTCAGTCTCCTCCCCCTCATCTTCATACGAGGCCTGCAACTCCTCTGATGGACTGAAATATTACATTTATGAGTTTCGCTTCAATGATAATCTTGCTTAAATTTATTTCATTTCATTAAAGAAAAGGTTCCTAACCCTGTCATCATCATGGCTTATTCTACTTCCGAGCACAAACCCCTTGATTGAATTTGACAACAATTTGAGCCATTTATTTTTCTGCACAAAATAAATCAATAAATAAATTTGATACTTAATGATTTGTAAAAGCATTATATAAAGTATTTTCTAAGTTAACTGCCTTAACATGTATAACATTTTTTTTAACTCAGTTAAACTGACTTGACATATCAAATATCTATCAAATCTCACCTACCCACTTTCACCAGCATTCTGACTCATGTATCGAGCGAAACATGCCGTTCTCATGCGACTTCTCACTACAAACACAAACAGATAAGGAATTTAAATATATATATAAATTAATGTATCAGATTAAGATTTGATTTTTTTTTTATTTTACTTGCAAATTACGTTTTCAGAAATTAAGAAAGGCAATTCTTAAGACTTTTAACATGTTTTACACACTAATCATGAGTAAACATACCATGTACAGTAAATAAACACTCACCACGGAATGATGATGCTTAAATTTGTTTATGTATAGTAAGAAATTCTTTATAACTAACTAGTAACAATATCACCATGGAGAGGTTGCCAATGCGTGTTTGTCTTCTGTTGTTATTTTTTAATCGAAAAAGGGGCCATATTTCAACAGTTATTAAAGCCCTACTGGTAGTTAGGGGCCTCGCTATGAATATGTGCCTTGTATCTTGTAACATGTATAATATGCTTCATGTGAATATTTTGAGTGGTTTTTGAGATATGGTTCAAGTATAGATTACTGCCTTCCAATGCCTACACCAAAATATGGGTTTTTGCATGACAATGCCTACACCAAAATATAGATTTCTGCCTTACAATGCCTACACCAAAATGTAGGTTTCTGCATGAAAATACCTACACCAAAGTATAGGCTTTTGCATGACAATGTCTACACAAAAGTATAGGCTTTTGCATGACAATGCCTACACCAAAGTATAGGCTTTTGCATGACAATGCCTACACCAAAGTATAGGCTTTTGCATGATAATGTCAACACAAAAGTATAGGGATTTGCATGACAAAGTCTACACAAAAGAATAGGCTTTTGCATGACAATGCCTACTGTACACCAAAGTATAGGCTTTTGCATGACAATGTCTACTGTACACCAAAGTATAGGCTTTTGCATGACAATGCCTACTGTACACAAAAGTATAGGCTTTTGCATGACAATGCCTACTGTACACCAAAGTATAGGTTTTTGCATGACAATGCCTACTGTACACCAAAGTATAGGCTTTTGCATGACAATGTCTACTGTACACCAAAGTATAGGTTTTTGCATGACAATGCCTACTGTACACCAAAGTATAGGCTTTTGCATGACAATGCCTACTGTACACCAAAGTATAGGCTTTTGCATGACAATGCCTACTGTACACCAAAGTATAGGCTTTTGCATGACAATGTCTACTGTACACCAAAGTATAGGTTTTTGCATGACAATGCCTACTGTACACCAAAGTATAGGCTTTTGCATGACAATGCCTACTGTACACAAAAGTATAGGCTTTTGCATGACAATGCCTACTGTACACAAAAGTATAGGCTTTTGCATGACAATGCCTACTGTACACCAAAGTATAGGCTTTTGCATGACAATGTCTACACCAAAGTAGAGTTTTTTGCACTACAATGCCTACACCAAAATTAAGAGTTTTGCACACAAGGCTTACACCAGGGCTATGTCAATAAGTAGAATTTTTTCTTTTGAAAAACAGACAAGATAAAAATAACAAATTGAAAGATATAACTTGGAACATTATTTATGAATATTATACATTATACATCTCAATGCTCTAAATCAGAACAGAATATTTAACTCCTAAATCAAAAGTCAAGAAAACTAATCTGAAATAGTTTTGAACTTAAACTATCACATCCATATCATAGTTTTGTGAAATAATTTGTTGTGTTTTTATTGATGAAATGCCAGAAAATACATAACTAGAACTGATCAGTCTAATGTAGGTTATTTTTTCTTCTGTTGTTCAATAACTTCATTAACTCTCACAACTAAACACTTGATCAAGTCCAGAGTGTTCAGTGCCTGTTTGAGAATGGCGATTTTCTGTCCACGTGCCATTCCCGGCATCTTAATCCCAGCCACACTGACACTCATTTCAACATATTCTTCACTATCAGCTTTGCTTTTTGAACGCCCTTCAAGAGGACTTAACTCCATCTGATAATGTCCCTTGGATAAGTCTAAGCCAGTCATAAGTTCGTTCATGAAATCTCTTTCCAGCTCAAGCATGTAACTCCAAACTCCTGTAACGTTTCTACATGGTGGGTCTCTCAAAGCCAAGTATCGAATTAGATTCAACGCTGATATGATTCTGTCAGAGTTTTCCACAAAATCTGTCGCAGCTTTTTCTTCAAGCTTCGTGAAAAGCAAAAACAATCTCTTCAGGCTTAGACCACTAAAATATTCATCAATCGCTTCCTGGTTGCCGTCTCCTCGACTCTCTAAACACTGGTCAATCTGAGCTTTCAGAAGTTGAACACAATAACCGACAGCTCCTGAATGTTTCAGAGTACCAAAGAGCTTCACGAACATCTGGTACCTGGCTTTCACGTTAAAAAGCTGCATAAGGAGGGGAACCAAACCAACACACTGTTGCCTCAAAGGCTTAGATGAACAATGAATCATGATGTCAAACAGGGATCCGAGAATGGCGTAGAACTCTGGTCTCTCCAAGTCTGTAAACTCTAGCACAATGTTATCAGTCTCAATCAAGGTAAAAAAGAAACTGAGTAAAGCAACACCCTTCTGTCTTATCCCAGTCTCTCGTCTCCCAACTAACGCTTGAATTAAAGGCAAGTTTATATCAAATAAAGCCTGTCTAGGCATTAAGCTTGGTGTTTTATGAAAGCCAATATTTTCTACATGAACCAAGTAGGATAGACAACCTAAAGCAATGGGGGAGATCATTTCCAAGTCTTCAATGGGTTCAGATTGCTTCTGAAACTTCAATAACCTTTTTTTCCTGGCAGTGAGTTCATTTTGCTTCAATGCTTCGTCCACTAATTTGTACATGTTTCCTTTCATTCTTCCTAGCAATAACACTAGTCTCTCTGCAAGCACATGAGCATCAGGTTTTACTGTCATGCCATTGTGGCCCTGCTTAACAGTTATGTCCAGTAAAGCAATAGGATGCTCCAACACTCGCAACAAATACTTAATAAGTATCTCCTGACAAGCTACCATATCCCTGCTCTTCTGACCATCATCACTTGTATTGAGACATACATCAACTAAGGCGGCAATAAAGTCAATATAAGCCTCAACAGCCTGCTCGGCCTTGACTACTTCCGGATCAAGTTCTTCACTTCTCTTTTCACTGACTTCCTCATTTTCATCATCATCATTGTTAGGAATATCCAATGAGCAGATGCAGTCTGATAAAGTCACTAGACTCAACTCAATGGAAAACAGGAGCTTTGAAGGTACTTCCAAAATACAAGTTTTAATCAGTCCAAGAAATGTCTTGAACTTAATTAAATCATTAAAAGAGTCTGCTTGTTCTAACAATGCATATAACAGCTCTTCGCCATTTCCAACATTTACAATATAACTCATGCACCTTTCACAAACATCTACAAAACCAGGGTTTTTATTAAAATTGTCTTCATTGACAGCCTCTCCTAACAGAGAAATCAGCTCCCAGTATTGTGTTTCATCCTTATATTTATTTTCAAGGATCAACTGCTCCACTCTTATTGTATCTAATTGGGAAATGCAATCCCTGATCAGAGATATTTTTTCTTCATTTTTAACTCCTTCCATTTTTTTCCAATTAACAGCTTATCAGTGCATGTCTGAAAGTAAAGCAGAAAAAGCAGCTTGAGCAGACAGATTATGGACAATGTTTCCAGCTTTAAGATTAAAGAAAAGTGTAAAGTTTATTTGTAAGCAACAAAATCGACCAACCTTTAAATTAAAATTATCAAAGTGCATAAAAATTGGGATTCAATCACTAAATGTAAGGCAAATAAAATAGTTAGTATCCCTTTACTTAAGGTTTAGGACACTGAGTGAATTTTACAGCTATTACTATAACCAGTGCCACCATAACATACACCATACCATTTTCACTACATGTACATTGTATGTCCTTTTTAAAACCTGGCAAAAACTCTTAATCTATGATTCTTTGCAAATAAAGGGTACAAAATCCAAGCTGTTGTAAACATACACTTAAATCTGGTCTTATTAAAGTAGTATCAAACCTCAATAACATGTAAATACATAGAAAATATATTCGTGACTAAAAGTAGTAATATATTTTTCAGAAATTCAATTTGTTTTACATATCTCATGTATGGCAAATAATAATCCGCTATGAAAGCATATTTGAAATCTTAAAGTATGGTTTTAATAGTAAGGGAAAAAATTAACATTTACATTTATACAAAAGAACATCAATGATTGAACAGATAAATTTATCCATTTAAAAACATCAAATTAACAAGTGTAAAATATGGTGGCCTGAGTTTAATTATATAACAAAATTAGTATATCATTGTACGGGGTCTTTTTTATATTTCTATTTGTGATAGTCAAGCTGATTTGCTGCTTTACTTTCTCATAAATATATAACTTAATTAAAACTTAGCATTGCTTTTACATAAAACAACAAAATAATCCTGTATGAAGACAGGAAGGTGATTTCCCCTTAAGCTTTGTGATGGAGTCTAAAACTTTTTGTTTATTCTTTGGCAACTTATTTAATCACAAAGGTATGTTTGATTTTTCTACTAAAATGATATATATTTTAAATAAGATTATAACATTGAATTTGTATTAGCATTTAAGATTTAGCAATATGGTGGCAACCCTCTGCCCTCATGGAGACAAGCGTAGGTACCTTTCTGCCTTCATGAAATATAATGCTTAAGACCGTCAAATATTTCTTTTGTTAAAACTTAAAAGTTTATAAATTAATACAAACATTCATATCTTAACTTTTCTGTAAAATTAAAAGTTCAACTTCTTCACAGCCCCTAACAATGCAACGTTTTACTCTTAACAAGCAGCACGCTGTCATATATAAAACAAGGCTTAAACTCTAAATCTATGATTCTTTGCAAATAACTGCTATTTCTTTGCAAATAACTGTTATTTCTATAACCTGGGCCACAGCAGGGCTCCCACTAGGCTGAAATTTTTGGGAGAAGTGACTTCTCCCTTCAGTCAATTTAGGGAGAAGTGGGGAGACTTTAGGGAGAAGTGATACTTTTCGAAACACCTGATACAAAAACTATGCCATACCACATGCATACCTAAGTTTATATTCACATTCAAATTAATTGCTAAACTATATAAAATGTTCACAAATAATGTATCATTTTTGGCTCAGCAAAAGTGTATTTGTCAATGTCACATAGTTTATCTCCAAATAGCATCTAAAATGAATCAAAATCCAAGACAGCTAAGTATTTGAAACAATCAAAATGACCTTAAAATTGAACTGTCAATATAGTAGTGGGACGAATCTTATTTTGGTACGTTTGGGATGGGTACGAATGTCACATTCATCTATGCTGTTATATATTTCAATATGCTGACATTTAAGAACCAAATGACATTTAAATCACTGTTCTTGATGAAAATTTCACCAATATGTAATGGGAGGTTGAGAAATTAACTTGAAAAATTGTTCTGACAAAATGGCGATCTCGCCGATTTTATAAAGTCATAAACAGTAGAAAAATACTGTAACATAAAGCAAAAAAGAAGATATTTTTGTGTTTACAAATCATTTTTTATCATTTCATTTTAACATGTCACTAAAACCAATCAAATATTTGTTGATACGTCATGTTATTGATTTTCTTAGCGCCACTTTGCCGATGGCCCGAGATGGCTATGACCGTCTGCTTCAAAAGCAACAATGTTTAAAATGTCTTGCATTGTTTGTTCAATACATATATCAGTAAATGAGTTACTTTTTAACTTCTTTAATGCTTGACAAGATTTTTCATAATTATGTCGCCTTTTCAATCTGATTAAAACCAACTTATATCATTTGATCAGGGACTTCTCAATGTACATTCTGATTGGTTGACCATCAATAGCTCCGCCTACTGGCGATGTTTTGTACATGTAATTGGATGACACGGCCCAAATTATCGGATTAGGAGATTACCTAATTTTATGAATGGCTAATTGCGGTGTTTATTGCGGTGTTTTGACTAATGTGACAAGTGGGCGAAGTCTGGGAATTTTAGGCGACCACTTCGCCCGAGTCGCCCCCTCACGAGAGCCCTGCGCAGTAACATAAACTTAAAAACTTATCTTTTGAATTATCTGATTATTATACAGCAACAATATATATATATATATATATATATATATATATATATATATATATATATATATATATATATATATATACAGTACACTCCACGCGGAACTACCACTTTCCTCGGTGACTCGAGGCGTTTTTAATTTATCGCGGATTTCCGCCGAGTACCCAACCTTTTTCCACGCTAAATTTCGCCGAGTTGCACCGAGTTAATCGTTTTCTATGGAGGGTTTTATTGCCGGTAGTGCCGGTGATCGTATCGATTTATTGACGTTTTCGCACACTCCGCGTTTAGTGCATAGCTACTACAGTACATTGCTTCTGTTAAAACAGTATTAAATAATTAGATAATTATTTTTCAAAGTACAGTATGTTCCTTTTTAAAAACAATTATTGTAAATTTTCATCAGCATCGTCAAACAACTGTTGTTTTTCACATTATGTACTTAAAAGATATACCATAGGGTGCGTTTGTGTTTGTTATTGTCATCTTTCTTATACTATATTAAGGTGTTGAGAACTTAATTAGATTGGAGTAATGAAGGTGTTGAGAACTTAGTGTGAATATTTTTCGGTCATTATTTCTTAATTTGCATTTTACCACTTATTAACACTTATTAATTTATCCGTAGTTATCAATGGTTCTAAACTTATTTATTACGCATATAAGTGTAAATCCTTCATCAAAGTAATTAAAATCCCATTAAACACCATTTTATACATGCATTGAAATGAATAACACATTCTATCGGCTTCAGATCAAACAGTCACACTGTGTGACGTCACATAACTCACAGTTTTACCCACGAGGATCTCATGGAGAGCATGTATATTGTTATGCAGGATTAATGTGTCTGAGTGGTGTTTTCGAATGTAACTTAAGTATTGCATTTCCAACTTTAATTCATCACAATCATTAGTTACCTATATCATTGAATGTGTTGACTTTTATTGATGATTCAATTAGTATTGTGTTGACTTTTATTGATGATTCAATAAGTATAACTGTACATAATTGCTTCTTACAGTCTATAAGTGTGGTACAAGTATTAAAGTTTATTGGCAGATCGTTTTACAAAAATGTCATGTCTTTGTTTTCTTAATCCCTTGATTGCCCTTGTTGTTTATTTAATCCTCCAATAAATATTTCACATTTCCTCTTTCTACATACATCGTTTAGGATGGGTATTTACTAATTAACTTGTCAACAGTGGTGTATACGGTTAGGTAGATAGATAGATAGATAGATAATCTTCGTCTGTGAAACTTGGTAAGTGTGAAAATTAGGTACGCGAAATAAATCATTTTTATGAATAATTACGGGTGTAGCAAAAAATATCAAATAAATTAAACAAAATTAGATACAGTGGGAGATTCTTATTGGTTTTCCTCCGAGTTTCGCGGTGTTTTTACCTCCGAGTAACGCGGCGATTGTAATTAAACGGTCCACTGATTAGCCTCGGTGGGTGAACGAGTAAAACCGCCGAGGAAAGAGGATTATGATGAATTGGATGTCGTGTCCGCGATGACCAAAATCCGCCGAGGAAAACGGAAAGTGGTAGTTCCGCGTGGAGTGTACTGTATAATTTACAAACATATACATTCTTTCATTACAAAACATACAATTTATTGCTTAACACAATACATACAAGAACAATCAACATTAAACAAAATTCTAAATTAAAACGACAAATAGGCAAGTCTACTACGCTATGCCAGTATTGCGTCCTAGTTTTAAGTAACAGCCGCAAAAAAATATCCGAACTTTATGTCCGAATGTCATCAATTTTCACAAATAATTACGTAATAACAAAACACATTTCAGGGTGCTAAACAACAAGTAAATAACCTGCAAATTTCTTTTTGTTAACATATTTGACAATTAAAATAAATATATACACAAACCAAGGGCGTTCAGAGCTTGTTTTGTGAAGTGAATGACGTTCATGGAGGTCGCCATTTTTGTTTTGAAACTAGTTAAAACGGCGATATTGAATCGGTTCGGTCAAAAAATGAAACTTATGTGATCAATGCTCACTTATCGTAGTGTTGACACATACATGTATTTACATTACCTAAGCTTATAAGCAATTTCCGCTGAGAGAAGAAGTTGCAGACGATGACATTACATTTATTTAAACACAGACGTCGTCCTTCTGTAAATACTGAATACGTACAAAGGCCATTTTACAAATATGAAGGAATGAGCAACATAATTATGTTGTCATTGTAAAAGCATTAACTTTAGTGATTCCAATAGCTTTATTTAGTGAAGACAGTACTGTAGTCTTCAAAATTAATATGATCTATACATTACGTTCGACATCATTTTAAATGCATTTCCGTACCAAATCTTTTACAATTGTCTAATGTGTAGCTTAATTTTTCCTTAAAAATAATATTTTAAAGCAGTATGATCGCTTGACATTTAGATGCACTGAATGGTCTATTAATACCATATATCCCCGGGATTGTGATCCGTGGCCGTTTACACACGGTTGACCCATTCCTTTTGTCATCATTCGTTGAGTAATGAATGGAGAGTAACGGAATGGGGTTGCCGTTTGTATACAGTATCGTGTTTTGTTTTTGTTTATTTGAGTTTGTCAAGGTCTGCCCGCGCCCATTGGCTGCATTATGGATTGCCCCAACCGTGACGCCATCACGACTTAAATTGTGTCTTTATGCCATAAGTGACATGAGATAGAAGTGACAGCAATTCGCAGTCAAATCAATAGATTGGAAGACTTGAAGAAAAATACTGAGAAACAAGAGATCCGGATGCGATACCCTAGCTCTTTGCGAATAGATCTCTTGGTTCTTTTACGTGCTCGGTGTAAAGCACCGATACACAGGATACAACTTTGCTTGCCGGTTAAACCAGTACTGAGTACACCACTTTTCCAAGCACTACCCTCTGAATGCCGAGCGCCAGGCAAGAGCGCTACTTGTACCAACTTTTAACGTCTTTCGGTTTGACGCGGCCCGGGATCGTACCCACGACCTCCCGCTCCGTTGGCGGACGCTTAACCACTGGGCCACGGAGACAGTTAAACTTGACGATTTTCTCGGTGAATAAATGTTACTAAACGATATAAGTGTATATCTATCAACTACTTTAACTGAAAAGGGTTAAAAAATGAATAAAAATAAAACCTGAACTCACTGAAAATCGAGTCTTTCAATGCTTAATGGAAATAAATTCCCGAAAGGGAGGGGACACCCCTCCCGAGCACACCCTCCCGCGGCCCAATGTCAATTTGCTTCCTACGCACCTGTAAACTGATTTGCTGAAACATAGAGTTTTAAATCAATTATTGGCTACTTTGGTACCCCCTAGTCATCTTCCACGCAAGTCTTCAAAGTGGCCACATCGAAAATTTGTGTTCATCTGCTATGGCCGCATTGAAGGCAGTGTATGTTGGAATGTTCTTGTTAAATATTCTTCTTCTTGGGTGTTTTTCATTCTTGAATATGTGTATGAGCGTTTTCTTGCATACCTAAGGCTAGAAAAAATATGTCGTAAAATACATTTCTATTAAGATGCCACGGCGACAACAGTGCACATGCACACTATTCTTGGTTTAACGTAATTGATGTAAATTCGTCTTTATTTTGTTAAAGCGGACTTGTGCAATAACTTATGTGTGGACCCAGTATGGCATGGGGCCAAGAGGCGTGCTTATTGTTTTTTTCTACATACACTTAACAAATGAAAACGAATGGTGCCGAGTACCGGTTCTTGCTTATTGTTTTTTTCTACATACACTTAACAAATGAAAAAGAATGGTGCCGAGTACCGGTTCTTGCTTCCGTTTTGACTAAAAACGTTCTTCAGAGTTAAATGGACGATTGAAAAAAAAATCAATTGTCAAAAATCAAAGTAAAATATATATTATGTCTTCACTGCTTATCATCTATAGTTGGCATGAAATAATACTTAACCCTATTTTTCTAAGCACTGAATGTTTTTTGTTTATAATTTGTCAATAATTTGTGCAGAGAACATGACTATTTGAAGAAAAGCACGATTTTGGAGGCCCTGGGACTGTCTATTAGGTTACACACAACTATTAGTAGAAAACTCACCAGGGCTCTTCTTGGCCAGTTTTTAGAATACCTGTAAATTTGGAAATTTCATGATGGATGTTAGAAATTATGAAACAGATTCAATAATTACAATAAGTTTAGTGTAAAAGTATAAAACATAATCATAAATAAAAGCAAGATAAACATACATAGTTGTTCGGATGGGACAATAAGTTTAATGTAAAAGTATAAAACATAATCATAAATAAAAGCAAGATAAACATACATAGTTGTTCGGCTGGGAGGGCGAGCTTGCGGGGTTCGGGGTCAAACTGATCTAAGCTGAACTTATCTAAAGTGAATAATTTTAATTAGTGTGGACATATCTAGAATAAACATTGGGATTGCATTTAGGGCTCCAGTGGCCAAGGCCAAGGCCAACTGTTTCTAAAAATAGAAAAATGACCAAATAACTTTAGTTTGGGTTGACATATCTTGACTAAACTTGATATTTAGGAAGAATTTAAGGAGACCTTTTACTGGATCGCATTGTCAAGGTCTTTGTTACTAATAATAGAAAATGGTTGAAACTGAATCACTTTAGTTAGATTTGATATATTGTAGAAAGAGTTTATGGAGGAGGATTGCATTTGGGGCCCTTAAGTCTAAGGTCAAGGTCAATGTAAAAAAATGTACTAAAATTAGAAAAAAAAAACAGTTGAAACTGAAACTCACATTGA
The DNA here is from genome assembly GCF_026914265.1 of Mya arenaria. NCBI lineage: Eukaryota > Metazoa > Mollusca > Bivalvia > Myida > Myidae > Mya > Mya arenaria. The sequence goes on from NC_069129.1 coordinate 40,243,875, forward strand.
AGGCTGAAGTTTTTTGGCAATCATTGAACATCTGGTTCGTCGCATTGCAGCGTTTCTTGATTTTTCATATGCAAATATTGGCTGTTTATTATTTGACTAAAAAATACTGGTTAAGGATTTGCAAGTAACCTTATCTTAGTCAGTATCTCAGCACAAACATCATTTTTGGCATTGAAACTTTATACAAGGGCTTCCACCCATCGAACCATGTTAACTAATCAAGTAAGATAATTGTATCTTGCATATAATTATTAATATAAATTTGCCCCTTTCTTATTCAACAAATTTTCTGGTTAGAACATGTAAGTCAATAACTCTGCAACTACAATATACCTCATGTTTTGTATTGCAACTTCAAACTATCAAGGTTGATACATGTAACTCTTTCTTGAATATAATGCAAATTTTGTCCTTTATTTTTTAATGATACAATGATCCATGCACATTTCACCAAATCTTTGCAATCCTTTAATAAACCTAAAAGCGGCGGAATAGTTGACACGGAATAGGGCACGGTTTCAGTGACAGATCTTGTTTTTGTTCAAAAGACAAATTTGGTTTATATTCATGGGATTGAATAATATTGGCCCCAAATAATTGGTCAGAAAAAAAATGAGCAGAATGATGGCAATTTGTCTTATTGAAAAGATTACTCTTGCAGTTTTAAACACTTTTTAAACAGATTTACCCCCCATGTTGATATAAGTTTTAATAAAATTATCAAGCCATAGTCTGAACAGTATGCATATTTGAAAGTCCATGTGTTTGTGTGCAGTGTAAATATACATGAGTCTGACTTATTGTACACTTTTACTGTAAATGCACCAGTATAAGAACTGTTAGAACAAATCGTATACATGTACAAAAAGAAAGTAAATACCTTTAACTTATTTAAGTGTAATAACGATCCCTTACAAAACCACTTATTAATCTGATAAGAAAATGTTCTTTGCATGTTTGCAAATATTTGCACTTTCATGCAACGATTCATTTCAATAGATTTAATGACGCCTGCAAAGTTTGGAATTGTTAGTCAAAGAATATAATGAAAGTTATGCATGAATTTTAAAAGAAATCTTGTTCTCATTTTTTTGAAAGGTGGTACATGATGATGTACATGCATTATACAGGAATTTCAATTCCAGAGCTTTAATAACTATTTAATTAGTATGTACTGTATCTGCCCTTATTGAATCTTTGATCTTAAAGTATTCGTTGAGTAAGTTTTGCAGCCCAGTACTGCGGATAATTACATTTAAAAGTATAAAAGTGTGGTTAGCTGTTGTTTTTTCAGATGGTAAAACATAGAAGATGATCATTTATGCACTGAAGATATATAAACAGATTATTTGTTTGATTTAAGTCAAAATGACCCATGTTTTTGCGCCATCGAAAAAGTTGAGATGGCCTTGGTATTGTCACAATCAGCAACAGAATGGGCATTGTAGTGGCTGTTGGGAGTCTTGCAAAACTTCAATGTTTACCATATCTTGAAAAGATAAATTGCATGAAACTTGGTACATATTGTCACCAAGACATTGTGTTAGTAGAAAATTCCATTACCCTGACTGTCATATGTTTGTATATGGGAGCCTTACGGTGTTACGTGCTACTTTATATTATTGTGCCCTTTTGAATTTAAAGTTGACTCTCACTGATTGAACATTTTGACAACTTTTTTTATTTTTTGTCTTGGAACGAGCCAATTTATGCGAAAATGCTTTTAAACCATTCATGTAACAAAAAATTAGTCACAGATTTTTCTATTTAAGTTCAAAAATTGATGTTTTATGCATTTTTCTTAAACTGTTAATAATGCTTTTAAAGCCATAAAACATGAGTTTTTGAACTGAAATATGAAAATCTGCAAACTAATGTCAGCAGTCTTTTATGACTGGTTTGCAGATATTTATGCAAAAATTTGCTCATTCCAAGACAAAAAAAATAAAAAAAGGTTGTTAAAACAGTAGATCTGTGAGTGCAGCTGTAAGGTAACAGAAGTACAAATAAGTTTGTCATTTAATCACGCTGTTGATAATGTTTAATTTGTATGCCTGATGAACAGATATAATTTTGGCATCATTAGAAAGGGTATTGTTTGCTCATTACTATAATGAAAAAAAGGACCAAAATTACATAATATACAAAGTTGTATCATTTTGAGTTCTTCCTGTTTTCTACTGGTTCTAAATTATCTCAGCATATGAAGGTATTGGAGCATTGAATGATTTTGGCTTGTGCTCCACCCAAATACACCAAGTGAAGTCCGAATCAAAGGCAACATCTATAGCCTGTCAATCACCTTCACGCATCAAATCAAGGAGAGCTGGACTGCCACAGTCAGCGATTGAGTGTATTCTGTTGCATATTAAACCCTTTTAAATAATACCAAAATAATATGGGGTCACCAGTCACACAAATTTTACATAGCAGTCCATTCAATACCTTAAATCAGTGCTTTTTTTTCCATAATTAATTTTCTAAATCACTCTACATATAAGATATTCACATTTCAATGGAAACTTTACCTGTAAATTTGAAACAGTGAAGGCCCACATATATAATTATCTGAGAACGGAAAACAATTAGCAAAAAATAATGTTATCAATAATCACGTTTTGTTTTTAGGTTACTTAACAGATGGATAATTACAAACACAGTTCTTCTGAATGGAAAAGGATGCACACTTTGTAATCAAAAGAGACGATTTTATAACGTTAGTTCACCCTTGTGAATGGGGGCGTAACGGCCCTTTAAGGATCAGGGCCTTAAAACAGACGCAAAGATACAGATCAGACTAATGAATTGTTCGCTAGACAAAAGATTTATTTAATAAATTAAATCAAAAGAAAATAACTGTCAATGTATGATCACAAACAAAATGCCTAAAAATAGTGGCAGAGATATAGATGGTACTAATGAATTCCAATGTTCGCAAGTCAAAAGGTGTTTATAATAGAATTTAAAAAAAAGAGGATTACAATAGTTAAAAGTATTTCTTGAACACAAAGAAAATGCCTTAACAGTGGCAGAGATATAGATGATACTTAAAAATTGTAAGCTGGACAAAAAATATATTTTATAAAAAAACAACAGCAAAAAAGTTAGACTAGGACCCGGGTTTTTGGCTTCGAGGTCATGGACTTGGACTTGGTGCTTTTGACCTGAGGTCTTGGACTTGGGGGTCTTGGACACTGAGTCATGCATATCAGGTCTTGGACTCTGAGTCGTGGCTTTGGAGTCTTGGCCCTTAAGGTCTTGGACTCGGGTCTCGAATTCGTGGTTTTGGACTAGGGGTCTTGGACTTGGACTCAGTGTCGTGGATCCGGGGTTTTTGGACTTGGGGATATGGACTTAGGGCGTTCCTATGATCATTTTGATTGTTGTTGTACAGAATCAAAAATAATTAATAATGTATATATGAAATATAATACAATGCTGTATTAGACTATTTGTTTTAATACAGACAATCTGAAAACTGAGTTTATTGTACATACGGAAGCTTTATTTAACAACTACTATATTTGGTTTTGAATGACCCTGTGAATTTATAATGAAAGATAAGAAAACTCAATTATGATTTACGCTGGCCATGAACTAGAAAAATTGGCGCTGTATTTGAATAATGGTACCCATAAAAATGTAAATCAACATTGATACCAAAAATATTTATCCATGTAACTGTTAAAGGGCAGATAGAGGTGTGTCAGTGTGCTCTAATCAAACTAATGTGATCTGCCAGCCCACTAGTAAACCACCTTGTAATGATTTTTTTCAAATAAGAAACATTAACTAATACAAAAATTTAATCTGTATTAGATATCGCAGGCCTTGCATGTAATGTGATCATTCACAGTTGATTATTTGTAAGAGATATTTTACACCTTTCAAGTGGTAGATCCACTTCATTGGTTAGTTGGTATTTTATAAAGTTATGTGGTCAAATGCGGGAGATTTGTGTATTAAGTTAAGGTTTTTTATATCGTTTCATGTTATCTTCAATTCTTGTCTATTCCAGGGGGTGATCGGTGCATTGCCAGCCCGTGGTCTAGACGGTGGTCGCCCATGGACCCCCCACCTCTGTTGTGATTTGAAATGAAAACTGCTGGTATCACTGACCTCAAATTAAACAATACTTAATTACTTAAAAACTAAATTAGTAGACTTAATCATTGATAAGACCTGGTAAATTGTTTTTATTAGCAATCACAAGACCTAATTGTTTACTTTGGTTCATGTTGTATTTGATTTCTTAGCTTGTCAAGAATCAACTTATTTTCAAAACTTTCGAGTTGACTTTGTGGGTTGTAGTGCAAAGTCTTTGATATTTTCATTAGTGAAACAAGTACTGATTTTTATCGAGCAAATATATCTTTAAACTATCTACTTTTGCCCAATCAGCTCCAAATTTAAATACAAACTAAAAGGTGTATTTAAGTCCCAGGGGCCGTATATATAAAACTTCTTAAGTCACTTACCTAATTTTAGTGTCTCTTCAATCATATGAAATAAAACTTAACAATTACCAAAATACATTATTTTCATTGACCTTATTGAAAAAAACAACATACTTTAATGTTAAAAACATATATACAACTTTGCAGATGAAGTGGACCCTAGTGTGTACTGCCTGTAATTCTTCACGAATGGGCGATTCTGAGATTTCTGGTGCCGTCAACTTATAATCTGCTTTGGAGTATAAAGTGATGCTGTGTAAGGTATTAACTAATTACTGTTTCCAAGTTTGGTATACAAACAGTGTATTAATCATTGGTGCTAACAAAAAAGCCACAATGGTTGTTTGATCTGGATCAGATAAGATGGATTAGAGATTTACTGTAAACTTAACTGCACAAAAGGCCATGCAAGGACTTACATTAATTGTTGTTACACATATCGGGATAATCTATAAATGCTCTAATCTCACCTTATGTTTTCTTTAGCTTTTATTCTTTAACGTGAAGAAATAAAATTCTGATTAATCAGTAAATGATTCTGATTAAATGCTTTACAAAAGTTTCAAATATTGCTTTTAGGACCCCCCTCATTTTGCACTTAAAGACAGGAATGCTTTCCATCTAATGGACATAGGTGGCAGAATCAGTTGGAGATAGTGAGGAAAAAAGATATAATTATATACATGTAGGTCCCCAAGACTGATGAACTACTTCTAAAAAAATAACATGATTAACATGGTATAAAAAGTTAGGTTTTCATGAAAACCGTTATTTTTAAACATGGTTTTGGGGAATGTTGTTGTCCTCCATAATCTTTACAGCAAATGCAGTTTGTGATCATTTATTTTGTCTTGTAACTTTTTTCAGGTTTATGTGGCAAGGGTTGAAAACAGTCTTGGAGAGGTTCTTATTATGTTTAAATAATAATATTTGTTGTTATGTTCATCACCTCTGACTGATTCTGCCAGTTATTTTTCCCTTTTCTGACTAAATCTTAGAAATGTAGTATTTTTCTACAAATAAAAAGGGACCCTATTTTCCACAATCCCAAATAGTTAACTTTTATCTACAAAATTGGATCCACATTTCATATTCCTCAGAAAAAATCAAGAATAATTTCCAAACTCTTAGCAAGTTAACAAGTTCAAATATGATTGAATACAGTTGTTTTCTCGCAAAAAATCTTCAAACCCAGGATCTTAATTGGGGCTTTGCTCTGTTTCTTTGTTTGAAATATACTAAATTTATTCATAATTTTAGGCATTTTGACACTATTTTACAACTCTCAAGGGCTCTGGCTCCATTAAAAAATGGTTGAAAAAAAACTGTAATATAGGAGAATATAATTTCTTGTGTCAAAACTTGCCATTGTACCTTAGTAGAAAAATAAAGCAAAATAAATAAATGGACAGACCTTTTGAAACTTTATAAATAAAAAAACTATGTCCTTTTTAATAAAAAGCTCTGCTTTATATACCAACTTAACTCATTTCAACTGAGTTGAGTTGAGCTTCATATTTATTATTTTGATCACACCGTATATGTGTCAGTGAATTCCATTTGACTTCACCTAAAAAAGTAAATTATACTGCACCTTCCGTTACTAATTGTTGCCTGTGGGCTTTACTAATTTGAATAATGACGGTGATGTAGTTGATTCTGCCTGTCAGCGTTTACTGTACGTCAGTATCATAAACGTATTGACGTGATCGGAAAATCATAACTCATCTAATTACCCTGTTTACAAATATGGTGACATATATTACCTGATTTGTTGTGGTTAACTGTGTGAAATTGAGACACCGTATGTGTATTTATGTAACACTTGAAAACCAACCAAAAAATGATAAAATTAATTCTGAAGTGTATCAATTTTAGGAAGGACTGACTTTCTTGATTTTCTAAATTTTGCACTGCTCTAGATCCATTTAGTTTTGTAATTGAATACAAATAACCCCCATTACTTTACAAAATATCAAATGAAAATCTACAACAGAAAAATAGCTATGGCTCAGCTTCGTGTTAGCTGTTAGACTTTTCACTAGCATTTCATGCTAGTATTATTGAATACTCCTCAGTTTTTACCCAATCCCTGCCTTACAAATAATATTAAACAACTCTGCATGTCTGCATACCAAATAATGTCAAAATTTTAGCTTCTGCATACCACATACCAATCTTTTGAGTACTGAATACCACTCTCTTGAATACCAAGTACCTCTTTTTGAGTACTGAGTACTACTCTCTTAAGTACAGAGTACCACTCTCTTGAGTACCTTGTACCACTTTCTTGAGAACCGTCAGAGTTCCACTCTCTTTGAATATGGATACCACTCTCTTGAGTACCGAGTACCACACTCTTGAGTACAGAGTACCTCTCTCTTGAATATTTAGTACCACACTCTTGAGTACAGAGTACCACACTCTTGAGTACAGAGTACCTTTCTCTTGAGTACTGAATAACTCTTGAGTATTGAGTATCACACTCTTAAGTACAGAGTACCTCTCTCTTGAGTACTGAATAACTCTCTTGAGTATTGAGTACCACACTCTTGAGTACAGTGTACCACTGTCTTGAATACCGAATACCACAATCTTGAGTACAGTAAAGCTGCTTAACCCCGAACACGAAAAGGGGGAGTTTCAGCCTCCAATATGGACAAGAACTTAGAATCTTCCTTTAAAAAAGTGATGTATAGAGATTACTGCAGAACGTGACTGTTCTATTTAAAAACAATTGGTGTCAGCAAAATAAGTATTAGCAGTATTCTTTTTCTTCCAGGTTTCTAATTGGAACATGACAGAGAAACTTGATCCTAACTATGGAGATCAAAAAATGTACATTTATATATATATACTTAGTATCACGTTTTTTATGGAGATAACAATGCCTTTAACATTCCATATTTGGAAAGTCATGTTTTAACTGCCTTATAAGAGGCCACGATCATACTTTTATATCAAGTGACCATTCCCCCATTGCTACATAAAGAAAATCAAGTGACAACTTTTGGGCTAAAGAAAGGTCTCATTGATATAACAGATCCTTGAAAATTGACAAGAGATAAGTTGCAGTGGATTTGAATTGCAATCGGAGGTTCACTGAGGTTTAAACTTGTCAGTTATCATAATTGTAGGCTGTCTGAATTTGATTTGATTTCGTATTTGGTGGTGGTGGTGTATATGCTGTAATCTATAAATATTCGTGCTTGGTATTTATTATATCTTAATAGGTAGGTGGGATTAGAACAACTGGATGGTTTAATGTTTACTCATGTATTTTATGACTTGCTCTGAATGAGTGTACATCCACTAGAATTTTGTAAACAAAATCGTTCAGTTTTTAATCTGAGTTTAATCACTAAGGTCAGGGTTTTGATAAATGTGGTTAAATTAGTCATACATATGGACATTCAGTGTTTTTGACGTAGCATATAACAGTTACTTATTTGCAGTGAAAATTTGATTGCACATTTAGGCAAGCAATTGTGTGGTTTGCAGATTTTGAAGATAGTAGATGTTGACACCAATTAACATTGGAGACCTAATTGATGTTTAATTGATACCACACTTTGATAGGAGGCTATATATACATGATGTGTGTGTGACCTAAGTGCCTAAATACATGTTGTAAATGAGTGACCTTAGATTTATAGACTTGGACATTGGATGTTAAAAAGATAGATCCATGATTATGGACTTTACTTTGCTGGAATATTTGGACCAGTGATTGACAGAAAAATGATGGTTGTGGAGCAGGTGAGCTTTTTTCAGTCTCATGAATTTGATAATGTGGATATAAATTGGCAGGAAAGAAAAAGTTTATACTATAATACAGGCTTTATAAGTTTTTTCAGTCTAAACAATGTACATGATGTATATTATTATATTTGTCGTAATTTTGGCCACAATAAATAATTTGTTTGGTGTTGCCCAACCAACTCTATTAAAGATACCAACAACCCATTAGTGGTGTTAGCCTTTTTTTTTGTACATTTTTTCGTTTTTTTTTCCTTTACGGAATAAACAAGTTTTTCCTAATAGAATAAAAAAAATACCTGCCAACCTACACATAAATTTGTGGGAATTGAAACAACAAACCAACTTTTGATTTATTCTGGCTTTCGTTAGTTATTGAAACCAAAATAAAACATTATGTGTACATCTCATATTATATAGTGCAGGATGTAATGTTTGCTATATGAAATTTAGGAAAAAGAAATTGAACTTTAAACATATATATCTGCAATGAACTGAATTTGATACTTGTAAGTGTGCTTTATCATCTGGGGCACACTGACTGGTTTGTTGTCCTAAGAGATGCCTTCTTTACACTGCAGAGCAATAAATACTCAGATGATTCAAGTCCTAGCAAATCTGTTGAGACTACTTAATTGCTATTAGGGTTTATTGTTAGGGGTTACATTGTCAGAGCCATCATTACTTGTCTGAAATGGTCTCTTTTGTCTTTACAACATTTTTGATGCCTGTATTAATAATATGCATAACCAATTTGTTAAGGAAATTACTCCCCTAGTTTCGATTTCCTTGTAATAATGGAAAGACCCAATCAAGTGGGTATCTTGTTTTATGGGACATTCAGGTCAAGATGGAGTCAAAATGGATCTGCCCTGTTAGGAAATTGAGATGTAATGTAACACTTCTGGAGTATTTGATTTACAGAAATGTTTCCTTCAACTGGTGATATAATTACCACAGAGCATGGAGGAGTTTAATCCCCCCCACCCCCTTGTGTTGAGTATGTGATATTCAGGGGAATTTTAAAGAGCAGTCATGCTTCATGAGGGGGGAGCGTGGTATGCAAAAAAATAGCATTATTTGATATGCAAACTCCCAAAATAGTTTAGAATTATTTGTAACAAAATATTTTGGTAGAAAATGAAGGGTGTTTGATATGCAAGGGGAGGAGGGTGAGGAGTTACACCCTCAGCTCTAAAAAATAGGAATGGTCACTGCATGTCCTGTAGTACATTGGTGATGTTTTCTTTCTAGCAAGAGATATGTTTAAAACAAAAACAAACCATTAGAGTGTTTGAAATGTTCATACAGTGTTTCAGTAACTGTTTTGTGAATAAGGGCCAGGGCCGTTAGAATTGTGAAAATGGTGATAAAATTGCGAAAAATAAAATCCAGTTTTTAAGTAAAAATTATTGAGAAATTATTAGAAATGGGGCTTATCATATTGCTGAATTTGACTTCTATGCTTAAAGACAACTATACACCCACAAATTCACAACAATCCATCAGCAAAATGATGAAATAAAAACAATTTTGAAATTGAAAGTTTGTTAACACTTTTGTGAAGGAAGTAGTCATTTTGGAATTTTGTATGGCGTTCAATATCAGATGGAGGAAAACCAATCTTATGAAGTACTTCTGTAATCCAATCTTTATACAGTTTAGCTTCTACATAGTTGTTAACTAATCATACTTATTCAAAGTACCTATCCCATTTTAAACTTGGTGTAAATTACTGTTTATTTCAGATAAGATCTCACTAAACATTTACAAAATAATGCCAGGAAGCCCGCCTCATTATTATAGCCAAATCATGATTATGTTTTACATATTTCTATAAAGAGATAAGTATCTTGGGGTCATTGTTTGGAAGTTGCTACTTATGTTGATATTATGAGTAAAACAATGTTGATGGATATCTGTCCGGATATTCATGTACATGTGGGTATCTATTCATGTACATGTGGGTATCGATAAAATAACAGCAGGGCCACTATTTGATAACGTCACTATAAATAATGGCCATGAATTTGATATAATCCACATTTCAATGGATGCAGTGTTTTGCCCACATTATGGAGGTTTTTGTTTGGGTTTAAAATGGCATATGATCAAATGATAGGTGTTTTTGTGTTATTCAAGATTGGTCTTTTGTTTGGTAAAGTCCTCTTGTTTAGCTTATAATACAAACAAAGTTATATAGAATGATATATAGAAGGCATATTACAATTGGGTTTTCCGATCCTCCAAAGCAGACGTCAAAGTGGCAATGGTAACAAATTTGGCTATCATGACATTGACACTACTGGTGTTGTTGCTACTGCTGTTATTGTTTGTTGTTGCTCTAGTATTTGTTTTATCAATTTTTCATTTATGTACCATTTTCTATGATACCAATTAATTAAAGGGCCTTTTCTTCATGGGAACTGCATGCTGCCCCATTTTACATGGAGTCACATCACCTGGATAGTTTAGAGCCAAAATTCAAACCAATGAAATCTTGATTCAAATTATCAGGAAGTATTTTTGCAAATTCTGGCTTAAAATAACATCCACAAAAAGGTCTATGCAGGGTAGGATCCAGCAATTGGTGTAAGAGGGGGCGTAACTAAAGGGCAAAACCCTTTGACACCCCTACCAAAAGTATATGGCATAAACTATTTGCATGGGGATTATGTAGTTGGAAATGGTGCATTTTTAGCATATTTTATAACTTTTTTCTCTCCAATATAGAAATTAAAAAGTAAACTTGGAAGATTTAAGAAGGGGCGTGGGCCGAGTGCGCCCCCCCCCCCCCCCCTTAATTTGATAGTGCTATCTACTAAAATTGTTGTTTTTTTATGTTTTTACATGGACCAGTCATAAAATTGCTTACTCTTAGCATATTATGATATCTAAAAACCTTCTATATCTTACAAGAACACCAGATTGCTTCGTTGTGTTAAAAAAATGCTGGTGTATCTCGATCCAGCTACATGTATGGTGGTGATTTAATTAAAATCATAGACAAAAGACGAAACAACTTAATTACTTCTAAGATTTTGAACATTTTGGATCATCTTCTCCTGATGAAGATTTTCAAGTGCACTTAAAAAGTTTTATTTCATTTTTATGTTTGAGTTTTAGCACTGTTTTATGGATAGCAGGTACCCCGATGCAATTTAGAAATTTACTGCTTGAGTTCAGAAGTAGTCAGCTGTGCTACAGATCAGTCTCTTAACTAGAGATTCTGTTTTGTTTTGAGGAAGAGTTTTTTGATAAATTAGAAAAACCAGAGCTCCTGATCAAGGTTCTCATTCGAATCTGAAAAGTGCTAGCCTCAAAGACACATTCTGAAAAAAGTGTAACACATTTTACTTTATTTACTCTGATTACTTTCAAAAAAGGCCTCAAAAGAAAAAAGTTGTAGTCACAAAGCAAAAAATTGGGTCCCAAAGCAATATTTGGAGTCCCAAAGCAAAATTCCAGAGACTGCCATAATTAATGAAGCATGATGATAATGCTTTTTAATGAAACTGTTTTAGTAGATATAAAAAAACATCTATCTAATGACAAACTTTAAGAAAGTAACGGGGCATTAAAATTGTCCTACAAAAATACCATTTATATGTCGACATACACTTAATAACCGTTTTAGTGTCAGACATCAGAGTCATTAATCAGAATAAGTAAGCACTAATAGGAGAAATGGTTATAAAACTAACTGGTTTATAATTATTTGGTATTATATTTGTCTGGTTAAAGGTCTTTCAATGAATCTCAACTGTATGACATTAGCCTAAACTGAAATTACCCTGTTGTTTTTTACAGTCAGGCCAGTTTAAATGGCGGTTACTAAACTTTAAACCTAATAATTTGGGACAAACTTAGTATTTAGAGCATTATTCTGCAAACTATAAAAGCTAGTAAGCAAGACTGTCCTACTGCCGCTGAGCCTAACAACAGATAATGCATTGTTACTAGATGTTACTATCGTTGATTTGGGCCATAAAAGACTGTAATTATACTATTTAAATTGCAACTGTCATTTGGGGAACCAGGTTGTGATATTCATTTAAATGTCTCGGTCATGACTATGACATTTGCTAAAATTTGAGTTTGTGAACTTTGTCATTTAGGTGTTATTTTCTGATTTCTGTCTTCACAGTGGCTCTTTTATTGGCTTATTTAAAACTTGTTGACATGACATTTGGTCAAGGGCTCATTTCAGTCTGTCCTCCTCAGACTTTACAAGGCATTTGCCTCGCGTTCCTTTCACTTCAGACTTTACAAGGGTGAAAACATGACCAAAAGAAATTTGACTCCTATTCACTGGACCAGCCCACAAGAATTGTTACCTGTTGGGAAACCTATTGTTCCCTTAACTTTCTCCTTAGCGCCCTTTTATTATTCCACTTTTTAAGAGCACCCACACCGTATTGAGAAAATAATTGAAAATCATCCCTTTAATTGATATCCAAGTGTCCATCTTTGTTGTCGTTATTTCAACTTTGACCTTGTGCCGATAATTTTGCTGCATAAAGTGACAGTAGAAAAGTCCACCTCAGAAAGGGTCGCTACCCCCTGGTTTGGATGTGAAGTTTTTATGTCATTTTTGGATTATTTACTACCTGATCTGCCTATCAAAATGTCCTACTGAGATATATTAATACAGTAGGTCTTAATATGGTACGGAAAGTCGTTTAAGGACCCTCAATCTGCAACCTGAATAAATAGATAAAAACATCCATCACACAGTGTAACACATTAGTTCAAAAGCAACTGTATATTATAATGATGATTGCTTGGTACACTAAATAATCTCTTAGCCATTGGTTATTATTGTTCCTTTAATTCATTTAATTTAAAAAAGCAGTGCACTTTCAGTTTTATATGTCACTTTTAAATTGTTTAATAAAATAAACATATCCTTTGAGTTATACCAATATTCCATAAAAATGTACCAGATTTCTGTATACTTAAGAATTAAAACAAAATTTGAGAGTCATGAGCGTACCAAATATAACCAAACTTTTAGTACCACCATTGTGTGAACTAAATGCAATCCTTAAAACCCCTTGAATATTGGGTATAAAAAAGGGTTTTCAGTCTAATATTAACAATATCTGCCTCTCACACCCAAAAGGTTGGGTTTTTTATCAACATCAGTGGTACTTTCTCATGGCCTCTCAAGATGGACGTCAGTACTGGTCAATACCCGCAGGACTCCACGAGTGATCAGCTTTCGTCACAATAAAGCTAAAAGAAATTAGTACAAAATATATTAACAATATTATATGACGCCTAAGGGTAAAAGGCAGAACTGTACAACAAATCTTGTTTGTACATAGACAGATAGTCCTTTATTGAGATAGCATATAGCCATTTAATATTTTGTTTGCATATGCTTAATAATCTGTGATGTCTTATGACATACATCTCCATTTGATGATGTCAAGACTGTGTCATTCGAAGTTTATGAAATTTTTCATCTCGTGTGATGTATATATACAGTGTATTTATGGCTTAAGACACTTTATCATAGTTTGCCGCGATTGTTATGGTTGTCAATATTTGCTTTAGAATATCACAGAATCCGGAGGTGCTTTAACTATTTGAAACATAAACTTGTAGGGACATGACCTAGCAGGAATCTTCAATTGTATTTCGGGACACTTAAATTGTTTTTCTGGGTTTTAAGATTGAAGGTTATCTTGGAGTGTTATCACTGGTGTTTGTAAACTGATTCAAAGCAGCTTCATATCTTGAATTCTTGCTAATCATCACTGTAAACAATGCACTATACGTCATGATTTATGATGTGAAAATTTAACTTCTTAAGCTGTTGAGATGAATGTTCTTGCATACATACATTAAAGACATACCCATTGAATTCTGCATTCATTTCTGTACAGTGCACTTTTTAAAGCCTAAAATTTACTTTTTATAATACTAAATTTAGTATTTTTGTATGGTTTACCAACACCTGGAGTGGTACATAACTGACATTATGACATGAATTTTTCTTAGTTTATAATGAGACAAACCTATTGTTTATAAAACCTAGCACTGTCCCTTCTAAGAATGATTCTTAAGCATTCCATAATCTTGGATGGGGTGAATCCATCTTAATTTTGATCCATACTTCGGTATCCTGGATTGGGATGAATATTCCCTAGAATAAAAAAAAATAATATAAATAAAACTACATTTGTACAATACAACTTCTTACAACATTAACACTCCATACAGTACATGCTTATCAGTTAAAAAAGGAATGTTTTTTTATAAAAATTTTTTTAAAGGTACAATGCGCCAAAAATGCCTGCGCCGGAGCGATTAATGGCAATCTTCACAGTCCTAGTTCAGGGCAAAATGCCATTGTTTTGTGAGCAAAACCCTTTATGACATTTATGAGTTATTGATGCACTTTCTAGATGCATTAAAGATCCCCTTGGCTAATGTTAAAGTCCCCTTGGGCTGTCTACGAATATATGGCATGTATAAGATATTACACACTTTCTAGATGCTTTAAAAATCCCCTGTGCTAATGTCAGAATCCCCTGAGGGGGTCCCCAGAAATATGGCATGAATAAGAAATAGGCACACTTCCTAGATCCTTTAAAAATCACCTGGGCTAGTGTCAAAATTGCCTTGGGCAGTCTCCAGAAATATGGCATGTATTGACACACTTTCTAGATGCTTTAAAAACTCCCCCAGCTAATGTCAAAATCCCCTTAGGCAGTCTCCAGAAATATGATATGTATAAGATATTGACATTCTTACTAAATGTTTTAAAATTCCCCGGGGCTAATGTCAAAATTGCCTATTTTTCTGAACTCAATCCCTTAGGAAGGTCTCTAGATATATGATGGCATGTTCGCTCAAGTTCAGGGCCACCCATTTGGTTGACACATTATACATGATGGTCTGTAAAAATGTTAAATTTACCCATTTTGTATTACAAGAATTAACCTATTGTTGATGAATCCTTACACTGTCCCCTTTCAGGAATATAATACTCAAGTTCAATGCCGTCAAACTTAGTCTGTCACCTTCACAAGACTGCTTTTGTTCAACGGTCCCCTTTCTAAACAATTGCCCGACAGTTTCTTGGCTTTTATACAAGGCTTATATTATAGGACGGAATTACAGTCTGCAACCTTAAGTAAATATTTTTATTTCTTTGATATTATGCCCACCAAGTTATTTTATAAACATAAGGGATGTTTAACTTTAGTCCGTTTGTATTGTAGTGTTTATTGAAGTTTGATATAACATTGCCAGACCCAGTGTCAGACATAGGGACAAGAGAATTAACATTCTGTTGACAATCTATGTATTCATTGTAATTTAGAAGGCATTTATACAGTAATTTGATAAGTGGAAATGGCTGTAAAATAGATGTAATTTATTGTATTTACCTGTCACTTTTATCACCGAAATGATATGTTGGAAATTAGAGAGAAATTGACTGGCTCAGGTAAAGTCTAGGCCATGATTATTATTAAAATGTTTTATTTTTCTGCCAGTGCCACTGATATCTATTGATAAATTTCATGAATGAAAAAAGAAAGGAAAACATCCTTAAAGAAGCTATGAAAACCAATTGGTTGATATTCTCTCAGTTTTTGCATTTTTTATACAATTTTAATTTGAATCAGTTGCTATTTCAAATAGTAGACAATGGCCACTGGACATTTCAATAAGTTGGTTTTTGCACTAGCAGACATTTCCTACAGTTAAAATAGCAGACATGTTTATCATTTGATACTTCTACAAACAGACAATTCCCTTCATTTGATAATTCCACTAGCAGACAATTCCCTTTATTTGAAATTTAGAAGACAATTCCCATCATTTTATATTTCCACTAGCAAACAAAACCATTCATTTAATAATTCCACAAGCAGACATTCCCTTTATTTGATCGATATTTCCACTAGCCAACATTTCCTGTAGGTGGTATTTCTTCAGCTGACCAATCCATTGGTTGATATTTCCACTAGATGACAAATCCATTGGTTGGTATTCCCACTAGCTGACAATTCCATTGGTTGGTATTCCTACAGCAGACAATTCCATTGGTATTCCTACAGCAGACAATTTCATTGGTTGGTATTTTCTTTAGCTGACAATTCCATTGGTTGGTATTTCCAATAGCAAACAAATCCATTGGTTGGTATTTCCACTAGCTGACAATTCCATTGATTGGTATTTCCACTAGCTGACAATTCCATTGGTTGGTATTTCCGCTAGCTGACAATTCCATTGGTTGGTATTTCCGCTATCTGAGCATTCCATTGGTTGCTATTTCCACTAGCTGACAATTCCATTGGTTGGTATTTCCGCTATCTGAGCATTCCATTGGTTGCTATTTCCACTAGCTGACAATTCCATTCGTTGGTATTTCCGCTATCTGACCATTCCATTGGTTGCTATTTCCACTAGCTGACAATTCTATCAGTTGGTATTTCCACCAGAAGTAATTTCCATGCATTTCCCTAAGAAGTTAAATTTCTATGTGACATATTTATGACCATAGTTTCGGTACAGATTGAGTGGTAATTTTTTTTTTGCACACACATAGTTACAAGAGTTTTAGGGCTATTTAATTAGAGTACAGAAGGTTTTAGTTGCTACTGCAATTAAAACAGAAATGTTGTCTTTTGTTCAACAAAATGTTTATTTTAAGAATGATGAATGTAGCAGTTATATGTGCTGTTTTTGTCCATAAAAGTACATTTATGACTGAATATAATGAATTTCTGTGGTTTTGTTCAATGTTAAGTGGGACGTATATGCATATTGTGGGGGGAAATGAAATGCATACTGCGCTTATGCAGTGCGGAATGTAGTTTCATAAGGAGTCTGGATTCATATTCGATAAGCCTATCTTATTAAATGGTTAACATCTTTATGATATGCCTTATATGGTTTTCATGGATGTCACTGTACATTATACTTATGTTTCCGACAGTTTCATATCTACACAAAATTTTACAGATTCCTTATTGAATTCCTTTGTAATATGTAAATGATATGTATTACTCATATTGGGTTGTGGCTTTTTCAGTTTTGTAGTTATCTCTAGATGGCTTTGTATATGTGCTTTCAAATACATATCTTTATCTCCATGTACACAGATTTAATCTTAAAAGTATGAGATAAAAAATGCATTTATAGTTTTTACAATGACATGCAGATAGAAAAGGTGCAGTTTTACAGCTTATAATAAATAAATAATAATAAATTATCCTTTTTACAGTATTTATAGATTCAAAACATTTAAATTATGAAAAAATTAGAATTTAACACAGAAATTATGAATAATGTATGTTATTAATCTGCTCTTTCAGGGAATGTCTGAGCTAAAAATACCTCCTATTTAATTATAATCATACAGCCAGTTGGCTTATCATACACCAGGTATAGCTCTCTGATGTTGAAAATATCAAAGGATAGACTGTATATAATATGCATTTACTATTTATAGGCTATAAAAAATAAACAAAGCAGTTTAAGTAATGTTGCAGATTTTAGTCAAAGGGAAACATCCCGGTGGATTGGGTAACTCTTTGTTTATATAAACATTGTATATGCATTGTTATAGTTTTTACTGTTGAAGGGACTCGCTCATGTTTTTGGATCAAGTTTTTTTCACAGAAATGCATCTAAGAACACTTATATTATAATTATTTTACTTTTTGATACCGAAATTGCAATAAAAGATACAATTGTACAAGAATAAATTATACCCTGGTTTAAGTGGGGAGCAAAACCATGCCAGTACAGTCAGGAAAAAATAAAAACTTGACAACAAAACCGCTCGCCCACAAGGACTTTTGCATAAGCTGACTGATAATTAACTTTTAAGACTTATGATCGATATTGTGGACTCCAAAGACATTTTTGACCATATATCAACATTTGTTGAAGTATCTTAGCTTTAACACTCATAATGATTTGCGACACTTTATTTTGTCCTGAAAAAGTGCATTTAACAAAACACGAGCAAGTCCTTTTAAAACCACTTGTGAGGTCCATTGTGTTGCCTTGCTTAGATCCAAATGAAATTTATATATGGATACATATTTAAAATCAAAGTATTGATTACATTTGTCACTTGACTAATATATGTAATCTGGATAAAATAACTAACAGGGCCTCAAATGTGTGAGTCATTGAATGGGGAAAAGCAGCTTATCCATACGGGATATTTCCCTTAAGTAGAAGCAATTTCTATTTCAGACATTATCTGAGTTTTTAGTTTAACTGATTAATATTATTAACTGTCTTGTAATGTTGAAGTTTGGTCCATGGTGATTATTAAATTGTAGCAAGTTTTTTTTATCAGAATGACGTGTTTTACACTATCTTATTGTTTAAAAAGTAGCACCTAATTATAAGTGAATATCAAATTGCTGGAAATGGACCATAGATTGAAATTTATTCCACACTCTTTGACATATTGTGACAGGCCAATGATTTGGGTGTAGGCTATAAGGAACGCTTGATTAGTGTTAATTAATGAGAGTTCTTTTTGCTGATAAACATGGTACATGATTATCATTGTTTTAAGCATGGGATCAATTTCATATTTAACCATTTAATTATCTTGCCTTATTAAAGAAAAGAATTTTGTCTATGTAGTGAATATCTAAAGAAGAAATTGTGGGGAACAAGTACATTGCATAGGCGTTTATCTTCTTTTTAGTCTCTCTTATCTCACTTAGAAAACAACTTACATTTTAAGCTAATGAAATTGCACATAGGCTATCATTAAGTACTAAACTTAAGAATTAAGATTAAATCATTATGAATTCCACCTTTCGTGGGTATCGACCATTCAATATGTTTATAAGAAATAGGCATCGTAAAATTTTCAAATCATTTTCTGTTTATGATAACTGAGCAAAACATGCATCATATATGTTATTATGCATACTTCAAAAAAGATCAAACTGCAAAAAATATCAAAATAAGTGGTTTGCTTCAAGAGGTTTAACTCTTATGTTTTGAGTTCAATGAATTATTTCCGTTTTTTCAAAGTGCATGCTTAGTGCTTAAGATTGTTGGGCACACTATTTTTCCGGTTTTCTCTGTAATCAAGTTAAACCAGCGCCGACTTAGAAAATAATAACAGCGGAAGGGTTTTAGCTAGTCAGTTTAAGAAGGGGTCTGCCCTTTTTTTGATCCTCCCTTCTGCCCTTATAGTCCTTCAATGCGCAATACAGTTATTAGTCTGGTTAAAACCCTAGAGTTGGTGGTATTACTTTAAAAGGGGGGAGAAAAAAAAGCATAAATAAATCCCAAGGATGTGAATATTTATCAACAATAAATATAATCCTCGTTCGCGCAGCATTGTAAGTTCCATTCCAAGAGCCAAGAATTGCAGCAGATTACTAAAATAAATCTTTTCATGCAAAAAAAACTCTGACTATTAGACAAAGAATTAGGCAGATTTGGAATTTTTGCAATGCAATAAACTGAAACCAGAGTCTGATTTTTGACAGACATGCAAAATGTTGTCTTCTGCTTGCACAAAGTTGAAGAATTAGAAAACATCATTATACTTCTGGTTGTACAGTTTTGAGTATATTAAACTGCTTATTTAGCTGAATTTGGAAGACAGCTTTAAGCAGATATGAATCAGTCTTGTGTCAGTTTTCTGGGTAGAATCCAGTACCAATGTTTATATCTTGAGACACCAAGAGAAGTTCCTCAGTTTCTCAAGTGTGGCTTGAACCCAAGACCCTATTTAAGGCAGCACTTGTATCCTGCATTCTTGTGCTGAAGCTAAACACAAGTTAAATGTTTTTGTCATTCTTGCCTGATGATGGTGCTTAGAATTATGTTGTTGTAATGACATTGATTTCAACTGATGGAAATGGTAGTGATTGTTATGCACATATTTGTATATTGTTGAGGGAGTCCGGGCAGAATATTTGTCTTTTTCCTTCAGCTTCTCTTTATATCCGAACGTCATATCCAGAAAAATCTTGAGCAACTGTCATCAATGTTATACATTAATTAATCATATTTATTTCTTACAGTTTGATACCAAATTGATTCTTTAAGATCACACTTAACATCAGGATCTGGTCTTATGAGATATGTGAAAATAACAGTAAAATTAGTAAAGAATTTAAAACATCCAAGATTTTCTTTGAAGTTGTTAATGTTCTGCACAGAACTTGCGCATGTCAGCATTTTCATTTGCTACTTTAAATCTGAGACATGTCTGTAAAAATTAAATCTAGATTCCTGCAAAATTCCTATGTAATCAAAGCCTGCCAGCTTTTCACAGAATTTCATATTTTTTGCCAGAATAGTTTCTTGTTTGTGTTGCACTTAGTTTATACCAATTTATTTTGGCTTTATTGTGAATACGCTGTGAGTAGGTATTGAAGGGCGAAACAAGAACTGGTGACCTTTTTGAGGGGCAAAAGATAATGGTCTCATGGTGGGGATCAAACCCATAATCCCCCGGGTGAAGGCAGACATCTATACCACTAAAGTACTCTTACCTCTTTTCTTGTGTTGTCCTGATCGCGGGAGAGTGAAACTCCCTCTCACCATGGCGTACCAAACACTCCTTCATTTTAGAATCTGTGTGCAGCGTACCAATTAATGCCAAACTTTTCTGCATACCAGGTACCACCCTCGTAAGTTTAGAGTACTCCCTTGAATATATTGTACCTAGAGGGAGGTTTATAGAGGGAGGTTTATTACAGTCTGTGAATTTTTGTCACAAAATCATCAGAACCCAGGCACTGTTCAATAACATTTTATTTTCTGTAATTTGGTCTCAACTCAACCTGAAAATGTTACTGTTTAAACACTTAATAAGACTGTTGATGTTTTCAGCAAAGGGAAACGCAGACTACTGTCTGTTTCTGTTTTACTCTGGGTATCTCTCAACATGCAATACATTGTGACATTTATAGAAATTCTAGTAATTGTGGCTGAAATAATCAGCAATGTTTTCTTGTGTGTTTTTGATAGAATCGTGCACATGTACCTTGATAATGCCAAGATAACATCCAAAACCTGCGTCTGCGGATGATTTTCCTTGTTTCAAATTGTGTCTGGCGCTGTTTACCCTCCTTTGGGAAGATCTGGTTTTGTTGTGTTTGCAACATGTACGTTTTTTTGCATTTTTTTATTAAGCATTATTTACTTTACACTATTTCATTGTTCAAGGTTGGGTAGAAAAAAACACATATCTTGTATTTGTGAATTGGATATTTAGCTTTAGAATATGATGAAGTGGACATTTTGGTACACTATACAGGCTGGTATAGGATTATGAAGCTTATATTTGGCCATGATTAACTCTGATGGGGGGAGAGGTGATTCCTTCCAATTACAGTGAGTGTTGCCTAACAAAGAGAAAAATTGCATTTGTATTTATTATAATGAAAATAGGTTAAATTAGTAGTTTAGTCACTTCCGACTGATAATCCTGTGTAACTATCAAGACAAAAATCAGACAATGAAGATCATGTTTTATAATCAGCATGGTTTTCAATTCTTTTGTGTCATTATTTGAATGATTAATGAGTCCTGTTTTTAGTTAACATTCTTTTATGTAATTGATTGTGAACTACACTGTTCAAAACATTCCAATAATCAAAGTGCACAGCCATCATGTTTGTGCCCAGCTCAGTATACCTGTCTACTTCACAGCAGTCAACCAATCAGAAGGCATCTTACAAACATAAACATTGACAGTGCTCCTGATCTGTGTCACTAGCTGCATTTCAAGCAGGTGAGAGACACAGATTGGAGTAGAAAACTATTGGAGAAGTTTTAAAACCAACTGGATAGTAAAGAAGGGGTTACTTTAATTGTTTGAGGTCAGGGAGAGTTGACCATTTAGTGGACATTGTTGTTATGTGCATGGTTCGCACAAGTGAAGTTTAATTGGATTGCTTCACATGTTTTGTTGAACTTTCTAAAGTTTAAACATTACCTATGTTGTGACGGCAATGTTACCTATAGTATATGTTTTAAAAATAGCTGCGTAATTCTGCTATGTCGCTGTTTGTTGATATAATTGAAAATTGTGGAGCTGCCAGAATCTAGTCATATTTTTATTGCACTCTCTGCATTACATCTAGAAGATTGATATTGATAGGCTATGTACACAAAAAGGAAGAAATGTGATAATAATTACCTAACAGATTAAACATAAACCTCTTTACAGCTATTAATAGTTTTGCTTGAGGGTTAAAACAGTCAGCTTGTGGTTTTTTGGTATTCAGTGTTGAAGATTGTTGAAAGGAACAGACAGACGTTCATCGATCAGATAATTCATTTAACAGTACACTGTAATTGGATTCATAAAGTGATGTAAATTGTGAAGTGTTTAAAATTGAGAATAATTTTGAAAAGACGTTTTTAGGATTGTGTATTTTACAAAGACGTTGACACAGTCAGTGTGATTGTTTGGATTTATAATGTTAAATTGTTGTTCTTTTGGATTTATGAAGATTAATCCGGTGTGACAAAGATAATGGTTACATACAAGACTGACAATGACATCTTGGATATAAACAAATAAGTTGGATAATGATGGTAAGTTTGATTTGCTGAAATAGTAAATTATTGATATATTTTTTTTAATTTTTATTTTAAAGGTTGTTTTATTATTGATAAGTATTTTAGGATGTGGCAAAACTGGTTTGTTACAGATTATAATGAAGAAAATAATGACACTTGAACTAAAATTAGCAGATCAATTTTCGTTAAAAAAAGGGTAAATTAAAACAAAGTTTTAACTAAAAATTTCCCCCAATTCTACACCATGTCGACAGTGTGTCTGACCGGTGTTACATATTGACATTTTAGATAAAAGTGTCTCTTTCTGTATCATTTTTGTCAGCTCTTCAATCATTTATCCCATTACTGGTTATTTTCACTATTATGAAATAGTGGGACAGTGTTTTTAGATTGTATCTTTACCCAATATGGCAGAAATATAAATGTTTGTGCATGGTTTATAGATTTTGCAGATTTGGTCAATGTCTGTGTTATCATTTACCCAATCATAAAATATTGTCTTCTGAATAGAGATATTTGAAAATTACATGACCCTTAATTAGACTAGGTTACATAAATATTTGTGATTTTATTGATGATAATCAGTATGTTTAAACTCAGTATCAAAATTGAAAATCCCTAAAGAACGAAGTTCATGTTTTTGATATATACTCTAAAGATATTTTTCTTATAATTTGAACAGCAGGGCCAGTAACTCCCTTCAATAATTGTTGAGGTATGTCCCTGGTTTAAATGGATAAGAAATATGAGCATTGGCATCAGCTGGCTGTGCTCTTGTTACATAAATATGATAAAGGTAAAATAATAAAAAGGCTTGTATATATTTCATCTAGGTTACCCAATGGTCTCATTATTATGCTTACCTATAATCTGATGGTAATCTATTTGCATGAAGGGATAAGTGTGACATCACTTAATTCATTGTGGACGTACATTGAATTATACGACACCTAAATTGTCAACATTCCGATGGTAATGAATTGTTGTGTTTTGACGCATATCTTGTTGTTACGATTTTGATAGATTTTTTACTGGCTTTATGACATGTACATATGTGTTAGGCGTGTAGGTCGTTTGTGTGCAATAAGATGTCCTGTTTTCGACACACTTCTTGTCCACAGATGACATTGACTAATGAGAAAAACCGTCATGCCATATCATAGCTTGTTGTGTAGTTATTTAATTGGATAAAACAATTAATACCTTTTTAAGCCAATGTCATACATAAAGTGTCATAATTTTAATTAATTGCATTTGATATCCTGCTTTTATTATGCTTTCAAATAAAAAGGGATTGTCAGTTTTCTTGTAATTCCAACAAACTAATATTTCAAAATTTATAATCACCTTTCGTAAAATTAGCTCATCTCCTAATTGCGGTTACACATGTTGCAACGGATATATGTATTATGCTTGCTAAATAATAAACCTCAAAACTAAATAAAAAAGGATTTTAAACATTGTAAAAAAAAAAGGAAAAAAAGGTCATAAATGTATATCAGGCGTTATAAAATGCATTGCACAAAATGGACTCCATTCATTTAGTTTAACTTTCAGATATACTATAACAAGAATGAGTTCCCTTGAATTTGTATTCTTTTCTACATGTAAAGATGATTGATTGGACACATGCAGTAGTGTATCATCATTGTTCCACCTCATTTCCACGCATTTAGCTGCCGATTTGCTGATTAGCTGTGGATGATTGCCGATTGGTTGAGGCTAGTTGGAAATATGTTGTGGCTAGTTGAAGTTTTGATGGACAGTAAAGGTCTTTGAGCATTTGTTTAACAGATTTTTACTTTGCTAGCAGTTATGAATATGGTGCCTCTCCTTTCATTTATTGGGAGCGGTTTTACAATTGGTCTGACACTATTTTTAGCAGTCTGTTTTTCGAAGAAATAAAGTTGAGTTATTGTCATGGCAATGGTGTCATTTTCGATGGTGGCATAGAGTGTCAATGTGTAAACCATTATACTCGGAAACCATTCAAGATTTTATGAAAACATGGTACATGTCAGAGACAATACGCACATGTATAGAAAGACCCATGACTCTCTCGACGCACATGTATAGAAAGAGCCATGACTCTCACTTAAGGAATTGTTGAGAAATGACCGTTGTTCTACTGAAAACAACAATTGGCAAGCATTGGCGTTTAGCTTAACTGTAAATCTAGCCCAAACAATAACTCTGCCTAACCCAGCCCAAACCTTAAGAAGAATGTAATAGATATAAGGGGTAAAAGTCACTAGAAATTTAGATTGGGGACAAATTGTAAACTGAGTCTAGCCTTTTATATTGTCTGGGTGGCATGCAGGACAAATAGCAGATTCATCTGCCACTCATTTGTGTTCACGCAATTGTTAAGGATGTGGTAAAAGTAATATTTCACAAAATAAAGGTTATAAAAGTCATGTGCATTTTAGAAATGTCATTTAAATGCCAGCCTCTATGCTTTCAAATGTAGAATTTGGTGGTAAGCATCAACATACAAAAGCACACCCATAGGAAATGAGCATTTGGAGTTTTCTCAGGATTTTGATCAGTCATTGACCTTGCAAGAAGTATTGACATTTACGTTTAATTGAGGGTATCAACGTTTGCAATGCTGTGAAATTATGTGTGGTATGTGCACCTCCCACTCTATCCTTTTTATATAATAATCAAATTATGATTAAATTTGGGCTAGATTCAAATTGTATAATAGAAACATTTGGACTACATTCAAAAAGATCAAAAATTAATCTAAAGATCGATGAGCCCAATTATGCTTTGATAGGCATTCGCCGACAAGAAGATGTGAAGCTATTCAGGATATGATCTATTACTTTAAGGGTATGAAATATTGAATCACTGGACAGATGTCGACTATTGATATGAGCATATAACAACTATGATCGAAATAACATCAATGTTTACAATACTATTTACCATTATTTTGATATCATCGGTTATGGAGAATGTCTTAGTCCTGGTATTATATATGCACTTTTTTAAAACACACTTTGTAGTTGTAAGGAATGTTTGAAATGATTTTTTTTGGCCAATGAATTGTTAGTTAAATGTTTACTTTCTGGGCTATCTTTAAAGATTCTTTGATACCACATTCCTCTCATAGGTGGACTAGATGAATCTCCTGAAATAAGGAAAAAATAGGCCTTGGACTTTAGTGAAAAGCCGAGCAAACTGTAATGACTTCTTTTGAATTGCTGAAAAATACTTGTAGATACGCGTGTAAATTGACTCATTATTTTTATATTCATATTCAAAATAATGCGCAGGAAATGATTCAAAATTGCTACAGGAAATATTAAGTTGGAGTGCATGTCTGGTTCATGATTGGTCGAAAAATAGTTCTGTAATAACAATCTCTAATGATGGTGTTATTTTCATATCATTGAGTGTTTAAAGTATCATCGTTGTGATAAATACATGATACAAATTTTAGCTGAAATGAGTTTTTAAAACATGAGGCCAATTTGATATATGTAAATAGTTCATCACGGGCAAACTCGACCATTTCTGTAATTACTCATTTATCCTTGGTCATTCAACCTTCTTGTGTTTCATACTTTTGAAGATAAGTAGGCCAGAAAAGCTGTGTAAATATCAGAAAATGTACTTCATAATGACATGAATTAACCTATTACTGGTATAGTTATCTGATAAATCTGACAATGAAAAAAGTTATTACTGACTCTCAATACAATCAGATGGCGAGCCATTTTAACTATTTGGTGTTCACACTCATTTGTTTGCTGATGAATTGACAGTATAATTGAGAATTTTTCAGTTTTGTATCATTTTTTATGTTTAATTTTTTGAAGATCAATTGTTTTGATAGGCAGAAAAGTTCTGTTCTTTGAAGTATCCATTATTCATGTGACTTTTCTTATATCATTTTAGCAGAGACTGTTGGCAAAGGCGTTGTACGACAATGTCGCAGAGTCACAGGACGAGCTCGACTTCAAACGCGGGGATGTCATTACTGTACTCGAGCAGGAAACTGGTGGCCTTGAGGGCTGGTGGCTGTGTTCTCTGCGAGGAAAGCAGGGAATCGCTCCTGGGAACCGGCTGAAAATGCTCACAGGATCAGTGGCCAATCACGTGCGGTCACACACCGCTGACTTCCAGACTTTGCCTCAGCCGACAGAAAGAACTCACCAGGAATGGAACCGGCGGAGTTGGGATGGCTCGACTAATAAGGTTTGTGACCAAAGCTCTTGGTGAAGTGAGATATGTTGAAAAACGTTATGATTGTCTCAGAAATGTGAAAAACTTAAGCCTGTCTCATCCTACTTCTGTCATTCAATTTAGATTATTTTGTAATTGTTTGCCATAACCTTTCCTCAAAGAATGGGGTAATAGCATTACGTCAAGATTTTATACATCTCTAGGACATTGACATAAGCCGATTTATAAGAGTTTTGTTGGGTATCAAACGAAGCAAGAGGAAAATAGGGAGAAAATGGGTGTTATGATTTACTTTTATATTTTTTGTAGGCTTTTAAGTAGTAAAATGTTTATCTTAATGTGGTCTCCAAATTGCTTGTAATTTGTTTCCAATGACGAAGTATTGTGTATATAATAAAAGTGTATTGATTTAAGATTTGTCGAGATGTCGTCAATATTGGTGAATTGTGTCTGTCATATTCATTGTCATCTCCATTGTTATTATTCACCATACATTGTATTTGATACAAATCACATTATTGTTTGTCATCGCCTTATCATTTCTCCCCTTTGTTGTAAAACTCATCTTGTAGCCATTCTGGGGTCATCAGCCTTTTGGCAAAACGAGAAAAAAATGTTCTCTATTTAAATGATCTTTTTTACCCCAAAGCAATTTTTTGTTTAGGAATTTGAATATTAAAATGAGCAGAAAAAATCAGTGAAAAGCAGACAATGTTTTTCACCCAACATACTATTTCCGTGATGTTTTTGCCTCCTTAAAAGTATGTTTATCCCTGAATTATTAGTTTCGAAATGTGCATGATTTAGCTATACTGAAAATTGGACAAAGTTCCACTCAGTTCTCTATATCATTGTGATGAGTTCTTATTTAAATTCATCCCCTTCAGCAGTCTTGTTGCGGATATTAGTTTTCAAAATTATCATGAAACAATATAGAAAAACAAACATTTTTTTTCCTCAGTTAACTATTTCACAGATTTTTCAACCCCCAAAGCAGTTTTTTTTCAAAAGGGGATTTGAAATTTCAAAATTAGCATGTTTAAACAACCTTTTAGGTATAGAATATCACAGTTTAATGATCCCATTACCCTAAATTCGGCAATGATACATTTAAAAAAAGATATGAAATGTTTAAGTGACAGTATTTCCCTCTCGAAGCAATGACTATTCAAAACGTAGAGTCAGTTTATGTAATCTTAGCTCATTATTTTGTTATCTTACATCTGGGGTGGTTTTTAGCTCATCTGCTTTTCGTCTGCATTTGATATTTATTGAGTTATTCCCCTTGTTTGATTGGTTAAAAATAGCAACAGATGGGCGCTAGTTTCTTCTGTGTCACTCTAGGTTGGTAATGATCGAACACAAACAGCCTAAGTACAGATTATTAACCAATATTTGAAGAAAAACATTCGACAAAAAGTGGCGAAAAGGCATTAAAAGTAATAAAAACCCACCATAGTATTACATTTGAACTTCCAGTTTCGTTTGTTCTGTCACGATAACATATCGACTTCTCGCTGTACTTAACTGATGAAATCGGCACCATCGTTTGTCTTATATTTCTGTAAATGAGGAAAGTTTGCTATAACTTTTTGGGGCTCATCATGCAATATATTTGGAACGAAGGTGGTTCGATAACAATCTAGTGTGGGTTTCAAGCCAAGTTTCCAGGTGTCAAATCATGTAAAGTAATATCTTGTTTGATCGAGAGGTCATGTCAGGTGTTTTGGGCAATTTTGGGTTGTTTGGTGAGCAGGCAATTTAAAACTAAATTTTTGGTGATTCGGGTTATCTTTTAGCGCATCATTGATGTGCTTGATTTTTGAAGTGGTTTGGGTAACATTTGAATTTTATGGACTCTGGTGCAAATTTAATGATTATTCACTGAAGAACAGCGCTCTTCTTACAAGTACTGACTTGATTTTAGTATGAGATTTTTTCATTGCATTTATGAAGTCAATATGTAAAGTTTATTTACGTAAAAATTGGCTTATAATTTTAAGCATTTATTTTCAACTTTTTTAAAAATAAAGTGACGTAATAGTTGATGACTGAAAACAAATCTTTTTAAAAATTTAGAAATCTTGTGGGACTCAATAAACTGTACCTTAATGTCATGTAATTTTAATAATGTTTCCTTTTATTTTGATACTGATTACATAAAGGGGAATTGTTTACCTCTGAAAACTGATAACCTTAATAAATTTCACTTTTATTGCCATCTTGTTTGGAAGTCAATAAAACAAGTGTTTTTTTATACCTTTTGTATTTCAATACAGCACTGTATGGAAATGTAATGGAGAGTATTGTTTACTGCATGTACATAATGTTCATGCATACGATGTATTACACATGAACTGAGATTCAGTGAGCCAATTAATTAATTTGAAGTTTGCATATTGACATATAAGAATCGTGAAAATCTTTCGTTTATTCATGGGTATCAAAGTGTACAAATTCTTTGAAATTCTGTACTTGCTAATTTATAAGATTATCTTTTTATTAGCTAAATGGCTACAATAGCTCTAGACATTAAAACACCATATGATGAGACTAATTATGAGGTAGATGATGGAAAGGATTCAGCTAATCCGGGTACAAACTTCGGCCTCCAGGGTTGTTTGGGTTTATCAGTTCTCAAATGACTGCTACATTATGTGTTCTAAATTAAGGTTCAGTCCTACCTCCACTCTGGTGACCGCTACTGTTTATCCTGTGTCCAGCCGAGATCTAATTGCCGAGATAATTACGGGGCTAATTGCCGGCAACCTGTGTCTGCACTCACCACCTGTTTCCTACCTGGGCAGTTGATTGTTAATTAGCTGCTCGCATGCCCTGTCATCTAGTTTCTGCCTTCCTGTCCATTTCCTACTTGCGGGGCAGATATACAAGAGCTTGCTTTGTTGTTTTTACGTCTGTATTAACTTTGATTCAATTGCCCTGGTTCATCATTTTAAACTTGTCTATATAAGGTTTTGATGAGACTGAATCCCCCTCCCCCCTTTTGGTACACAGTATAAAGAGTCTTTACAGAGTACTCCGGTCTCAAGAAGGTCAGTGATATACATGCAATAGGCAGAAACTCAGAGTTTGGCTTCATTGAGTATGCAGGATAGGTATGCAGTAGGCAGAAACTCAGAGTTTGGCTTCATTCAGTATGCAGGATAGGTATGCAGTAGGCAGAAACTCAGAGTTTGGCTTCATTCAGTATGCAGAATAGGTATGCAGTAGACAGAAACTCAGAGTTTAGCTTCATTCAGTATGCAGGATAGGTATGCAGTAGGCAGAAACTCAGAGTTTGGCTTCATACAGTATGCAGGATAGGTATGCAGTAGGCAGAAACTCAGAGTTTGGCTTCATTCAGTATGCAGGATAGGTCTGCAGTAGGCAGAAACTCAGAGTTTGGCTTCATTCAGTATGCAGGATAGGTATGCAGTAGGCAGAAACTCCAAATTTGGCATTGTTCAGTATGCAGGAGTTGTTTGCAGAAGGCAGAAATTAGAGTTTGGCACCTCTCAGTATACAGGATTTGTATTGAAAATGAACAAATTCAGACTGAACCCTCATTAATGTATAGTGGTAGTTAAAAGCTTATCCTCCAGGATTGATTTGAAAAAACAGATGAGCAAAGATATCCGCTTGACATTCAACCCTTTTATTCTAAAAGTGATTCATACATATTTTGTTTATTGATAAAACAAATGGATTAAATATAGCAATTGAACAAACAAAAGAATGATTATGATGAAGAGGAAAATATTAAAATATCGGGATGATTTAATCTCATCTTAATCCTTTGATGTGTTTTCTACATTTGTTATTATTAAGCATGTTTTAATAATTTCAATGTCTATCATCCTGGAAAAATCTGGGAGAGTTCAAGTTTAGTATTTTCAAGTAATTAGTGCCACAGTTTAACAGACTCCTCTTTTATTGGACAGGTGAAATTGGTTTAACCAGGGAGCGATATTTCGAGCTTTTTTGATTAAAATCTGCAGGAAATATGAAATTTAATTATGAAAGATTATGGTTTTATTTCCTTGATGTCTTTCAGTGCATTTTCTATTCCTTTTACCACATCTTCAAGGTGGTATCTTTCAGTTTTAAAATCTAATTGGATAGAACACATGTCTATGATAATAATGATCATTGGCTTTCTAAAAATAGTTGGAATAATTACAAGTTTTATATTGAGGGTCCATTCCCCGCCCCACCTTTAAGTATTGAATAATCCTTCTTCGATTCGAATACTGCATAACAAATACAACATTTACTATTTAACAAGTCTGCCTACTGATTAATGCCAATTTTGGAGTTTCCGCATACCATGAACCACCCTCTTAAGTATCAAGTTAAAAAAGACCTGAATATGTGTTCCAAAAGGAGGAGGTGGGGTGGGGGTGGTGGGGGGTTAAGCTGTTATATTCATCTGTTCAGGCAACATAGACAACATGATGAACAGATCAGAACTTTCACCAAAGAGTTCAAGGAAATTGGAGCAATTAATACCTGAGGAATATAGCTCGATGGCTCGCCACATGTATATTCTATTAATCTTCTAATACAGTTTTTTAAGAGTCCATGCCCCATTTATTTATCATTCATGAGGAAGTTGTGGTAAAATGGAATATACAAGGCAAGAGAGTGATGAAGTTTGATGCCTCATTGCATCTGGAATCCAGCAACTGTTAACGCCAGGCTCTTCAGAGATCATCAAGATGGCCTTTAATCACTTACTGTCTGTCTGTCTTCTTTGGAATATGGTTCAGGAAAGTGCTTTTATAGCCTTCATAAAGTCCTTGCTACAATGCCCCCAGAGTTTGCCCTTTTGCTTTCATGATACATCTACACTGGCCTCAGCTACTCTGTCATAATCATGTAAGCCAAGTAGATTCTCATCCAAATTTTAAATGAATTATTATCTTTGGCAAAAAAAGCGCAGCATGCGCACATGTGGTGCGTTTTAATTTTGGGGCTTTTTTCAGTGATATATTTCTACTACTTTTTGCTTATTCGAAGTATGGGGGATTTCTTTTGCATTGGGGCAGACCGGATGAGAATCTTAAAAACAAATTACCATACAGAATAATAATCAGTGCATGGAGAAATGATTATTTCCCTATTGTTTAAAAGATGTATTTTTCTTCAAGTCAAGACATATATCGTTATGAATGCTTATGATTTGTACAATTGGAATAACACATTTGCATGTCAATCATGAATCTCATTTTTCAAAACCTTTTCAGTGTCATCTTTTTGACAACCAGATGCAGTAAATAACTCGCCAACTTTAGAAAGATGAGTTAGGCAAAAAAAATATCGAAAAATCGGGAGCACTTTTCCTTAGAATATGCTGTTTTTGCAAAAACTTTGGTGTCAGTTTTCCATTACCTTTGGATGGATGTTAATGAGTTTTCAAACTGTTAATCTTAGACAACTGTTGCTCATTTCGTTGAGCTCATTTGCAATGAAATAAAAAAACTGATGTATATATGCATCTGTTCGTGATTATGACTGAACAATGCTTTATCTTGTCAAAATATCTTGCATAACTATTTTGATGCATGTAACACAATTGATTGAGCATGATAATACATCATGACTTGCATAATGCGTGGTTCCGTTGCATGAGCATTAAAGATTTGCTCACGTTTAAACTCTCTTGAAAAAATACTTGTTCATGTTTTGCTGGAAAACAATCAAACACATGGAAAAATGATTCATTCCTTGGTATGCATTTGAGCAAGTTTCATAATAGTTTAAAAGTTAACAGCTGATCCAAGCTGATTATTATTTATCGCAGATATTAGTTTTGTCATTTCCGGCAATAATTTTTACAGGTGAAAAATGAGAATAAAAACAGGATGTACGCACCATTGCTACCTCCAATGGAAGAGTAATGATTCCACTTTGTCTGAAATTAAATTTATCCTGACATCAGAGGTCTTATCATATCAAATGCCATATAATCTAAAAATGTCTTATCTTTTTAAATATCCAAAGTTATGATGTCTGGACGCAAACTTTAAATTCGGTCTCTGCAATATTTTATTGAAACAAAAAGGTGAGGCTGTTATGCCACTGTGGTTTTTCCAGAAATTCCTAATCAGCTGTAAAAATTGGCAGCTTTTGTTTGCCATGATAATAGTTTTTGGAATATATAAATAAACTATGCCAGTATCTTGGGCTTATCAGCTGATGAGATGAAAAAAATATGTTGTCTTTTGGCATGGACGATCAAGACCGCATTTTTCAAAGATGAGGTACTCTTGTATTTGTAGGTTCTTGAAGAATGTCTAGGTGTTGTCATAATTGTAGGGTCCTCTTTAGTGAAAAAAAATCACCAAAAATCATTGAAATTGTATAATCGTTATCTGCTTAATTGATTAATAAAACAGAGTTGGCATCCTCTTGTCATGCTCTTGTTTTTAGAAGAGATTAACATCTTTTTATAAAAAAACGTCATACAAAATTATCATTATGCAGACCCCCAAAAGATGTATTAGTTGACAAGTGGTCCACGGTACAGGAGGTCAGCTTGCAAGGTGAAACAATACATCACACTTGTGTTGACAGAGTTTGTCCATGTTCGTGATGACAACTGCCCACATTCTGTTACACCCAGCACCTTTGAGGACGGGAGTGGACAGGTCATAGAAACAATTAGGTGCAATGAGGTGCACTTTGACATAGTTTTTCCTTCATCCTCACCTATCAGTGTAAAACACTTTGTTTCTTGCCCCTTTTCTGTCAGAGTTATAATTATTGTGTTACTTTGCAGCATGTGACTTTGAAGTTGAGGTATTAATAATGTGTCTTGTCACTAAATATGACAAATTTTGCAGTTTGAGAGGTGCAAAATTTTTGCAGTTTCAAGAAGTTAAAGGGAAAAATAACTAGGTCCAAGCGTGAAAGCTACAAATGAATAGGTCCAAGATTGAAAGCTACAAATGAATAGGTCCAAGCGTGAAAGCTACAAATGAATAGGTCTAAGAGTGAAACCAACAAATAAAAAAGCAGCAAGGTTGGATGCAACAAATAAATAGGTCCAAGAGTAAATGCGACAAATAATTAGGTTCAAGAGTGGATGCGACAAATTATTAGGTCCAAGAGTAAATGCGACAAATTATTAGGTTTAGTTCAAGAGTGGATGCGACAAATTATTAGGTTCAAGAGTGGATGCAACAAATAAATAGGTCCAAGAGTAAATGCGACAAATTATTAGGTTTAGTTCAAGAGTAAATGCGACAAATTATTAGGTCCAAGAGTAAATGTGACAAATTATTAGGTTTAGTTCAAGAGTAAATACAACAAGTTATTAGGTTCAAGAGTGGATGCAACAAATAAATAGGTCCAAGAGTAAATGCGACAAATTATTAGGTTCAAGAGTGGATGCGACAAATGTATAGATCCAAGAGTGAACGTGAAAAATGAATAAGTCCAAGAGTGAATGCATAATATTTGGTTTCCAGTGAAGTAATTTAATGTGAAAAAGAAGAAGCAGATACACAGAACCATGTCACAATTGTAAAAACCTCTCCAATAGCAGACATGTGCAAGTATGTTTTTTTCTGTTACCAAGTTTTATGGTTTTTGAGTGATATGGGCAGACACTTGTGTCATAGAGTGTATAGTAGGGATATTTTGTCAGACTTTGTCTGCCAGAGTGTCATGTACCTGTCAACGGCAGAATTGACCTGGACAACTGTTATGAAACTGAACAGTGACCAGGCTCCTTGATGTTGTTTGGGTATTGGTGGTGTGTAGCCTTGTGTAATGGGTAGTAACATTCCTCCCACACATATAAACCAGAATTACATACATGTTTAATTGGTGTTCTTGGTAGAAGTTAAATTTAAGAACCCTAAGGGATTTTTTTTTCTTTAAACAAAATATGCAATAATTGTATCATGTACACTCCGGCAAATGTCTGGTAACGAAAACTTGCCTGACTAGAGTCGTTGCCCTTTATCATTCAAGCTAATTTGAAGATGATTAGATCTAGACCTGTTCAGTTGTTTTAATAGAAATAATGAAGGTTTTGCATGTTCCTTGTCCCTTGGATATTTTGTAGCATTAGCCAGTTTCCCTGTGTGCGGTATTGGCACTGTCAAATATCACCAGCCCCTGGGTGGTTATAACTTATTTATGTATCAAGTGCCTGCAAATACCATGCAATATCTAATTAAAGAAAATTGGATACCTGCATATTGCATGGCTGTTTGATGAATTTATGATGCAGTAATTTAGGGAAAAAACGCA
The DNA here is from genome assembly GCF_026914265.1 of Mya arenaria. Lineage (NCBI taxonomy): Eukaryota > Metazoa > Mollusca > Bivalvia > Myida > Myidae > Mya > Mya arenaria. Next base: position 40,279,097 of record NC_069129.1, read on the forward strand.
GTTTTATGCATTTCTTGTATTAGCTTGCCATTCAGAAGTAAGAAAACCTAGGTAGAAGGGTAACAATGTTTGTAATTAATGTTCAGAAGGCGTTAGTAATTAATGTTTGTCAGCTCTAACAAGCCATGCCTGTCTGTCACCTTGGAGTCATTATTTCTCAGACTTCTAACATTGTAACAGGGCAAGGAAACTTAGCTGCTATTTCAGTGGATGAAGTGTGCTTACGGTGATTTTATAATTATAAGCATAAGCTGAAAACAACACTTCTATTAAAGTAAGGGTGAAGTTTTTTCCATGGAATTTGATTCCTTTTCAGTTGTTTAAGAGTACTAATTTGCGTTCCATAGGTTAGAAAACCTGACCTGAGTGAATGAACTGTGTATGCTGTTAAAAACAACAACATCTTCTACCAACTTTATAATGGTGTCCAGGGTTTCCTGATGAAATTGGATTCCAGTTTGTTCTTTAGTCACCCTTTCTGTTGTCAAATGTAACACATTGGAACTGCTCCCTGTTAATTTCTCAGTTTGTGTTGAATTAGGTATGGTTTATTTCTAGTTACAAAAAATGAAACTGATTCATTGCTGTCCATAATTGGTAAGTAAAAAAGAGAAGTTTGAACAAAATATCAGCTCTATGATACTTTATAATGAACGGATTCTTTTGAATTAGCTTTCGTGGTAATTAAAATTGCGTTAATTAAGAAAATGGCATTGCCAAGTTTGATGGTTCCAGATAGATGTTTCATATGTGTCGTGTGTCACCCCTGAGGGAGATAGATGATGACGGCGGTCCTGGTGGCTCTCACAGTTAACTGCAATATAATTGAGCTAATCAAATCAATACCAGCACTGGTCAGTCATTGATTCTGAGTGACCGGAACAATGGTTTTGACCACTGTGACATGCAGGAGAGTTATGTGTAAACTTGATGACCCTCAGTCTGAAGTGGACGATGGTCAGTGTGATCGTGTGCCGGGCACTGGAGAATTGGACTCATTTTGAGTGATTACATTGTCTTGATTGGTCAAATTGATCGTTTGTTGATGAACAGCCAATGGCGATGGTTTGCTAAGATTTTCATCCTGGTCCTTCTGGCAACGTGCACTTAATTGCAATTATTGGTGACTGAAATTTGATTTTCAGTAATTGATGGTGTTTACTACTGTTGTTAGAACTGTGACACAAGTCTTTGTGCTCAGAACAAAGTGTGGCGTTTATGGTCAATTGATTCAATCATGCTAATTGTACTGTGTCCAGCAGTGGCTATAATGTATTTTGTCCAGAAAATTGAGAAAAACAAGAAATATGAAGTCCCGATTTGACAATGTAAAATTATGTTACACTTTTCAGCATTGGCTTGAAAGGAGAAATTCTTCGAGCTGAAATATGAAACTGATGGAGTTAATGAAAAGTGCCCCATAACTAGCAATTAGAAAGCAAAGTTCCAAACTCACTGAATAATAAAGACTTTGAATTGACAGTTAATGTTCTTCCTTGATTGGTTCTGTGATAAGCCGTTCCTGCTAGGGTCTTTCTCTGGTCACCCTTATAGGAGACCAAAGTCTTTGTTTTCAAGTCATGTGACCCCAAACATTGACATCAGGATCATAAAGAGCTTAGAGGTGAATGACATCTGCTTCACTGAGAAGCTTAGATTGTTTTATCTGAAATCAATCAGTTTAAGTTGCCTATTAACATAGGGACTGCTGCACTCTAAATATTGTAGCGCCACCAGTTATGCTTCATGTATTATAGGGATGGTTTATGTAAGTCGGCTAATAAACAAAATAGGGTGCGCTCAGATTGGCTCGATTGATAGTTATAAAATGAGCTAAAACTTATGTATTTTAGTCTTATATAAAAACTTAATTCTGGACATCTTTATTTAATATTTGACATATTTTCTCTTAATTTTTAAGTCACAGTGTAGCTTAATTAACAATACATAAATAAATTCTAATAAGTAAGCCAAAAACTGATGCTGTATGGGTTACAATTAGGACTTTAATGTCTAGTTTCATAGGGCTGTTACAAACTCATTCCTCCGACAGAACATTAATTTCATCTTTTTGATACTGGACACTTGTCTAGCAGTTTATTAATTACAGGCAGTGTAATGTAACTTAATGTTACACTATATGGGGTAATTCCCACCCATTTGCTCTTGGCCATAATGGATGGGGAGCTCATATTTCACTTGAACTGGCTGACTCTTGGACCTCCGTTTTTTTTTTGACAAGGCAGTACAGCCAAGGCCTGATTTACTAGAGAAATGGCAGCTATAATTTAAGTTTTAGTGACCGATTCTTCTGACTGAATTATAATTTTATTCATTGGCACACTGCATTAGAGATTCAGCTTCCCAGATAGAGCTATGTAAATACTCTTTGCTTTTGTTTGGACTTGGAAAACAATAGATTTGATTCTCATTATTTTTCTGATATTGAATCCAAGGATCATTCCCAAACCTAGTCATCAACTTAATTGAATTCTTCAAGTGTTGACCATTTTGGGAAAAGAAAAAAACAAACAAAGATTGCCTCTTTTGTCTGAAAACATATTTCAGCATCTTTGTCAGCAAACATTGGGCTATTGTTTTCATTGACACATGGTGTTGACCTTGAATAGGGGTCATCACTTCTGATTGAAGGGTGGGAGACAGCATCCTTAGAAAGGACATTGGTCAGATAAGGAGCTAATAAGGGGTCCAAGAGATAAGGGTCATTCAAGGACTTGGCATTTGCAGACTAATCTGAAAGTAAGGGTCTGTTGAGGACATCATATGGCCATTTTCAGACTTGTTTGTCTTCCATGTGTACGTTAATGCTGTAAGGTTTCAAGTCACATTTAAACATGGGAGGTTTTGCTACCTTCTTGCACTAGCCCCATGAACGATAACAATCTCTATGTCATCTGGTTTTCGGAGCTTTGATTTTTCCGAAGTTCAAGATGTGTCTAGGTTGTAATTTGTTTCTATTTGTGACAACTGTCCTATTTTTGGTGCTGCAAAATGATTAGATAAGAAGTGGATTTGAGCTGTTTATTACACTACATTTTTGTTTTAATTTCACTTTAAAGCAAGATATAAGGAAACTTGTTTGTATGAACTACGATTTACATGCTGTGTTTCGCCTTTCATGTTTGACCCGTCGGAGGGGGACAACCTTTTATCTTGTAAAACATGTCTGATTTTTTGGCTTTTTCCCATCAGCGTTTGTCTATGTTTGCAATGTTTAACATTCAATTTAGGACTTTATTTGGCAACTGCATGAATCACGTTCTGAATATACCAAATAATAAGCTCTGAAACATGCATCAAGCCTTTTATAGACATTTGGGCTTATATACTGCTTGAGTGTGATTTATTCAGGTCCACTGAAGAACTTCAGTTTGAAAAATAGGATGTCTGCTTCATTTAGAGTTTGTTTAAGATGCATGGGTGTATGTTAGGTTCATTTGTTCAACAGAAATTTGATCCATTATCATGTTTTATTATATAAGACAATAGATTCTAGCTTTATTATTTAGTATGAAATCATTCATTTATTAAGTTCTAAGTTATTTCATGAAAATACATGAAAACAACACAATTATAACACTTATATCATTGTAAGGATTAAAGAAATGGATGGATTTCATAAAGCTATATGACTTGATTCAATGACATTTTATAATAGTTTTAGATTTTATGATAGTTTGAGATGCCTTAAAGTTTCAGCCTAAGCTGCAGAATTACGATCTGGAGTACTTCGTCCTGCTAAACAGACCCATGCTTCCTTTTAAGGCTAAGAATAAGAGACCTATCAAGTGTGGACTTTATTCCAAGACACAAAACACCAGCAGACCCCTGTAATGGCTTCCCGGCTCTTGATTCTTGGAGGATCTATAGATTTTCTACTTCAAATTTTTCATAAAAATGCTTCATTGTTTGTCCTCCATTGATTTCTTTTGTTAAACAGTTTACGAATGATAAAAACCCATTTAGAAGCCCTGTTGCTGAATCAGTAAACTATTTTGTTTACCCCCCATTCTCTCCTTATAAAGCTTGGAAGCATAATAACGTATGCACTCATGTAGTCAAGATAACTTACGGACTCATGTCCTGGACTCTTGTGCTCGAGATGACTTGTGGACTTATGTACATGAGTAATAATTGATAAAATAATGAATACTAATGTACAAGTAATCCATGGGTGGCCACTGCTTTCTTCATAATAGGTGATTAGGCTTAGGGGGAAAAATCCTTCTTATAGAATCATTAAAATGGAAGTAGGTTCAGGCCATGTAATTAATGCTAGATTTTTTTTATGTAGTTTTATCGATGGTTTTTATATTCACAAAGATCTTTCATCATGATTGGAAAGAATTTGTCAGAATTTTGTTCAAGAATAACAAAAATGTTATAAAGATATTGCCTCAACTTTTCAGCCTGCAAGGTTTCCATCCAAGCCAGATTTTAATCCAAGTTGAACATTGGCAAACCAGTTGACTGTGAATCAGTTTTGAGGTATAAATATTAAATGCTTAACTATGATCATAACCATATCATTCATTAACATTTGCCCTTTATAGGAAGAGCCTCATTTAATACTTTTTATATCCTAAAGAGTTTCCAGATGTTATGGAGAAATCTGTATTCTGCCCAGGTCTGTGTGGACTGCAACACCTGAGCAATCAGTTCCATTATGGAGGGGGGGAGGGGATAGTTCCCATATGTTTATAGAGCACTTTTACACCACTAATAAGATGGGTTTGAGCAAACAAATTAGATTTCAATCCATACACTAGGCACACTTTGACTCTGTTTACTTTTGTACATTGCTTATATATACATTGTGCGGGAATATCATAACGATTTGTTTGAACAATCAAAGTGGATCAGGCTGGGATGTGAAATCTACCAAATGTACCTAGAAGGCTACCATATCAAAGATTGGTTTTCACTGTGTGTTGAAAGGTTTGCAATATTCATAACAAAATAAACATAAATCAAAGTGCAACTACTGGTGCATGTTATTGATGCATTACGTTACAATAGCCTGTGGTCATTCAGGTGTTTTGCTAAGAAGATTGTAATCAAAACTGATCATATTGTTACAATGTATCAACAGTCTTGTCTAGATCGGAGCCCCATATTCTGATTTCATCAAGTGTACGTAATTAGGTCTGCTGCAGATAATATTACATGTGCGCTGGCTAGCTGGTCATTTGGTACAATGTATCACATTTGATACATTCTGGTTAAAGTGTTGTTGAAGCACTTTTTTCAGGGTCATTTTACAGAATGATTCAGGTTATTTCTCAGAATGATCAGGTTATTATACACAGATAATTACATTTTATGGCTGCCGAGTATAGATGATCTTTTTATTATTCTGATGTAAGGTCAACTCTGCTGCTATCTTGAAATATTGAATTTGCCCCTTTCTGCTCCTTTCCTGTTAAGTTAGCATAGCAACAGATTCTGTTGACTTAGTTTTAGCGAGCATTGGATAAAATATATAACTATTACTCCTATAATAGGATAATGCCCTACTAGGTTACCATGGCAACATAATCCATTGGAGGCTGATAAGATTAAGTGATCATTACTGACCATTATGCTTATCAAATTGGATTAAATTTCAATAAAAGATGACTATTACTCATATAATTGGATAATACTCCCTAAGGTAACCATAGCAACATATTTCATAGGAGGCTGGTCATTACTAAGATTAAATGAACCAATTAATGCTTATCAGCCTGGATTAAAGATGAACATTACTCCTATAATAGCTAGAATCATGGCAACAGATTTATCCCTTCTTTTCCTTATAGGCTTTATAGGAAGCTGACTTTCAAACTTTAGCATCCAATAGCTTGAGCTTCATGTACGGAGTTTATTTCATAATGCAAACGAAATCATAAATAAAATGCATATTGTAAATTGTGGCGTGAAGTAGTAAAATACCACAGTATCTCCATTTAGATATAAATCTGTTTTAAAAGTACTCATCCCCATATTTGGTTAAATGCTAGGATAAACATGTATTCAACGCCTCCATAAATTTTATGTTGCAAATGGAGGTGAATAAAATATCGCACTGTCATATATGCACAGCTCATGGTAAAATTATGATCTCTCTCTTCAGGAATTCGATGTGAGATTTGATAAATGGAAAATATGACAATATCAGTCAAGTTTGATTGCATTAAGTATGCTTTAAAACTGGTGAATAGAACAAATTTGTAAGTAGGAGGAGAATACAATTATTATTGCTGATGCATATGAAGCCTGTCAGTTTGTTAATTCATCGTCCTTGAGAATGCAGATTGGTTAACCCTGAACACAAATTTACTTAATTAATAAATAGTGATATATTAACAATTGATAAACAATTTATTTTTTCTAAAATCATTAGAACAGTGTCCGCTTATGTTATAATGATTGTAACACAATCCCATTTACTTAAAATTATTCTTAAAAATTTAACACATTAAGATGGTAAGGTATATCACATCAATTTGTAATTTACGAAACTGATTTAAGGAAAATTAAGAAATTGATCCCTTTGAAGGTATAGATGTAGTTCGATTTATGACTCCAAATCGCCAATTAATTGGAATGAAATTCACGGTACTGAATGATACTAAAAAGTTTTACTTTTCATTGTGGCTTTAACAAATTTGCTGTTAACCAACCCTTTACCGTATATTGCCAATATTTCCATATGTGGGTTGCGTTGATCATGTTTGAATGATTTTTTTGTGTAATTTATTAGGGGAAAAAATTACCTTAGGAAATTAATGATTTATAGTCATGTTTACCATGTTCAAAACCGGCTTCTGGTAACTTCAGTTTCTAAATTTATCATTTTAAATGAGTTCCGTCATCATGCTTTGTAACCTTGATCTGTTAGCAAAATGGATTTCATTGCTCATATTGCAAATTATAATATGATTATTTTTTTTAAAACACAATAGCGTTTTTGTTCAGAAGCCTAATTAAAATGTTTATTTGTACCGCAAAGGAAGTTGACAATTTTTGAAGGGCCGACTTATAGTTGATATTCATGAATGCACTTGTTTGACTGTGGTCATCAATAGACGTCAGAGAAATCAAACATTTACGTGTGATTAGTTTGCTACCGAGGTGAGTCAAGTATCAATGTCAATAAATTTCATGAAATTAAGTTTTTCATAGTAAACACACTGAAATTGCACAGTTTATGAATGAAAAATGTATTAGTTAATGTACAAAGTCAGGTTTTTGCCAGTAAATCATTAGTGCATCATTATTTCAGTTTTCATTATCTTTTAAGATGCAATATGGTCATTACTTGAATAATTGATGAGGACTTGGTTTAAGCAATTACAAAAAATGTTGACGTAATTTATTTTCACAACTCCTTTTAAGGAAAAATGTGTAATGTTTTTTTCGACACATCCAAGTACTGTATTTCAAATTAGTCAGTTATCTTTTTTAGGCATTTAGTGTCATTTTAAAGCTCATAATATAATAAGAGTTCATGATGAAAACTAGGTAACTTAAACAAATCAAAATTATCTGTATAACTCCATGGATCTGCTGCAAAATTTAGTGCAAATTATTTTTTAAAGGTCTCCGAAGATGGAAGTCACTCAGCACAGCTTGATAAAGATGTTCCAACATTATCTGATCAGCTGTTATTTATCTTTACCACTTGTTTTTATTCCTGAAAATTATATTTAGCAGGCAGATGTAATGTTAGTTATATGCGAAATAAGCCAGAAAATTCCCCCAAAATAAGTTGGAACACCAAAGAGATAGAATGATAAGATGATGCTGAATTTCAGAAAGTCTGAGTCAGTCAGGTGGTTGTTTAGGTCATTAAAGCTTCTTAGCAAACAGATCAGCATGACATTGCAAAACACAGTAATCTTTTTAATAAAATAAAAAATTGTCACAGTCGAGGAAAAATGTTCATTGCCTATGTATAAGATTTCGATTTTCTTTCTTCTGATGTGATATTGAATTTGATGAGAAGTATCTTCTTATTACATTTTTATTGCGTTGCAATTCTATAAACATTAAAAATAGATTTATGTTGTTAAATGATTTTTACATGAGGACCATATAAAGCATTAAAAATAGATTTATGTTATCAAATGATTTTTCTCGCTCTTTTTGAGTACTATAAGTATAATTATTATGTTATAATTTGCTAAGAAATTTCTTATAATTTGCTAAGAAATTATAAGCTGTTCTAAAATTATTATCAGAAAATAATTTACAAGTTTATGATGTTGATGACATTTTATGACCTTTCATGAAAAGTGGAAAATTAACCCTTTTGTTACGCTAAACTGGTCAAGTGCCAAAAAACTTAAAGGTCATGCATTGTTAGGTTTTGTCATTGTTTAGAAGTTGTTCATTAATGTTTTCCATTCTGCTTCAAGACATATTTTTCATCGAAATGCTGATCTATGTTTTGCACCATTACAACAACATGGTGCATGCATCATTGACTGCTGTGGATGTTTTTGTCCATTGTTGTTAATGTTTTGCATGTTTGCGGTCAATTATGTGTTTTTTTTGCAGTCGCTCTAGATTTGTGGAAACATATGGTGGATGACCATTTTATGGAGGATGACCCTGTATCTAATTCATCTCTGTGTGATCTGTGAAATATAGTGTTTTCACTGATTGTATCATGCAAGCTGCCTATTAGCAGCGTTGCACATCTGTATTGTAGAGTTGTCAGCCTTTATTATGGAAACCTACAAAGTGGCAAGACTTGATTCCCTTATCTTCGAGATATGACAGTTTTAAAGAATGAAGTGATAATTATTGTATCTATTTCCATTTATTTCAGAAGATTAGAGAAACTGTGTGATGAAAAGCAACCATTTAGTTTTTCTGATTCTGCCACTTTTTTCTTTGTAGCTTCTTTGTAGTCTTTGTTATTTCATAATTGTTCATTGTACGATTAATATTCATCAAGTAGAGTCAGTGGCGTTACAACAAAATATACATGTATATGGTTGTTTTGGCTGTTTGTTAATATTACTCTATATTCACTGAAAATGCTTGATTTTAGTCATCTTGATTAAAGTAATTTTCTTTGATAATAAGTTACTATAATCAATATAACGAATATACGCTTGCAGCAAGAAATATGAACTTCCAAACCCCAGCAGTTTCGGCAGATGCTGAATTCACCAATGTATGCATTCTGATCCCTTGTAGGGACCTAAGCCTGTAATTACATCTGACATTTAATCTTACATTTTTAAATGCCTTATAAACGGTCTCCAAACGGGTAGCTATCGGTAACTTGGTAATGTTAGCCATTGATTTTTTTAAGCGAGCGTGAAAGAACAAATTAGTCATAACGATCTTCATTTGTTGAACTTGAAATTGAATAATAATGAATGTGAAGAAAATGGAATAATTCAACTTGTACTTTGTTAAAAATGGATGTTTTTGCCAAAAAATATGGAATAACGTGTTGTAAGTGGAAGGTAATAATTTTGTATTAATTTGTTTAGATTTAAGTCTTGATTGACATGTGGAACTACAAATTGAGTCATTTATGATAATTGGTCTCATTTCACAGTCAGAATATCCTTCATTTAGTGCTGTTAGGCTGTCATTCATAGGCAAGAAAATTGGGCAGATTTTAATAAAACTGGGTAAAGCTAATGGGGGCAGCTTGAAGTTAGACAGGCTATGATTTGAAAACCACAGTGTCCTCACTTTGCATTTTCTGTGGTGGGGAGAGTTAGTCATAAACTGTACAAATTCCATGTGCATTTAAAGGTGCAGCTACATGTACGTGAATATCACTTATTTCTGGTGCTTTATCTGAAAAACATGTGGACCTGGTGTATGATTTTGTTTATGATATCAAGAAATATTTAGATTATGAAATATATTCAGCACAGAATTTGGATTCTTTTCATCAGCCATCAGTATGTGATCAGAATGTGCTCCAAGGGATGAAAAAAGTGTGTTCATATGAAAGTTTTAAAGTCAAAGTGTTGTGAGTAGTGTTGATGTTTGAAGATGTTTGAAGGCTTTATTTTGCCTCTGGTCAATCAAATTTGGCAAGGATGACTGTTAACTTGTCAGATTTACTTGGCTGTTTGAAGTTTTATAGTTTTTGAGGATGAGACTAGAAGATATATTTTTTAAAAACATAGGCGAGGTTTTTTAAATTTCTTTATTTTGAATGATTGTTATTTTTCAGTAGGTACATGAAATTTATTTACATGTATATCAGAATAATGTTTAGAAGTTAGGATTTATAATTAAATGGCCTGTTTATAAGCTTTGCAAAATTCATTATTTTAACACTTATGTTTGTGTGTTTTTTCAGGTGGTGATGCCCAGCCGTCAGGGTGACATGTACACATACACCCAGCCACGAGGTGCCCAGCAGCCCGACTATGACATACCCACACAGCGTTACCCGGGCCTTAACACCACAGCGAGTCCCGCGCCTGGAAGCAACAACTCCTCCAGGGAGGATTTACTCAATGCGTCTGGGGCGAGTATGGAGCAGACATTTTACGATACTCCCCCTCAGAGTCGAAATTTTCGGTCCGCGGATTTCAACATGTATGATACACCTCCAACTCATTTGAGCTTGGACTCGTATGATATGCCTGGTGGATCAGTACGGACTAGCTTGGCTTCGAAGTTCTCTGATGAAACTATGAGTATGTCTAGTGGTATGTCATACAATAAGTCAAACTCTGCAAGCATGTGTGATTCGGCTAGGTCAAGCATGGATATTTCTCCTCTGGACATGTACGATGTTCCACCCTCACAACGAGAACGCGAGGCAAGGGAAAAATCTGCTGCATTATACCCTATACGATCATCAAAAGACTCTGGGTTGGATATGTATGACTCGCCTCCAAAATTAAAATCGCCGCCCTCAATGATTGACGACTATGATGTACCAAAATCTGCAATGGATAATGCACGTGAAACTCATTTTAAAAACATTCATATTCCTGGTTCGGAACCATCAAGTCCTGGTGATGTATTAGATGATTATGATGTACCAAAATCACGATCACCGTTTGCTCAAAGCACATCATCTCATGTAAATAATACTTCAGTTAGATCTGAAACTTCTGATCTTGAAGACTATGATGTTCCAAGGCACCCTACACCTGTCATAGGCAAACCACCACTAGGAGTGAAATCAAAACGTCAAAAATCAAATTCGGTAGGCTCAATTTTGGATGATTATGATACACCGCCAACAAACCCAGAAAAAGTTTCAAAAGATGACTCCTTTGCAATTAAGCCTAAAAAGACATTTGACCCTGAAGTTTCAGATGAAGAGAATAATTACGATGAACCTGACCAAATGGATTCTGAAAGTAGTGCAGCAGGTTCTGGAGCTAAACCAAAGTTACAAAAGCAAGAACATGCAGTGGATGACCTGTATGATTCTCCAAGAAATAACGCCCCAGTTAAAAATATGACGAAAGAATTTTCAGCATTATCAGTAACACCCAGACCAAAACCTCTAGGAGTGTATGATATCCCTCCACAGGTTACGAGAGATTCAGTTATATCATCACGATCAGACTCTTCTGATGAGCGAGACAATGGTAGTTACAGGTCGTCAATATGCAGTAATGATTCCCGAGGGGCAGATTTTCTCATATACGATGAACTATTGCTGGAACATGATGCCGCAACAGATTTAATCATAAAACTTCAACAGGATGTTCAAAAGTCTGTAACAAAATTTAGCACATTTGTTCACAGTTCCTGGAAAAAGAAAGACAATATTGAACTGAAAATGTATGATATCAAACAGGCATGTAATGCCCTTGAGCAAGCACTTGGTGAATTTGTTGAATTCGGACAAGGTACTTTAGCGAATTCAGCTAAATTATCAGACAGGAAGTTGATTAACAAGTTGAGTAAATATTTGATCCCCTTGCAACAGGCCTTGCAACAAATTAGAGTGAGCATCAAACATATGGATGATGTGGAATGGCAGGTGTCCAAACTGGTGCATGTTGAGTCCCCAAAGAAAGACGATCTGGCCATTATCATATCATTGTCAAAAGACTTAGGTAGTGATGTAAAGAAGCTTGCTTCGTTTATTCAAGGAAACTCGCAGCTGCTGTTCAAACGTGCCAAGGATTTCAACAGAAGCTCAAGAACTCCCGAACATTCCACTCCGACAAGTGCAGGTAGACCGCCAAACGGGAAAAAGCCTGCAATTCCTGCCAAGATGACACCAGTCCAGACACGACCCCTTCCCGCTCCCCCACCGACAGAGCGCCCCCTTCCCCCCACACCCACTGACAAGAAAGCTCCAGCATTTGGGTTCTCGGGTACAGATCCTAAACGCCTTTCAGGAGACTTTGGTAATAAAAGAAACTCTGGGGACTATAAGCATTGGTCAGGAGATATTCAGGTCAAGAGAATGAGTGAATCAGATAACTCATCATTCAAAGTTGAAGATCTTGTGCAAGAGTATGATTATGTTGAACTGGAAGAAGACAACAAACAATCTGATGACAATGGAAAAACTGGTTCGAAAGAAAAGGGTTTAGATGAAATCAGTGAATATGAAAAACAAGAAGTTGAAAAAGTTCTTAATGCAACTGACAATTATGCAAAGGAAATGGAGAAAACATTAGATGAAATTGATGGTGTGAATATTTACTCAGATGATTCTGGGGGAACTTTGAAACGAGATGCTAAACCACCAAAACTTGAAGATTGTGATGTTGAAAACAGTGACACAGAACATGACACTGGCACCTTAAAAAGAAAGCCAAATGATGAGAAAGACCATGATAGTGACACTTTGAAACGAGATGAGAGACCGGTAAGAGATACAGATGATGACAGTGAAAAGACACCTGTAAATAATGAACCAGAAAATACAGAAATTCCTGAACAAGGTGAAAGCTCAACTAAGAGTGGACCACTGCTTTCGGAAGATAAACAAGTGCTAGCATTCTATGCTGAACAGTTGGAAACCCATACAACGTTGCTGACAAACTCAATTGACGCTTTTTTTCAGTGCATTGAAACAAATCAAGCTCCTAAAGTGTTCATTTCAAATAGCAAATTTGTTGTAGTGTCTGCGCATAAACTTGTATACATAGGTGACACATTACATAGGAATCTTAAACATGAACAGGTACGGAACCTTATCATCCAGCGGGCAAATTATCTATGTGACTGCCTGAAAAGAACAGTAATGTCCACAAAAACAGCTGCCCTACAGTACCCGTCAGTGCCTGCAGTGCAAGACATGGTGGACCGAGTTGTTGATGTGTCACATGCTGCAAGAGATCTCAAACAGTTTGTGTCGCAAGTTGCAAACTTGTAGTAGTGCTAAATTAAAATTCACTTTGTGCTCTTTATTGACCTGCATACATGTATATTGTCCATAAATTGCCAAAATGGCTTATTCACATATGAAATAAAGAGCCTGATAAGCCCTACCAGCGACATATTTGCTTTGAATACAATGTATATATTGAGTCTGCAGCAAATTTTGAGAATTTAAAATGCATTGCAAATAACTGGGACATTAGCAGGATCAAAAGTTAGATTCTATCATCAGAGGTTAGATTCTATAATTAGTGTTTATAAACAAAACAGAACAGATGGTTCTGTTTGGACACTGTCACATTATTAACAATACCAAGTTTCTTTTGAATCTTCAGTTTTCTTTCTCAATAAATGTGCCATTGTAGAAGCAGTTTAAGTTAAGCAGTCTATAAAGAATATAGTTAATATTGTCATATCCAATATCTGTTAATCGATGTTGTGTATGTATTTCTTAGTCAAGTTGTACAAAGTTCGTATATAAACACAGTATTTAAAGTATTATATTTGTTGTTAAATATTCTCTTAAAGAGATAGATTCATGTATCATTTGTGTCAGTTTCTTCATGTTGTGATATTGTATTTATGAGTTAAAGAATGTGCCTTTAAGAGCATTTGTATGCCTGCTTCTCATTATATTAACAGCAATGGTATGCCTCTTGTTCTTCATTAAAAATTCATTTGACACGAATGACATCTTTCTATAAGTCATTTAAGAATAGTTTTTGTTTTATGATTACGGCTCTTAACAGATTCTTGATCCTTAGAAAATCAAAAGAGACATTGTGTTAGTCACTTTGGCGTCTTCCTGGTTTTCCAAAAATGAAATCTATGATGGAAATTTATTGTATAATCTCCCTGTTAAGCTAAGCCAAGGGTGAATGTTACTTTATACTTATATGTAAGAATTAATATATGCATACTAATTATATTCTTATGTAGAACATTAAACACCAATCAGCTTGCCTTTTATAGATGGAGAATACAGTGTCATAATAAGCTTTATTTTACTCTACCAGTCCTGCATAGGAAATATCATTTGCACAAAGCATTCATTGTGTGTTTCAAGTTTTATTTTGAGTAAATTGCTTTAATTAACAAAAAAATGAAATAGTGTGCTGCGTTTAAATTCTAATGACAATGAAGTTGAATTTTAATTTGTACCAGATATGTGAAAATGTATTTCTAAAAAAAATCAATTTTATCAAGGTGTGTATGCAAAAAAACTGCTGTAATTTAAAATAAAATATCATTTCAAGGTCATTCAGAAACTTTAATATTCTAGTATTGCTGGCAACATCAGTCATTTCATTATTAAAGAAAGCATAATAATTATTACAGTCTTATTGTGTTCTATTTAAAAAAACTGAATCAGATCATGTCATAGTCATGAAGAACCAAACTCTGCTTGTTAAAATGTGTTGTTAATGTTGGTTGTAACCAAGACTTCATTTGTAATGTTTGCTTGGTTGAAAGAAATGTCAAGTAATCAAATTAAATATTTCTGAAATGTGATGTTTCCTTCTTTTATTATACAAAGCAACCCAATAAAAGGGTTACATACAGGGATCGATTATGGCAGCCTCATCACTGGTCAATATTGTTAAGAATGGAAAGTTGTGTACCTTTTCATTCTCATAGTGTGAGAGTTATGGCCCTTCACTTTAAAATTAATTGGAAATTGCAAAATATTGTGCGTACGGGTATCTGCAAAGGAGATTTGACGTCAGGTTACTTCAATATAAACATATTGTTTCAGTACTTGAGAAACCCTCTGATCCCCCAGATACAGTACTGTGCTATTCTACGTTGTGTACAGAGGGCAATTTTATTAGGAACTATCGTAACAGGAATAATTGATGAGGCAGTTTCATTGGTGTTTGCAATGTGCCGTACAGAAATATGGACAGATACTCGTTCTTATGTTTTCCAGTAGAAAAGTATTCTGGCGAAAGCTTGAATTGAACTCCGGTCTGCCTTGTCACTACAAATTTTAAAACGGCTACATTTCACGATTTTATCAGAAGAAAAGTTGTCTCCCCTGCCTCATGCAAATTTATTTAAACGAGATTCTGTCAGTAAGTTTGCTGACAATGCCCTTGGCTAAAATGCAAAAGGAGCGCAGAAACCTTTCAATGCAATGCTAACTTCTACACAAATATTTCATGTTCACTCATACATGTACCTTAGACAGCATCAAAAGATTTTCCCCAGGGTGATTTGTTTTGAGTTTTACCTAGTATGTTTAGAGCTCGTTAGCCATAAATATATACATATAGAAGTTGTCTGACAGAGAATGTTTACTGAGGGTTCCTTTTTATGCCATAAGATATTTTGTATTTTATATTTAAACCATAGGTTATGGGAAGAAATCCATCTTGTGTATAAAATTTGCAGGGGCATGTAGTTTCCCTTGATTCTTGAAATTAAAAAATCATTGAAAAAATGCTGTTTTTTTTTTTACTTAACTTCATTGCCAATAAAATGATCCCTATTGCTTCCTATTGGTCAAGGTCAGCAAGGTTTTTAAAAGGTATACAGTTTGTAGTAGGGATGGATGTATGAATGTTATGAAAAAACAAACAAACTGAATTTGTTACTTTGTACATACAATATAATGTAGATTGTGATTGAACTCCATTATTTAGGGGTCACTTAGTTGATAAATGGTCATGATCATTTCTATTACTTTTTCCTGCAAAATAAATAATGAATGCGATAGCTCAGAATCATGGAACTTGGTAGATAACTTAATTAAAATATGTAAGGTTAGCAATTCCAAGGTCATGGCAATTTATATCATTTTAATGGATTCTGTAAAGACCTTTTTGTTACTAATACTTTGGCCAGCTATCAGTGGCTTGTTAAAATAAAAAGGTGTTCATTGAAAATAATTGTAATTATGCGTCTCAATGTTGCATGAACTCGAGCCAGAATTTAATTTGATAGCAAAAATGTTGTTTTAAAGCTAGGACCTATAACAAATCCTACTCCCAGTTGAAAGTGAAAGCAGTTATACTGGTGAAAAATACCTGGATTTGATAAAGTTTTGCTGCCAGATAAAATGCCAGCTATGATATAGACCTAAACACCACAGCTAATAGGTCAAAATTCAATATGTGAAATTTAAAAACAAAACAAAAAACATCGTTCGGAATAGAAATACTATAACGTGTACATTGAAAAATGATGCAATGACTTATGGTTTGAAATCAGCTCCCACAGACCCAAAATAAGATGATTCCATTACCATTCTTATTCCAACGTTAACTTGCAGTTTTACTTCGAACGGGAAGTAACCGTTGAAAGGAGTTTGTCAATGATACCAGTATGTTTATATTTTATAGTGGCTTGTAACCTCGTCAATTAATCGGTTAAGAAAACGGCTCGATATAAACAATCAAGCAGTACTTAAAACTGAAAGTAGAAAACAATCCAAAACAAATCCAGAACATCTTCACTAGTCTAGTGGCTATGGATTACGACGACTGGCTGTTTGAATCAATTAGGCGGTACTTTATTCAATATTTACAAATGCTGTCATAGTAGAACATCGTCTGTTTCGAACGAATTGCCACTGTGGCACGGAAAATTGATAATGTACTGTGTCGTACTTCATCTAGATGTAGTCCAAATAATTGTACGTTGACGGATTTTTTTTAGATTTTTGATATGGCAAATCCTTCACGTACAAATTGTTTAGTATCAAAAGTGGGTAGTTGTTCCGATCAGGATTCCGGGTTAAAGCATATAGCGTCTATAAAATATCATAAAAACAAGAAATATTACCAGATAATGTTATTTTATATTAGTTCCGTACATAAATTTTTTTTTTATCCAACTTATAATTATGAATTTGACGGCTTTTCTTCATTTCATTCTGTCAAAACATAACGATATATACATGAAGGGCACCTGCAAGGCTTTAGGGCACAGTTTTAAATCGCTCGGAACATTTCGGCCATGGCCGAGTTGTTACGATTGTATAACGAGGTCTATCTCGAAGCTTTGTCGGAAGAGGCCGAGTTATTACGATTGTATCGAGTTGTTCCCCTTCCCATAATTGTTATCTGTGTCAATCAACTTTCGTTTTATTGGAAAGGTAAACAACTTGTTTTAATGCATTAAATGCTTGTTTAGTGCAAAATAACATTTCACTTACATGGCAAAATATGAATATAACTCTTTATGATCAATCTCAACCATAAAATACTTCACTTAAAACAATTTCAATATTTTTAAAACACCCCCGTTTTTTGCACATTCCCGTTTAGACGTTAGGGATTGGAAGAATCCCGTATAACACGTCTATTGTTTTAGACTACATCTAGATGTAGTCATTCTAAAATGCCGTCCAGGCTTTTTTAAAATGATGTTTAGCCTGGCATTTTAGAATGACTATGCGTAGATGTAAACAGTTAATTGGTAAAAATAATTTTTGATTGTGATTAATGCAGGTATCATATTATGCAGTTATCTGCGGGTTATTTCGTAGCTTTTTCATTTAAATGTCAATGTTACTATATCATGTATACATGTCATATCAATAACACAAAAGTACTTCTCCAATATTTACAAATGCTGTCATTGTAGGACATCGTCTGTTTCGAACAAAAAGCCACTGTGGCACCGAAAATTGATAATGTACTATACTGAGTAGATTTAGTCATTTTGGGCAATAGTGTTGCTTTTGTAGAAGGGTTTTTACTTTCTGAAAAGCCTAATCAGAAGTTCATTTTGCCAAAGATGTAAAAAAACACCCTTTTTTAAGAGAATCAGTATCCATGACATTGGGTAGAATCTTTTTGTGATGTCATCAGTAAAAGCGCTCTGCCCTAAAAAATGAAAATCAAATTTTACTCTAAATGATTATGATGTTCTTTGCTCTACAAATTTTTCTATAATTGAATATGATGCCCTTCGCTCTAAATAAATACGATACTCTTACAGGTATGACAAGCTGTCCATGTATCATATCAATGGTTTAGTGACTGCGACAGACTGGGTGAATGCGAAAGGTAAAGCATTTGCTGTCATAATAGTTTCTGAAACAAAAATCTTTCCCAGGAAAGATTTCTTTTTGGAGTGATATGTAGAAGCACTTTGAAAAATTATCTAATTCATGTATTTTAAACTTCTTTGATCAGCTCACAAATTAACTTAATAATACTTTACAGGAATGTTGGTAGCAACAGACAGTGGTACATCAAGCAAACATGAGCTCATGGAGCTACATCTACCAGACAAGATCATTGACGATGACATAGTAAGGGCAATTTATCTTTACATCAACAATTGTATGACTATTTTCAACCAAAGGATTCCAGGTTCAACTCCCACGTGAGGGGAATTTAATTTGACATCTCAATATGCATGCCAACACTGACTCTACCCAAGATATTAATTCATACTTAAAACAAATTTATTAGTTTATAAAAACATGACTAGTGCATAGTTAGTGAAGTCCATCAGACTGACAAGGGATATCTGAGCATTTGCTGCTTGTGTAGAGTAGGAGGGACACATGTACATGTTCTGTTGATTTAGCTAATCACGATATAGTTACATTATATCTTATTAACTTGTTGGAGATGTAATGTAATATGTCATAAAAGTATGATAATTTATTATGTTTGAAATACCTTTCTTGATAAAAATGCGTAGTGAAATCATAGAGCAACAAATATAATTTATCATACTTTTCAGTCCCTCAGCAAGGACCGAGACTTCCGAGTGGCTAGTGGTTGTTTTACTGACAGGAAAGTTAATTGTGTGAGGCATATTCCTGGTACAAGGTATTCATGTATTTTCAAGATACACCGGTACATGTGTTTCCACAAGGTATTCATGTATTTTCAATGTATGCATGTATACAAGATATTCATACATGTTATGGTATTCATGGTATTCAATGTATTCATGGTAGTCATTTATTTTTAAGGTATTCATGTATTTAAAGTTACTCATGTATTTTAAAGTTCCACCATTTCCTGTTAATGCAGATCAATACATGAATGTCTGTTGAATGTCTGTTTATTAGACTTACTTTCTCTTCCATCATTCGTTGTTGGTTTCATCTTTCATACTGATTATTTCAGAAATAATTACATTGGATAAGTGAATTAGTGTCCAATTTACATAAAACAAAATTAATGCTTTAATTGTTTTTCAGGAACTGTGTTCTAGCAAAAGATGGCACAGCAGCTATTGAAATGTATGAGATGGGGGATAACTCTTCCAACCTTATCAAACCAGCACCAGGAAGAGTTATTTCACTTGATCATGAGCATAACACAGCTGGGAGGAGCGTGAAGATTTCAAATTTGCAAGGACGTAATGCTGTGGTCGGCTACAATACAGGCGGCCTGAAAATTGTTGATGTAGAAACATTTCAGCTTGTTCACAATATGAAGAACCTTGAAGGTAACATTGCAAAATGTATTGCTCTCAGTTTGGTGTGAACAATAAACCGTGAATATATACATTCCAGAATAGTTTTCTTTTTCAGAATATATTCACTGGTATAAGTGGAGGCATAAAGCTTTTGTAATTAAGTTAATGCTAATAAACACTTTCAATCTAATTTACTTAATATTCCAATAAAAACACTTTCAGTATCTAACTCAATTTTGGAGATGTGGCTCTTATAAAGACAAATTTGGAGACAGTACAGACTCCTAGGAGCAGTTCTCATACCAAGGAGATATTTAACACTTGAAACAGCCCCCAGCACCTTAAAAAGCTATTTGCAATATTTTTGCTCATATCAAACTGCTAGTTCACCTGATTAAATATGTTGTTAATTTTTTGCACTTTCAGGAATGGTCCCTCCCACTCAACAAATTTCAGACATACACTTGAATAACAACAGCACAGCATTTTGTTGTACAGATAATGGCACGGTGCTACAGTTTGACATTCGTGAAAAATCACAGTGTAGCTGTAAAACTCTAAAATCTTACAAGCCTGAATGTCACTGGAGATTGGCGGTGTCTGATAAGCATATTTGGCTGGCTTCATCAGCTGGGGATGTTTTATGTGCATGTGTGGAAGACATGCAGGATATACAAAGTCTTAGTATAGAACAACCATGGACAACTCACAAGGATGTTTGCTCACATCTTTGCATTCAGGTAAGTATCCATTGATATTGATTCCAGATAATATAAGAAACAATATAAAATGTCAAGGGCCAAGGTGAACTTTTTAGGATTGTTGGATCTCCGTCCACTTTGACCCCAATATATATTTTAAATTTGATCAGAATATCTTTATAATGTCTAGGTCAGTTAAATGAATGTTCGGTCAAAAAATAGATTACATTTAAATAAAGGAAGACCTTATTTAACACTCTAGAGGCCACAAAATATGGCCAAAGACTAACAAACTTTGATCAGAAGTCGAAGTTGAACAAGCTTATTTGAACATAATCTTAAATTTCGGGGAACAACGTGAAGTTTAATTAGTTGTTATGTTTTCAGAGCAACAATGATGGCAGGAAGTTCTCAATATCAGGTAAACATAACAGGGATTCTTCAGCTCTGGATTAATCCTAAAAACAGAATTGAAAGCTTTTAACTTCAGACTATTTTAAAGTTGTAAGGATTGTTTTTAGCTGACATTTGCAGAAAAATAGAAGGAAGTACCTTAAGGGGGCTGTCTCACAGATGATAAAATAGCCGGGGAAAGAAGAAAATTGTCGAAAAATGACATAAACTTGGCATCGATGTGTACAATGCATTGAAACTTACTAACTGAAGTACCACATAGTTTACAATTTATTTAAGTTCACCAGTTATTTCATATTTTTCCATTAAAAAACATAACTGGGTATGTCTACCAGGTAGAATTCATTCCTTATGCGGGATTGGCTAGTCGGTGTTATCACGTGATATTACCGAGGTAGGTGTATAGCTTAATTATGTCACCCGATTAGAGTAAGCCTTAATAGCTCAGTTAGTAAGATGTTGGACTTCAATTTTGGTGACGCGGTTCCAACCTGGTCACCGACACAATTTGTTTTTACATTTTGGTACTTTTTTTTAACAATTATGATATCAAAGCGTAACACATTCTATAAGATAATTGTCCCGAGATTCGTTACAGAAAAAAACTTTTTTTGGTGCCAATCTGTGACACAGTCCCTTTAACATGAATATAAAGGACTTAAGAAGCAATTTCAAAAAGGGTCAAAGCTAATTTACGCTGCTTGCATGAATCCCTCATACTCAAACAGACCCCCCAGCTATTGTACAGGATGGACAATTATCAGCTGTTAGAACCACTGTCATAAGCAAAACATCCCATACTATATCATTACTTTACTTAAACAAACAGACCGAAAGATAGACAAACGAGTTGATTGTCGTAAATTAAACAGTCTCTTGACAAAAACATATGGCCCCAATTTCTCGAAAACTTCTTAAGCTTAACAGGCTTAAGTCGCTTATTTCAATTAGCTAAGATACATAGTAATAATGGATTTTGATAAATGAAAAATGGTTTCTTTTAATAAGCATACAGATTATTTTTAATTAATTTATAAAATCTCTTAAAGAAGTAAATATAACGCATATTATAGAACAACAGTAATAGTGAGTTTAGCTTAATCCTGTTATAAGGGACTTAAGAAGTTTCGAGAAATTGGGGCCTGTATTACAATATATACTTTTTTAACATTTATTGTTAACTGGCCACCAATTCCTCGGTTATAAAGGGTCAAAATATTGTTAATATATTTTATCAAATGAGATAAATATGATAATGCTTTAAAAAGAAAAGAAAAAGGGTTTGCAGCTATCAAGTGTGAATTATATTGTGCCCCTTCTTTTAATTTAATTTGCCATCAATTTTTGAATGCCTGAATTTTAAACCTGCTTTTAGCTTTTGGAAATAATATCAAATACATTTGAATGAACTTCATTTGATGTGTCAATACAATTGCAAACATGAAACATTCCTCTTTTTTTTTTATATCTTTCCAGGGTTTGACGGCAATGTGTATGTGTACCAGATGGTTGACCAGCACTGCAGACTGGAATTTGTCCATGATGGCCATGTGATGAACAGGGATGACCAAACAGAGAGCATCTCTGTGCTCCAGCATGTATGGTTCCCGGATTCGCAGGATCAAGTTGTTTCCATGGCAACAGATGGTTCACTACATGCTTGGAAACATAGATGAAATAAATAAGATAAAATTGTATTTTCTGTGTTGAACACCATAGCACTATATACCAATATATTCAAGGGGTTTCCAACGTGATAAATGCCTCTCTATCACAAATCCATCACAAACCAACTCCGGTCAGCACTGATCAATTAAGGGCTATTTCATTTAAACATATAACCACCAGGGGGGAGGTATTTTTAAACTTTACCACCCCCATACTCAAGCAATTATAACTTTTTGGGTCCAAATTAGCGAAAAACGACACCCACCCATATACTGTTTAAATAATTGCCTCCCCCCGTAGGTTTTATGTTTTTACTGGAATAGCCCTAAGTTAAGCTCACTTTTTTTGTTTTGATATAATTTGTGTAGCGCTTACATAATCAAGATATTTGGACTTCAGAAGGAAGTTACCTTCATGATTATCACAATAAGCTAATTTATTTTTAGCAAAATGAAGATATGTCAGAAATTTAGCTTGATGAAATAAGCTACTGAAGCTTGTTATGCTTTAGAACTTGCAAGAAATTGGGGCGATCCGCTGTTAATTTCAGTAGGTCTACAAAGTGACGTCATGGTCAGAAAGCACTTTGATTGGTTGTATGTAAATTTTGTTTCAAGCACTGATTTATAAAAAATACAAACAAACATAAAATTGCATGTTTGCCTATCCTTTCTTATTAGATTAGATTCACTCGGGTGAGATTCAAAGCACTCGGACGATAGGGTCAAATCGAACGTGGTACCTATTCTTTATACCTACGATGATTTCCAAGCACTCAACACACAGCACTTGATATGTTTGAAATTCAAAGAAGTACTACCTGAACGTTTATATTTAAATGTCCGTCTACCACTGTTAAAACCATGCTCGTTAATCAGTTAAAGAATGCACGTTAACATTGCCATTTCGCATTGATGAAGAGGTCATGTATACTCACAAAACTAGAAAAGTCAAAGCCAACATTTTAAACAAGTTTTAACACGGACCTATTAACCATTGTTTATAGGTCCGTGGTTTAAAGTTTCGTTTGAAGTCATCGCAACGCGTCCACGTTCACAGTACTGCTTTTTAGTATCTGTCAATCATATTAGTTGAACACCAAATGGCTTAAAGTTCAGTTTCAGCGCAGTATGGCAGAATGAAGGATTTTGTCACATTAATTGTTTAACATGTTATCATCTAGTATTAAGTATTACTGGCGGTATTTTGCAAAATTCGTTGAAAGGAACTCGTATTTGGGGGGGGGGGGGGGGGGGGGGGGATAAACATCGCTACTATTCAATCTTATAATTATATCAGTAAAACGAACCACTGCTTTCAGATGACGGGATGACGCATTTCATAAATCAATTAATGCATTAGACATATTTTGAGGCAAGAAACCACATTTTTGCATAAAGAAAATGCAACTACGGTTATGTAGAGCCGAAAAGTATATTACGCATTTATTATAGTCAAGTCCTACACATCAGTATACATTAAGTTTCCTAAATGAGTCCACGAGTTCTCCATTCTGTTTCAACTTGTGCATATCCACTCCGTACTTGTCACTGGAAAGGTTCTTGATGTAGCTCTAGAACTCTGCATTTCTGATATCGTCGTTTATGAAACGATGTTCCATGGCGTTCTTAAAACTCGTATTGATGTTTCTATGATACTATCGGTACTGTTTTCATAAAGAGGTTTGGTAGATATTGGATATGCAATGGCCAAGTAAGAGGGGTCAATGCGGTAGAATGCTGACACTTTAAGTCTTTGAGTGTAGTGTGTGCTCTTATTTTAAGTACATAACTAGAAAAAAATATTATTTCTTTGAAAAAATTGCCGAACAACATCTTCGACGTCTCCGACTCTTCCCAAACGTTTGTTAAATTCCAAACATTGATGTCTTAGAAATTGTAGTGACACGACTTGGACAGAATGAACTGAGAGACTTAAGAACGATTGTGATTAAGTTTAACGTATTGACTCTAAATAGGTGTCATATCAACAATCTCAGCTTTATTTAAAAAATGGACTATTTACAATATAAACATTAATAACAATAATATATGTTTGTTTGTGCTAATGACCAAACAAACACAAGTTTGTTTCTGTCAAATCTGAAGTTTATAGTCATGGCTTGCATTAAAACGAAACTTTTTACACGGGAAGATGAACGCTTCAAATGTTCATCACATATTCACTTGATCTGATATATGTAAATTTCATTGCCATTTCCTGCCACATACATTTTGTCATTCTCGTCATTCAAAGCCACAATAAACGGACTAAAGTCAATGCCTTTCACAGCATCTAGAATAACGCCATTTTTTACTTTAACAACGTTTTGTGACTCTTCGCTGCAGACGAAAAGGGCTCCATCTGAGCCAAAAACCATTCCCCTTGGTCGTTTTATGTTAACATCTATTAATGTTACATTGCCGTCCATCTTTACTTCGAAAACAACATTATTGCTTACATCAGAGACAAACAACGCCTCTGAAGTGTTTTGCATTACTGCATTATACGTAGTCGAGTTAATTTTAAATGTAAACGGTGTTTTCAATGACCCTGGAAAGGAATCACATAGGACCCTTAAGTTTTTGCCATTCATGTCTGTTATAATAGTCGTTGCAGGCGGATAACACTGTATCACCAACGATGACTCGGTTACTGAAACGTTGCAGCAATTCATTCCAATTGGAATGTCTTCTGTGTCCGAGATATCCGTCAGTGGGGAACGCAGTAGTGTAAGTTTTTTTCCGTCTGCGATGGCAACATAAACTTTATTGCACTTTGTTTTTGCCATACCGTATGGAAAATCACTAAATTGTTTTTCCACTGTTTTTGTAGTCTCTGTGTTTATAATCACTACTTTCTTCGAGTTCATTTCCGATGCAATAAGAACGTTCTCGTTCAAAATAAGCAGGCCTCGATAATTTGCTGTTCCCGTTAAAACATGTAAAGGTTTAAAACTTCCTATCTTTTCTGGCATTTCTTTAAAACTGCCACAGAGGATGCTTGACTGAGCCTCAACAAATCCAAATTTTGTGACGGAAGAGCGTCCAATGGTTATAGCGGCATCTTCAGCAGCCTTTAGTTGAACCCCTGACATCTTCATTTTGATAAAAAGCATTTCGTTTTCCTCTTTTTGTTTCATGCTGTCTACAGATATCAATGTCCGCGATAAACTATCCATTGCATCTTTACATGCAGTTACATTTTGTTTGACACTGTTTATCTCCCTATCCGCCATTGATTTAATTGCTCTGTTTACTTTCATTTGCGTGTATTCACAGCATTCCGAAATTTCTTCAATCGATATTTCTGTCTTCTTCTTTATGTTATTGTACTGATCTTGCAAATATTTCAGTTTTTCTTCATACTGCATGAATTCTTTGCTCTCTAAAATGTTTTTTGCTTCACTGGATATGTCCTTGACATCTTGGCAACTGAAATGTGCAGTGCTGACACAATCCACGCAGCACATTTGGTCATGATTTTCACAAAACATAGAAATCTTCTCATCGTGGATACTACATTTAACTTGTGAACCAGTTGATGTTTGTTCTCGGATACCACATTCTTTTCTCATGTCGGAAACATTTTGAAGTGTATGGTTTCGTGATGGTCTCGGTTTTCTATGCGTCCTGAAACATTCTGAGCAAAGATATTCCTTGCATTCGACACAATATCCCTCAATCTCAACAATACTTCCTTCCTGTTTACATGGTTCACAACTGACTCCAGCCAAGTCTGTCATTTGCGTGCTATTGTCATCTGTTTGTATCTTTTCCTCGTCCGATCCCAAGCTTTTATCGTAACCTTCCGCCATTTTGAAGTTAAGTAAACATTCGGTTTTCTAAAAATAAGAAACTATGCAGTAAGGCCAAATAAAAAATAGGTCTGTCTAAGGTTACCCGACCGACCCTTTTTTCCCGCCGACCCTAACCTATTTTTCTCTGAAAAAAATGTGATTTGGGTACGAAAAGCATTTGTTACGAAATGTATGTACGTAAAGTTGACAATATTGGAGTTGGATTTCCGAACGTATTTACCGTACTTCACCTTAGAGTTCGGACACCTTAAAATAATTAATTTTAAGCTCTCCGAATTCATAGAAAATAACCATTTTTACATTTTATCTACTTGTATGGTAAACCTGCCATTTTTCTTCATGTCTGCATTTTACCAATTATAAATTTATCCGTAGTTATCAACGGTTATTACGCCTATAAGTGTAACTCCTTCATCAAGTTAATTAAAATCCCATTTTATACATGCATTGAAATGAATAAACACCTTTTATCGGCTTCAGATCAAACAGTCACATTGTGTGACGTCACATAACTCTCAGTTATACCCACGCGGATCTCATGGAGAGCATGGATATTGCTATGCAGGATTTATGTTTCTGGGTGGTGTTTTCGACTGTAACCTAAGTATTGCATTTCTAACTTTAATTCATCACATTAAATAGTTACCTGTAGCATTGAATGTGTTGATTTTTATTGTTCTAGTGATGTTACAATGAGTATTACTGTACGATTATTGCTTCATAAAGTCTATATTAAAAGTGTGGTACAAGTTTCAAAGTTTATTGGCGGATCGTTTTACAAACATGTCATGTCTGTGTTTTCTTAATCTTTTGATTGCCCTTGTTGTTTCTTTAATCCTCCATTAAATATATCACACATCCTTTTTAACAGGCAACAAATCGTTTAGGATGGGTAGTAACTAACTAACTTATCACAGTGATGTATACGGTTAGGTAATCTAGCCAGGCATTGTAACGATAAAGATCAATAATTTTTGTCTGTAAGACTTAGTAACTGTAAAAGTTACAATCGATGTCCTTTGGGTGTCCGAAAATTAGGTACCTAAAATAAATTATTTTTGAAAATATAATGGATGTCCGAATTTTTATATTGTCCGAACTCTTAGGAGAATTACGGGTAGTTTGTGCTTGTGTGGCAGGTATATTTCAATTGTTGAACTATATTTCTTGTCAGATACAAATGTGTCAGATACTGACTTTCGGATTGATATGTCACACTTTTAAAAGTGTGCAATTTTGGCAATAAAACCTGCATGTTACTTGTTCTTCAAACCTGAAC
The DNA here is from genome assembly GCF_026914265.1 of Mya arenaria. Taxonomy (NCBI): domain Eukaryota; kingdom Metazoa; phylum Mollusca; class Bivalvia; order Myida; family Myidae; genus Mya; species Mya arenaria. The sequence goes on from NC_069129.1 coordinate 40,306,719, forward strand.
CCCCAGGTCCTCTTGACAGCATTGAGGTTTCCTTGGCTAATGGCTTATATGGTAAATTTGCTGTCCCATTCTTCATATAATTATGTAACAGGGAGGTTAGCATTCTACAGAGGGTGATTGAAAGCAAAAGGGTGCATAAAGAAAATATAAACCGTTCCTGGAAAGTCTTAAATAATAGCAGAGTGGTGTACCATAACTTAGTTGAAATCCAACCATCATTGTCAAAATATTTAACCAGATAAATAAAGAATGTTTCCTTTGAAGCATGGAACATGTTTAAAATCTTCTGATAAACCTGAAAATTGATGACTTTTATTTTTGTTACTTTCTGAGTCAACAGTTACTGAAATCAATATATAAAAAAAAAATATAAAAAAAATTAAAAAAACTATTCCGACCTACCTACCCTATTTTTTGGCAGCGTTACCTGAAACGCACCTATTTTTTATTTGGCCTAAGAAGAAATGGTCTGATAACAGATGAGACAGGTGACTTTACTTAAGTAAACCGCGGCGGTTGTAAGGCTGTATATGCAAATTACTTACCAACAAGTATAACAATCTATATATTTCCAATCAATAGTGACACAAATGCAAAAAAATACGATTATGAAATATAAACTTGTAGCCTGAATTGAATAACCTTAGTATGCATTACCGTCTCAGGGGGACCTTTAATCAACCCGATACGAGCGGGGGGCGGGGGGGGGGGGGTCGGTTCGGTTTATTATATACTTATATCGGAACATCATTGAATATTCATCTTTTAAACAGCAAGGTGAAAATTCTTGATCTTTGACATGTAATCTCATGTAGCGGTCCTACCAAGATTATGTCCCTTAGGGCAACAGTGGGTAACCCTTTTTCTATATATTTTCATATTTATGTCTTTGAAAATCTTCTCCGTAACCGCAAGGCCAATCATTTCTTTATTGGTATGCAGCCTCATGTAGTGGCCGTTTAACAAGATTCTTCAAATTATGTCCCCATGGCCAAAGCTTAGTGGTAAGTAAGTATGGCTTAGCGTATGGCTTTGGCTAAGCAGCCAAAGACCTCCACAGCAACCAATGCCTTCCTTAGCAACCAACTACTTTCTTAGCAGCCACTGACTTCCTTTGCAACCACTTACTTCTTTGCAACTGCTTACATCCGTATCAACCAATGACTTCCTTAGCAACGTAAGACTTCATAAGCAACAAAGGACTTCTTCACCATATATATATATTGAGATATATATATATATATATATATATATATATATATATATATATATATATATATATATATATATATATATATATATATACATTCATCCACATCAACCAATGACTTCCTTTTGAAATAAGGAATTCCTTAGCAACCAAAGACTTTCTCAGCAACCAATGATAATCCTTAGCAACAACCTTTGTCTTTAGCAACCAATGACTTCCTTTTCAACTCCTCAGCAACATTGATTACATTAGCAACCAATTACTTCCTTAGCAACCACTAACTACACTAATGACTTCTTCCGCATCAATGATGGCTTTCTAAATAACAACATCCAATGACATCCTCAACATCCATTGAATTCCATAGTGACAGTCGGCTTACATAGCCATCACATCCATTGGCCGCCCTGGGAACAACAACCTGAAAACGTCCTGACTTCCCTAGTAAAACTATTGATTGCCACCAAATTATTCGGCAACCACTTACTTCCTTAGCAAGCAGCAACATCATTAATAACCAATGGTCATTTCAATCAATTCAACTGTAGTCGGATTACGCCACAAGCTGTAAATACTGTTTTTGCTAACACATGTCTGTTGATCTCTGCTGATACTAGTCAGAAAAGTTTTGGAACTGTATGTACCTTTTTCGTATAGACCTTCAAATATAGAATTAGCGATGTTTGTTTCATTTTTCGCTGTAGCGGAATTTAACAATACAAGAAACGCCGCAATGCGACGGAATCATGTTTTTAATGATTGACAGATGAACTAAATCCTTCATTGTGATACTCAGTTTCAAACGTTTTTTTCTATTTCGAGTACCAGTGACATTGGCCTTGACAGGGGCCACAAATGCAATCCAATGAAAGCTCTCCATAAACTTTTCCTAAATACCACGTTTAGTCAAGATATGTCAACCCTAACTAAAGTTATTCAAGACTAACCATTTTCTATTTTTAGTAATAGTGACATTGACCCTAGAGGACCCAACGCAATCCCATGAAAGATATCCACAAACTCTTCCTATATATGAAGTTTGGTCAAGATATGTCAACACTAAAGTTATTCATCTTCAGTCGTTTTTCTATTTTTAGTTACAGTGACCCTGGCCTTGACCCCAGGGACCTAAAATGCAACATCCTGAAAATCTCCATAAATTCTTCCTGAATACCAAGTTTAGCGAAAGTATATTGACCCTAATTTAAGTTATTAAGTTCTAACATTTTTAGTAACAGTGACATTGACCTTGATCCTAGCCATAACGCAATCCCATGAGATATCCATTAACTCTTCCTATATATACTATATATTTTTACACCTCAACTTTCATTCCCTAAATGATCTGCCTTTCGGCAATTGCGAATATTTTCCAAACGCAACATCTCCGGATATGTTCGGGTTGCGATATTAATATACATGTAAAGTGATTTTTTTCATCTTGTTATTGGTTGTATTGTCTCAGCAGGTCACGAAAAACGTTTATCAACATTTAAGAAAGTGTTGATTTATGATATGTTAAAACTATTGTTGTCATTAACGTTTCAATTTTTCGTTAAAAGTGATTTGAAATGATCATCCCCGCGTTATTATGACGTAATATCATAAACCGTTTCCTGTTACGGTTGGGTCGTTATTTACAGAATTGACGAGAAAGATTTACTGAAAGGTTTTCTATAGTGATATAAAGTATTTTTTATCAATTATTGAAAGAACTATTGGTGTAATTACAAATAATGAATTGCGTGATTGATGTAATTTTCGGGGATATGATCGCAGTTGGGCTGGGTCGACTCCACACACTTTTACCAGCCTAACTGCGTACATTCATTAATACATTCCTTAAATGAATTGGTGAGGATATGTCAATAAGATATTCATTTTCAACATTTTTTTTTATTTTTTGTTTCATGGACATTGACCACAGGGGCCTCAAACGCAATCTCATGAAAAGTCTCCATAAACTCTTCCTCAATACCAAGTTTTAATAGTCGAGATTTATCAATTTTTCAGTTTCAACAGTTTTTCTATTTTTAATAACAATGACATTGACCTTGGCCCCAGAGCCCCAAATGTTATCCCATGAAAGGTCTCGATCATTATATGTCTCAATAAACTATTACCAAATACCAAGTTTAGTCAATATATGCCAAACTTGACCCTGACTCTAGGGACTCCAAACGCAATCACATAAAAGGTATCCCTAATCTCTTCCTATATACCATATATAAAATTATTCAGTTTTATAAGTAATTATGACGCAGACGCTGTCGCCGACACCGGGGCGAGTTAGAAAGCCTCGTTTTTATTCGAAAGTTGAGCTGAGCTAAAAGCTGTATAAAAAAGTATACATGTATTTGTTGTGCACTGTTCAGTAAATCTTGTCCCTAATCTAGGTCTTCGTATTGGGCCTGTAGTTTTCATTGTACAGTTGTAATAATTTCATTCATTTAATATGGTACAATAAATTGAACACCTACTTTCTTCTTTACTGTACGAGTTGTGGCTGCAAAGTGACAGCAATTGTGTATTCAAATACTAGTATAGTCATCATTCAATAAAAATAATTTATATATTTCTATCCATTGTTTCTGTGATATATTTTTTAAAGTTTTCCGTTTGACGGATTTTGGCCAAAATGAAACCATAGGCATACATGCCAAGGGCCTAACACGGACATACATTTTGTGATCTGTTTTTATTAATCAAAAGTGATTCAAATATGACTGTACACGGCTATCTTGAACGCTTTCTGAGCATTACGCTTGCACTCTTGCACTGGCCACCACATGTGAATGTTCAGCATTTACACATTAAGTGTTTTTTTCACAAAACATTTTCATTTTTAAATCTGCTTGAATGCGTTCCTCATATTTTAGTCCTGAGCAAAAGAACAAGAACGGAACAACAACAAAACAGATTCAGAGGCAGTGATTAATGTACATATTTCTTATGAAAATGAGGCCCGCTGTTCCACTTGTTTAAACAAAATGGGTGACCAGGACAAACAATGAATATATATGAGTCTGGGGATGTTCAATATAACAAACCCCTGCATTAAGATAACGGGATGACTTATTTCATTACTTTAACAAAATTGTCAATCGTCAGGCAAGAGAACAATCTTTATATTTAAAGAAGATGTGACTTGTATATGTACAACGCGACTGTAAGTGTACACAATTGTCTTTTCTAGTCTACATTGAGTTTCCTAAATGAGGCCACAGGTGCGTCGTTCTCTTTCAGTTTGGCAATATCCACTCCGTACTTGTCGCTGGAAAGGTTCTTGATGTAGCTCGTGAAATCTGGAGACTGAATTTCTGATATCATTGTATCTGAAAACAAAATTCGAGTTGGAATGTTTCATACATGTGACAAACTGCTATGTGCACCAGTTGGAGTTCAAACCCACGACCCCTCGCTTTGCAAGCGGACACTCTACCGCGTCGCTATAAAAGCTAGCTCTATAGCGATACCGTATAAGTGCCGCTATATACATGGAATACCCTGTTACACACATGTTTGTTTTACACTTTTAGTTATCTCTGATACTGATTGCATTCAGCCATACATAACGATTTTACTTGAAACAAAATACGTTGTTTTCAAGTCTGAAACGTACTTGGCAATTCTTGAAAGGCAACTAACAAACGAATACCCTTCTTCCAAAATAAGAGTTTTTACTACAAAAAACTGAATGGTTTAGCCTACGATATTTTATACCCCCTCCCCCTCCTCACACACACAGCTACACACACACACGCCCACACGCGCACACGCACACGCTCACGCACACACACACACACACACACAAAAGAATAGCAATGTGACATCAAATACTTAGTAACAACAAGAATGTTGTAACGTGCAACGTCAAAGACGCAACAGATCCCTTCAGAGAAAAACATGCTCGACCCTACAGGGGTCCACTTGTCCTTATATACAGTAAATGCTCAATCCACACGGAGCCCGGGCTTTGCTAATTTGCATATTATCAACCAAGTTCATCAACGTACTATAAATGTACTTCCGTCTATAACCGAATGTTATATTATGAACGCACATCCGCCTACAGCTGATCGTTACAGTGTCAACAAGTAGAACCAGAACATGCTCTTTTACCGCGCATTTTCATCTAGGATAACAGGGGAGATCACTGCGTTTGAAATTTGCAGTCCTTGGTTTACTTACCGACGAGCTGTTGCGTGGACCCCGCGGAAGGCCCCTTGTAGTCGTCTGGAAGATATTCATCGGGGAAACATTCCATCCCAAGCTCTTCATAAACCTTCGTCAGGCTTCGTCCGTGCATGTGCATCTAAAGGACATACACTCGTCGTACACGTTTGATTGGAGTAAAATATATATCCCGTGCAAATAAAATATGTGACACCCTGTTGGCATTTAAAGAACCTAATGTAAATGTCCATTTGAAAATGATAAGCCAGGGGTTTGTCAGCATACAATGGATTTTAAAGGACTTAAAGCACCTTAATTTGAAATTTAACACTACATAGTTTTTAATTATATAAATCACGACGGGGCTTGTAAAGATGGTTGATGTATAAATACAGAAGAAAACGTACCCTGTCTTTCGTTTTCTGCTTCATGAGCGGGCTGAACAGGGCGTACACAGCATCGAAGAACGTTGGCTCGTTGTACATATGCAGGCCTTTCATTCTGGCAGGCAGCGAGTTCTGAAAAAAACCGATTACTTTTTGAGTTATTTTATTTAAATCACTTCAATATTTCATTTTGATTTGACTCGATAACGCCCATTAGGGTAGATTACTTCATGAATTAAAAGGTGCCATTAATAAATACAAATGCTCGACAACATTGACGGGGTTACAGTATAAGGTCTTGACTTGTTGAATTTATGGTGAAAGAAGCTACTAAGACTCTTTATCGTATCTGCCAAATTCTGATATTATTCATTAAATTGCATGACTCGAAACTGCTCATTGGATGGTGATAACAGTATTGAAATAATAAACAATGATCATAATTTTAATATTATAAATATTCCTAATTTGATTAAGATTCAAACAAAAAAAACAACTCAAAGAACTTAGGAATAGTGTATGACATGAGTGAGTTACGTCCCCTACATAGCAGAACTCCATTATTATCGTCCCTTTCTCCTGTGTTACATTCATATTACCGACTGAAGAGAATTAAATGACATAATACAAAATGTCGTCAGCTGCGTCCCCTACCTGGTAAAACTCCATGATTTTCTTGCCATTCTCAGTTCCCATCATATTCATGAAGTGGCCCATTGTGACATCCGTATTGTCGATGAAAACTATGATCCCGTTCACCTGTATCGTATAAATCAATAATAGTTCATTTTAGTTAGAATTACAATCACTGAACTAGTTAAGTGTTAAGATACATGAAGTGTAATGAAACATGAAACATGAAGTGTTATGAAACATGAAACATGCATTGTTATGAAACATGAAGTGTTATGAAACATGAAACATGAAGTGTTATGAAACATGAAACATGAAGTGCTATGAAACATGAAACATGCATTGTTATGAAACATGAAACATGAAGTGTTATGAAACATGAAGTGTTATGAAACATGAAGTGTTATGAAACATGAAACATGCATTGTTATGAAACATGAAGTGTTATGAAACATGAAACATGCATTGTTATGAAACATGAAGTGTTATGAAACATGAAACATGAAGTGTAATGAAACATGAAACATGAAGTGTTATGAAACATGAAACATGCATTGTTATGAAACATGAAGTGTTATGAAACATGAAACATGAAGTGTTATGAAACATGAAACATGAAGTGCTATGAAACATGAAACATGAAGTGTAATGAAACATGAAACATGAAGTGTTATGAAACATGAAACATGCATTGTTATGAAACATGAAGCGTTATGAAACATGAAACATGAAGTGTTATGAAACATGAAACATGAAGTGTTATGAAACATGAAACATGCATTGTTATGAAACATGAAACATGAAGTGTTATGAAACATGAAACATGAAGTGTTATGAAACATGAAACATGCATTGTTATGAAACATGAAGTGTTATGAAACATGAAACATGAAGTGTTATGAAACATGAAACATGCATTGTTATGAAACATGAAGTGTTATGAAACATGAAACATGCATTGTTATGAAACATGAAGTGTTATGAAACATGAAACATGCATTGTTATGAAACATGAAGTGTTACGAAACATGAAGTGAAACGAAACATGAAGTGTTACGAAACATGAAGTGAAACGAAACATGAAATACATGGAACAAATACATTGATCTAAAGCATTACAAAGCAAGCAGCAAATGCTGTTGTATTTCAAGACACCTCAAAAGAGGTTCAACGATAATTGGTCGTCATTGTAACAAGTTTTGTAACTTTAGCATGTTTGTTAATTTGATGTCTGCAAAGAACACTAAGAGACCTTGTAGGTTTATATATTACTATTTTCAAATCAAGTGCCAAGATTTTGTACATTGGAATCAATTCAAAACTGGGACCATAATAAAGTTATGACGGTTCGGTGTACCTTTAACGTGTAAAACAGTACCACATGAATTATAGATCATATAGAAAGACGCAGAGCAATTTTGGTGGTAATTGCGACACCTTCATTATCTAGCTACATCTATATATTCACATGTTCCCCACCTGCACATTTTCGTCCCTGTTGACCCAGTCACAGATGAGACAGATGGTTCTGAATATATTCTCAACCCCCCACTTCTTCTTCACTTTGTTCATGTCTAGGTTGCCTGGAAATAAGTTAGGATGTTTTGTAGTTTTGTGTTCGACAATGCCATAAATTACGCACCTTTTATAATCAAGCTAAAATCTCGTCTCCGAAACATTGAAGGGTGTAAACGAAAGCACCATACAAGAGAATACCATATGTAATAAATAGATATTGAAATATACTTAAGTAGCGTTAAACATTCAATAAATCAAGGTTATGCGAAGTATATTTCGCTTTAAATACTTAAATATTGCTGTCAAAATTGTCATTTTGTAAACGCTTATAACATGATTTTTGCATGTAAATCGTATGCAAATTATAATTTTATGTACATCGTATGAAAATTAAAATTGCATGTACATCGTATGATTATCAACTGTTTATGATTGATGGAAAGGCCTATGGAGATACGGCCCCGACCTTCATGATCCCTATTACAGGGAAAATAAAAACAACATCGAAGTCTCAAAAAGGAAAGACAAGAAAATAGCGAAAGCAGATCTTACTAAATCATTTTTAAATTAGAACATACACCAGCCGAAGAATGTGAATCGAAACCTTTTCAAACAGTTGCACAACATAATTGCACGTTAGATGTAAATAAATCGCAACTTACCCAATCGTTCAACTATAACTCTTCTTCCATATTTATCTGTAGTCTTTGGAATGACATAAAATCTGAAAATACACGTATCGTTATTTATACGGGTTTAACATAATTATCAGACACACAGGTTATTTAAGCGCAGATACATTTCCCAGTGAATGCAGTTATGACAGAAGTGCAAGCATTACACAATCAGCAATCATAGCATGAAATGAGAATACCATCGCTAACAAACTTGTGAACTTTTTTACCCTGTCTTCATAATTTCAACGATTTTCTTTTCCGTGGGGTCCACATCTTTAAACCAGGTCGGGGATTTTGTTTTCACACGCCAGTAGTTTTCGATGGTCTGTCGCGCACCGAGTTGGCTGAACTTTCGCGCCCGCAGGAATCGTAGCAGAAACGCAAAGTCTGAATATAGAAGTATAGTATACGTACATGTTAATAATGTCTGTTCCGACAAATAAATGTGTTCGAGGACGGTATGGCCAATGTGTAAAGGTATCCGTCTCTCAACCGAGTCATGTTCGTGGGCTAGAGCACACTATCGATACAAATAATTGGCCTCTATCCATAAAATCAGACCGAGCACAGTATAGCAGTCATCACACTTGAACTAAAATATAAACTTAACCAATCATCGTGGTCAGGAAGAACGATGGAGTTCTCTTCGCCTTATATAAATTTCTGCTGGGGTTCTAAGCAACATTTTACTACTCTTTTCGGATTCTAAAAACATTTACCCTACTCTGTTGGGGGCTCTTAGCTACATTTACCCTACTCTGATGGTGCTCTAAGCAACATTTACCCTACTCTGTTGGTGCTCTAAGCTACATTTACCCTACTCTGTTGGTGCCCTAAGCTACATTTACCCTACTCTGTTGGTGCTCTAAGCTACATTTACCCTACTCTGTTGGTGCTCTTAGCTGCATTAACCCTACTCTGTTGGTGCTCTTAGCTGCATTAACCCTACTCCGTTGGTGCTCTAAGCAACATTTACCCTTCTCTGTTGGTGCTCTAAGCTACATTTACCCTACTCTGTTGGTGCTCTTAGCTGCATTAACCCTACTCTGTTGGTGCTCTTAGCTACATTTACCCTACTCTGTTGGTGCTCTTAGCTGCATTAACCCTACTCCGTTGGTGCTCTTAGCTGCATTAACCCTACTCCGTTGGTGCTCTAAGCAACATTTACCCTTCTCTGTTGGTGCTCTAAACTTCATTTACCCTACCTACTCTGCTGGTGCTCTAAGCTACATTTACCCTACTCTGTTGGGGTTATAAGCAACATTTACCCTACTCTGTTGGGGTTTTAAACTATATTTACCCTAGCCTGTTTCACTATTGGAGCAAGTGTATATGTTTAAGGAAAGTTCGACTAAACTATCTGACCTGTCGGGGTTCTCACCTATTTTTAATGCAGTGCCCACTCCATCAAAGCCGTACAGGCTAATAATTAAAGGCATACAAGTCAAATTCATTGCTACATGTATTTTTCTAGCACAACATCTTAGTTTGAACGCACACTCACTACTCTGTTCCACAACTAGCATGCATAAACATGATTTTGACTAAAGAAACTGACCTGTCGGGGTTCTTAGCCATTTCTGTTGCAGGATCCACTCTCTGAAAGCCTGCACGGCCATCTCGCGATCTTTGTCATTGATTTCATTCAGTTCTTCTTTCGCTTTCTTCTTGCTCGCTTCATCCAACTTGCTTACAAAATCGACATCCCCTGATAATGAAATACAGACATCAGGGGTGCATGCATATTAACAGCTCATGTATAAAATACGTAAACATACATTTTTTTTAGATTATTTTAAAGCATGACAAGCTAAAGTGCCTAATTTCATGTCGAACTCTTCAAAATGAGCACGTAATACATATTATACCCAAGCAAATATGTTATGCAGTGGTTGTTGTCCGGTTAGCGCACTCGCCTCTCACCAATTAAGGCGACCCGGGTTCAATTCACGGCCTGGAGGAATGTGAGTTTAGTTAGTGGTCACCAAGCCGGACAAGTGGGTTTTCTCCGGGTACTCCGGTTTCCCCCACAACACAAGACCACACTCTCGCGAAACATCGTGCCAACGAGAGTGACTTAGTGTAAGTTGCAATAGCTTGTTTCACAATCGTTGTAAAATTAAATAATTATAAACTAAAAGAGTTATGCTTATTCTATAACAAGGAACGTAAAAATGTTGAATAGGTTTGAACCATCAACGTCTATAGATCTATTAAAATAAAATTAGAGGATTGATAGCAAAGGAGAGTTTTACGAAAATGTTGTCAGTGTTTTGCCGTAATCATACCAAGAGTTCAAGTATGGAGTAAAACCTTATCAGTATGGCAATAAATTTTTGTCTAAAGCTATCACTTTAAACAGTGGTGGGCATTGTTACATACATACATGTACATGACCTTAAATTATAACATGGTATTTCGTATAGCAAAAGCAAAGTTTTAAGAAATAATTGATATTGATTATATGGACAAAACCACAATTATCTGTTCAATAATTTTAAGCCGCTTTATAGTTTATATTTTAATGTGTACATCATATACATAAACTAGTATCACATATTCAACACATGTATAATCTGTCAACCTTAAAAATCTACCTTTCATAGCAAAATCGATATGAAATAATAAACATTTACTATACCTGGTTCAACCGCCATGATCTTAAGATTTACAGCCACAGGAAATGCCTGATAAAACGACAGGTCAAACAGGAGCTGTTGAAAATCCGTGCAAAAGAAAATGCTTAACAAATCAGAAACACCCGTAACAATGTAAATGTCATAAAATAAGCATCCAATAGCCTATACTATAATTGCTGAGTCACGTGTACTACCTTTCATCAGGTTTGTTTATTTATAACCCAAAGTAATGTTTTATAACGAAATGCGTCTACCCTGTTTCATAAGCTTCAGGTAAGTACGAGAGGACTTGGATAGCATACATGTAATACTATTGTGGATTTCATAAACGACAGGCATGGTTAGCCAACGGCAAAAACCAATACTAATCTTTTATCTAGCTGTAAATGATGATTTCTCTCTGTCCATGCAGAAAATGTTGGTAGTTATTTATCAATATTTAAAATCGTTTACAATGTTTAGCTTTATAAATATACAATGGAATTAAAGGTCGCTTTAGTAAACCCAAAATATTTCGTGATACGCTTTTGTACCCTACATTTGATACCATAATCGGTGATAAAGTTAAAAGAAAATTACAAAATAAAGTTAACAAAATGAAACACTTGTTGAAAATTAAAGTCATTACGGAATGTCTAATTCTGTTTGTCACCCTTCATTTTGATATTAAAAGTAAAATAAAAAAAAAATCAGTCGTGTAAGCGCTAAAGCGTGTGCAACATATTACTGACGTCTCATGGTCACATTGTTAATGTTGTAATGCGCGGCCAAGATATAAATCACGTCTCATTGCCACATTGTTAATGTTGTAATGCGCGGGCAACATATTTCTGACGTCTCATGGTCACATTTTTAATGTAGTTATGCGCGGGCAACATATTACTGACGTCTCATGGCCACATTGTTAATGTTGTAATGCGCGGGCAACATATTACTGACGTCTCATGGTCACATTGTTAATGTAGTTATGCGCGGGCAACATATTACTGACGTCTCATGGCCACATTGTTAATGTTGTAATGCGCGGGCAACATATTACTGACGTCTAATGGCCACATTGTTAATGTTGTAATGCGCTGGCAAGATATAACTCACGTCTCATGGTCACACTGTTAATTTAGTTATGCGCGGGCAACATATTACTGACGTCTCATGGTCACACTGTTAATTTAGTTAAGCGTGTGCAACATATTACTGAGGTCTAATGGCATATTGTAAATGTAGTTCTGCGTGGGCAACATATTACTCACGTCTCATGGTCACATTGGTAATGTAGTTATGCGCGGGCAACATATTACTCACGTCTCATGGTCATATTGTTAATTTAGTTATGCGCGGGCAACATATTACTCACGTCTCATAGTCACACTGTTAATTTAGTTATGCGCGGGCAACATATTACTCACGTCTCATGGTCATATTGTTAATTTAGTTATGCGCGGGCAACATATTACTCACGTCTCATGGTCACACTGTTAATTTAGTTATGCGCGGGCAACATATTACTCACGTCTCATGGTTACACTGTTAATGTAGTTATGCGCGGGCAACATATTACTCACCTCTCATGGTCACATTGTTAATGTTGCAATGCGCGGGCAACATATTTATAATGTCTTATGGTCACACTGTTAATGTTTCAATGCGCGGGCAACATATTACTGACGTCTAATGGTCACATTGTTAATGTTGCAATGCGAGGGCAACATATTACTGACGTCTCATGGTCACATTGTTAATGTTGCAATGCGCGGGCAACATATTACTCACGTCTCATGGTCACATTGTTAATATTGTAATGCCTGTGCAACATATAACTGACGTCGCATGGTCACCTTGTCAATATTGTTATATGCGGGCAACATATAACTGACGTCTCATGGTCACACTGTTAATTTAGTTATGCGCGGGCAACATATTACTGAGGTCTTATGGCCACATTGTTAATATTATAATGCGCGGGCAAGATATAACTCACGTCTCATGGTCACACTGTTAATGTAGTTATGCGCGGGCAACATATTACTGACGTCTCATGGTCACATTGTTAATGTAGTTATGCACGGGGAGCATATAACTGACGTCTCATGGTCACATTGTTAATGTAGTTTTGCACGGGGAGCATATAACTGACGTCTCATGGTCACACTGTTAATGTAGTTATGCGCGGGCAACATATTACTGACGTCTCATGGTCATATTGTTAAATTAGTTGTGCGTGTGCAACATATTACTGACGTCTCATGGTCACATGGTTAATGTAGTTATGCACGGGGAGCATATAACTGACGTCTCATGGTCACACTGTTAATGAAGTTATGCGTGTGCAACATGTTACTGACGTCTTATGTCATATTGTTAATGTAGTTATGCGTGTGCAAAATATTACTGACGTCTTATGTCATATTGTTAATGTAGTTATGCGTGTGTCTAATGGTCATATTGTAAATGTAGTTCTGCGTGTGCAACATATTACTGACGTCTAATGGTCATATTGTAAATGTAGTTCTGCGTGTGCAACATATTACTGAGGTCTAATGGTCATATTGTAAATGTAGTTCTGCGTGTGCAACATATTACTGACGTCTCATGGTCATATTGTAAATGTAGTTCTGCGTGTGCAACATATTACTGACGTCTCATGGTCATATTGTAAATGTAGTTCTGCGTGTGCAACATATTACTGACGTCTAATGTTCAGATTGTTAATGTAGTTATGCGTGTGTAACATATTACTGACGTATCATGGTCATATTGTAAATGTAGTTCTGCGTGTGCAACATATTACTGACGTCTAATGGTCATATTGTTAATGTATTTATGCGTGTGCAACATATTACAGACGTCTCATGGTCATATTGTTTATGGAGGTATGCGTGTGCAACATATTACAGACGTCTCATGGTCATATTGTTTATGGAGGTATGCGTGTGCAACATACTACTGACGTCTCATTGTCATATTTATTGATAATGTAGTTATGCCTGTGTAACATATACCAGACGTCTCATGGTCATATTGTTTATGGAGGTATGCGTGTGCAACATATTACTGACGTCTCATTGTCATATTTATTGTTAATGTAGTTATGCGTGTGCAACATATTACTGACGTGTCATGGTCATATTGTTAATGTATGTTGCCGATATTTGTTTATTTCAGTGTAAGATCGATCGTATTAACAGAAAAACCCCACATTTAACGAGTGACGAAGCCACGAGTGAAAATAAAGTTTTTCTATGATCATGAGTTGAATAAAATCATGCAAAATTATAGCTGTCAATTTTCTGTATTCGATTTGTTTGGAAATAATTTTGTGATATTCTTAATTATAGTTTATTTTTCGCTCGTTTTTTAGTGCACAGATTTTATGACCAGTTATCAATGAAGTTTTATAAGTGCATCCATGTTTCAAAAAATAACGAAAACCCTTTTATTTTAAGCGTGGTAAGAATACATAACCAAATTACTACGCCGCCAATTATTGAATAAAAAATTGAAAGGTCGAATGTGTTGGCAAAAAAATTGCGGATAATCATTGGATTTGAAACATTTTTCTTAATTCAAAGTGTGTTTCATGATACATGGATATTCAGTCATCTTACTGTCAGAGACCAGTCTGTTTTGCTCTAAGACAGATCGATTTCAAGGTAATGATGAGGACCACGCTAGTTTGTTGACAAATTTTGAGGCGTTTGTTGGGTAAAAAAAATCATGTGAATTTTCCGGGAAGTATTACGTATTACAACGACAAACAGTTCAAAATGCATTTGAACGATGATATAACATTCTATTTATTTTCGAACAGTTGTTTTCGTCTGTGATTTGTTTGATATATATATGTATTTCGGGAAATGTTATTATACACATGCTATTGACACTTATGTTTTATTTTACGATATTTCGTAAAAACACTTTTATGGCATTAATAAATGCTAAATGCCCTATTTTCATTCAAAGCTTGTGTTACGTTTTCCCTTCATCCATACGAGTTCGACCCGGCCTGTGACTTAGTACCTTGACGTTGAGCAATACATAAATGAAATTTTATGCAAACATAAAATTATTTATGGAATTGTTCAACCATTAATTTAGTGGTATTTAACCATGTCAGCACCCTGCATAAATTATTGCCTCAGCCAATCACCTTTGAGTTTTATCTCATGTGGCTCTGAACAGCCAATCACGATACGTTGTAGCCATTACTGATATATTTTTAGCGTGGGCGAAAGCCTCGGCATTTTATTTTAGTTTTCATATAATACACCACCACCATCCCCACCACCTTCTGTTTAAATATCTGTCAGTTTACAAGGTCGAGAAATGAGCTTATCTAACTGTTCTTCATGTCACATTTAATTGTGAACATATCGTTTAACCCCATGTTTTTCTTCATATTTTCTAACCATATGTATTGTTAGTTTTTTGTTTCCCTTCACCAGTTTTGTCAGGCACATGCTATTGACACTTATGTTTTATTTTAC
Organism: Mya arenaria; assembly: GCF_026914265.1. NCBI lineage: Eukaryota > Metazoa > Mollusca > Bivalvia > Myida > Myidae > Mya > Mya arenaria. Next base: position 40,322,442 of record NC_069129.1, read on the forward strand.
GATATTTCGTAAAAACACTTTTATGGCATTAATAAATGCCCTATTTTCTTGGCGGTTTTTCCACCCAGATATGTATTTCGGGAAATGTTATTATGTATACACATGCTATTGACACTTATGTTTTATTTTACGATATTTCGTAAAAACACTTTTATGGCATTAATAAATGCTAAATGCCCTATTTTCATTCAAAGCTTGTGTTACGTTTTCCCTTCATCCATACGAGTTCGACCCGGCCTGTGACTTAGTACCTTGACGTTGAGCAATACATAAAAGTAAACGTAAGCACATTTAGCTTTAAGATCAAGAAAACGTTTAAAAAAAACGGAATAATTATTTTTCTAACAAACGGTCAGTTGTTAATTTCCAAAAATATCTTAATTTAAACTTATGTAACATTTCTTTAAATTTCAAATACTTAATTTGCAAACATTTTCTGTTTCAAAACTGAAAGGTTTTGTTTTGATCAAGGGGAACTAACTACAACTGATTTTAATTGTGGTTCTGAGAGTTGATATTTTCACTGTTGTTATTTCACTGATATTTCTCCATATTTCATCGAAAAGCATGAAAGAAATTTGCTGAACGTCTCACTGAGCTGATATTCACTGATAAGTTATTGTATTGGTTAATTGTTTTTTCAACTGAAAGGGTTATTATTTTAAAATTAAGTAATTTGATCCCGTTTTTGTACAAAACTCCCAGACTTAGCCCATTTGTATCATCAAAGCGACATTGACTTTGCCGACAATTTCAGCTCATTGTAAATCTGTCAATAGACAGTATACGTTGAGTATATGAATAAATAAAATATTTTTTTTGAATCAATTAGTTGATGCAGAGGGGCTAGTAACTCGTTTATTATTTGTGAAGGTGCGCAAAAACCTTAAGGTTTGTTATGAAATTGAATGATCAAATGTTCGATCATGTTTTACGTTAAATGTAAAATGTAACGAATACGGAGATATTTGTACCAACTGAATATGTAACTTATGCAATTTATGTCAAATGCGCAGTGTATGGTACTATCATTTTACTGGCATTTTTAATAGCACAGTTGTTATAATTAATACTTCCTCAACTCATTTATATTTCAATAAAACTTATACCGGAAGAATAAAAAATAAAGTTATGACATGTAGAATTTGCATAATAACTGATGACATGAATTAGTATATACAAGTACATTTAAGTAATTTAAGTCTAAGAATATTTATTGAAATCCAACATCTTATATTTATAATTACAGTATAGTACATTCAAAATGACTTCACCTGGTTCAACGGCCATCATCGAAGACAAGACAGTGCTCTAAAGGATGGTTTCCTAAAAAAAGTATGTGCGATTATAAAAACAATATCCTCGCAGCTTGATTTCTGCAACGTTGAATAGTAATAGTATAATAAATATATATTATCCAATTGATCGCTCTACTGAATTTCGTGTACCTTGCTGCTGAATCATTATTTTATTTTAATGGCCAGCTTTGTTTTTATTCAATAACACAACTAATTCGTGAAAAAAACCCGATTTATTTTCATAGTACAAACCGACATCACCCTAACACACTTATCATGCTTGTAAATTTGCATATTATTTCTGAAGTGAGAAATAGCACTATATCACAACGAATCAGTCTGAAATATTATACATTCATCGTAATATGCAACTAAATAATATGAATCTCGGCATTAAAGCTGAACTCTCACAAATTAACCGTTGTTACATTTATTTTTTGTCTTGTAATGAGTAAATTTTTGCTTAAATATCTGCAAACAAGTGACAAAAGACTGCTGACAAAAGATCAGATCGCACATTTTCATATTTCATTACTAAAATGCTACCTGTAAATCTCGAGATTTTGGCATTGGCCATTTTTTGGGAGCCAAAAACAAAATAATAATTTATATTGACGAAGAAAGCGAGGCTTATAATTCAGATTAAACCCAATTGTGCCCCTGTGTTTTGAGAAGGCGGGGAACGAAATAATGACGTCATATTTTTTTATTGTAAGCTGCAAAGTAGGTTTTAATATAAATGTGAAAATAATATGCAAACGTCATCGTTCGAACATTCGATAAACTTGAATTCATAACAATGACCGTAATTCATGAAACATCAAGTTAAAACAAAGAGTTGATTTTAACGTCATTTTTTAATGTCATTTATTAACTCATTTCTTTATCATTCATGAAGTACACGAAATAGACATGAACACTAAATTGTAATGATAATACAGCATGATGGCAAATGCGTTTGTGTTTTCACTTTAAAAACCCTTAAACGAAAATGGGCCGTCACGGTAACAAGTTTTAAAACTTGATTAGGTATGTTATCTGTGAGTTTTGTGACCTTTTTCTGATATGCCAATTAATATAGCAAGGTTATTATACACGTTAAGAGCACTGTTAAGTAGGGAACAGCTACAACTTTAGCGATTTGGAAATCATAACACAACAGGCGCCAACATCTTACATTATCGCGATATATTTTAAACTGGAGCCATAATATGGCGTACCGAGTAGCAAACAGACTAGCTATATTTCACCACCTGCACATTTTCGTCCCTGTTGACCCAGTCACAGATAAGACAGAGTCCGGTATATGTTTTCGACCCCCCCCCCCCCACACCCCCTTCTTCTTTACTTTGTTCATGTCAAGGTTTTCTGGAAATAAGGTGTGTTCTGTCATGCTATAAATTGCATATCTATTATGTAATCATGATAAACATCTTATTTTTAAACTCACGAGATTGGCTTACGATAAATGAGCAATAACTTCTAAAAAAAACTTAAGGGATATCCGAACTATACATAGATGTATATTAGATGCCTGGTCAGCTCAAATACTTAAAGTCTAACGTGCGACAAGGCCAACGGATCCCTTCAGAGAAAAGCATGCTCGACCCGGAAGGGGTCCACTGGTCTTTATATACACTATCTACACAGAACCCGGGCTTTGCTAATTTGCATATTACCAACCAAGTAAACATACGTACTATGAACGTACTTCCGTCTATAACGGAATGTTATACTATGAACGCATATCCGCCTAGCTACAGCGGACCGTTACAAAATTATCATTTTAAAGGGTTTTGTGTGCAGTTTCTACCCTCAATGGTTAGTTACTATTTCTTAATCGACACAACAGTGACTGTTCATTCTTAGTTAGGAGTTTAAGTTTAATGTTATTATCCGTCTTAAATATGCGTATGAACTGTCTATATTTCCATAATGTTGGCACGTACCTTTCAATATTATATTGGGTTACCAGGGATCAAACATGGTTAATGGGGCTATTAGAGAACTAGTTTATTTGTTGGTCGGAATCTTTACACCGAATAATAAATGTGGCAGTTTGGCAGTATTTCATGAAATTGTTGATATATAATATTTGCACGTTTCGATAAGGCATAACAAAACCCAACAGTTTTGTTTGGTTTCCTGTCCTACACTTTTTTGCACCGGCCCTAATTGTTTGATTGTCATTTTTTTCCGATTGATATTTTTTCATCTTCTTTCATGACAATTTCCAAAAGTTTCTTGCACGGCAAATACCCAGAGAAATTTTTGTCAGTTTACAGTATGGAAATGATATTAAGACTACTAATAAATAATTAAATTTCCCGGACTACTTTCTCTATTTTTGCAGTGTAATTGGAAACAAGCAAATATATTTAGGCCTTTCAAATAACACAACGTTTGCCGAAAAAAGTGAATCACAACACTTGTGAATGATGACCTACCAGCCGTTCAATAACAACTCTTCTTCCATTTTTATCTGTAGTCTTTGGTATGATTCAAAACCTGAAATAAATATACTTGTAAGTTCTTAAAATATATCATAAATAAAATGAAAATGGGTCTATATTTTCTTTTTCTAAAATGATATACGACCTAGCACTGAAATCAACGAAAAATCTTCGTATTTTATGCATTTCTCGTGCTTTCTTAAATCCTGAACCAACTTTAGATTCTCTTGTTTGACAACAGATCCTTTGGGGAGCCTCTTCCCGAAGGGAAGTAACGGCTGCGAGTAGTTTGTTCATAAGCATTACAAAAATGGGAACATGTTGATTGGGACTTCATGTTTCAAGATAATTTTTGGATAAAGGAGAATAAAGCAGTTGAGTCATGGCTGTATCTGTGTTTACGAAAATTTACTTACCTTGTAATAAGATAAGCCATAGCTTGTTTTGAATCTAAACGTTAGGACGAAAATATAGTTAAAGGGAAGTTATCTTAAATTATAGGTGTACAAACTTGAGAAAGAAACAGAGTTTTGAGTGAGTTTGTGTTCATCTAGATCAAAAAATATTTTAAGTTTATGCTCACTTTATAAATTTTGAAATGCAACAGTTGTTTTTAATACATACTTATACAGTTCTAAAACCTAGGTAGGCTAGTGTCTCTAAGGTGTCTTTACATCTACATTTATTAAATATATAATTTAATCACTAACAAGGCATTTAATCATGTTTTAGTCATAACTATTTGATAATCGGTCAAGTATGAACATATAGTACAGAAAAGATTTTTTTTTACCAGAAAATCATAGAACCATGTGGCCGAATATTATACAAAATGTATATATTTCTGATCTCTGATTTATGAGGCAAGAACACAAGAAAAGCGTGTATCCAAGTCTAGGGAGGCTACTCCAGCGAAACATGTTAAATATTACAGAATTCACTTTATGGAGCAAACAAAAAGAAAATGTTATCTCACTTCAGCAAAATAAACAAATTGCTAATAGGAAAACACTTATTAAATGTCACAGCACAAAAAATAACAAACATAAACTGTACTTATTTTACTAGTACAAAAATCGTCATTTCCGAAAGACGTAACGCACGCGGCCATTTTAACAAAAGTGATTGTTCGAAGGATTTTTACTTATTATATATGCGGAACTGAGGGAAGTTCCTGAGTCAATCGCTTATACTTTCGGTGACGCGAATTAGCCTTTTATTTAGTATTGGCGAGCTACTCCTGCTTATGATAATATTAAAATTTATGAACTTCGAATCGGCAAACAGCTAGTTGTTTAGATAGATCGGAAGTGTTCTCTGCTTTGTGCTGATCCTCATGTTACTTTGAATTCCATGTTCCTGAATATTTACATGCTTTTGATGGCGTTAGTAAAATAAGGTAATGTATCTCAAATTTAACAGGTTTTATCAGTCATTTTTGTCACGCTATTTCAAGCAACGCGAAAGTAGTTCCTAGACTACACATCGTACTAGCATGATACGGAATTAGAAGACGACAGTATAGTGCGGATTTTTCAATACGGCGGGCTGTATTTTTGCTTTTAGAAATGAAAAAGGAACTTGACAGGCATGAGATAAATAGCGTTTCAGTGTTGGCTCAATTTTTTTATTTTTTATCCGAATAATAAACAACCCGAGTCTCTGAATGGATTATGTTTGTTTGACGCCATATTTGCGTGGATTATTACATTTTTATGTATTCGTATTTGCGTAATTTGTTTTTGTTTTTTTGTAACAATAAGTGCATTTCTTATTTGTTTCTGTTAATATGGCTGTTGTTAAACACCCAGTATAATAGTCATGAATAAAATGTTACGAGGGTGTAAAACTCGGTATATAATTTTGACATTGAATACATGTCTTTTTCACTCACTGTGGTTTATTTTTCACGTCTCCCATTCTTGTTCGTCAATGCTAGCCTCTGGTTGTCTAGAGCAAAACATCAAAACAACAACATAATTATAAAAATAGGTATGGTGACCTAGTAACAATGCGACCATATAGTTGCGTTATTGCATAGTTTTCCGAAATCAATGTAAAACAAAAACAACAAATCAACATTTATAATATTATAAAAAATAGCACATTTGAATGTCCGCATAACGCTTCAATTTGGTGATATATTGGAAGCATGTACAAAACGATTTTCTTACGCTCTCAAATAATTGTAATTCAAAATAACTCTTTACGAAAGTGATAGACATCGCTAACAAATTAACTAAAGCAATTGTAATAGGTTACCCTGTCTTCATGACTTTCACGATAATCTTTTCCGTGGGGTCCACATTCTTAAACCAAGATGGTATTTTTGTTTTTACACGCCATTAGTTTCCAATGGTCTGCCTCGCACCCAGTTGGCTCAATATTCGGGCGCACAGGAATCTCAAAAGGAATCCAAAATATGTATATAAAAGGGATAGGTGTGAAAGAGTGTGACAAAAGGGTCTTCATAAAGACATTCAAAACGATGTATATAGAGTATACAATTATAATAAGTATATAGTATATAAAGTATATAAATATATAATGAGGATAGTGAGCTTATATGAAATGGTATATTATAAAGATGTATATATATTATAGTCTGAAAAAGATCTCCCCCTCTACTTTGTTTCATGTAAAGATGTAAAGATGTTCTCCTCTAAACAATACTTTCGTGACCAGTGTTTGTTTTTGCCTCTCCAAGTACTGGTTCAGCAATTTTCCAAAATAAACAAGGAAAATAAAGGCGCTCAAACGCAAATGACCCCATCCACATAAAACATTACGTGATACATAGGGAATATTATGTTAGTCGGTTGATCCGTTGTGTTGTATCACTTCCGTGGAAGAATCCGTAGCGGAAGACGACAGCAAACTGAAGTATTCAGAGTAAGATGTACATGATATCTTACAACATTCAAGATGTTCATACATACACGTATATTTAAGAACTAAATCGGTTATCGTCCGATGAACGCAACATCTTCGGATATGTCCGGATCGCGAATCATCGCATAACAATATTCACGAAATTTGTTGAAATCTTTTTATTGTTTGAATTGTGTCAGAAGGTCCCGTAATAATAAATCCGCATTTTAGAAAGTGTTAATTTATGTTATGTTAAATGTATTATTTTCATTAGTGTTTCAATTTATGTTTAAAAGTGATTTCAAGTGGTTGATCGTTTCCCGCGTTATTGTGACGTCATGTGATAAAATGTTTCCGGTTACAGGCGGTTTCCGGTTATTTGTTGTAACCATGTTATTCATACATTATGCAAAAACACAAGAACACTTAATGAGTCATAGCTTTACGAGTTAAAACTTTAACTCAAGACATCCAATCAATACAAAAGCTTTATTAATTATTTGTTTTGATTGAGATATTATGAGTGCCGTTGTTGTCATTAAAAATGCTGCTGCTGTTGATATTGAATTTCAGGTACGCTAGATCAGTAATAAGGGCGGTAGTGGTAAGGCGCACCTCACGTGTTCGGTCCTGGGTCCCTGCTACATGTACTGAGATAAATGCCTTTCTTGCGATCGTGCTAAACATGGGCCTGGTTGGGAAATCGAGCATTGCTAGCTACTGGTCAAAGAGGCACTCACAGGCGACACCACGGTTCGCAACTGTCTGGGGCGTAGCTTCCTATAGGCCGTGTAGGCCGAGGCCTACACATTTCTCAAGAAAGTTGAAAAAAATAAAAATACCAAAATGCAATAAAAATCGGAGGTAGGGGTAAATGAACAACCAGAAACAAGATTTGCCAAGAATAGACAGTGATTGATATGTCGGATTCTACACATATGGAATGATTTATGTTCTATACACCCCAAGGAAGAGTTCGAACGACTGGAGCCCGCATATGGGGTTCAATTAATACAGCTTCTTCAAAGGCTAAAAAGACTGATTTTGATATCTTCAGATATACATGTAGTAGTGACATGCAATGTGGAAAGCTTCACCTAATTTTTTTTAAATATATACTAGGTGTTCACAAAAAGGCAACAAACGCTGCAGTTGTTGTTGAAATATGGCATTTTCCATTGATTATTGATATAGTCATAACTATAGTCAAGTATTATTATAGATTGTTATCTGCAATACAGACAGTTTGTTATACAACGCTTTTGCAGAAAGTGATTTACTTTATGAAAATAGTAAAAATATCTGGGTATTAAGTTTTCAATTTCTACTGAAATATCTTCAAATACCGCATACATATATGTATAATTAACATTTGCACAATATTGTAAAACGAAAACTTGTATCTCTATTTAAAACACATTTTAGAAAAATATTGGCTGAAATTAGCAAACTGAGAACATATACCTTATTTAAAACCAATTTTTGCAGAGAACCATACTTTAGTTTTATTAAAACCCAAGTTGTTAGAACAACATGTTTCTCAAACTTTAGAGTAAGCTCTCATAAGCTAGAAGTACAAGTTGGCAAATTCAAGCATATTACAGCAAACCAACGGCATTGCAAAATTGTGTAATTCTACATAGGTTGAAGATGAGGTCCATTTTATTACAGACTGTAAAGCTTATGATAAGCAGCGAAAACTATTTTATGACAGTATTCTTAGTCAAAATAACAACTTTTAATCCTTATTACAAAATAACAAGTTTATTTGGCTCTTCAGAAATGAAAGTAAATATGTGATATTACACTAAGCCAACTATGTATATGAATGTTTCCAAATAAGATCAGCATGTTTGGTGAAATGACATAATTACAATGTACATTTCACAAAATTATGCCATATTTTAGTTGATCAATAACATTGTGCATAATAGATATCTGTTAATACTCACTTGGGAGGTTATCAGTAGTGACTTAATAATGATTGTCAATTGATGAGGGAATTCCTTCTTTTTGCTGTTGTCTCATGTTAAATGTTTATAAATACTAATTTGTGGTTGATTATAAACATGATTCCCATTTGTAAGTTATAATCACATTTAAACATCAACTCTGGATTTAAGTAGTACATTTATAGTTTAGTTTAAGGCATAAAAAGGAAATGGGAAACATGTTTATTAATTTTCCAAATGAGCTTATGTTATTTGTGTTTAAAAAAATCAAAATGAAGCCTTACTTGAATTTTCTAAATATGTTGCCTTACTGTTTCAAATTATTTTCTGCATATGTAAACTGTGATTTATATGTCGTATAACATGACCAATGATTGGAATAAATTTATCTTATCTTATCTAATTGTTAAGTTTGGACCGGCCGTGTTTTGTAAAGTTCCGTCTTTTAAACATTTCAAACAATGCTTGATGGGCGCTTTGAAATGCATACAGACCAAGAGCTTGACATGGGTCATCATGGCCGAAAACGTTCCAAAGTATCCGGATATCGGATATCTTACCTTACCCCCTGTAGATGAAGACACCAAACAAAAGTTATTAACTGGAACCTGAGCATCTGAAACACGTTTGTCCAGTCGAGCAGACGCTCATGAAACTTTTAAGAATGCATTCACTGTAGTGGTTCACGCATTGGAGATATTACAGGCGGATGGCGATGGAAAGGCATGGCAACATCCGGCCGCGTTTCGAATTTATAATTGCGCTCCTTGTGGCGGACCACATTCCGTAGCACCGTTCCCCTGACAAATCTCCTACAAAAGCATTAAAACGACTTGTTGCATGCTGTGAGTGAAACACGCGTAGTTATTAAGCTGTGCAACGATGAAAGGGCTGATCAGTATGTTTGGGATGCTCTAAGCGACAAGGCTTTAGATGTTAGCGCCGATGTTGACTTTCAACCATCAATGCCGGGAAGAGCTGGTCGACAGTAGAACAAAGCTAACTCTGATGTCCAAACGTTGTCTGATAACTACAGGGTCACTTTGTATAATGTTTTTTATATGTACCATTTAGTTCAGGAAATGGAAACTCGCATTCTGGGTTATGATGATCGGTATTGCGCGCAACACTTATTGCCTTCCAAACTGGCTGACCTAAGGGATAATATGTTACCGACAATATATGCCGCTTTTGCCGGCATTCCTCAAACATAAGAGACATTCAAGTCTGAAATTGCTAGATGGAGAGTAAGATGATAAGGCTTCAAGACTCTAAGACACCCTACAGCACTTGTAGGCTTGTACCCTTGCATTTGTACCATCATCATAGTCCTTTTGACCATGCAACCGACGTCGTCCACATTTGAAAGGTCATTTCGTGATATGAAACGCATAAAGAACTATTTGCGAACAACAATGACGTCTGACAGGCTGTCGTCGTTAGCCTTGGTCCATTTACACAAGGACATGAACATTAATATTGACCAAGTGATGAACGTCTTTGCCTCAGAGAAATGCAGAACACTAGACTTTTTCTGAATTGACGTTGAATTATTGTTACTTTGACAATGACTTGAAACGCATTCAGATGTTGAAAGTTGATGTCGCTAGTTTTGCTCTTGTCTTTCACTTGCAATAATTACTGATAGTTCATGAATTTCAAATACATTTATAAGGTATACAAAATACTCGAAGGTAACAGCATATTGCCTAATCAATCAAGCCTACACATTTATTCCATCCAAGCTTCGATCCTGACTGTTATGTCAAGAATCAGATTTCAAAACATTTTGAGATTTTTCCAGGTGGAAGACAATGACAGGATTCCGATCAGAGATAGCCCTTATTATAGGTAATGTTTAAATACTTTTATCATTAAATTGGAAACTTTTAATTACTATCTAAAACATGAATAGCAGACATACTATATTCATTATTGTACAGCCAGTTAAAAACAATATTTGATAACGATTGCAAAGAAAAAACAAAGTTAGCCTTGTTGGCACGATATTTCGCGACAGCGTGGTTTATAATTTTGCAAAATCAGTGTTAAAAATATGATTGTAAAACTATTACGTATTTACCTTGTAATCAAAATCATCCGTTAGGCTTATTAAATTGATGTCAACACGTACACATAACATATTTGAATCAGAAGTTGTGTTGATACTCTTGCAGGATACACATTTCACATGAAGACGCATCTCGGTAAGACCTTCGACCCCCCCCCCCCCCACACAGGCCGGTCTACAGGGTTCCGATGTTGTGAAATCTCTGACGTCCGCGTGTCACTTCCTGGATCATGATTACCATGTGGTCGTGGATAGCTTTTTTTGTAGCCTTGACCTAGCTAAGCAGCTCATGCAGCGCAATACGTATGTGACAGGTGAGATATCTCGTTTCATCCAAGCTTCAAAATATTTAAGCAAAAACGTCTGTTTTTCAAATAGCTGCACATGCCTGATGTATGCTTACATCGATGTAAACTTTTTTTTATAATTTACGTTATGTATTGTTTATCAAGACATTGTTGGCATTTATATACGCTAATGATTTTTTTTCAAGCACTAAAGTATATCTTCGATCATGACTTCTTCCGGAACAGTCTTTTGTTACACAATCACTCGATCAATGTGCGTATCAACTTTACACTCACTCACTCACTCACTCACTCACTCACTCACTCACTCACTCACTCACTCACTCACTCACTCACTCACTCACTCACTCACTCACTCACTCACTCACTCACTCACTCACTCACTCACTCACTCACTCACTCACTCACTCACTCACTCACTCACTCACTCACTCACTCACTCACTCACTCACTCACTCACTCACTCACTCACTCACTCACTCACTCACTCACTCACTCACTCACTCACTCACTCACTCACTCACTCACTCACTCACTCACTCACTCACTCACTCACTCACTCACTCACTCACTCACTCACTCACTCACTCACTCACTCACTCACTCACTCACTCACTCACTCACTCACTCACTCACTCACTCACTCACTCACTCACTCACTCACTCACTCACTCACTCACTCACTCACTCACTCACTCACTCACTCACTCACTCACTCACTCACTCACTCACTCACTCACTCACTCACTCACTCACTCACTCACTCACTCACTCACTCACTCACTCACTCACTCACTCACTCACTCACTCACTCACTCACTCACTCACTCACTCACTCACTCACTCACTCACTCACTCACTCACTCACTCACTCACTCACTCACTCACTCACTCACTCACTCACTCACTCACTCACTCACTCACTTCTAAGTTCGTATAGCCGAATCACTCGATAGTTTATGATTTCTATGAAGAATATTAAACGATCGCAAATTATGTGATTTAAATTTACTTTGAAAAGCTAGGCAAGTGTATTTCAATGATAATGACAAACTCATCTATTCTGTTAAAAGGATTTATTTCATACTGAATAAGGTTGAAATGTACATCTTCAACGTAATACTTATGATAATAACAAAGGGGGTAGTAATAATAAGAAAAATATTATACTGCAAATGTTTTCCTTTATAAGAAATGTAATTTAACACATTAATATAATGTATATAATATGATATAAAAAAAAGGTAAATAATGACACATTACTACACCGGTACTACACAAGTTTCCCTTCTATTCAATTAAAAGAACAGTAAACCTCTACCTTTTATTTAAAACCACAATGGTTACAATCGCTTAAGAGAACCGGAAACTATTTAACGTTTACTGAACGTATGTCATACTGATACGTTTATTTCCTAATTTACTGTTTCAGACAGTTCCCCCGAAATTATTTCAGAGGAAACACGCTTCCGGATCTATATTGATATAAATTGACATTTTTGTTTCGACACACCTGGCCTCAATTTCATGAAAATGCTTACGTCATGTCTCGATCTCAGTCTCAACTCATTTTTCCACGCCAGAAATCTTATTTACAACAACAACAACAACAACAAGAACAACTACAAGAACAACAACAACAACAACAACAACAACAACAAAAACAACAACAACAACAACACTATGTTACTACTTTATCATAATGTTAGCCATGAAAATGTCTGCAAATCCGATATTATTGACATGCGGTCAAATACATATCAAAAATAATAACTACATCTACATCAACAGTTGCCTTTTCACATGAAAGTCAGTCTACATTAAGTTTCCTAAATGAGGCCACGGGTGCGTCATTCTGTTTCGCCTTGTCTATATCCACTCCGTACTTGTCGCTGGAAAGGTTCTTGATGTAGCTCAAGAACTCAGGAGACTGCATTTCTGAAATCATGTTGTCTGAAACGAAATTCAAATTTGAACTTAATGAAGTTGTTGCCAAAAAATTCGAAGAATTTTAGCAGTATGCAGTCATAAGCAAATGCACGGTGGACAATGACCGGAGCCACATTATTCTGTTTATGCGTTTAACATCCCCCGACTTGTCTTCCGCTAAAGTGAAAATGAATTGATGGACGTAAACGGTGAGTATGGACTATGGTCTCTCACTTTCAGAATTGGCACCACACGATTAACACATAACAAGGTGCTGTGGCATCAATGAGTGCCCGCAATGTTTGTTGTGTTAGATCATTTTTTCGTCAAAGTAATGTTACCAGTCGCATTAAGATCGATCTATTTGCGATGCCCCGTGCAACATGTCAATGTAATGTTGTCGCGTCGAAGGAGTTGACACCAGATGGTCCAAAAATTGCCATATACAATATTTCCTAAAAAAAAGCCTAGAATTTTCAATGCGAGCTAGTAGGAGGCCGATAATACATCACTTTAAATAGTCAAACTCATCAATGCAACCATTCGGAGCTCCTCGGCCATTTTTTTCAAAAGCAACCTCGGATGTATGCCGGTACATCAGTTAAAGTAGTTCGTATTTTTTTAATTAAATCATTTTAGAAATGTAGTGTTTTAGAATTGTATTTATTGATCTAAGTTTAAACTGATTGCCAGTGAAGTATATTATTGCAAACATAATTAAGATTTCCTAGAGTAAAGTCATAAAGTTTAACTGCTAAATAAAATCACTACACGATCTTCTTGCAGCGGACTTAAACGTACCACTTTTTAGTATGTAAACCGTCCAAATACATCTGATGTTGTTTTCGAGAAAAAAAATGGCCGAGGAGTTCCGAATGCAATGCAACAAACATGTTGTATTTCCCCGTTTAAAATACGGCATAATGGTTTCCCAGTTTAAACCATATCCGTGTAAAAGTGCAGATAAACATACCACCGCTATTTTTAAACTTACTGGGTTTAAAGTAGCAGACAACCCTACAAAATTTCAAATTGGAAAACAGTCATAAACTGCGAAAGCTTCAGGTGTCGCCAGCGACGTGATACATCCATAAGTCAGATTCAATGTGTTGGTTCAAAAAACGATGCAAATTAAATGTAAGGTTTTGACAATTTTCTCTTTTTTTCTTGCAATTGTATCATCTGGTTTTCAGCCTCATTGAGAATGATATATTTGCAATTCTCCGGGCGACCAATCAAAATAATGTTGTCAAAATAAGAATAATTTATTCGAAATGTTATGTGCAACCAGCCAAAGTAATGTTGTCGCAATAAGAATAATCTATTCGCAATGTTATGTACAACCAGCCAAAGTCATGTTGTCGCAGTTTCGTGAAGTTGTGTCCCTTGTAATGGATGCATGTTGTTTTTTCGTGTCACAGATTTATAAAATTTAAACAAGTATGGGGATTAATATTGATCAATGGCGTATGCGGATTGGATGCTTTACACAGCCAAACAAATGTGTGAGGATTATTAAGGTTTTAGTTCTTCCAAGTGGTTTCGTGAAACTGAAAATAACTCTCAGGCTAGCCACGTGTATTTTGGCTATATTACTGGTATGTGGTGAGATTGAATCCAACCCTGGCCCTCCTAAAACCGATGGCACCCGGCGACCTGCAACCAAACAGAACAGGGGATCGGGAAGAGCTGGCGTAAGTGACCAGCAGGAAGTGTATCAAGGGGAGTCGCCCCGACCCCCAAGGCCATCCCAGGAAACACCCATTATGGAGACGCGGCAACGACGTATATCGTCAAACACCACTCAGACAACAGCGCAGGCACCATTAATCTCGCACACCAACGTTAACAGTTCACATGAACCTTCGCACATCATACAGGGTAATGAAAAAGGTCAGCCTAGTGAAATTTTTGATTTCCTTAAAACAATGAAAAGCGATTTAATCACTCAGAACGAACGTGTCTCTAGTGACATTAATGCAATTAATCGCAAAATCGATGACGTTCTTACTACGGTACAGGAGCTAAAAACGGATTATCATGAACTGAAACAGGAAAACATAAAACTTAATAATCAGATGTCAGAATTACAGAGCAAGCTTGATCAAATAGAAAATCAATCAAGACGCAATAATCTCAGATTCACTGGCATTCCAGGAAATAATTTCTTAATACGACATTAAATTTTGGTCAACAAGCTGAACAGTTTGAGATTGACCGTGCGCACAGAGTGAAATCAAAAGACCCTATATCATGTACAATTATAGCACGCTTCAATAAATTCAAGGACTGTCAAACTATTATTGACAAAGCAAGCACTGTTTTCAAAGGTATGCGCAATCCACAATATCAACGGCCATCATCGAAGACACGGCGGTGTCCACTAGAAAATGGCAAACTCAGAACAAAAATCCTCGCAACTTTATTTCAGTAATGTTGAATAGTAATAATATAATTATATTTATTATCTCATCAAACGTACTGAATATTTATTATCCAATTCACTGCTCCACTGAACTTTGTTTTTAACTTTAAACTACGATTCGGCGAGCATTGATTTTATTCAAATAACACAACTCATTCGTGAATAGGACAATTTATCTTAATAGTATGATTACCCCAAAACGTCTCGTGGTTTCTGTATATTTGCATAAAAATTATGCTTTAAGTGCGAAATAACAATGTATCACAACGAATCAGTAACAATAATCGTAAAATAAAACTACAGTTGAACACCATTAATACGAAATCGTAGGGACCCAACAAATTACTTCGGAATAGCGGTGTTTCGGATTAACAATTTTCCGCCAATGACAGCGTTCGCGAATTATAGATGACTTTAAATACTAAGTCGTGAAGATGTCGGTTACACGTTACCAATACGATTCACTCGGTTTGAGTAATCTTTCGTATACAAACGTATTTGTTGATTTAGTGTCTAATAGTTGGCAAAAAATTCGTTATTATACTTCTTTATTAAAACAACATAAAACATTTAAAACAAAATGCCAGCACATGTATGCATTCGGATTGTTCGGTAGCGAGTCGAGTGAGCAATGCTGCGATCGAATCAGATGAGATAGACATTTTCGAATGATATTCAGATTGTGTTAACCATCAATTATATACACACAACATCACCTAAATGAATCGCTCATTTTCTGACATCGATGTTTGTAACATACGCGTGCTCAATGTCATACTTTACTTCGGAATAGCGATTAGTTCGGAATAGCGATTAGTTCGGAATAAAGACCAAAAATTTAGTTAAACAAAGAAGGAGTAAAATCGGGACCGAACAATAATATCGAAATAGCGATAATTTCGGATAAACGGTGTTCGGAATAGCGGTTTTCAACTTTATACACTTTATCTTCTAAAACAATGATTTACTTAACAGAATTAATTATAAAACGTAAATGCCACTACCAGTATATTAAAATGCTACATTACATTACATGTCTGTAAACACACACTCATAGAAGAAATGGTTTGTATCGTTTGATAGTTCCATAAATCTGGAATTCGCAAAAGCGCTGTCTGTGTTGATTATTTTAAATTTAAGATTTCGATTATTTAAGTTAAAATTAAAGCAAAAATTATGTTATAGGAATTTAACAACTCTATAAGCTGCGGGTATATGGAACTTGAACAGTGGTCCCTCAGAAATGAGATCAGAAATGAAATAAAAAGGACGTCATAATGTTATTGTTAGGAGGAAGTGTTATTCTTTTTCAAAGGCACATGTTACAATAAGTACAAATTATATCTGTTCTTGGGGTGCTCAATACATCATTCGAGGAACCGCAAAATGAACGTAACGTTTTATACTGGAATAACCTATAATATGAACTATTATAAATATATAAAAATGAACGCTTAATATAATCCGTTCATAAGAACAAGATTGAAATCATAATAACATTCAAAATCTAAAATAAGTGCAGAATATATTTATTTAGGCATTCAAACCTTATTTGTTAGTGATTCATTTATTTCATAGCCCCGATGAAATCACCAGCTATAAACTCTTTATAGTACTGTTTGTATACAAATTCTACATGTGTACATCACATATAAACACTTGAATGGTTTTCGTTTTGGTAATCGAATTTTTAAGGTAGTGCAGGCGTTAAACGTCCAAGTTAGAATCTATATGAGTCATATTATGTCACGCCCCAACACTACAACACTATGCGACCTATCATAGCCGGTTAGGCATGCCGCCGGTGATGGTGACAGTTTCGCCAGTGACGTACGAGGCGTCGTCGGAGAGCAGGAAGGAGACAACACCCGCACATTCTTCTGACCGCGCGAACCTGGAGACAAGGGATGTTAAAACTAGTCATGTTATGGTTAAGAAGAATTGTGTTATTGTTAAAACTGGTCATGTTACGGTTAAGACTGGCTATGCTATACAAGTAGCTAAAACTGGTCATGATACGGTTAAGACTGGCTATGTTATACAAGTAGTTAAAACTGGTCATGATACGGTTAAGACTGGCTATGCTATACAAGTAGCTAAAACTGGTCATGATACGGTTAAGACTGGCTATGTTATACAAGTAGTTAAAACTGGTCATGATACGGTTAAGACTGGCTATGCTATACAAGTAGCTAAAACTGGTCATGTTACGGGTAAGACTGGCTATGCTATACAAGTAGCTAAAACTGGTCATGTTACGGGTAAGACTGGCTATGTTATACAAGTAGTTAAAACTGGTCATGATACGGTTAAGACTGGCTATGTTATACAAGTAGTTAAAACTGGTCATGTTACGGGTAAGACTGGCTATGCTATACAAGTAGTTAAAACTGGTCATGATACGGTTAAGACTGGCTATGTTATACAAGTAGTTAAAACTGGTCATGTTACGGGTAAGACTGGCTATGTTATACAAGTAGTTAAAACTGGTCATGATACGGTTAAGACTGGCTATGTTATACAAGTAGTTAAAACTGGTCATGATACGGTTAAGACTGGCTATGTTATACAAGTAGTTAAAACTGGTCATGATACGGTTAAGACTGGCTATGTTATACAAGTAGTTAAAACTGGTCATGATACGGTTAAGACTGGCTATGTTATACAAGTAGTTAAAACTGGTCATGATACGGTTAAGACTGGCTATGTTATACAAGTAGTTAAAACTGGTCATGATACGGTTAAGACTGGCTATGTTATACAAGTAGTTAAAACTGGTCATGATACGGTTAAGACTGGCTATGTTATACAAGTAGTTAAAACTGGTCATGATACGGTTAAGACTGGCTATGTTATACAAGTAGTTAAAACTGGTCATGATACGGTTAAGACTGGCTATGTTATACAAGTAGTTAAAACTGGTCATGTTACGGGTGAGACTGGCTATGTTATACAAGTAGTTAAAACTGGTCATGTTACGGTTGAGACTGGCTATGTTATACAAGTAGTTAAAACTGGTCATGTTACGGTTGAGACTGGCTATGTTATACAAATAGTTAAAACTGGTCATGTTACGGTTAAGACTTGTTGTTATACAAGTAGTTAAAACTGGTTATGTTATGGTTAAGACTTGTTGTTATACAAGTAGTTAAAACTGGTTATGTTATGGTTAAGACTTGTTGTTATACAAGTAGTTAAAACTGGTTATGTTATGGTTTAGACTTGTAGTTATACAAGTAGTTAAAACTGGTTATGTTATGGTTAAGACTTGTTGTTATACAAGTAGTTAAAACTGGTTATGTTATGGTTAAGACTTGTTGTTATACAAGTAGTTAAAACTGGTTATGTTATGGTTAAGACTTGTTGTTATACAAGTAGTTAAAACTGGTTATGTTATGGTTTAGACTTGTAGTTATACAAGTAGTTAAAACTGGTTATGTTATGGTTAAGACTTGTTGTTATACAAGTAGTTAAAACTGGTTATGTTATGGTTAAGACTTGTTGTTATACAAGTAGTTAAAACTGGTTATGTTATGTTTAGAACCGGTCATGCTATAGTTTGAACAGGTCATGTTATGATTTAACTGATGATGTCATAGTTAAAACTGGTTATTCTATGGTTACTTCTGGTCATGTAATATTCAAAACTAGCCATGTCAAACTGGCTATGTTCTGGTTGGATCTTCCATGTAATAGTTAAAACTGGTCACGTTATGTTTTAAATGGATCATATTAAACTATTGAAATGATATCGTCATAGCTTCGCTGAAATGTTTATAGTTCACAATATAAATCATATTTCCATGTCTGTTTCCTGAAAGCGATTTATTTACTTAAACGAAATACATCAGTATATTTCCTAAGCTCTTTCCATATCGATATAAAGAAATATCTCACATTTGAGAAAAAGACGGAAATAATTCTGTACAGTTCTTATATTTATATATAACTATTTAAAAGTTTAACAAAAAGTCATTAATGCAATGCAATATATCATACCTTTTTAGCGGTACCTGGTCTCTGACTGATGCCGAAAATTCGTTCTTCCACAACTGAAACGTAAGACAAGTTTCCAATGACCATACCAATTAGGCAGCCAACTGTATAAATTTTTGGAAAGAATGATCCTACCAACTCGGCAGCCAATTGTAGACGACTTTGGTATGAATGACCAATCTAACTAGCCAGCAAATTGTACATGTATAAGACTTTGATATGAATGATCATATTAACTCGCCAGCAAATTGTATAAGAATTGGAAAGAATGATCATACCAATTCGGCAGCCAAATGTATACATCTTTGGCATGAATAAGCATACAAACTCGGCAGTCAATTGTATAAATCTTTGGCATGGATGAGCATGATCATACAAACTCGGCGGCCATTTGTATACATCTTTGGCATGAATGATCATACCAACTCGGCAGCCAAATGTATAAATCTTTGGCATGAATGAGCATACAAACTCGGCAGTCAATTGTATAAATCTTTGGCATGAATGAGTATACAAACTCGGCGGCCATTTGTATAAATCTTTGGCATGAATGAGTATACAAACTCGGCGGCCATTTGTATAAATCTTTGGCATGAATGAGTATACCAACTCGGCGGCCATTTGTATAAATCTTTGGCATGAATGACCATACCAACTCGGCGGCCATTTGTATAAATCTTTGGCATGAATGAGCATACAAACTCGGCGGCCATTTGTATAAATCTTTGGCATGAATGAGCATACAAACTCGGCGGCCATTTGTATAAATCTTTGGCATGAATGAGCATACAAACTCGGCGGCCATTTGTATAAATCTTTGGCATGAATGACCATACAAACTCGGCGGCCATTTGTATAAATCTTTGGCATGAATGAGCATACAAAGTCGGCGGCCATTTGTATAAATCTTTGGCATGAATGAGCATACAAACTCGGCGGCCATTTGTATAAATCTTTGGCATGAATGAGCATACGAACTCGGCGGCCATTTGTATAAATCTTTGGCATGAATGAGCATACGAACTCGGCGGCCATTTGTATAAATCTTTGGCATGAATGAACATACAAACTCGGCAGACAATTGGCAAGTTGTCAACACGTATTTTTGTGGTAAGTTTGCACATCCAAATGATCTGATTGGTTTATAGAAAGTATTGACCTTTGGTTAACCCAAGATCTAATAAGTTTTATACAATTGACCGCCGGACTTTTTGATCCCAAATGATACGCTAGCCACTCGGCCTACACCACCCATTAGGGGTGTACGTTAATGTTATGAAGACACCGGGCAATCCATGGGCGTCGGCTCCAGGGAGCATAAGTCTAATAAGGATTTGACACAAAATATCAATATAAGCAATGGCGGATCAGGATTTGACGTTAAAGGGGCATAACTTAGGGGCGTAACCTTTTTACTTGCACCCCTCCCACAGAACCAAAGTTTATTCGTTTTGAAACTGTTCGCAGGTGGTTTTGAGATATACTCCGATGAAAAGTGTAACAATTTCTAGTCCAAAATGTTATATTTTGGTCTTATTTTTATTATATTTTTCTTTCTTAGATTGAAATAAAAAATAAAGGGGGGGGGGGGGGGTCCGCTAGTGATAAGTGTGAAAAACTCATATATAATTAAGGTATTGTGAGCATTGGTAAAGAAATGCTTTAGTTCGCAATGACGACCAAGTAACAACTTCTTGGTGTGAAGGGATTTTAATATTTAATAGACTAGACACGAACATAGGAGGCCATTCATATGTTACTGGCTTCGATTTTATATTATATATATATTTCATTAGTAGCAGCAGGCGAGGAACTTAAGTTTAACGACATGTCTGTTAAGTCGTAAAACTGCATTTTTTAACGATTATGAGCGTTTACTGGCTGGAAATGAAGTTTGAAAATCTGCGGTGATTTATGTGATAAATTCCAGGGTGATTACAAAACTTCGAGCGGGAATTGAAACCTTCTTCGCCCCATAGGCTACACATTCTGTTAACACTTCACAAGTACTTGACGAAGTGCAAGCGTAATTGAGTACTGGGGTGCAAGCGGAATTGAGTACTGGGGTGCAAGCGATATTGAGTACTGGGGTGCAAGCGGAAATGAGTACTGGGGTGCAAGCGGAATTGAGTACTGGGGTGCAAGCGGAATTGAGTACCGGGGTGCAAGCGATATTGAGTACTGGGGTGCAAGCGGAATTGAGTACCAGCGGTATGCGACGATGTGATCGAACCCCGAACTGTTTCATCAAGAATACGATACGCTAATCACTCGGCCTTAGACGCCGAGTGCACTAAATACGGCTTTAAATTGGAGTTACATACTGACCATCTCGCTAAATCGCGTGATAACGACCCCGGGAGCGATACAATTGACCCGGATGTTGGATGCAGAGAGCTGCGGGACCAGGGCCTTCGTCATGCCGAGCAGGGCGGTCTTGCTGATGGAGTAGGGACCCATCATCTGTTATTGTACAAACGCTATGATTATGTACTGAACGATTGTTTTCAACTGATTTTAGGAAGAGTGAGTTCCATAATGTTATTCATATCTCATGACAACGAATCTCATATGGCAAGTTCCTAAAAAACATACCTTGTTCGAAATTATATAATATTTACCATCGTGACCCTTAATCATTTTACAAACAGGACACGTTCATTTTTTAAGGGTCAGACATAGTTAAAATAATTTTGCGTAAAATGTGATCAAACCGTTTGTTTCGTGCTCAAACATTATCAAAAGTGCGAACTAGTGCTCGCTAATGATTAAAAAACAAGAAATGCTCTATTTTCCTGAGTTAACGCTTTTCAAAAATGAATTAATTTAGGCTTGGATTCATTCAACTCTATTCTAATGTGTATCTGCCATTTGCTGTTTGGTTTGGTGCGAGGGAAATTTTATTTATATTTTTTAAATATCCATGAATGAGTCCCTTTAACTGTTGGTAGATTCGCATAGTACATAATAAATCATATCTATATAGCAAACTGAAAATTGGAATGGACTCACCTCTGAGGGGCTATAGCCAGCCTGCGAGGACACTATGACTACTGAACCGCCCCTGGAAGGATCAGTCAACAATGGTATCTAAACCACGCATATAAATGAAATAATATACTACTAAGAAACCTAGTGTAAATTGCAGGGTATATTTTTCAAATAATATGTTTAATTCATTACCTGGACGATTCAATGTTAACATAAAACAATGTGAAGTTTGTTATATATTTTTGACATTTAGGATCTTTCATATGGTGTTCATCTTTCATTTATAAGGAAACAAATTGTTTAAATAACCCTCGTTTTTCCATGTACGGGACCGCCTCCTTGATGAGAAAGAAGGTGGCCTTTACATTTACGTCAAATATCTTTTCCCAGGCATCCTCTGTCGCCTGGAAATAGGGAAATAGTCATCATTCATTCGTTTGATCATCATCATCGTCGTCGTCGTCGTCATCGTCATCATCATCATCATCATCATCATCATCATCATAGTTATGAGCGCTGTGTCATGTATATGGTGCAGAACAATATCATCTGTATAAAAAGTCAATATTATGAACTTCATGGAAATCGTTTTTGTATTCATAAAATACTTACATTTAGAATCGGGCCAAATATGGGATTGACGGCTGCATTTGAAACAAGCAGATCCAGTCCTCCGAATTCTGCCACTGTCTGAAATGAATGATGAAATAAAGTGCTTACGGAGGAGATACTCATACAGTCATACCACTATTAAAGATCGTGTCATTTTAATCTTCACACACTCATGCACATTCCAAGTTATGTCAAAGCAAAATCTCCCTAAATAAAATGATGGAACGCTTTGAAATGTACGCAATATCACTGACCTATAAACCAGGTCCTATATTATAGGTCCGTGGCGATATGTGGGGCGTAACAATGAATGTAATCCCTTGCACTAGCCTACAAACCAACAGCACGTTCAGAAGTATGTCTATTAAAGGGACTCGTCCACGTTCTATAGGGTCCGACATCGACATGAATCATTTCGTGCAAAATGTTAATAACATTGATAAAACATAATCAAAAGTTCAAATAAGAAGAGCTCTATTTTTTATTATTCATTTTAAAAATGTGACATGAAATGCTCCATTTTGCCAAAAAGGGCTAATACAGCTATTGAAAATGGAATAATTGTAGTGTTGAATTTACAAAATTTTGCTCAATTCGTACCTGCCAAATTTTCATTATTATTTGCTCATGAAAGTTTGCCAAATAACTCAGTTTCCATAAACAATGAAAACATATTCCATGCCAAATAAAATATGTGAGTGTGTACCTTTAAATATATTTTTTTTTAATTCTTGCGTGATGTATACTCTTCGTTAGATCTAACCGTCTGCGTACCTTTTCAATGAGTCTTGTTCTGTGATCCGGTTTGGCCACATGGCAGACGATGCCAGCAACCTTTAGACCCTTCTTCCGGAGGTCGCCGACCGCTTTGTCCACATTCGCCTGTTTCCGGCTGCTCACCATAACAGCCGCTCCTTCCGTTGCCAGCCGCTCCGCTATGGACAGACCTATTCTGATGATTTAAACAGGTAATATAAGTATAATCCACAGCGAAATTATGGATAATGTACATATATAAGCAGGTGTTACGTTGAATATATTAAAT
Source organism: Mya arenaria (assembly GCF_026914265.1). Lineage (NCBI taxonomy): Eukaryota > Metazoa > Mollusca > Bivalvia > Myida > Myidae > Mya > Mya arenaria. The sequence continues at coordinate 40,346,393 of NC_069129.1, forward strand.
GACCCCCACCCCGCCACTAAGCTTCACCCCTACCCCATTATATGCCGAACGTGTTTTTTCTACTTCTTTTTATTTCTTTCGACTAGAAATGACAGTTATTTAAGAAATATATCATTGGATTTCTTTTTGAGCATTTGACATTAATGCTTTTCATGATTTTTGAAACATGTATTGAATAACAGCCCCGAAACACGCTTAGTAATCAGTTTAATTGTTTAATTTGACCTGCATATATATATATATATATATATATATATATATATATATATATATATATATATATGTTCTGTGCTGGATATCCAATCTACAAAGGTTAAATGACGTGTATTGAATATTTCGGTGAGTACATGCATCCCTGCGAACCCCACCCAGCTTTGAATACTGTGTAAAAATTGAAATGATATGATAAAAAAATACCCGTCTGACGAAGCTGTTACAATGGCAACTTTCCCAGTAAATTTTCCCATTTTTCACAATTTCTTCCGGATGTTTTAGAATAAAGTATCCTGTATATTTATTTAGCAGATAATGTACCGTACTAGATTTTAACTCAGTAAGTTCATTTTCTAGATCGTTTACGAATGAAAGGTTAATTGAAACGAACTGGGTTTTTTGTTTGTTTTGAATTAAAGGTATATGAAATTGATCTATTCTTTAAGAACCAAATGTCTTAAATCGCAAAAAATAGGAACTCAAAGTTTTTTTTGATGGGGAGTTATATCTGCCGGGATCTTCGACTACCGGGACCCGGGACCAACATATCGACTTTGATTTATTTTTGTATTTGTTATATTTGAGTTGATACAAAGTATTTAAAATAATAAATGCATTGAAATAAATATATAATTTAAATATAAATTATTTCACTGCAAATATCATGAGGCACTTTTAAAAAATATAATTGTTTATAGGTATTGACTTGTAATAATCATTGTTTTAATTTATCAAAACGGATGAATAAACATCGAAAACATTGGTTCTTATGAAAGATACCGTGTTTAATTTGTGTAAACGTGCAGAAACACGATATTTCTTCCTTGTGAGACGATGGTTGATCACTGTTAATCTTTTAGGACCTATGTGCACCAGTCATTTAATATTTGTGCGTTTTCAGCCGTCTTGTTATCCGAGTAATTAATATGTTCCATATTAAAATGCGTAATTTAGCACGTAGTTGAAGGTTTATCACTCAAAATCTATGTTTGTTATACATGTGTATGTGTTGATTTTAAATGCGAATGTCACTTTAAGAACTAAATAAATCATCTGCGTTTACCAAATTTAAACATGGTTTATCATGAAAAATGTAAAACAAATGATTATATGCACATGTACATTACCAGATTAATAACGAAAAAATATTACTTGGAAATGGTTAAAGGTTGTTAGTATGTCCTAACATAAATAAATGGTTTGACGCGACATAGTCGTATAACCAATAAGTTTGTGTTAGTACATACTAAGAATCTTTAAAAGGAAAACAAACTGTCTATATAACATTATGTGTAAACTACCCATTAACACTTAATATCTACCACTTTTTTCTGATTTAAATCAATTACGACTGACTCCTGATTTACTGAAATAAATGAATTGGCTGATGCCTTCTTATTGGACAAAATATTACGTTGAACACTAACCAAGTTAGAGAGGATCACGGTGTTCTATCTGGTGTCAGAAGAACATCAATCTCCTACTGTTACTAGATATATTCACCACTGTTACTAGATATATTCACCACTGTCAATAGATGTATTTACCACTACTACTAGATGTGTTCACAACTGTCGCTATATGTATTCACCAAAGCCACTAGATGTATTCACCACTGTTACTAGATATATTCACCACTGTTTTTCGATGAATTCTTCACTGTCACTATATGTGTTCAACACTGTCATTAGATGTATTCACCACTGTCACTAGATGTGTTCACCACTGTCACTAGATATGTTCACCACTATAACTAGATGTATTCATTACTCTAACTAGATTTATTCACCACTACCACTAGATGTATTCACAACTGTCACTAGATGTATTCACCACTGTCGCTAGATGTATTCACCACTGACAATAGATGTTTTAACCACAGTCACTAGATTTATTCACCACCAATGCCACTAGATGTGTTCACCACTGTCACTAGATGTACTCACCACTGTAACTAGATGTATGCACCACTGTCACTAGATGTATTCACCACTGTCGCTAGATGTATTCACCACCGACACTAGATGTATTCACCACTGTCCCTATATGTATTCACCACCGACACTAGATGTATTCATCACTGTCACTAGATGTATTCACCACCGTCACTAGATGAATTCACCACTGTTTCTCGATGAATTCTTCACTGTCACTATATGTGTTCAACACTGTCACTAGATGTATTCACCACTGTCACTAGATGTGTTCACCACTGTCACAAATGTGTTCACCACTATAACTAGATGTATTCATTACTCTAACTAGATGTGTTCACCGCTATAACTAGATGTATTCATTACTCTAACTAGATGTATTCACCACTGCCACTAGATGTATTCACCACTGCCACTAGATGTGTTCACCACTGTCTCTAGATGTATTCACCACTGTTACTGGATGTATTCACCACTGCCACTAGATGTATTCACCACTGTCACTAGATGTGTTCACCACTGTCTCTAGATGTATTCACCACTGCCACTAGATGTGTTCACCACTGTCTCTAGATGTATTCACCACTGTTACTGGATGTACTCACCACTGTTACTGGATGTATTCACCACTGTTACTGGATGTATTCACTACTGTTACTGGATGTACTCACCACTGTTACTGGATGTATTCACCACTGTTACTGGATGTATTCACCACTGTTACTGGATGTATTCACCACTGTCACTGGATGTATTAACCACCGACATAAGATGTTTTCACCACTGTCACCACTGCCTTGCAAGATTGCCAGTGAGCATTACTTTTGATGCAGATGTCTTGTTAAATACTTTTATTCTGCAGTTATAATGAGAGTAATCTCCCATATCTTAAGGTATTTGATACAGTGACATCCCCTGTCACGACTAGAGCTACACCTGTTTGAAAAATCAAATAACTTCCTTGTAAGTAAGTTTTGAAGATCAACTGAAATCGAGGTAAACATTACTTTTATTACATGTATATTTATAGATTTACGGTTATGCGAAACTTGTTTTTATAATATAAACAGTTTGAAACATCTAAATGTGAAACGAGAACTTTGAACGTTACTTTCGGTTTTAAAAGATTAAAATATCAAATGACTATTATTTTTCAAGAAATGGATGTTTAATTGATGTAGCCGTGTTGTTACTGTATATATAGAGGAAGTTATTGGCGCCGCTCTGAAGAGAGCGCGCCTATTATGGAATGGGAATTTATTTTAGTTAGTGGTAGGAGCGGTTTTTAAGTTGATTGACAGTTGGGTTTTACTGTTATTTTATTATGATTTAAAAATGCAAATGGATGGCGATTGCATGGGTGTTAAAATGCTATTTGTGGTTGAATAGATTGTCTTCAATTTATCTTCAAAACATTATATTTGAAGAACGACAAATAAGTTTAATAACTGTTCCCGTTTCGTTTACGTTTTCCGATTGGTTAACTGTAATATCATGTGCCGGAAATGTAAATATTCGGAGGAGTTCCGAATGAAATGTAAAATGTGTGGACCGGTAATTATGTGAATGGAAATAATTATGTTTTATGTTGTTTTGTTATGTTTACTGCATTAATAAACAATGAGTTAAGCTGTTTTCTTTAATTTAATCGATATTGGATTAAATCATCACCTAACTTTATTTTTTAATGTGTTGAAGGTGACATTAGTAAAATTGTATTACGATTGCCCCATAGTTGTTTTATTTTTAGAACACTACACATATCCGGATGTTGCTATTTTTAGAACCAGAAGGTATTTCCCCGCTATTCATAGGTCAATAATGGAATTTCTACATCGTCGATTAATAGTTGGAAACTCGGTTTTGTCATGAATATACGTTTAAAATAAGTAAACACTAAAAGTGCACACTGACTGTTGATTACGATACATCTAACAATTTGAGTCATTACAGTAAAACATGGATTATAAGTGAATTATACGCTTAAGAGAAGATTTTCTGTCGAAAAAACTAATGTCAACAATCAGCATGGAACTGGGATATTCGTATCAAAGGGCTATTCATGTAAGTATCCTTGGGTAGTTGTGTAAGTTTATGTGTTCAAAAATGTTTGTTTTTTTAATTTCTTTGGAATTCTTAAATCATTTTTATTTGCTAAACGTTAAGACAGCGTTTTAATATTTCTACATGTACTATAAATATACATGTTACATACTTTACATCTACTTATAATGCACCAGTCAATTGTAACCAAAGCCCCACCAGGTCCGAGGAATAGCTGGGACTTTGACTTTCTGTCCAGCCAACCCCAGGTAAAATCCTCGTGGGACGAACTGATGGTCAAATCCTCGCCATATGCCCCGTACCCCAGGGAGCCTAGGTAAGGCATATTCCCTGCTATATCTGGCTCAAAGACAAAACCACCGTTTTCACCCGGCACTGCGAGGCCACCTGAAAGTTAAAAACACAGCCCATTTCCCCGGCATATCCCCAGACCTGGAGGGCCGTGGTTACAATTGACTGGTGCATTATGTACATGTTAAATATTTTTAAATGTACTTATGTACATCATTTATGTATATGATATGAGTATGTAATCTTTTATTTGATTGTTTTATCTTAGAAAAATATTAGACTTAAAAATACCCATTATTTGTTTACAAAGAAAAATATTAGACCTAAAAATACCCATTATTTGTTTACAAACTGCATATTTTCAAAATAAACCTGTATTAAAAGATGTACATGGTTTCGGGCTGGAAGCCACAACAGCTTGGACACAAGCGACATTCATTTGCTTGGTGTAGGTCTCGTTGAACGCCATACTGTTGTGAATCATTATCAACCATATGCACAACATCTACACATTTGTGCCTACCAACCCTTACTCTTGGATCTTTTTAGTGCAGAATGTATAATTAATACATGTGCATTTGTATTTTACGGTTGTAGTTTCTGTTGGTTGATAATCAGAAGTCTAATTTCTTTCAGGCAGGAAAAGGACTGAATATTACTATTATATGAAGAATTCCAGCCTGCATTAAATACTTTGTTGGATCATTGAGACAGATTTGAAATCCATGTCTATCCACATCTGATAGAGATGATGTGAGTATTTTATATAAAACATATTTGAGTTGGTGTTTGTTGTTTTATAAACTCACTGTTTTCAATAATCCAGTGGTTGTGGTGGTGGTGATGGTGGTGGTGATGATCAATTTTATTGATAAATTTAGTAATTTTCTTTATATTATATACATGTATGTATCAGCTTATTGTTGTTGTTTTTAAATAATGTTGAGAAATATTAAACTGTTTATATTTTATTTTGTATATGTATGGCAGTATTATTATCTATACAAATTAGTTAGAAAGTACTTTTTTTTCTTTTACAGCACTAAACATTCTAGATGGGTAAAGACCTGTTAAATCAGCATTGACTCAGCGTTGAGTAATTTTCATCTGTGCAGACACTACAAGTACAAACGCATGGGAACAAACCAAACTTCAAATGTTGAAGAGTGAAGAATTATTGTGAAAAGTTCTTAATGTTAGAATACCATTGACTAAATAAAACAAATAGACATTGATTACCAACAGAGACTGTTTACATGTTATAATATTCAAAAGACATTTATAGTTGAGAACTTTCACTCTGACATTTCTGGAGGGGCATTACCGCCTACTTAGTGTTCTTGTTTCTTTACATATTTTAATTTAAAAGTACATTCATTGTTTTTAAATCTGAATTCTGAGTTAGTATCATAAGTAAAATTCATTTATTTGAATGATTACATTTTATGAATAAGTCCAATTGAGCTTTTTACAAGAAAAAGATTGATTTTTAAGCATTTTATTAGTTATAAAAATGTATAGTTACATGACATTATGTATATTTTCTTCAAAACTGATCGGTAAACTATCATAAATTGTCTTTTGAATTGTTCATTAGACATCATAGAAAATATTTAAAAGATTTCAGCAGGTTGTCTTATTATTAACTATTTTTTTATGAATGTATAAAACTGCTTTATATTTTCAAACATCGAAATACTGCTCTGTTCCGAAGACTCACAAGATCAATCAAAATGATTTTTTTGCATGTGTATCAATAATATGTTCGGTTGAACGTAATTTTTCTGTTAACTGAAGTTTATTTTACCAGAAACTGTTGTGTTTATTTCATAATCTCTGATAATGTGAAAAAAAAATCAAATAAAGACAAAATATTTTTAATTAACAGTAAAAAATCTTCAACATTTGGATAAAAGTCCCATAACGTACCATGATAATGACTATGTTGTCCGTAAAAGCTTTATAAATGTGTGTATTACTCATACCTTAATTCAGTTCAAATAATTATGGTCTTTAAGGATTTGTGTTTTCATAATATAGATTTCCTGTTATATTGAGCTTTGTCAATTTGTGTTTATGTTTTGTTTTATGTACAATTACTACTTCTATTTCCTAACTTTTGTCTCATTTGTCAAATTGAATTGTTACATATTTAAGTGAAAAAACACACACACTATTTTTAAAGATGCACTCTTACTCCCCAATAAGACTTATGATAATTAATATTATTGTTTTCATTTTTCAAAATGGGTTGATAGATGTCAACAACAATGTTTCTAATGAAGGATCTTGAGTTCAATTTGCTAATAAGAATGAACTTAAAACATGGTATTTCTGCCTTGTGATACTATAGTAGACCACAGTAAATCTTTTAGCAATCACCAATTGATCATTTAATATTTGTCATGCATTCTGCTATTATAAACAGGGTGACAAGCTTGTTATCAGTAAACGATATTTCAGTAAATGCATTATTTAGTAAGTAGTTATTGTTTTTTTTTCATGTGTGTTATATATACAATTATATGTATTAATTTCAAATAAGAGTTTCACTTTAACAATGCTCATTTAAAGATAATGAAAAGACACACAAAAACTAGACACATGTGAAGATATTCATAAAGGGGTGTTCTTCATGTTATTATACATTTTGGACTTAATTTAGTATTGCTTTTCTGGTATATATTCATTTAATGCACAAAGAAATTATTTTAAGTGTTCAGTATCACTTTCACACATTGTTTACTATTATTTTTTTTTTGCATATTTGGCCTATTTATGCTTATATGTGCATTGTTGTATTTCAAAACCTTTGTGAAAAATAGAAACAGTATTATTTCCTTCATACATAGTCTGATACATATTCAGTTTGAATGCGTTATTTTTATCATATTTGAAAAAAAAGCCATTGTCCAATAAGACACATGCTGTTTTTGTGTTAATATCAACTAAAACATCCATTTTCTACTCTTCTTTACTATGTAAATGAAGAAGTTAACATTAGTATTATTAAACAGCTAAAAACAAGGCATGTTATGTTATAAATGCATTTCATGTTTCATAATATTGCAAGAGTTATTCCCTTTGTATCTTTTCCTGTCCGGAGCATAACTAGAAAACTACTTTTTTTGGAATTTCATTAAACATCATTCAATGGTATTTAGCACAACGAGAGGAAGTGCAGTGCACAATGACTATAGCTGTTTTAAGCTAATTACATAATTATTGCCCTTTGCCGCTTTCTCTTGACCAGATCATTACTTTAAAACTACTTATGGTATTGAAATAAAACTTGGTATATGGGTATGTGGCAATGACAAAAAGTACAGTGCACAAGCACCCTAATTCTGTCTTGTTCATTAATGTACCCCACCCCTAATGAAATGTTCAACTTGAAAATCTTCCATTTCAATGCTTTTGCCTATGTTGTCATGCAAAAAACTACAAACATTTTGAGAATTTCATAGATGCGGTTCAATGCACCATAATATGCTTGTTGGCCTTGACATTTCTTGTTTTTCAACATATAACAAGTGCATAAACTATTAAACGGCGCCCTTTGATGCTTTGCATCAATGGTCTTTCTTGTTACCAGTATTGAAATGGCTTTTATAGCACGCGATAGTGTAATCCTGCAGATCGAGCAATCGTAACGACTCGGCCATCTCCGGCAAGCTTCGATAGACCTCAGCTTTTTTTCAGTTTTTCATGCCATTAAAACAACAGTACTTTTCTGTAAAAAAACATTGATTGCATTGTGCAGAACTCTAGGTTGTGGTAGAGTAGGCATGAGCTTGCCCCCCAGTCAGCTTTATCAGTTGATAGCCATGCATACCTTTGATTCAGCATTATTGGTTTCGGGCTGCAAACTGAACATTTTTTTTGTGTAATCAGTTATGTTTGGTTGGGATAGGGTGGTGACTAGCCACTCAGTTAGTTCAAGGGGTAATATACCGTAGAAGTGCGTGGGAGTGTGGCCAAATCTTTGTGTTAGCTTGGTAGAACTTGACTTGTCTTTAAATAGTATTTGATCACGGTAGAATATGCTTCACCTACAGCTCACTTTTCCTCTTAGGCTGTGAATAAATCCTCTCATTAAAAGTTTCCATACACAATATATTTGTCTAAATCAATAATTATTAGTCTTTATATATATCTTTGAGTAAATTGTCATTTTTTATGATGGTAACTGATAAGATACTCGGGTACTCAACTGAACCTTTTTTGGGAAATAAAAACCTAAAATATTTTTTTAGCCATGTTACTAAGCTTTTCAGCAATGTATACCAGACCTTTTTTAATAATACTAAACAACCTTTTTAAATAATTAGCCTTTAGATCACTGTCACATAATGACTCTTTTTAATGTCCGACTCCATAAAATGCAAAAAAAATATACTTTCAGTTTTGACCAACATGTCCCTTACTTTTATTTTAAATATTAGAAAAGCAATAACGGAGCGATCAGTGTGCGATCCAATGTAATATTGATTATAATTTAGGTTTTGCTCCCAATTTTAAATTTCATTTCTGTGCAAAGCCCTTTTAAGTACATTGCCTATTTTGGGTGACTTAACAATCTTTCTTGTTTTTTTACCCCTTATTCATGGCATTAAGTTGCCAATACAAAATTAAATCTTCGTTATAAAAATACTGAATGTCCAAGTCTTAACCATAAACTCACAATAAGACAACTAAAGCATAACTATTCTTCAGAGTTATAGATCATTTCTATGCATTTTATTTGTCTTAATAAATTACCGGTCTCTTTGGCAATAACCTTGTGCCCCTTGAGTACTTGGCTCGACCGTATGGTTTTTATTACATTGTTTGAATGTTTTTTATTTGCGCACAATGATGATGATGATGATGATGACACTATACTTTGCCAAAACCTCAACACATTTTCTTCATACAAAAACAAGCAAATTCAGAATAACTTTTATTACATCATTTTAGAAATTACACCAATACAATCAATGGAATAAAATTGAACCTGTAAAATCACAAGTTATGTTATGTGTTCATTAAATTCAACTTGATAAAGAAAATAAATATTAGTTGAAGTAAGCAATGCTCATCACTTCTAATAAACATTCCAACAGATTGAAAAACAAATCAACACAAATGGGAAAAAATATTTTGCAAGTCAGCTAGTATCTTATTTTATGCCTACTCATTTTAGCTAGATTGCACGCAGAATCACTCTCAAATTTGTTGCCTTAGTAGAAATAAGTACAGACACCCTTTTTCTGAGACAATGAGAAAGTATCTTGGAGGGGCTTGAACCCACAACCTTGGATTTGAGGCAGACACCTAGGCTTATCCTCTAGACTACTTTCACCTTTTCACATTTTAAAGAGCCCAATTTACAATATGGCATTTCCAATGAAGTGCCCTATTAAATGACTTTCTGAAGTCTTTAAAACTGAACTGAACAAAATAGTTCTCCTTTATTTTGTCTGCCAATGCCATCTCTTTCTGTTTTCGTAAGTATCTTCCCACCTTCATAAGAGAACTGCTTTAAGCGTATATAAATCCTTTTCCACACAGTTGAATATATATATGCACTTTTCGTTGTTAAAAACGTTCCACAGTGATAAAATATGTGTCCATATTTAAAGTAAACTTCACTCATATACTGAATACTCTGAGAAATATATTTAAAAAAGTTGACTGCAAGAGGGTTACCACTGAGTAGCACTACCAAGCATAATTAAGGTGTCTGGCTCTATCTAGTTTGTAAAGTAAATGTCCAGCTTCGGATTGTATTGCTTCAGGCATGGAAGGTTTAAAGTCACTTTTTGTATTTGATAATCACGGGCCAACAGTTGACTATTATCTGCAACGTCACATGAGTATGTATGGCATCAAATATTTGAGATGACAAGGTGTTCCACTGAACACGTTATTTCCATCTTGCACTTATTTCCCCTTCCAGCTTGGCTTTGCAGTTGTGTTACATGTTTTCCATGTGTTGCAGGTCAATCCTCAGTACAATGGAATTTTTGATAACATTCCAGTGCCTAAAATAGAAAACATAAAATGCAACAGAAATAATAGAAATAATATTTTCAGATCAATCATTTTAAAAGCCTTTCCAATTACATAGAAAAGTATTCACAAAATATTTAAAGCTGCATCCTCACAGATTTACTGTTCTAACACCTTTTTATTGTTGTCTTTTAAGGAGCCAATTGGCAATTATTGTACAAATGTCTTAAAACCAGTGATATTAGACTGCTGACATGATATCAGATCACATTTAAATTCAAGTTTGAAAATTTGGTTAACATTCCTTCAATTTAGTCATATAAGGTCACGCATAATAGAACAGATTTCAATTGTTTGGAACACTGCCGAAATATTTTTTCCGCTATTGCTTTAAGCCATATATTTGTGTACATTTAATTTAAATAATCACTCCCCTTACTCCTTTGATATCAATTTAAAGGTTTTTGGATATGACCAAGAAGAACTGTCATTCTGTGAGATAGCAGCTTTAAGCTTTAGACCAAATTTAAGAATTGATGTAAAGCGAAATTGTTATCATGTTGAAATTCCACTACAATGTTGATATTTTAATTCCGTCCTTCTTTGTTGATTTATTGTAAAAACATGCCGGTACATTTTGGCTAAAACCAGTAGGGTACTTGATTGTTGAATTATTGTCCGAATTTTGAAAATAGCACAACCATTACCTCATCTGCCATTTTTCACCAGAACAAGCCAGGAATTCGGAACCGGCCGCACCACTGGTACCATACTGCCCTCTGAAAATAACAATAAGATTAAAATTTAAATGTCTGCAATTCATGAACACAGCAAAAATGTCAGAATTTTTCAATGTTTCTGCGTCACCACCACCGGTTGATATTATATAATTTAACCTTGAAAGAAATGTGTGCTGGTTTATGTGTTCAAACCCATTTTGTTAGACTACTAGCATGATGATCTACTTTATTTAGAGAGCTATATTAGTGAACAGGCATCCAGTTGTGTAATTACATTGAGCTGATTGTTAGCAACACTCACACTACAGAAATGATGGATAAATATATTTAATTATGTCACAGACAGTCAAAGATTATACTTGGAGAAGAGGTATGTTTTAGCACGGACATATAAACCAAACGTTCTTGGTTAAAGAAATGTAATTTTTTTATTATAGAAAATGAAGTTTGTAAATACACTGAGTTAAGAAAGTCTAACCTATTATTAATCTAAGTAAAGTGATATTCAGACTTGTATGTATTTCAAAGAAATCAAATAAAGTATTTGTGTTCTTAATTTTTGCCACTTATCATTGGAGCTCCAGAATTATTATTTACTATCTCATCATCTGTCAATTGGAAGCAGACTTAACCCCACCCACTAAAAATAAATGGTATTCCATTTAGTTTCTCATTAGGGCACTTTTTACACCATTTTTATATTTCAATAAAATATATCAAGTATTAAAAAAACTTACGCACAAATAAGTGGCAATACATCGCCCCTAATTCTGTCTTCGGTCTAACATATCGCTTGGTTGTTTGAACCTCTCCCTGGTCGGCCATGATGGATTCTTTTCTAATAACCCGTTTTATTTCCGAGGCCAATTCCTGTTGGATACTGGCACAGGTGTTCCGATTGCAGATCGAGTTGCCGTGGGCTCCATTCCCACAAGATTCACATTTGTGCAGCTTGATACACTTAGGCATAATAATAATAATGATATTTTGGTAAGGGTTCCTTCCTTTTCAAAAAAAGGAATGGTAGGTAGGCTTTTTTATTAGGCTTTATATAACTGTCATCATTGGATAATGGGGTTAAAGTAATCTTCTGTATAAATCTTTAAAGGTTTTAAACTACATTTTCAAACACACACTTAAAAGTAATATTTTTTTTTAAAACTGACAATAAAAAGGTAAGGTCGGCGCCTGTTTCGTAAGTAGGGTTGGGTAACTCGAACCAAATTATTTTTTAGGGCTATGTTAAAAGAGAACACGTATTTCTGTATCAATACAGCATGAACGCCCAATTATGTATTAAGTCCGTTATTTAATTTGTCTGAATAGATGAAGGTTTCTGGAAAGAGACGTACCCTGACCTTGACAAGGGGTCCGCAGACACAACTGTCTACTGTCAGCCGTGTGAAGAGGAAGGCAAACGCGCTAAGGCTTACGGCTTCTGTCAGACCTGCGAGGAGAACATGTGTGCTCCCTGTATCAAGGCCCATAAGAAATTCAAGATGTCCAGGAACCACATTATGTTGTCGAAAGATAAAATGCCGTCTTCCTATCCACCAACCAAGCAGTCAGACATCGGCAACACGGGGTACTGTAAAAACCATCCAAAGGAGATAATTAAGTTTTACTGCCCGACTCACGGCGACCTTGGCTGTGGTGACTGTGTCGTACTCGACCATCGCAGCTGTCAAGTCCAATACATCGCTGACGTGGCTAAAGATTATGTCATTGGAAATGAATTCAGAGAGCTGGAACCATCGATTAAACGAGCTGAAGATCTTTTATCTGGGTCTATAAGTAATGTCAATGAGCTTTTGGACGAGGTCGAAAACCAGTCTAAGTATGAGATCGCCAGATTGAGGAAGTTCCGGGAAGAACTCAACACCTACCTGGACGACCGCGAGAAGGAGTTGCTAGACAACATCCGGAAAGTGAAGATCGATGATGAAAACGTGCTGAATACCTTAAAGACTGACTGCGAGTCGGCGAAATCGGGTCTTGAGGCCATGAGGACGGATCTATCGTCCGGTGACATCTCGGTGAATCAGCGGTACGTTGCGGCGAGGAGAGCCGAGAAAGACATACAGAATATTCTTGATAAGAATGAGCAGATGACTGGTCTGATAAAGGCCAGAAAGTATCGGTTTCTTAAGAACGAGGACACGGAACGTCTTCTCGGATCGAGCATGGGTCTGGGAACACTGGACGTTGCGGGAGAATTTGGTATATATATATATATATATATATATATATATATATATATATATATATATATATATATATATATATATATATATATATATATATATATATATATGAATGAATCATTTTACCCTTAATTATATGACGTTGTCAAAACATTTCTGAGTTAAAAGCCTAGATATTCTATGCATAGCATGGCCTTAGTGTCGTTTAGTTTTTATGTTCAATATTGTCCCACTTAGGCGACTATAAATTAATTGCTAGATTTTTATCCCAGCTATTTTTTCCGCCGCCCCTTAAATATTATTGACTCAAATAAAATTGTTGAACTTTGGTCTGTATTTGCGTATCAGTCCAGTACTTTCCCATTCTCGTTCACCAGAGGTGTAATGCTATACGTAGATTTATCATAATCGAACCTCTGATGAATGAGAATGGTACTGTCCGGGAACGGCGTTTATTCATACCTACGGTGTCGATGAATAACATTGACATGTAAAAGGAAGAAATGTTTCGATCGTGTTCGTGGTTTCGTCTTTATACATGTATATAGTTCCTTATGCATTAAAAAGAGAATGAACACGTATTTAACGGTTACATAGTTACCTAAGAATGAATATGAAGCATGCCATCCCCGCCCCCATTTAAAAATGGATGAAAATCTAGTAATTAATTTAAATTGGCCTTAGCAATAATCAAAATGTTAAAACACAAACAAGAAGTCTGCTAGTTTTTTTTGCTGGTAAATATGGTAAACAAACAGTATTCAGGGGCGGTTCCAAGATTTGACGGAAGAGGGGATGTAACTTAGTGGCGTAACCTTTTGGCGTGCGCCCTTCCCTCCGAACCGAAAAGGATTTGGTTTGAAGTGTTGGCATGGGTTGTGGGTCCTCTCCCAAGAACATTTTGACAATTTCTTGTCCGAAATGGTGCATTTTGGGCGTATTTTAATACTTTTTTCTCTTACACTGAAATAAAAATTAAACTTGGACGATTTTAGGGGAGGGAGGGAAACAAAGGTGCGTATTAAACAAATCGAACTGGTATAAAAATATAACGTGAGTGACCGTGACCCGTGAGTTGTGACATTTTGGACGAGTAAGTTATTTTGCATGATTCTCTTTCAAGAGTAACTTGCCCTTTCGAACATAGTTGTTATTCAACTTAAGGCATGAGCGGTGTTGACTTAAATACTGTGAATAAGTGTTAAAATAAGATAGTGACAGCTGGTTTCATTCAGCAAATGTTGATTTTTGCTCGAATATTGTTTTTAAGACCACATTTTTTTTTCAATAGCGTTTCTAACGTGATTCATCTATGCATTGTTGCGTGATTGGTTGATTAACATTATCACGTGATTTTATCAATGTTTTGTTAAAAATCAAAACATTCATTACTGTTTTAAACCCCAACGCATATGTACTGTTTTGGCCCGTGACATTTTACTTTTAAACATGGCACCAAATTTAAAGTCCAAACAAAGTCCTGTTTACGATTTTATTTTGTTGTTCTTTCCTTTACAAATACTTGATGCAATTTCACAATACATGAGGTCCAGAATATAGTATAAAATTGATAACGGTAACGGTTGCTGTATTGTGGTAAAATCACCTTTAGTCTCAGACAAATTTCAAGTGCGCATAAAATACATTAAAACAGCTCCTTTCCTTGCCCGGTCAGGAATAATGTTTTAACCAATAGAACAACGGAACCTTCTTAAAAATGGCTGGCATTTCAGCTCAAATCTAGGATTTCAAATAATATTCTATCACAAAATATTACCGGTTGCTAAGATAGAATCAAGGAACCTATACAAAAGTAGGCTTAAGTCAATATGGCTTCACCTGACAGTCGTCCTTTGTTTGGCTAGTGTCAACATCTTGAAAAAACACAGTTGCATATTTCCTATAGTAGATAATTTAAAAAACAACAACAAAAAACCTTAGCTAATATATCAATAATTATTTGTAAATATCGAAACGATGAAAATATGAAACTTGTATCATTAATAATAAACTATTCTAACAAAAGTACGGCCAAACACACGGTATAACACATTGCATAAATGTTCAGAAATGAGAGTGTAATCCCCTTTTTGGTGCATAATTTTCATAATAAGTTAAGAGCGTGATACGCGGTACATATAATTTTGGAATAAGTCGGTAGGCAGAGTAAAAGAGTATAGTATTTGTTACGCTGAATCCGGGAAGAAAAGGAACTAAAGGTGTATTTGATATGCAATGGGTATACTCCTGCAAATATGTTGGTAAATCTGACACCATACCGGTCTGTGTCTGTAAACAAGGGTTTCTATATATCAAAATAACGGAATAAGTCTGTAGTTTACAAAAATGCATGCAGCAGTTGCGAACACAGTGGTGCAACATTGCTATTCAAGACGGCGTCCAAGATGGCCGCCGAAAATGATCAGAAGCTTTAACTATTGCCTACATATTCATAATGACTAAAAAATGGTAGTAGGGGAGTAACACTCTAAAAGATCCACATTCGTAAAGCCAGGACTTATTTCTTTCTAGGTTTTTAAAATCAAACGACTTCCATAGTAAAGTTTACCAAACTGTAGTAAATATACAAAACAATACGAACATTTGACCTGTTAACGCTTTGCATCTTTTACTGTCATTCTTGGGTATAACAATATTTAATAAAAAAAAAAGGTTTCAATGCCGTTCGACCACAGGCCCAGCCACATGTATGCGGACACTACTAAATAAGGGCTTTTATTATATGTTTTCCTGCGATTTATAGTGAAAAAAAATAAATTCACTGTTTTGAAATTTAAGCCTGCTCTCACTTCCAAATCACGCAAGCGCTCACAGGGCGGAGAGAGCATATCAACGACGTCATGTCGCTACGTTAGCATACAGTTTGACGCGCTTTTCTAAAAAAAAAATACAATTAACAGTAATTTTAAATAAGTTTTCGGCACATTTTGAAGAGAAATGTTTCAATGTAAAATCGTATATATTTTACCTCGTGAACACCAAAACTAATCATTTCCTTCGTCGATACGCCACTCGTGGAACAAAGCTTTAAGTACTCTCGCTGAAGTTTAATACGATCTAACACTAGAACAAACATTTATGTTTTACAGTTTATGTTTTACAGCTTTGACAAGGTTATTTTCTTAAAAGATCATATCTTAAAATAACAATGTCTGAGCTTCTACCAATAGACATGGTTTATATTTTCAAGTCTTTTACTACTAATTAAGGGACCATTTTTTGTTCGTCTGACCTAGTTATTGAAATATAAACAAATCTTTTAATAGAACGACCGACCCACACTCAGTCTTCCTTGGTCCGTTTCATGTACACTTCGTAGTTGCAAAAATCTTCAATCTAATAAATGCCACAAATTTCTTTTTTCATTTATCAATTTACGCTTGAGATATTTCCTGGTAAACCGAGTTTTCACAACGGATCTAAGAAAAACCATCTCAGTGCATTTTGTTTATAAATGGACAAACATTATTGAAACATAATGACTTAATGCCATTTGTTGTGTAAGGTACATTGACACGCAAGTAGAAAATAATTCTGTGTTTCAGTTCCAGTTCCTGACCTCTCTACTGTAACATGGAAGAAGGGAGCGGATATCAATGTTAAAGCGACTCCGGACGACAAAATCTCCTATATCTCTGGCGCAGCCCTGCTCTCTCCTGGAATCTTACTTCTGGCTGACATGCGTAACGAGAATGTCAAACTTGTAAACGTCTCCGCCCGCACCGTCACGTCCTGCCTCCGGCTGCCAGGCAAGCCCTGGGACGTGTGTATGCTCCCTGATGACCAGGCCGCAGTCACTCTCCCGTACAAGTCCACCATCCATCTGATGTCTACAAAGGAAGTACAGTTGTCGTATGGAAAGGAAATTAAAGTATCACCCGACTGTCGAGGTATTGCGTCTTACAACAACATATTATACGTTTCGTACACATCAAACCCGCGTATTGAAGTGATGACATTAGATGGTCATATTATAAGTACATTTCAAACAGATGATCGAAGACAACTTTTCAAGGAACCATTTTACCTGACTGTGTCAACTTCAACACCACCGACCCTGTACGTGTCTGACTTCGATGCCCACACCGTTCTCCAGCTGTCCCTAGACGGGAAGGTCTTGGGGGAGTACCGATACGAGCAGCTCACCCGTCCCAGAACCGTGGTGGAGGTAGGGCCCGGCCAGATGACGGAAGTACTTGGAGAGATGGACGGACTGTACAAGTCCTACTCTGTTAGCTTCTGTCCTCACACTCGTGCAATATTTGTCGGGACTTATAGTGACTCCCTGAGGGTCTTTAATGTAAACTGACCGTGTTTCTTCACAGAATCTTTTGCAGAACTTACTATGTAATAAATAAGGTTTAAACAACCGAATAGTTAATGCAATAACATTTATAGTTTAACATTAGCTTACAGATTTTATTAGTTGTTAACATGTTTAATGAAAATGAATGACCATTCTTTTTATGTTAAAATGGAAATAATGAATGCATGTGGTATCTGTTTCAGAAGTATTGTAATTATCCAGGAAACCCATCCGTGTTTAATGACATATATATATATATATATATATATATATATATATATATATATATATATATATATATATATATATATATATATATATAAAACAAAAATGCAAAATACACTTAACATGTATAATCTAAATGACTACACCAAACACTGGCAGCATTTAAACTTGCATGGTACACTCGTTTCCCCTATGTCCCCACTATGACTGCTTCAAAATATTGAACCGCTAAGTTCGTTTGCAAACAATAGTAAGTTCTTCAGAGTATGTGTCCATTCAATATATGTTTCAACTGTTACAAAAGGAGTACGGTCTTTAGAATTGCTCAACAGAAGTACCATAATAAATTCAAGGGCCGTGATTCCAGAGTGTATCGTGCAATCAAGCTGTTGATTAGTTCAATCAACCTTGTAAAAGTGTTCGGTATGAAAGTCACACATAATTAAGTTAATTAGTGAGCTAACATCAAAGTAGTGGACAACAGTATATTTTTGGAAAGAACAAATCCTTGTTTCATAGCCAAGCATTTTCTAAAGATTTTAACATACAATGAATATGAACATTATACAGTGATATTCCAACATACTAATAAATAGCAACTTTCTAGAATCAATTACGTTCTAAACATCAGAATAGTGGTGATTTTGCCAGTATAAATAGTTTATTTTTAGTGTATTTTCACTATGTTTCCGTCTATGTTCTAAAAAAGTATGGTATACGAAGACCTTACTTGAAAATACTACGGCATAGGTAAATATGACGAAGTGATTGTTCTTTTGTCAAAGATTAAATTAATAACAATATTTTACAGTAATGGGATTGAGCTTGCACGAAAACAAATACACAAAGCAGATATATGGCGGATTACAAGGGATGATTATTTTACGTATATCGTCTTCACATATGTTTGAACCTGGCCTAGGAATTTCATATTGCCAAAGCGATCCTTTGGTAAAAAGAATCCAGAACGCCCAGTGGTTTAGACAGGTACTGATCCAGAAATCGGACGGGCCGTAGCTTAGGGGCGCAACCTTTTGACGTGCACCCCTCCCTATACACCGAAAGGGCTTAAAATGATTGCATGGCACCTCCATATTTTAAATAATTTATTTTCCTAAATGGTGCATTTTGAGCGTTTTGTATGACTTTTTTTCTCCCAAGCAAACATATAAAGTAAACTTGGACGATTTAAGAGAGGTATGGGAGAGGCTTTGTACATCACGTATAATACACATTTGCCATGTTTACAATCAATTTTGAAGGTCTTGCAGGTGCCCTTTTCATAAAAAATATACGTTCAAGGGCGCTTTACAATTAAATTGTGACATATTGCAGATATGTGGAAATCGCAAAAATGACATATTTTAACGTATTAAACAAATTCAAGTGAAACTCAAATCTTGTAAAAAAAACAGCAAAAAAACACACACACACATATAATGACTTAAAATGCTACATGCCAATAAGCATAAAAAAATGAAATGAAATAAGAATAACAAATCAAAAACATGAAAAACAAATATGTATATAGTTACTGTAGTTCTGCCTCGTAAACGCTAGGAGGGGTAAAAAACAGTCACAGTTGTTATCTATACGTTGTAGGATGTTTTGAAAAGGTGTGATTTGAGAGTGATGAATCTTTTCTGAGATTGTCCGGGAGAGAATTCCATAGTTTTGCGGCGGCAACTTTAAAACTCATATCACCGTAAGAGACCAGTTTTCGTAATAAGACGTGCAGCTGTGTTTTGAACAGTTTGCAGTTTGCTCGTTGTTGATTTTGGCACGCCATACAATATAGCATTGCAGTAACCTAATCGTGATGTCACTAGCTGTCTTGGTAGCATCAGTTGTCAAATATGGCTGAATGTGACCAATCAGTCGTATGTGGCCGTAGCATGTTCGAGTCACCGAATAAACGAGATGGTTCATGTGCATGTTCGAATAAAGCGTAACACTAAGGTTTTGAACAGTTTTTGATTGTTTTATGCTTAAATCGCCAATTTCCAGTTCTAGATTTTCAACAAGTTTGGAGGGTTTTTGACTTGAAAAATAATAATTCCGTTTTGTCTGCATTCAATTTTAACATGTTTGAATTCACCCATGAGATGATTTCTTTTAGGCATTGTTCAACTTGCGTGATTGTGACTACCTTTGATGCTTGGTCAGCTGGTTTAAACGAAAGATAGAGTTGGGAGTCGTCTGCATAAAAATAGTGGTTAAGACCATGTTTTTTACGGATATATCCTACTGGCTTAGTGTACATCGTGTAGAATTTTGGGCCCAGTACCGATCCTTGAGGAACACTGAATTTCATAAGGACAGGTTCAGAGAGTTTGCCGTCGATGCATACCGTTTGATAGCGGTCTGTTAGGTATGATGCGATCCATTGACGAGGTTTATCAGCAAATCCAAAGTCAAATTCGAGTTTTTGAAGAAGGGCGTTATGGTCAATGGTGTCAAATGCAGCCGACAGGTCCAGCATCACGAGTACTGTGACATCACCTGTCTATAGTCTGGAGTACCTTTCCCTAACTTTATCGTTATCGGGTCAGGCAAAGGTCAATAATGGCTGCGCCCAGTGGACACTACCATTTATTTTACTTTTGTTCATTACGTTAATATAACAACGGCATTTGAACACTCTTAATATGTAGAATATAATGGTACGCTCGATTTTTGGTGATCTCATGTCTGGAAAGAAATATTTTGACTCAAGTGAAGTTTACGTAATTCGGATGTTGTGTATTTTCGGATGTTCGTCAATGGGAATATATACAAGTAAATATAATTATAACACTGTATTCATTGCATGATTTGTTTGGTTGCATAAAAATTAAATGTTTTATGTTTCAGATTTCCCAGTTCTGATGTTCGCAGAAGTTTGCTGCTCAACGACTCACATCACCTGATTTAAACATTCTTATTGACAACTGTGTCAGTTTATTTCCATTTGTCATAAGAGATTCTTTCTTTGTGTGTAAGCTTTCACCATAGTGTAAAATGGATGTCATAATACAGTAAGTTTTAAAAGAATTTCAGTCACAATTGGGTCTTATAAGTTCTCCGCTTAATAACATTAGAAGCCTTTTCCAATTATTTACAAGTTAGGTCAAAATGTGTTGTGTCATTATATCTTGGACAAGTTTATAAACCATCGATATCCAATTACTATATCAGACTATCACTCTAGAGATATGACCCTTAAATTGGAAAAAACTCAGTGTCCGCTCTCTGAATTTTGCTTAGCGTACAACCACTAAACACCAAACCGGATGTCCTAAAATGAGGACGGGCATATTTTGTGACAGTGACAGTTAGCATCTTTTTATTTTCATATTTCTGCACCAGTTTGAACAAGTTGGTGTGCATTCCTTTACATATGCTGGTCATTCGGTCAGTAGACCAATGCTTGTGAGGCTGAAACTATAAATGCTGAAGCCTAACTTGTGCGTGCGTGTATTTCTTTAGACCTTTTGGTCAAGGATATCCAATGAAAGTGCAAGCACTTATTTCCAACGGGGTCCTGCGTTTTTGCTTAAGTGACAGCACGCTGAAGAGAGTGGTTGGATACAAGGAAGTCTGGGTGCTATACCCTAGTTCTTTTTCGAAGAGACCCCTTGGTTCTTTTACGTGCTCGGATTAAAGCACCGGTACACGGGGTACAACTTCATGGGTTAAACCAGTTCACCACTTTTCCAAGCACTACTATTAAATGCCGAGCGCCAGACAAGGAAGCCTCTTGTTCCAACTTTTAACGTCTTTTAAAATGATGTGGCCAGGGATCGAACCCATATCCTCCCGCTCCGTTGGTGGATCCTTAACCACTAGGCCACCGAGGATGGCTGAAAAAATAACTACCTTTACCAAACAACAAGACTAAACAAGGATTCAGGCTTGTATTGACAACAAGACTTAACAAGGATTCAGGCTTGTATTGACAACAAGACTTAACAAGGATTCAGGCTTGTGTTGACAACAAGACTAAACAAGGATTCAGGCTTGTTTTGACAACAAGACTCAACAAGGATTCAGGCTTGTACTGACAAAAAAAACTAAACAAGGATTCAGGCTTGTATTGACAACAAGACTTAACAAGGATTCAGGCTTGTATTGACAACAAGACTAAACAAGGATTCAGGCTTGTATTGACAACAAGACTAAACAAGGATTCAGGCTTGTATTGACAACAAGACTTAACAAGGATTCAGGCTTGTATTGACAACAAGACTTAACAAGGATTCAGGCTTGTGTTGACAACAAGACTAAACAAATATTCAGGCTTATATTGACAAAAAACTAAACAAGGATTCAGGCTTGTATTGACAAAAAAACTAAACAAGGATTCAGGCTTGTATTGACAACAAGACTAAACAAGGATTCAGGCTTGTATTGACAACAAGACTAAACAAGGATTCAGGCTTGTATTGACAACAAGACTAAACAAGGATTCAGGCTTGTATTGACAACAAGACTGAACAAAAATTCAGGCTTGTATTGACAACAAGACTTAACAAGGATTCAGGCTTGTATTGACAACAAGACTAAACAAGGATTCAGGCTTGTATTGACAACAAGACTAAACAAGGATTCAGGCTTGTATTGACAACAAGACTAAACAAGGATTCAGGCTTGTATTGACAACAAGACTTAACAAGGATTCAGGCTTGTGTTGACAACAAGACTAAACAAATATTCAGGCTTATATTGACAAAAAAACTAAACAAGGATTCAGGCTTGTATTGACAAAAAAACTAAACAAGGATTCAGGCTTGTATTGACAACAAAACTAAACAAGGATTCAGACTTGTATTGACAACAAAACTAAACAAGGATTCAGGCTTGTATTGACAACAAGACTAAACAAGGATTCAGGCTTGTATTGACAACAAGACTAAACAAAAATTCAGGCTTGTCTTGACAACAAGACTAAACAAGGATTCAGGCTTGTATTGACAACAAGACTAAACAAATATTCAGGCTTGTATTGACAAAAAGACTAAACAAGGATTCAGGGTTGTATTGACAACAAGACTAAACAAGGATTCAGGCTTGTATTGACAACAAGACTTAACAAGGATTCAGACTTGTATTGACAACAACACTTAACAAGGATTCAGACTTGTATTGACAACATTTTTACATTGTAAGATTAATTGATTGAATCTGTGTCTTTATGCCTCCTCGGCCACATTGGTTGTCCCATGGTTCTCTGGATGTGAAGGTCGTCAAACATTTTATCCTAGATCGGAATGGTGTTAGCCTCACTGACTGAGCTCTCAGAACTTTTACACGAGTGAACTGAAACTAAAATAGCTTTAAATCTTAAACATATATTTAATATTTATTAATCCCGATAACTGTTTCAATAAAGTTTTTTCTCAGAACTACCCCAACTGGTACTTATCTTAATATCTAAAGATAAAATCATAACATGATTTGCTGAGCGGATTGGTGTGATAAAAAGTTTTGTGTTGCCAATAAAACCTCGAGTGACAATATTTCTGCCAACACCAAACTGGTTACGAAATTGAAGAAAGAAAATAATTATATCATTTGTACTGATTTCAATTCTTTAAAGATCTGCTTTATAAGGAGATTAAAATCAGTAAATGTAGAAAGAAATTTTCCAATGTTCTTGAAAATAAAACAAGAAAAGTACACTAAATCATCTTGTGCTTAAAATCGGTTAAGAGGGCATTACGACACTAGAAAGTTCTATTCACGATTCCTTCTGTATCTCGATGTACTCCATAACGAAAAGTCGCAAGACATACAGATTTATGTGTGTCACGATGGTCAGGAATGTGTAACAGCATCACCTGATTTTTGGGTTTTGCCAGACGAGCTATCCCAACGAATGCACCAGCCATTACTAGTTAAACCCTTGATCTCTCACTATCTGTACGCATTTTACTCATCACTATTATCATCATCTTTTTTACCAATATTGATATAAATAAGGTTTCAATACATATTATTACCTCATCCAGTCCCGCTATGAGCCATCGCTTCATTGGTGTTTTGTCATCAGTAGCCAACTCCACTGCAAGGGGCATCTCTTCGGGTGGATGGTTGGACCCTTCTGGTACAGTGGACGCTGAAACATTTGAATAGAAGCAACACCACATGTTCCCATATAAAGTCTATATATGATTAAATCAAGTACAATATTAATAATACAAACAAATATTACACAAATGAATACAAGTGCTTATAAACTTGTATTATCCATAAGAATAAAAAGAAATCAGGTTTTCTTAAGACTTTCCATGTGATAAATATATCATTAATAACATTCAATCTAAATAGCCCGAAGAACCATCCAATATACAATACTATATTTATTGAAATACACGGAACCTAAATAAACATTTTCTACTACTCGGGTTCGGTTTAAGAGATCTTGGGAACAATGCTGGTGCCTTTTAACATGTTCACTGTAAGATTTCAAAAACCAACAGAAAATGCCTATTCATTTATGTGTGTATGTTTAAAAAAGATAATTTGACTTTTTGATTGCAACAGATTTTCGGACTTTAAACAATTATGAAAAAGCGAGCAAAATGAAACATAACTTTGTTGATGGTGTTGTCCACAGCAGCAGAGGAAGCGAACTCCAGTGCTGGTAAAGCCGCATCCCGTCAACCTAAGTAAATTAGATTAATTAAATTTGAATGGGCAAAACTTGAAAAGTATAAACGGATCGCTTCATCAGCCCGTTTACAATGTGAATATCTTGAATGCCAAAGTTAGCAATAATCTTCTTCTTCTTCCCTTTATCGATCAATGTTTTCATATGTCACAATCATCCTCTGTAATAAACATCCTCATCCTCATCATCATCAACATCAGCAGCAGCAGCAGCAGTATAATCATCATCTTCATCATCTATATCATCTTCATCATCATCTTCATCTTCTTCATCATCATCATCAGCAACAGCAGCACCACCACCATCTTCATCATCACCAGCAGCACCAGTGCATAAGCATTATTCTTGTTTTTCATCCTCATCTCCATCCTTATCTTCACCCGCCTCATCATCATCATTCTCCGAATGCAAGACCATAATCACCAGCCATTACTAGTTAAACCCTTGATCTCTCACTATCTGTACGCATTTTACTCATCACTATTATCATCATCTTTTTTACCAATATTGATATAAATAAGGTTTCAATACCTATTCTTACCTCATCCAGTCCCGCTATGAGCCATCGCCTCATTGGTGTGTTGTCATCAGTAGCCAACTCCACTGCAAGGGGCATCTCTTCGGGTGGATGGTTGGACCCTTCTGGTACAGTGGACGCTGAAACATTTGAACAGAAGCAGCACCACATGTGCCTAGATAAAGTCTATATATGATTAAATCAAGTACAATATTAATAATACAAACAAATATTAAACAAATGAATACAGTGCTTATAAACTTGTATTATCAATAAGAATAAAAAGAAATCAGGTTTTCTTAAGACTTTCCATGTGATGAATATATCATTAATAACATTCAATCTAAAAAGCCCGAAGACCCATCCAATATACAATACTATATTTATTGAAATACACGAAAACTAAATAAACATTTTCTACTACTCGGGTTCGGTTTAAGAGATCTTGGGAACAATGCTGGTGCCTTTTAACATGTTCACTGTAAGATTTCAAAAACCAACAGAAAATGCCTATTCATTTATGTGTATATGTTTAAAAAAGATAATTTGACTTTTTGATTGCAACAGATTTTCGGACTTTAAACAATTATGAAAAAGCGAGCAAAATGAAACATAACTTTGTTGATGGTGTTGTCTACAGCAGCATAGGAAGCGAACTCCAGTGCTGGTAAAGCCGCATCCCGTCAACCTGAGTAAATTAGATTAATTAAATTTGAATGGGCAAAACTTGAAAAGTATAAACGGATCGCTTCATCAGCCTGTTTACAATGTGAATATCTTGAATGCCAAAGTTAGCAATAATCTTCTTCTTCTTCCCTTTATCGATCAATGTTTTCATATGTCACAATCATCCTCTGTAATAAACATCCTCATCCTCATCATCATCAACATCAGCAGCAGCAGCAGCAGTATAATCATCATCTTCATCATCTATATCATCTTCATCATCATCTTCATCTTCTTCATCATCATCATCAGCAACAGCAGCACCACCACCATCTTCATCATCACCAGCAGCACCAGTGCATAAGCATTATTCTTGTTTTTCATCCTCATCTCCATCCTTATCTTCACCCGCCTCATCATCATCATTCTCCGAATGCAAGACCATAATCACCAGCCATTACTAGTTAAACCCTTGATCTCTCACTATCTGTACGCATTTTACTCATCACTATTATCATCATCTTTTTTACCAATATTGATATAAATAAGGTTTCAATACCTATTCTTACCTCATCCAGTCCCGCTATGAGCCATCGCCTCATTGGTGTGTTGTCATCAGTAGCCAACTCCACTGCAAGGGGCATCTCTTCGGGTGGATGGTTGGACCCTTCTGGTACAGTGGACGCTGAAACATTTGAACAGAAGCAGCACCACATGTGCCTAGATAAAGTCTATATATGATTAAATCAAGTACAATATTAATAATACAAACAAATATTAAACAAATGAATACAGTGCTTATAAACTTGTATTATCAATAAGAATAAAAAGAAATCAGGTTTTCTTAAGACTTTCCATGTGATGAATATATCATTAATAACATTCAATCTAAAAAGCCCGAAGACCCATCCAATATACAATACTATATTTATTGAAATACACGAAAACTAAATAAACATTTTCTACTACTCGGGTTCGGTTTAAGAGATCTTGGGAACAATGCTGGTGCCTTTTAACATGTTCACTGTAAGATTTCAAAAACCAACAGAAAATGCCTATTCATTTATGTGTATATGTTTAAAAAAGATAATTTGACTTTTTGATTGCAACAGATTTTCGGACTTTAAACAATTATGAAAAAGCGAGCAAAATGAAACATAACTTTGTTGATGGTGTTGTCTACAGCAGCATAGGAAGCGAACTCCAGTGCTGGTAAAGCCGCATCCCGTCAACCTGAGTAAATTAGATTAATTAAATTTGAATGGGCAAAACTTGAAAAGTATGAACGGATCGCTTCATCAGCCTGTTTTGCAATGTGAATATCTTGAATGCCAAAGTTAGCAATAATCTTCTTCGTCTTCTTCTTCTTCTTCTTCTTCTTCTTCTTCTTCTTCTTCTTCTTCTTCTTCTTCTTCTTCTTCTTCCCTTTATCGATCAATGTTTTCATATGTCGTAATCATCCTCTGTAATAATCATCCTTATCCTCATCATCATCAATAACAGCAGCAGCAGCAACGGCAGCAGCAGCAACAAGAGTATCATCATCAGCTTCATCATTTATATCATCTTCATCATCATCTTCATCTTCTTCATCATCATCAGCAGCAGCACCAGCAGCAACATCACCACCACTACCG
Source organism: Mya arenaria (assembly GCF_026914265.1). Taxonomy (NCBI): domain Eukaryota; kingdom Metazoa; phylum Mollusca; class Bivalvia; order Myida; family Myidae; genus Mya; species Mya arenaria. Next base: position 40,373,857 of record NC_069129.1, read on the forward strand.
CCACCACCATCTTCATCATCACCAGCGCCACCAGTGCATAAGCATTATTCTTGTTTTTCATCCTTATCCCCATCCTTATCTTTAACCGCCTCCTCATCATCATTCTCCGAATGCAAGACCATAATCACCAGCCATTACTAGTTAAACCCTTGATCTCTCACTATCTGTATGCATTTTACTCATCACTATTATCATTATCTTTTTTACCAATATTGATATAAATAAGGTTTCAATACCTATTCTTACCTCATCCAGTCCCGCTATGAGCCATCGCCTTATTGGTGTGTTGTCATCAGTAGCCAACTCCACTGCAAGGGGCATCTCTTCGGGTGGATGGTTGGACCCTTCTGGTACAGTGGACGCTGAAACATTTGAACAGAAGCAGCACCACATGTGCCTAGATAAAGTCTATATATGATTAAATCAAGTACAATAGTAATAATACAAACAAATATTAAACAAATGAATACAAGTGCTTATAAACTTGTATTATCCATAAGAATAAAAAGAAATCAGGTTTTCTTAAGACTTTCCATGTGATGAATATATCATTAATAACATTCAATCTAAAAAGCCCGAAGACCCATCCAATATACAATACTATATTTATTGAAATACACGAAAACTAAATAAACATTTTCTACTACTCGGGTTCGGTTTAAGAGATCTTGGGAACAATGCTGGTGCCTTTTAACATGTTCACTGTAAGATTTCAAAAACCAACAGAAAATGCCTATCCATTTATGTGTATATGTTTAAAAAAGATAATTTGACTTTTTGATAGCAACAGATTTTCGGACTTTCAATAAATTATGAAAAAGCGAGCAAAATGAAACATAACTTTGTTGATGGTGTTGTCTACAGCAGCAGAGGAAGCGAACTCCAGTGCTGGTAAAGCCGCATCCCGTCAACCTGAGTAAATTAGAGTAATTAAATTTGAATGGGCAAAACTTGAAAAGTATGAACGGATCGCTTCATCAGCCTGTTTTGCAATGTGAATATCTTGAATGCCAAAGTAAGCAATAATCTTCTTCTTCTTCTTCTTCTTCTTCTTCTTCTTCTTCTCCTTCTTCTTTTTCTTCTTCTTCTTCTTCTTCTTCTTCTTCTTCTTCTTCTTCTTCTTCTTCTTCTTCTTCTTCTTCTTCTTCTTCTTCTTCTTCCCTTTATCGATCAATGTTTTCATATGTCACAATCATACTCTGTAATAATCATCCTTATCCTCATCATCATCAATAACAGCAGCAGCAGCAGCAGCAACGGCAGCAGCAGCAGCAACAACAACAGTATCATCATCATCTTCATCATTTATATCATCTTCATCATCATCTTCATCTTCTTCATCATCAGCAGCAGTACCAGCAGCAACATCACCACCACTACCGCCACCACCATCTTCATCATCACCAGCGCCACCAGTGCATAAGCATTATTCTTGTTTTTCATCCTCATCCCCATCCTTATCTTCAACCGCCTCATCATCATCATTCTCCGAATGCAAGACCATAATCACCAGCCATTACTAGTTAAACCCTTGATCTCTCACTATCTGTATGCATTTTACTCATCACTATTATCATTATCTTTTTTACAAATATTGATATAAATAAGGTTTCAATACCTATTCTTACCTCATCCAGTCCCGCTATGAGCCATCGCCTCATTGGTGTGTTGTCATCAGTAGCCAACTCCACTGCAAGGGGCATCTCTTCGGGTGGATGGTTGGACCCTTCTGGTACAGTTGACGCTGAAACATTTGAACAGAAGCAGCACCACATGTGCCTAGATAGACTCTATATATGATTAAATCAAGTACAATAGTAATAATACAAACAAATATTAAACAAATGAATACAAGTGCTTATAAACTTGTATTATCCATAAGAATAAAAAGAAATCAGGTTTTCTTAAGACTTTCCATGTGATGAATATATCATTAATAACATTCAATCTAAAAAGCCCGAAGACCCATCCAATATACGATACTATATTTATTGAAATACACGAAAACTAAATAAACATTTTCTACTACTCGGGTTCGGTTTAAGAGATCTTGGGAACAATGCTGGTGCCTTTTAACATGTTCACTGTAAGATTTCAAAAACCAACAGAAAATGCCTATCCATTTATGTGTATATGTTTAAAAAAGATAATTTGACTTTTTGATAGCAACAGATTTTCGGACTTTCAATAAATTATGAAAAAGCGAGCAAAATGAAACATAACTTTGTTGATGGTGTTGTCTACAGCAGCAGAGGAAGCGAACTCCAGTGCTGGTAAAGCCGCATCCCGTCAACCTGAGTAAATAAGAGTAATTAAATTTGAATGGGCAAAACTTGAAAAGTATGAACGGATCGCTTCATCAGCCTGTTTTGCAATGTGAATATCTTGAATGCCAAAGTAAGCAATAATCTTCTTCATCTTCTTCTTTTTCTTCTTCTTCTTCTTCTTCTTCTTCTTCTTCTTCTTCTTCTTCTTCTTCTTCTTCTTCTTCTTCTTCTTCTTCCCTTTATCGATCAATGTTTTCATATGTCACAATCATCCTCTGTAATAATCATCCTTATCCTCATCATCATCAATAACAGCAGCAGCAGCAGCAGCAACGGCAGCAGCAGCAGCAACAACAACAACAGTATCATCATCATCTTCATCATTTATATCATCTTCATCATCATCTTCATCTTCTTCATCATCAGCAGCAGCACCAGCAGCAACATCACCACCACTACCGCCACCACCATCTTCATCATCACCAGCGCCACCAGTGCATAAGCATTATTCTTGTTTTTCATCCTCATCCCCATCCTTATCTTCAACCGCCTCCTCCTCATCATTCTCCGAATGCAAGACCATAATCACCAGCCATTACTAGTTAAACCCTTGATCTCTCACTATCTGTATGCATTTTACTCATCACTATTATCATTATCTTTTTTACAAATATTGATATAAATAAGGTTTCAATACCTATTCTTACCTCATCCAGTCCCGCTATGAGCCATCGCCTCATTGGTGTGTTGTCATCAGTAGCCAACTCCACTGCAAGGGGCATCTCTTCGGGTGGATGGTTGGACCCTTCTGGTACAGTGGACGCTGAAACATTTGAACAGAAGCAGCCCCACATGTGCCTAGATAGACTCTATATATGATTAAATCAAGTACAATAGTAATAATACAAACAAATATTAAACAAATGAATACAAGTGCTTATAAACTTGTATTATCCATAAGAATAAAAAGAAATCAGGTTTTCTTAAGACTTTCCATGTGATGAATATATCATTAATAACATTCAATCTAAAAAGCCCGAAGACCCATCCAATATACGATACTATATTTATTGAAATACACGGAAACTAAATAAACATTTTCTACTACTCGGGTTCGGTTTAAGAGATCTTGGGAACAATGCTGGTGCCTTTTAACATGTTCACTGTAAGATTTCAAAAACCAACAGAAAATGCCTATCCATTTATGTGTATATGTTTAAAAAAGATAATTTGACTTTTTGATAGCAACAGATTTTCGGACTTTCAATAAATTATGAAAAAGCGAGCAAAATGAAACATAACTTTGTTGATGGTGTTGTCTACAGCAGCAGAGGAAGCGAACTCCAGTGCTGGTAAAGCCGCATCCCGTCAACCTGAGTAAATTAGAGTAATTAAATTTGAATGGGCAAAACTTGAAAAGTATGAACGGATCGCTTCATCAGCCTGTTTTGCAATGTGAATATCTTGAATGCCAAAGTAAGCAATAATCTTCTTCTTCTTCTTCTTCTTCTTCTAGACCATAATCACCAGCCATTACTAGTTAAACCCTTGATCTCTCACTATCTGTATGCATTTTACTCATCACTATTATCATTATCTGTTTTACAAATATTGATATAAATAAGGTTTCAATACCTATTCTTACCTCATCCAGTCCCGCTATGAGCCATCGCCTCATTGGTGTGTTGTCATCAGTAGCCAACTCCACTGCAAGGGGCATCTCTTCGGGTGGATGGTTGGACCCTTCTGGTACAGTGGACGCTGAAACATTTGAACAGGAGCAGCACCACATGTGCCTAGATAAAGTCTATATATGATTAAATCAAGTACAATAGTAATAATACAAACAAATATTAAACAAATGAATACAAGTGCTTATAAACTTGTATTATCCATAAGAATAAAAAGAAATCAGGTTTTCTTAAGACTTTCCATGTGATGAATATATCATTAATAACATTCAATCTAAAAAGCCCGAAGACCCATCCAATATACAATACTATACTTATTGAAATACACGGAAACTAAATAAACATTTTCTACTACTCGGGTTCGGTTTAAGAGATCTTGGGAACAATGCTGGTGCCTTTTAACATGTTCACTGTAAGATTTAAAAAACCAACAGAAAATGCCTATCCATTTATGTGTATATGTTTATAAAAGATAATTTGACTTTTTGATAGCAACAGATTTTCGGACTTTCAATAAATTATGAAAAAGCGAGCAAAATGAAACATAACTTTGTTGATGGTGTTGTCTACAGCAGCAGAGGAAGCGAACTCCAGTGCTGGTAAAGCCGCATCCCGTCAACCTGAGTAAATTAGAGTAATTAAATTTGAATGGGCAAAACTTGAAAAGTATGAACGGATCGCTTCATCAGACTGTTTTGCAATGTGAATATCTTGAATGCCAAAGTAAGCAATAATCTTCTTCATCTTCTTCTTCTTCTTCTTCTTCTTCTTCTTCTTCTTCTTCTTCTTCTTCTTCTTCTTCTTCCCTTTATCGATCAATGTTTTCATATGTCACAATCATCCTCTGTAATAATCATCCTTATCCTCATCATCATCAATAACAGCAGCAGCAGCAGCAGCAACAACAACAGTATCATCATCATCTTCATCATTTATATCATCTTCATCATCATCTTCATCTTCTTCATCATCATCAGCAGCACAAGCAGCAACATCACCACCACTACCGCCACCACCATCTTCATCATCACCAGCGCCACCAGTGCATAAGCATTATTCTTGTTTTTCATCCTCATTCCCATCCTTATCTTCAACCGCCTCCTCCTCATCATTCTCCGAATGCAAGACCATAATCACCAGCCATTACTAGTTAAACCCTTGATCTCTCACTATCTGTATGCATTTTACTCATCACTATTATCATTATCTTTTTTTACAAATATTGATATAAATAAGGTTTCATTACCTATTCTTACCTCATCCAGTCCCGCTATGAGCCATCGCCTCATTGGTGTGTTGTCATCAGTAGCCAACTCCACTGCAAGGGGCATCTCTTCGGGTGGATGGTTGGACCCTTCTGGTACAGTGGACGCTGAAACATTTGAACAGAAGCAGCACCACGTGTGCCTAGATAAAGTCTATATATGATTAAATCAAGTACAATAGTAATAATACAAACAAATATTAAACAAATGAATACAAGTGCTTATAAACTTGTATTATCCATAAGAATAAAAAGAAATCAGGTTTTCTTAAGACTTTCCATGTGATGAATATATCATTAATAACATTCAATCTAAAAAGCCCGAAGACCCATCCAATATACAATACTATATTTATTGAAATACACGGAAATAAATAAACATTTTCTACTACTCGGGTTCGGTTTAAGAGATCTTGGGAACAATGCTGGTGCCTTTTAACATGTTCACTGTAAGATTTCAAAAACCAACAGAAAATGCCTATCTATTTATGTGTATATGTTTAAAAAAGATAATTTGACTTTTTGATAGCAACAGATTTTCGGACTTTCAATAAATTATGAAAAAGCGAGCAAACTGAAACATAACTTTGTTGATGGTGTTGTCTACAGCAGCAGAGGAAGCGAACTCCAGTGCTGGTAAAGCCACATCCCGTCAACCTGAGTAAATTAGAGTATTTAAATTTGAATGGGCAAAACTTGAAAAGTATGAACGGATCGCTTCATCAGCCTGTTTTGCAATGTGAATATCTTGAATGCCAAAGTAAGCAATAATCTTCTTCTTCTTCTTCTTCTTCTTCTTCTTCTTCTTCTTCTTCTTCTTCTTCTTCTTCTTCTTCCCTTTATCGATCAATGTTTTCATATGTCACAATCATCCTCTGTAATAATCATCCTTATCCTCATCATCATCAATAACAGCAGCAGCAGCAGCAGCAACGGCAGCAGCAGCAGCAACAACAACAGTATCATCATCATCTTCATCATTTATATGATCTTCATCATCATCTTCATCTTCTTCATCATCAGCAGCAGCACCAGCAGCAACATCACCACCACTACCGCCACCACCATCTTCATCATCACCAGCGCCACCAGTGCATAAGCATTATTCTTGTTTTTCATCCTCATCCCCATCCTTATCTTCAACCGCCTCCTCCTCATCATTCTCCGAATGCAAGACCATAATCACCAGCCATTACTAGTTAAACCCTTGATCTCTCACTATCTGTATGCATTTTACTCATCACTATTATCATTATCTTTTTTACAAATATTGATATAAATAAGGTTTCAATACCTATTCTTACCTCATCCAGTCCCGCTATGAGCCATCGCCTCATTGGTGTGTTGTCATCAGTAGCCAACTCCACTGCAAGGGGCATCTCTTCGGGTGGATGGTTGGACCCTTCTGGTACAGTGGACGCTGAAACATTTGAACAGAAGCAGCACCACATGTGCCTAGATAGACTCTATATATGATTAAATCAAGTACAATAGTAATAATACAAACAAATATTAAACAAATGAATACAAGTGCTTATAAACTTGTATTATCCATAAGAATAAAAAGAAATCAGGTTTTCTTAAGACTTTCCATGTGATGAATATATCATTAATAACATTCAATCTAAAAAGCCCGAAGACCCATCCAATATACAATACTATACTTATTGAAATACACGGAAACTAAATAAACATTTTCTACTACTCGGGTTCGGTTTAAGAGATCTTGGGAACAATGCTGGTGCCTTTTAACATGTTCACTGTAAGATTTAAAAAACCAACAGAAAATGCCTATCCATTTATGTGTATATGTTTATAAAAGATAATTTGACTTTTTGATAGCAACAGATTTTCGGACTTTCAATAAATTATGAAAAAGCGAGCAAAATGAAACATAACTTTGTTGATGGTGTTGTCTACAGCAGCAGAGGAAGCGAACTCCAGTGCTGGTAAAGCCGCATCCCGTCAACCTGAGTAAATTAGAGTAATTAAATTTGAATGGGCAAAACTTGAAAAGTATGAACGGATCGCTTCATCAGACTGTTTTGCAATGTGAATATCTTGAATGCCAAAGTAAGCAATAATCTTCTTCTTCTTCTTCTTCTTCTTCTTCTTCTTCTTCTTCTTCTTCTTCTTCTTCCCTTTATCGATCAATGTTTTCATATGTCACAATCATCCTCTGTAATAATCATCCTTATCCTCATCATCATCAATAACAGCAGCAGCAGCAGCAGCAACAACAACAGTATCATCATCATCTTCATCATTTATATCATCTTCATCATCATCTTCATCTTCTTCATCATCATCATCAGCAGCACAAGCAGCAACATCACCACCACTACCGCCACCACCATCTTCATCATCACCAGCGCCACCAGTGCATAAGCATTATTCTTGTTTTTCATCCTCATTCCCATCCTTATCTTCAACCGCCTCCTCCTCATCATTCTCCGAATGCAAGACCATAATCACCAGCCATTACTAGTTAAACCCTTGATCTCTCACTATCTGTATGCATTTTACTCATCACTATTATCATTATCTTTTTTTACAAATATTGATATAAATAAGGTTTCATTACCTATTCTTACCTCATCCAGTCCCGCTATGAGCCATCGCCTCATTGGTGTGTTGTCATCAGTAGCCAACTCCACTGCAAGGGGCATCTCTTCGGGTGGATGGTTGGACCCTTCTGGTACAGTGGACGCTGAAACATTTGAACAGAAGCAGCACCACGTGTGCCTAGATAAAGTCTATATATGATTAAATCAAGTACAATAGTAATAATACAAACAAATATTAAACAAATGAATACAAGTGCTTATAAACTTGTATTATCCATAAGAATAAAAAGAAATCAGGTTTTCTTAAGACTTTCCATGTGATGAATATATCATTAATAACATTCAATCTAAAAAGCCCGAAGACCCATCCAATATACAATACTATATTTATTGAAATACACGGAAATAAATAAACATTTTCTACTACTCGGGTTCGGTTTAAGAGATCTTGGGAACAATGCTGGTGCCTTTTAACATGTTCACTGTAAGATTTCAAAAACCAACAGAAAATGCCTATCTATTTATGTGTATATGTTTAAAAAAGATAATTTGACTTTTTGATAGCAACAGATTTTCGGACTTTCAATAAATTATGAAAAAGCGAGCAAACTGAAACATAACTTTGTTGATGGTGTTGTCTACAGCAGCAGAGGAAGCGAACTCCAGTGCTGGTAAAGCCACATCCCGTCAACCTGAGTAAATTAGAGTATTTAAATTTGAATGGGCAAAACTTGAAAAGTATGAACGGATCGCTTCATCAGCCTGTTTTGCAATGTGAATATCTTGAATGCCAAAGTAAGCAATAATCTTCTTCTTCTTCTTCTTCTTCTTCTTCTTCTTCTTCTTCTTCTTCTTCTTCTTCTTCTTCTTCTTCCCTTTATCGATCAATGTTTTCATATGTCACAATCATCCTCTGTAATAATCATCCTTATCCTCATCATCATCAATAACAGCAGCAGCAGCAGCAGCAACGGCAGCAGCAGCAACAACAACAGTATCATCATCATCTTCATCATTTATATCATCTTCATCATCATCTTCATCTTCTTCATCATCATCAGCAGCACCAGCAGCAACATCACCACCACTACCGCCACCACCATCTTCATCATCACCAGCGCCACCAGTGCATAAGCATTATTCTTGTTTTTCATCCTCATCCCCATCCTTATCTTCAACCGCCTCCTCCTCATCATTCTCCGAATGCAAGACCATAATCACCAGTCATTACTAGTTAAACCCTTGATCTCTCACTATCTGTATGCATTTTACTCATCACTATTATCATTATCTTTTTTACAAATATTGATATAAATAAGGTTTCAATACCTATTCTTACCTCATCCAGTCCCGCTATGAGCCATCGCCTCATTGGTGTGTTGTCATCAGTAGCCAACTCCACTGCAAGGGGCATCTCTTCGGGTGGATGGTTGGACCCTTCTGGTACAGTGGACGCTGAAACATTTGAACAGAAGCAGCACCACATGTGCCTAGATAAAGTCTATATATGATTAAATCAAGTACAATAGTAATGATACAAACAAATATTAAACAAATGAATACAAGTGCTTATAAACTTGTATTATCCATAAGAATAAAAAGAAATCAGGTTTTCTTAAGACTTTCCATGTGATGAATATATCATTAATAACATTCAATCTAAAAAGCCCGAAGACCCATCCAATATACAATACTATATTTATTGAAATACACGGAAACTAAATAAACATTTTCTACTACTCGGGTTCGGTTTAAGAGATCTTGGGAACAATGCTGGTGCCTTTTAACATGTTCACTGTAAGATTTCAAAACCAACAGAAAATGCCTATCCATTTATGTGTATATGTTTAAAAAAGATAATTTGACTTTTTGATAGCAACAGATTTTCGGACTTTCAATAAATTATGAAAAAGCGAGCAAAATGAAACATAACTTTGTTGATGGTGTTGTCTACAGCAGCAGAGGAAGCGAACTCCAGTGCTGGTAAAGCCACATCCTGTCAACCTGAGTAAATTAGAGTAATTAAATTTGAATGGGCAAAACTTGAAAAGTATGAACGGATCGCTTCATCAGCCTGTTTTGCAATGTGAATATCTTGAATGCCAAAGTAAGCAATAATCTTCTTCTTCTTCTTCTTCTTCTTCTTCTTCTTCTTCTTCTTCTTCTTCTTCCCTTTATCGATCAATGTTTTCATATGTCACAATCATCCTCTGTAATAATCATCCTTATCCTCATCATCATCAATAACAGCAGCAGCAGCAGCAGCAGCAACGGCAGCAGCTGCAACAACAACAATATCATCATCATCTCCATCATTTATATCATCTTCATCATCATCTTCTTCATCATCATCAGCAGCACCAGCAGCAACATCATCACCACTACCGCCACCACCATCTTCATCATCACCAGCGCCACCAGTGCATAAGCATTATTCTTGTTTTTCATCCTCATTCCCATCCTTATCTTCAACCGCCTCCTCATCATCATTCTCCGAATGCAAGACCATAATCACCAGCCATTACTAGTTAAACCCTTGATCTCTCACTATCTGTATGCATTTTACTCATCACTATTATCATGATCTTTTTTACAAATATTGATATAAATAAGGTTTCAATACCTATTCTTACCTCATCCAGTCCCGCTATGAGCCATCGCCTCATTGGTGTGTTGTCATCAGTAGCCAACTCCACTGCAAGGGGCATCTCTTCGGGTGGATGGTTGGACCCTTCTGGTACAGTGGACGCTGAAACATTTGAACAGAAGCAGCACCACATGTGCCTAGATAAAGTCTATATATGATTAAATCAAGTACAATAGTAATAATACAAACAAATATTAAACATATGAATACAAGTGCTTATAAACTTGTATTATCCATAAGAATAAAAAGAAATCAGGTTTTCTTAAGACTTTCCATGTGATGAATATATCATTAATAACATTCAATCTAAAAAGCCCGAAGACCCATCCAATATACAATACTATATTTATTGAAATACACGGAAACTAAATAAACATTTTCTACTACTCGGGTTCGGTTTAAGAGATCTTGGGAACAATGCTGGTGCCTTTTAACATGTTCACTGTAAGATTTCAAAAACCAACAGAAAATGCCTATCCATTTATGTGTATATGTTTAAAAAAGATAATTTGACTTTTTGATAGCAACAGATTTTCGGACTTTCAATAAATTATGAAAAAGCGAGCAAAATGAAACATAACTTTGTTGATGGTGTTGTCTACAGCAGCAGAGGAAGCGAACTCAAGTGCTGGTAAAGCCGCATCCCGTCAACCTGAGTAAATTAGAGTATTTAAATTTGAATAGGCAAAACTTGAAAAGTATGAACGGATCGCTTCATCAGCCTGTTTTGCAATGTGAATATCTTGAAATGCCAAAGTAAGCAATAATCTTCTTCTTCTTCTTCTTCTTCTTCTTCTTCTTCTTCTTCTTCTTCTTCTTCTTCTTCTTCTTCTTCTTCTTCTTCTTCTTCTTCTTCCCTTTACCGATCAATGTTTTCATATGTCACAATCATCCTCTGTAATAATCATCCTTATCCTCATCATCATCAATAGCAGCAGCAGCAGCAGCAACGGCAGCAGCAGCAACAACAGTATCATCATCATCTTCATCATTTATATCATCTTCATCATCTTCTTCATCTTCTTCATCATCATCAGCAGCACCAGCAGCAACATCACCACCACTACCGCCACCACCATCTTCATCATCACCAGCGCCACCAGTGCATAAGCATTATTCTTGTTTTTCATCCTCATCCCCATCCTTATCTTCAACCGCCTCCTCATCATCATTCTTCGAATGCAAGACCATAATCACCAGCCATTACTAGTTAAACCCTTGATCTCTCACTATCTGTATGCATTTTACTCATCACTATTATCATTATCTTTTTTACAAATATTGATATAAATAAGGTTTCAATACCTATTCTTACCTCATCCAGTCCCGCTATGAGCCATCGCCTCATTGGTGTGTTGTCATCAGTAGCCAACTCCACTGCAAGGGGCATCTCTTCGGGTGGATGGTTGGACCCTTCTGGTACAGTGGACGCTGAAACATTTGAACAGAAGCAGCACCACATGTGCCTAGATAAAGTCTATATATGATTAAATCAAGTACAATAGTAATAATACAAACAAATATTAAACAAATGAATACAAGTGCTTATAAACTTGTATTATCCATAAGAATAAAAAGAAATCAGGTTTTCTTAAGACTTTCCATGTGATGAATATATCATTAATAACATTCAATCTAAAAAGCCCGAAGACCCATCCAATATACAATACTATATTTATTGAAATACACGGAAACTAAATAAACATTTTCTACTACACGGGTTCGGTTTAAGAGATCTTGGGAACAATGCTGGTGCCTGTTAACATGTTCACTGTAAGATTTCAAAAACCAACAGAAAATGCCTATCCATTTATGTGTATATGTTTAAAAAAGATAATTTGACTTTTTGATAGCAACAGATTTTCGGACTTTCAATAAATTATGAAAAAGCGAGCAAAATGAAACATAACTTTGTTGATGGTGTTGTCTACAGCAGCAGAGGAAGCGAGCTCCAGTGCTGGTAAAGCCGCATCCCGTCAACCTGAGTAAATTAGAGTAATTAAATTTGAATGGGCAAAACTTGAAAAGTATGAACGGATCGCTTCATCAGCCTGTTTTGCAATGTGAATATCTTGAATGCCAAAGTAAGCAATAATCTTCTTCTTCTTCTTCTTCTTCTTCTAGACCATAATCACCAGCCATTACTAGTTAAACCCTTGATCTCTCACTATCTGTATGCATTTTACTCATCACTATTATCATTATCTTTTTTACAAATATTGATATAAATAAGGTTTCAATACCTATTCTTACCTCATCCAGTCCCGCTATGAGCCATCGCCTCATTGGTGTGTTGTCATCAGTAGCCAACTCCACTGCAAGGGGCATCTCTTCGGGTGGATGGTTGGACCCTTCTGGTACAGTGGACGCTGAAACATTTGAACAGAAGCAGCACCACATGTGCCTAGATAAAGTCTATATATGATTAAATCAAGTACAATAGTAATAATACAAACAAATATTAAACAAATGAATACAAGTGCTTATAAACTTGTATTATCCATAAGAATAAAAAGAAATCAGGTTTTCTTAAGACTTTCCATGTGATGAATATATCATTAATAACATTCAATCTAAAAAGCCCGAAGACCCATCCAATATACAATACTATATTTATTGAAATACACGGAAACTAAATAAACATTTTCTACTACACGGGTTCGGTTTAAGAGATCTTGGGAACAATGCTGGTGCCTTTTAACATGTTCACTGTAAGATTTCAAAAACCAACAGAAAATGCCTATCCATTTATGTGTATATGTTTAAAAAAGATAATTTGACTTTTTGATAGCAACAGATTTTCGGACTTTCAATAAATTATGAAAAAGCGAGCAAAATGAAACATAACTTTGTTGATGGTGTTGTCTACAGCAGCAGAGGAAGCGAGCTCCAGTGCTGGTAAAGCCGCATCCCGTCAACCTGAGTAAATTAGAGTAATTAAATTTGAATGGGCAAAACTTGAAAAGTATGAACGGATCGCTTCATCAGCCTGTTTTGCAATGTGAATATCTTGAATGCCAAAGTAAGCAATAATCTTCTTCTTCTTCTTCTTCTTCTTCTTCTTCTTCTTCTTCTTCTTCTTCTTCTTCTTCTTCTTCTTCTTCCCTTTATCGATCAATGTTTTCATATGTCACAATCATCCTCTGTAATAATCATCCTTATCCTCATCATCATCAATAACAGCAGCAGCAGCAGCAGCAACGGCAGCAGCAGCAACAACAGTATCATCATCATCATCATCATCATCATTTATATCATCTTCATCATCATCTTCATCATCATCATCAGCAGCACCAGCAGCAACATCACCACCACTACCGCCACCACCATCTTCATCATCACCAGCGCCACCAGTGCATAAGCATTATTCTTGTTTTTCATCCTCATCCCCATCCTTATCTTCAACCGCCTCCTCATCATCATTCTCCGAATGCAAGACCATAATCACCAGCCATTACTAGTTAAACCCTTGATCTCTCACTATCTGTATGCATTTTACTCATCACTATTATCATTATCTTTTTTACAAATATTGATATAAATAAGGTTTCAATACCTATTCTTACCTCATCCAGTCCCGCTATGAGCCATCGCCTCATTGGTGTGTTGTCATCAGTAGCCAACTCCACTGCAAGGGGCATCTCTTCGGGTGGATGGTTGGACCCTTCTGGTACAGTGGACGCTGAAACATTTGAACAGAAGCAGCCCCACATGTGCCTAGATAAAGTCTATATATGATTAAATCAAGTACAATAGTAATAATACAAACAAATATTAAACAAATGAATACAAGTGCTTATAAACTTGTATTATCCATAAGAATAAAAAGAAATCAGGTTTTCTTAAGACTTTCCATGTGATGAATATATCATTAATAACATTCAATCTTAAAAGCCCGAAGACCCATCCAATATACAATACTATATTTATTGAAATACACGGAAACTAAATAAACATTTTCTACTACACGGGTTCGGTTTAAGAGATCTTGGGAACAATGCTGGTGCCTTTTAACATGTTCACTGTAAGATTTCAAAAACCAACAGAAAATGCCTATCCATTTATGTGTATATGTTTAAAAAAGATAATTTGACTTTTTGATAGCAACAGATTTTCGGACTTTCAATAAATTATGAAAAAGCGAGCAAAATGAAACATAACTTTGTTGATGGTGTTGTCTACAGCAGCAGAGGAAGCGAGCTCCAGTGCTGGTAAAGCCACATCCCGTCAACCTGAGTAAATTAGAGTAATTAAATTTGAATGGGCAAAACTTGAAAAGTATGAACGGATCGCTTCATCAGACTGTTTTGCAATGTGAATATCTTGAATGCCAAAGTAAGCAATAATCTTCTTCTTCTTCTTCTTCTTCTTCTTCTTCTTCTTCTTCTTCTTCTTCTTCTTCTTCTTCTTCTTCTTCTTCTTCCCTTTATCGATCAATGTTTTCATATGTCACAATCATCCTCTGTAATAATCATCCTTATCCTCATCATCATCAATAACAGCAGCAGCAGCAGCAGCAACGGCAGCAGCAGCAACAACAGTATCATCATCATCATCATCATTTATATCATCTTCATCATCATCTTCATCTTCATCATCAGCAGCACCAGCAGCAACATCACCACCACTACCGCCACCACCATCTTCATCATCACCAGCGCCACCAGTGCATAAGCATTATTCTTGTTTTTCATCCTCATCCCCATCCTTATCTTCAACCGCCTCCTCATCATCATTCTCCGAATGCAAGACCATAATCACCAGCCATTACTAGTTAAACCCTTGATCTCTCACTATCTGTATGCATTTTACTCATCACTATTATCATTATCTTTTTTACAAATATTGATATAAATAAGGTTTCAATACCTATTCTTACCTCATCCAGTCCCGCTATGAGCCATCGCCTCATTGGTGTGTTGTCATCAGTAGCCAACTCCACTGCAAGGGGCATCTCTTCGGGTGGATGGTTGGACCCTTCTGGTACAGTGGACGCTGAAACATTTGAACAGAAGCAGCACCACATGTGCCTAGATAAAGTCTATATATGATTAAATCAAGTACAATAGTAATAATACAAACAAATATTAAACAAATGAATACAAGTGCTTATAAACTTGTATTATCCATAAGAATAAAAAGAAATCAGGTTTTCTTAAGACTTTCCATGTGATGAATATATCATTAATAACATTCAATCTAAAAAGCCCGAAGACCCATCCAACATACAATACTATATTTATTGAAATACACGGAAACTAAATAAACATTTTCTACTACTCGGGTTCGGTTTAAGAGATCTTGGGAACAATGCTGGTGCCTTTTAACATGTTCACTGTAAGATTTCAAAAACCAACAGAAAATGCCTATCCATTTATGTGTATATGTTTAAAAAAGATAATTTGACTTTTTGATAGCAACAGATTTTCGGACTTTCAATAAATTATGAAAAAGCGAGCAAAATGAAACATAACTTTGTTGATGGTGTTGTCTACAGCAGCAGAGGAAGCGAACTCCAGTGCTGGTAAAGCCGCATTCCGTCAACCTGAGTAACTTAGAGTAATTAAATTTGAATGGGCAAAACTTGAAAAGTATGAACGGATCGCTTCATCAGCCTGTTTTGCAATGTGAATATCTTGAATGCCAAAGTAAGCAATAATCTTCTTCTTCTTCTTCTTCTTCTTCTTCTTCTTCTTCTTCTTCTTCTTCTTCCCTTTACCGATCAATGTTTTCATATGTCACAATCATCCTCTGTAATAATCATCCTTATCCTCATCATCATCATTAACAGCAGCAGCAGCAGCAGCAGCAGCAGCAACGGCAGCAGCAGCAACAACAGTATCATCATCATCTTCATCATTTATATCATCTTCATCATCATCTTCATCTTCTTCATCATCATCAGCAGCACCAGCAGCAACATCACCACCACTACCGCCACCACCATCTTCATCATCACCAGCGCCACCAGTGCATAAGCATTATTCTTGTTTTTCATCCTCATCCCCCTCCTTATCTTCAACCGCCTCCTTCTCATCATTCTCCGAATGCAAGACCATAATCACCAGTCATTACTAGTTAAACCCTTGATCTCTCACTATCTGTATGCATTTTACTCATCACTATTATCATTATCTTTTTTACAAATATTGATATAAATAAGGTTTCAATACCTATTCTTACCTCATCCAGTCCCGCTATGAGCCATCGCCTCATTGGTGTGTTGTCATCAGTAGCCAACTCCACTGCAAGGGGCATCTCTTCGGGTGGATGGTTGGACCCTTCTGGTACAGTGGACGCTGAAACATTTGAACAGAAGCAGCACCACATGTGCCTAGATAAAGTCTATATATGATTAAATCAAGTACAATAGTAATAATACAAACAAATATTAAACAAATGAATACAAGTGCTTATAAACTTGTATTATCCATAAGAATAAAAAGAAATCAGGTTTTCTTAAGACTTTCCATGTGATGAATATATCATTAATAACATTCAATCTAAAAAGCCCGAAGACCCATCCAATATACAATACTATATTTATTGAAATACACGGAAACTAAATAAACATTTTCTACTACTCGGGTTCGGTTTAAGAGATCTTGGGAATAATGCTGGTGCCTTTTAACATGTTCACTGTAAGATTTCAAAAACCAACAGAAAATGCCTATCCATTTATGTGTATATGTTTTAAAAAGATAATTTGACTTTTTGCTAGCAACAGATTTTCGGACTTTCAATAAATTATGAAAAAGCGAGCAAAATGAAACATAACTTTGTTGATGGTGTTGTCTACAGCAGCAGAGGAAGCGAACTCCAGTGCTGGTAAAGCCGCATCCCGTCAACCTGAGTAAATTAGAGTAATTAAATTTGAATGGGCAATACTTGAAAAGTATGAACGGATCGCTTCATCAGCCTGTTTTGCAATGTGAATATCTTGAATGCCAAAGTAAGCAATAATCTTCTTCTTCTTCTTCTTCTTCTTCTTCTTCTTCTTCTTCTTCTTCTTCTTCTTCTTCTTCTTCTTCTTCCCTTTATCGATCAATGTTTTCATTTGTCACAATCATCCTCTGTAATAATCATCCTTATCCAAATCATCATCAATAACAGCAGCAGCAGCAGCAACGGCAGCAGCAGCAACAACAGTATCATCATCATCTTCATCATTTATATCATCTTCATCATCATCTTCATCTTCTTCATCATCATCAGCAGCACCAGCAGCCACATCACCACCACTACCGCCACCACCATCTTCATCATCACCAGCGCCACCAGTGCATAAGCATTATTCTTGTTTTTCATCCTCATCCCCCTCCTTATCTTCAACCGCCTCCTCATCATCATTCTCCGAATGCAAGACCATAATCACCAGCCATTACTAGTTAAACCCTTGATCTCTCACTATCTGTATGCATTTTACTCATCACTATTATCATTATCTTTTTTACAAATATTGATATAAATAAGGTTTCAATACCTATTCTTACCTCATCCAGTCCCGCTATGAGCCATCGCCTCATTGGTGTGTTGTCATCAGTAGCCAACTCCACTGCAAGGGGCATCTCTTCGGGTGGATGGTTGGACCCTTCTGGTACAGTGGACGCTGAAACATTTGAACAGAAGCAGCACCACATGTGCCTAGATAAAGTCTATATATGATTAAATCAAGTACAATAGTAATAATACAAACAAATATTAAACAAATGAATACAAGTGCTTATAAACTTGTATTATCCATAAGAATAAAAAGAAATCAGGTTTTCTTAAGACTTTCCATGTGATGAATATATCATTAATAACATTCAATCTAAAAAGCCCGAAGACCCATCCAATATACAATACTATATTTATTGAAATACACGGAAACTAAATAAACATTTTCTACTACTCGGGTTCGGTTTAAGAGATCTTGGGAACAATGCTGGTGCCTTTTAACATGTTCACTGTAAGATTTCAAAAACCAACAGAAAATGCCTATCCATTTATGTGTATATGTTTAAAAAAGATAATTTGACTTTTTGATAGCAACAGATTTTCGGACTTTCAATAAATTATGAAAAGGCGAGCAAAATGAAACATAACTTTGTTGATGGTGTTGTCTACAGCAGCAGAGGAAGCGAACTCCAGTGCTGGTAAAGCCGCATCCCGTCAACCTGAGTAAATTAGAGTAATTAAATTCGAATGGGCAAAACTTGAAAAGTATGAACGGATCGCTTCATCAGCCTGTTTTGCAATGTGAATATCTTGAATGCCAAAGTAAGCAATAATCTTCTTCTTCTTCTTCTTATTCTTCTTCTTCTTCTTCTTCTTCCCTTTATCGATCAATGTTTTCATATGTCACAATCATCCTCTGTAATAATCATCCTTATCCTCATCATCATCAATAACAGCAGCAGCAGCAACGGCAGCAGCAGCAACAACAGTATCATCATCATCTTCATCATTGATATCATCTTTATCATCATCTTCATCTTCTTCATCATCAGCAGCAGCACCAGCAGCAACATCATCACCACTACCGCCACCACCATCTTCATCATCACCAGCGCCACCAGTGCATAAGCATTATTCTTGTTTTTCATCCTCATCCCCATCCTTATCATCAACCGCCTCCTCATCATCATTCTCCGAATGCAAGACCATAATCACCAGCCATTACTAGTTAAACCCTTGATCTCTCACTCTCTGTATGCATTTTACTCATCACTATTATCATTATCTTTTTTACAAATATTGATATAAATAAGGTTTCAATACCTATTCTTACCTCATCCAGTCCCGCTATGAGCCATCGCCTCATTGGTGTGTTGTCATCAGTAGCCAACTCCACTGCAAGGGGCATCTCTTCGGGTGGATGGTTGGACCCTTCTGGTACAGTGGACGCTGAAACATTTGAACAGAAGCAGCACCACATGTGCCTAGATAAAGTCTATATATGATTAAATCAAGTACAATAGTAATAATACAAACAAATATTAAACAAATGAATACAAGTGCTTATAAACTTGTATTATCCATAAGAATAAAAAGAAATCAGGTTTTCTTAAGACTTTCCATGTGATGAATATATCATTAATAACATTCAATCTAAAAAGCCCGAAGACCCATCCAATATACAATACTATATTTATTGAAATACACGGAAACTAAATAAACATTTTCTACTACTCGGGTTCGGTTTAAGAGATCTTGGGAACAATGCTGGTGCCTTTTAACATGTTCACTGTAAGATTTCAAAAACCAACAGAAAATGCCTATCCATTTATGTGTATATGTTTAAAAAAGATAATTTGACTTTTTGATAGCAACAGATTTTCGGACTTTCAATAAATTATGAAAAAGCGAGCAAAATGAAACATAACTTTGTTGATGGTGTTGTCTACAGCAGCAGAGGAAGCGAACTCCAGTGCTGGTAAAGCCGCATCCCGTCAACCTGAGTAAATTAGAGTAATTAAATTTGAATGGGCAATACTTGAAAAGTATGAACGGATCGCTTCATCAGCCTGTTTTGCAATGTGAATATCTTGAATGCCAAAGTAAGCAATAATCTTCTTCTTCTTCTTCTTCTTCTTCTTCTTCTTCTTCTTCTTCTTCTTCTTCTTCTTCTTCCCTTTATCGATCAATATTTTCATATGTCACAATCATCCTCTGTAATAATCATCCTTATCCTCATCATCATCAATAACAGCAGCAGCAGCAGCAGCAACAGCAGCAGCAGCAACAACAGTATCATCATCATCTTCATCATTTATATCATCTTCATCATCATCTTCATCTTCTTCATCATCATCAGCAGCACCAGCAGCAACATCACCACCACTACCGCCACCACCATCTTCATCATCACCAGCGCCACCAGTGCATAAGCATTATTCTTGTTTTTCATCCTCATCCCCATCCTTATCTTCAACCGCCTCCTCATCATCATTCTCCGAATGCAAGACCATAATCACCAGCCATTACTAGTTAAACCCTTGATCTCTCACTATCTGTATGCATTTTACTCATCACTATTATCATTATCTTTTTTACAAATATTGATATAAATAAGGTTTCAATACCTATTCTTACCTCATCCAGTCCCGCTATGAGCCATCGCCTCATTGGTGTGTTGTCATCAGTAGCCAACTCCACTGCAAGGGGCATCTCTTCGGGTGGATGGTTGGACCCTTCTGGTACAGTGGACGCTGAAACATTTGAACAGAAGCAGCACCACATGTGCCTAGATAAAGTCTATATATGATTAAATCAAGTACAATAGTAACAACAAACAAATATTAAACAAATGAATACAAGTGCTTATAAACTTGTATTATCCATAAGAATAAAAAGAAATCAGGTTTTCTTAAGACTTTCCATGTGATGAATATATCATTAATAACATTCAATCTAAAAAGCCCGAAGACCCATCCAATATACAATACTATATTTATTGAAATACACGGAAACTAAATAAACATTTTCTACTACTCGGGTTCGGTTTAAGAGATCTTGGGAACAATGCTGGTGCCTTTTAACATGTTCACTGTAAGATTTCAAAAACCAACAGAAAATGCCTATCCATTTATGTGTATATGTTTAAAAAAGATAATTTGACTTTTTGATAGCAACAGATTTTCGGACTTTCAATAAATTATGAAAAAGCGAGCAAAATGAAACATGCCTATCCATTTATGTGTATATGTTTAAAAAAAGATAATTTGACTTTTTGATAGCAACAGATTTTCGGACTTTCAATAAATTATGAAAAAGCGAGCAAAATGAAACATAACTTTGTTGATGGTGTTGTCTACAGCAGCAGAGGAAGCGAACTCCAGTGCTGGTAAAGCCGCATCCCGTCAACCTGAGTAAATTAGAGTAATTAAATTTGAATGGGCAAAACTTGAAAAGTATGAACGGATCGCTTCATCAGCCTGTTTTGCAATGTGAATATCTTGAATGCCAAAGTAAGCAATAATCTTCTTCTTCTTCTTCCTTCTTCCTTCTTCTTCTTCTTCTTCTTCTTCTTCTTCTTCTTCTTCTTCTTCCCTTTATCGATCAATGTTTTCATATGTCACAATCATCCTCTGTAATAATCATCCTGATCCTCATCATCATCAATAACAGCAGCAGCAGCAGCAGCAACGGCAGCAGCAGCAACAACAGTATCATCATCATCTTCATCATTTATATCATCTTCATCATTATCTTCATCTTCATCTTCTTCATCATCATCAGCAGCACCAGCAGCAACATCACCACCACTACCGCCACCACCATCTTCATCATCACCAGCGCCACCAGTGCATAAGAATTATTCTTGTTTTTCATCCTCATCCCCATCCTTATCTTCAACCGCCTCCTCATCATCATTCTCCGAATGCAAGACCATAATCACCAGCCATTACTAGTTAAACCCTTGATCTCTCACTCTCTGTATGCATTTTACTCATCACTATTATCATTATCTTTTTTACAAATATTGATATAAATAAGGTTTCAATACCTATTCTTACCTCATCCAGTCCCGCTATGAGCCATCGCCTCATTGGTGTGTTGTCATCAGTAGCCAACTCCACTGCAAGGGGCATCTCTTCGGGTGGATGGTTGGACCCTTCTGGTACAGTGGACGCTGAAACATTTGAACAGAAGCAGCACCACATGTGCCTAGATAAAGTCTATATATGATTAAATCAAGTACAATAGTAATAATACAAACAAATATTAAACAGATGAATACAAGTGCTTATAAACTTGTATTATCCATAAGAATAAAAAGAAATCAGGTTTTCTTAAGACTTTCCATGTGATGAATATATCATTAATAACATTCAATCTAAAAAGCCCGAAGACCCATCCAATATACAATACTATATTTATTGAAATACACGGAAACTAAATAAACATTTTCTACTACTCGGGTTCGGTTTAAGAGATCTTGGGAACAATGCTGGTGCCTTTTAACATGTTCACTGTAAGATTTCAAAAACCAACAGAAAATGCCTATCCATTTATGTGTATATGTTTAAAAAAGATAATTTGACTTTTTGATAGCAACAGATTTTCGGACTTTCAATAAATTATGAAAAAGCGAGCAAAATGAAACATAACTTTGTTGATGGTGTTGTCTACAGCAGCAGAGGAAGCGAACTCCAGTGCTGGTAAAGCCGCATCCCGTCAACCTGAGTAAATTAGAGTAATTAGATATGAATGGGCAATACTTGAAAAGTATGAACGGATCGCTTCATCAGCCTGTTTTGCAATGTGAATATCTTGAATGCCAAAGTAAGCAATAATCTTCTTCTTCTTCTCTTCTTCTTCTTCTTCTTCTTCTTCTTCTTCTTCTTCTTCTTCTTCTTCTTCTTCTTCCCTTTATCGATCAATGTTTTCATATGTCACAATCATCCTCTGTAATAATCATCCTTATCCTCATCATCATCAATAACAGCAGCAGCAGCAGCAGCAACGGCAGCAGCAGCAACAACAGTATCATCATCATCTTCATCATTGATATCATCTTCATCATCATCTTCATCTTCTTCATCATCATCAGCAGCACCAGCAGCAACATCACCACCACTACCGCCACCACCATCTTCATCATCACCAGCGCCACCAGTGCATAAGCATTATTCTTGTTTTTCATCCTCATCCCCCTCCTTATCTTCAACCGCCTCCTCATCATCATTCTCCGAATGCAAGACCATAATCACCAGCCATTACTAGTTAAACCCTTGATCTCTCACTCTCTGTATGCATTTTACTCATCACTATTATCATTATCTTTTTTACAAATATTGATATAAATAAGGTTTCAATACCTATTCTTACCTCATCCAGTCCCGCTATGAGCCATCGCCTCATTGGTGTGTTGTCATCAGTAGCCAACTCCACTGCAAGGGGCATCTCTTCGGGTGGATGGTTGGACCCTTCTGGTACAGTGGACGCTGAAACATTTGAACAGAAGCAGCACCACATGTGCCTAGATAAAGTCTATATATGATTAAATCAAGTACAATAGTAATAATACAAACAAATATTAAACAAATGAATACAAGTGCTTATAAACTTGTATTATCCATAAGAATAAAAAGAAATCAGGTTTTCTTAAGACTTTCCATGTGATGAATATATCATTAATAACATTCAATCTAAAAAGCCCGAAGACCCATCCAATATACAATACTATATTTATTGAAATACACGGAAACTAAATAAACATTTTCTACTACTCGGGTTCGGTTTAAGAGATCTTGGGAACAATGCTGGTGCCTTTTAACATGTTCACTGTAAGATTTCAAAAACCAACAGAAAATGCCTATCCATTTATGTGTATATGTTTAAAAAAGATAATTTGACTTTTTGCTAGCAACAGATTTTCGGACTTTCAATAAATTATGAAAAAGCGAGCAAAATGAAACATAACTTTGTTGATGGTGTTGTCTACAGCAGCAGAGGAAGCGAACTCCAGTGCTGGTAAAGCCGCATCCCGTCAACCTGAGTAAATTAGAGTAATTAAATTTGAATGGGCAATACTTGAAAAGTATGAACGGATCGCTTCATCAGCCTGTTTTGCAATGTGAATATCTTGAATGCCAAAGTAAGCAATAATCTTCTTCTTCTTCTTCTTCTTTTCTTTTCTTTCTTCTTCTTCTTCTTCTTCTTCTTCTTCTTCTTCTTCTTCTTCTTCTTCTTCCCTTTATCGATCAATATTTTCATATGTCACAATCATCCTCTGTAATAATCATCCTTATCCTCATCATCATCAATAACAGCAGCAGCAGCAGCAGCAACAGCAGCAGCAGCAACAACAGTATCATCATCATCTTCATCATTTATATCATCTTCATCATCATCTTCATCTTCTTCATCATCATCAGCAGCACCAGCAGCAACATCACCACCACTACCGCCACCACCATCTTCATCATCACCAGCGCCACCAGTGCATAAGCATTATTCTTGTTTTTCATCCTCATCCCCATCCTTATCTTCAACCGCCTCCTCATCATCATTCTCCGAATGCAAGACCATAATCACCAGCCATTACTAGTTAAACCCTTGATCTCTCACTATCTGTATGCATTATACTCATCACTATTATCATTATCTTTTTTACAAATATTGATATAAATAAGGTTTCAATACCTATTCTTACCTCATCCAGTCCCGCTATGAGCCATCGCCTCATTGGTGTGTTGTCATCAGTAGCCAACTCCACTGCAAGGGGCATCTCTTCGGGTGGATGGTTGGACCCTTCTGGTACAGTGGACGCTGAAACATTTGAACAGAAGCAGCACCACATGTGCCTAGATAAAGTCTATATATGATTAAATCAAGTACAATAGTAATAATACAAACAAATATTAAACAAATGAATACAAGTGCTTATAAACTTGTATTATCCATAAGAATAAAAAGAAATCAGGTTTTCTTAAGACTTTCCATGCGATGAATATATCATTAATAACGTTCAATCTAAAAAGCCCGCAGACCCATCCAATATACAATTCTATATTTATTGAAATACACGGAAACTAAATAAACATTTTCTACTACTCGGGTTCGGTTTAAGAGATCTTGGGAACAATGCTGGTGCCTTTTAACATGTTCACTGTAAGATTTCAAAAACCAACAGAAAATGCCTATCCATTTATGTGTATATGTTTAAAAAAGATAATTTGACTTTTTGATAGCAACAGATTTTCGGACTTTCAATAAATTATGAAAAAGCGAGCAAAATGAAACATAACTTTGTTGATGGTGTTGTCTACAGCAGCAGAGGAAGCGAACTCCAGTGCTGGTAAAGCCGCATCCCGTCAACCTGAGTAAATTAGAGTAATTAAATTTGAATGGGCAAAACTTGAAAAGTATGAACGGATCGCTTCATCAGCCTGTTTTGCAATGTGAATATCTTGAATGCCAAAGTAAGCAATCTTCTTCTTCTTCTTCTTCTTCTTCTTCTTCTTCTTCTTCTTCTTCTTCTTCTTCTTCTTCTTCTTCCCTTTATCGATCAATGTTTTCATATGTCACAATCATCCTCTGTAATAATCATCCTTATCCTCATCATCATCAATAACAGCAGCAGCAGCAGCAGCAGCAACGGCAGCAGCAGCAACAACAGTATCATCATCATCTTCATCATTTATATCATCTTCATCATCATCTTCATCTTCTTCATCATCATCAGCAGCACCAGCAGCAACATCACCACCACTACCGCCACCACCATCTTCATCATCACCAGCGCCACCAGTGCATAAGCAATATTCTTGTTTTTCATCCTCATCCCCATCCTTATCTTCAACCGCCTCCTCATCATCATTCTCCGAATGCAAGACCATAATCACCAGCCATTACTAGTTAAACCCTTGATCTCTCACTATCTGTATGCATTTTACTCATCACTATTATCATTATCTTTTTTACAAATATTGATATAAATAAGGTTTCAATACCTATTCTTACCTCATCCAGTCCCGCTATGAGCCATCGCCTCATTGGTGTGTTGTCATCAGTAGCCAACTCCACTGCAAGGGGCATCTCTTCGGGTGGATGGTTGGACCCTTCTGGTACAGTGGACGCTGAAACAATTGAACAGAAGCAGCACCACATGTGCCTAGATAAAGTCTATATATGATTAAATCAAGTACAATAGTAATAATACAAACAAATATTAAACAAATGAATACAAGTGCTTATAAACTTGTATTATCCATAAGAATAAAAAGAAATCAGGTTTTCTTAAGACATTTCCATGTGATGAATATATCATTAATAACGTTCAATCTAAAAAGCCCGCAGACCCATCCAATATACAATACTATATTTATTGAAATACACGGAAACTAAATAAACATTTTCTACTACTCGGGTTCGGTTTAAGAGATCTTGGGAACAATGCTGGTGCCTTTTAACATGTTCACTGTAAGATTTCAAAAACCAACAGAAAATGCCTATCCATTTATGTGTATATGTTTAAAAAAGATAATTTGACTTTTTGATAGCAACAGATTTTCGGACTTTCAATAAATTATGAAAAAGCGAGCAAAATGAAACATAACTTTGTTGATGGTGTTGTCTACAGCAGCAGAGGAAGCGAACTCCAGTGCTGGTAAAGCCGCATCCCGTCAACCTGAGTAAATTAGAGTAATTAAATATTGAATGGGCAATACTTGAAAAGTATGAACGGATCGCTTCATCAGCCTGTTTTGCAATGTGAATATCTTGAATGCCAAAGTAAGCAATAATCTTCTTCTTCTTCTTCTTCTTCTTCTTCTTCTTCTTCTTCTTCTTCTTCTTCTTCTTCTTCTTCTTCTTCCCTTTATCGATCAATGTTTTCATATGTCACAATCATCCTCTGTAATAATCATCCTTATCCTCATCATCATCAATAACAGCAGCAGCAGCAGCAGCAACGGCAGCAGCAGCAACAACAGTATCATCATCATCTTCATCATTTATATCATCTTCATCATCATCTTCATCTTCTTCATCATCATCAGCAGCACCAGCAGCAACAACACCACCACTACCGCCACCACCATCTTCATCATCACCAGCGCCACCAGTGCATAAGCATTATTCTTGTTTTTCATCCTCATCCCCATCCTTATCTTCAACCGCCTCCTCATCATCATTCTCCGAATGCAAGACCATAATCACCAGCCATTACTAGTTAAACCCTTGATCTCTCACTATCTGTATGCATTTTACTCATCACTATTATCATTATCTTTTTTACAAATATTGATATAAATAAGGTTTCAATACCTATTCTTACCTCATCCAGTCCCGCTATGAGCCATCGCCTCATTGGTGTGTTGTCATCAGTAGCCAACTCCACTGCAAGGGGCATCTCTTCGGGTGGATGGTTGGACCCTTCTGGTACAGTGGACGCTGAAACATTTGAACAGAAGCAGCACCACATGTGCCTAGATAAAGTCTATATATGATTAAATCAAGTACAATAGTAATAATACAAACAAATATTAAACAAATGAATACAAGTGCTTATAAACTTGTATTATCCATAAGAATAAAAAGAAATCAGGTTTTCTTAAGACTTTCCATGTGATGAATATATCATTAATAACATTCAATCTAAAAAGCCCGAAGACCCATCCAATATACAATACTATATTTATTGAAATACACGGAAACTAAATAAACATTTTCTACTACTCGGGTTCGGTTTAAGAGATCTTGGGAACAATGCTGGTGCCTTTTAACATGTTCACTGTAAGATTTCAAAAACCAACAGAAAATGCCTATCCATTTATGTGTATATGTTTAAAAAAGATAATTTGACCTTTTGATAGCAACAGATTTTCGGACTTTCAATAAATTATGAAAAAGCGAGCAAAATGAAACATAACTTTGTTGATGGTGTTGTCTACAGCAGCAGAGGAAGCGAACTCCAGTGCTGGTAAAGCCGCATCCCGTCAACCTGAGTAAATTAGAGTAATTAAATTTGAATGGGCAAAACTTGAAAAGTATGAACGGATCGCTTCATCAGCCTGTTTTGCAATGTGAATATCTTGAATGCCAAAGTAAGCAATAATCTTCTTCTTCTTCTTCTTCTTCTTCTTCTTCTTCTTCTTCTTCTTCTTCTTCTTCTTCTTCTTCTTCTTCTTCTTCCCTTTATCGATCAATGTTTTCATATGTCACAATCATCCTCTGTAATAATCATCCTTATCCTCATCATCATCAATAACAGCAGCAGCAGCAGCAGCAGCAACGTCAGCAGCAGCAACAACAGTATCATCATCATCTTCATCATTTATATCATCTTCATCATCATCTTCATCTTCTTCATCATCATCAGCAGCACCAGCAGCAACATCACCACCACTACCAGCCACCACCATCTTCATCATCACCAGCGCCACCAGTGCATAAGCATTATTCTTGTTTTTCATCCTCATCCCCCTCCTTATCTTCAACCGCCTCCTCATCATCATTCTCCGAATGCAAGACCATAATCACCAGCCATTACTAGTTAAACCCTTGATCTCTCACTATCTGTATGCATTTTACTCATCACTATTATCATTATCTTTTTTACAAATATTGATATCAATAAGGTTTCAATACCTATTCTTACCTCATCCAGTCCCGCTATGAGCCATCGCCTCATTGGTGTGTTGTCATCAGTAGCCAACTCCACTGCAAGGGGCATCTCTTCGGGTGGATGGTTGGACCCTTCTGGTACAGTGGACGCTGAAACATTTGAACAGAAGCAGCACCACATGTGCCTAGATAAAGTCTATATATGATTAAATCAAGTACAATAGTAATAATACAAACAAATATTAAACAAATGAATACAAGTGCTTATAAACTTGTATTATCCATAAGAATAAAAAGAAATCAGGTTTTCTTAAGACTTTCCATGTGATGAATATATCATTAATAACATTCAATCTAAAAAGCCCGAAGACCCATCCAATATACAATACTATATTTATTGAAATACACGGAAACTTGTTTATTTTCTACTTACTCGGGTTCGGTTTAAGAGATCTTGGGAACAATGCTGGTGCCTTTTAACATGTTCACTGTAAGATTTCAAAATCCAACAGAAAATGCCTATCCATTTATGTGTATATGTTTAAAAAAGATAATTTGACTTTTTGATAGCAACAGATTTTCGGACTTTCAATAAATTATGAAAAAGCGAGCAAAATGAAACATAACTTTGTTGATGGTGTTGTCTACAGCAGCAGAGGAAGCGAACTCCAGTGCTGGTAAAGCCGCATCCCGTCAACCTGAGTAAATTAGAGTAATTAAATATTGAATGGGCAAAACTTGAAAAGTATGAACGGATCGCTTCATCAGCCTGTTTTGCAATGTGAATATCTTGAATGCCAAAGTAAGCAATAATCTTCTTCTTCTTCTTCTTCTTCTTCTTCTTCTTCTTCTTCTTCTTCTTCTTCTTCTTCTTCTTCTTCTTCTTCTTCTTCTTCTTCTTCCCTTTATCGATCAATGTTTTCATATGTCACAATCATCCTCTGTAATAATCATCCTTATCCTCATCATCATCAATAACAGCAGCAGCAGCAGCAGCAACGGCAGCAGCAGCAACAACAGTATCATCATCATCTTCATCATTTATATCATCTTCATCATCATCTTCATCTTCATCATCATCAGCAGCAGCACCAGCAGCAACATCACCACCACTACCGCCACCACCATCTTCATCATCACCAGCGCCACCAGTGCATAAGCATTATTCTTGTTTTTCATCCTCATCCCCATCCTTATCTTCAACCGCCTCCTCCTCATCATTCTCCGAATGCAAGACCATAATCACCAGCCATTACTAGTTAAACCCTTGATCTCTCACTATCTGTATGCATTTTACTCATCACTATTATCATTATCTTTTTTACAAATATTGATATAAATAAGGTTTCAATACCTATTCTTACCTCATCCAGTCCCGCTATGAGCCATCGCCTCATTGGTGTGTTGTCATCAGTAGCCAACTCCACTGCAAGGGGCATCTCTTCGGGTGGATGGTTGGACCCTTCTGGTACAGTGGACGCTGAAACATTTGAACAGAAGCAGCACCACATGTGCCTTAGATAAAGTCTATATATGATTAAATCAAGTACAATAGTAATAATACAAACAAATATTAAACAAATGAATACAAGTGCTTATAACTTGTATTATCCATAAGAATAAAAAGAAATCAGGTTTTCTTAAGACTTTCCATGTGATGAATATATCGTTAATAACATTCAATCTAAAAAGCCCGAAGACCCATCCAATATACAATACTATATTTATTGAAATACACGGAAACTAAATAAACATTTTCTACTACTCGGGTTCGGTTTAAGAGATCTTGGGAACAATGCTGGTGCCTTTTAACATGTTCACTGTAAGATTTCAAAAACCAACAGAAAATGCCTATCCATTTATGTGTATATGTTTAAAAAAGATAATTTGACTTTTTGATAGCAACAGATTTTCGGACTTTCAATAAATTATGAAAAAGCGAGCAAAATGAAACATAACTTTGTTGATGGTGTTGTCTACAGCAGCAGAGGAAGCGAACTCCAGTGCTGGTAAAGCCGCATCCCGTCAACCTGAGTAAATTAGAGTAATTAAATTTGAATGGGCAAAACTTGAAAAGTATGAACGGATCGCTTCATCAGCCTGTTTTGCAATGTGAATATCTTGAATGCCAAAGTAAGCAATAATCTTCTTCTTCTTCTTCTTCTTCTTCTTCTTCTTCTTCTTCTTCTTCTTCTTCTTCTTCTTCTTCTTCTTCCCTTTATCGATCAATGTTTTCATATGTCACAATCATCCTCTGTAATAATCATCCTTATCCTCATCATCATCAATAACAGCAGCAGCAGCAGCAGCAACGGCAGCAGCAGCAACAACAGTATCATCATCATCTTCATCATTTATATCATCTTCATCATCATCTTCATCTTCTTCATCATCATCAGCAGCACCAGCAGCAACATCACCACCACTACCGCCACCACCATCTTCATCATCACCAGCGCCACCAGTGCATAAGCATTATTCTTGTTTTTCATCCTCATCCCCATCCTTATCTTTAACCGCCTCCTCCTCATCATTCTCCGAATGCAAGACCATAATCACCAGCCATTACTAGTTAAACCCTTGATCTCTCACTATCTGTATGCATTTTACTCATCACTATTATCATTATCTTTTTTACAAATATTGATATAAATAAGGTTTCAATACCTATTCTTACCTCATCCAGTCCCGCTATGAGCCATCGCCTCATTGGTGTGTTGTCATCAGTAGCCAACTCCACTGCAAGGGGCATCTCTTCGGGTGGATGGTTGGACCCTTCTGGTACAGTGGACGCTGAAACATTTGAACAGAAGCAGCACCACATGTGCCTAGATTAAATCAAGTACAATAGTAATAATACAAACAAATATTAAACAAATGAATACAAGTGCTTATAAACTTGTATTATCCATAAGAATAAAAAGAAATCAGGTTTTCTTAAGACTTTCCATGTGATGAATATATCATTAATAACATTCAATCTAAAAAGCCCGAAGACCCATCCAATATACAATACTATATTTATTGAAATACACGGAAACTAAATAAACATTTTCTACTACTCGGGTTCGGTTTAAGAGATCTTGGGAACAATGCTGGTGCCTTTTAACATGTTCACTGTAAGATTTCAAAAACCAACAGAAAATGCCTATCCATTTATGTGTATATGTTTAAAAAAGATAATTTGACTTTTTGATAGCAACAGATTTTCGGACTTTCAATAAATTATGAAAAAGCGAGCAAAATGAAACATAACTTTGTTGATGGTGTTGTCTACAGCAGCAGAGGAAGCGAACTCCAGTGCTGGTAAAGCCGCATCCCGTCAACCTGAGTAAATTAGAGTAATTAAATTTGAATGGGCAAAACTTGAAAAGTATGAACGGATCGCTTCATCAGCCTGTTTTGCAATGTGAATATCTTGAATGCCAAAGTAAGCAATAATCTTCTTCTTCTTCTTCTTCTTCTTCTTCTTCTTCTTCTTCTTCTTCTTCTTCTTCTTCTTCTTCTTCTTCCCTTTATCGATCAATGTTTTCATATGTCACAATCATCCTCTGTAATAATCATCCTTATCCTCATCATCATCAATAACAGCTGCAGCAGCAGCAGCAGCAGCAACGGCAGCAGCAGCAACAACAGTATCATCATCATCTTCATCATTTATATCATCTTCATCATCATCTTCATCTTCTTCATCATCATCAGCAGCACCAGCAGCAACATCACCACCACTACCGCCACCACCATCTTCATCATCACCAGCGCCACCAGTGCATAAGCATTATTCTTGTTTTTCATCCTCATCCCCATCCTTATCTTCAACCGCCTCCTCATCATCATTCTCCGAATGCAAGACCATAATCACCAGCCATTACTAGTTAAACCCTTGATCTCTCACTATCGGTATGCATTTTACTCATCACTATTATCATTATCTTTTTTACAAATATTGATATAAATAAGGTTTCAATACCTATTCTTACCTCATCCAGTCCCGCTATGAGCCATCGCCTCATTGGTGTGTTGTCATCAGTAGCCAACTCCACTGCAAGGGGCATCTCTTCGGGTGGATGGTTGGACCCTTCTGGTACAGTGGACGCTGAAACATTTGAACAGAAGCAGCACCACATGTGCTTAGATAAAGTCTATATATGATTAAATCAAGTACAATAGTAATAATACAAACAAATATTAAACAAATGAATACAAGTGCTTATAAACTTGTATTATCCATAAGAATAAAAAGAAATCAGGTTTTCTTAAGACTTTCCATGTGATGAATATATCATTAATAACATTCAATCTAAAAAGCCCGAAGACCCATCCAATATACAATACTATATTTATTGAAATACACGGAAACTAAATAAACATTTTCTACTACTCGGGTTCGGTTTAAGAGATCTTGGGAACAATGCTGGTGCCTTTTAACATGTTCACTGTAAGATTTCAAAAACCAACAGAAAATGCCTATCCATTTATGTGTATATGTTTAAAAAAGATAATTTGACTTTTTGATAGCAACAGATTTTCGGACTTTCAATAAATTATGAAAAAGCGAGCAAAATGAAACATAACTTTGTTGATGGTGTTGTCTACAGCAGCAGAGGAAGCGAACTCCAGTGCTGGTAAAGCCGCATCCCGTCAACCTGAGTAAATTAGAGTAATTAAATTTGAATGGGCAATACTTGAAAAGTATGAACGGATCGCTTCATCAGCCTGTTTTGCAATGTGAATATCTTGAATGCCAAAGTAAGCAATAATCTTCTTCTTCTTCTTCTTCTTCTTCTTCTTCTTCTTCTTCTTCTTCTTCTTCTTCTTCCCTTTATCGATCAATGTTTTCATATGTCACAATCATCCTCTGTAATAATCATCCTTATCCTCATCATCATCAATAACAGCAGCAGCAGCAGCAGCAGCAGCAACGGCAGCAGCAGCAACAACAGTATCATCATCATCTTCATCATTTATATCATCTTCATCATCATCTTCATCTTCTTCATCATCATCAGCAGCACCAGCAGCAACATCACCACCACTACCGCCACCACCATCTTCATCATCACCAGCGCCATCAGTGCATAAGCATTATTCTTGTTTTTCATCCTCATCCCCATCCTTATCTTCAACCGCCTCCTCCTCATCATTCTCCGAATGCAAGACCATAATCACCAGCCATTACTAGTTAAACCCTTGATCTCTCACTATCTGTATGCATTTTACTCATCACTATTATCATTATCTTTTTTACAAATATTGATATAAATAAGGTTTCAATACCTATTCTTACCTCATCCAGTCCCGCTATGAGCCATCGCCTCATTGGTGTGTTGTCATCAGTAGCCAACTCCACTGCAAGGGGCATCTCTTCGGGTGGATGGTTGGACCCTTCTGGTACAGTGGACGCTGAAACATTTGAACAGAAGCAGCACCACATGTGCCTAGATAACGTCTATATATGATTAAATCAAGTACAATAGTAATAATACAAACAAATATTAAACAAATGAATACAAGTGCTTATAAACTTGTATTATCCATAAGAATAAAAAGAAATCAGGTTTTCTTAAGACTTTCCATGTAATGAATATATCATTAATAACATTCAATCTAAAAAGCCCGAAGACCCATCCAATATACAATACTATATTTATTGAAATACACGGAAACTAAATAAACATTTTCTACTACTCGGGTTCGGTTTAAGAGATCTTGGGAACAATGCTGGTGCCTTTTAACATGTTCACTGTAAGATTTCAAAAACCAACAGAAAATGCCTATCCATTTATGTGTATATGTTTAAAAAAGATAATTTGACTTTTTGATAGCAACAGATTTTCGGACTTTCAATAAATTATGAAAAAGCGAGCAAAATGAAACATAACTTTGTTGATGGTGTTGTCTACAGCAGCAGAGAAAGCGAACTCCAGTGCTGGTAAAGCCGCATCCCGTCAACCTGAGTAAATTAGAGTAATTAAATTTGAATGGGCAAAACTTGAAAAGTATGAACGGATCGCTTCATCAGCCTGTTTTGCAATGTGAATATCTTGAATGCCAAAGTTAGCAATAATCTTCTTCTTCCCTTTATCGGTCAATGTTTTCATATGTCACAATCATCCTCTGTTATAATCATCCTCATCCTCATTATCATCATCATCATCAGCAGCAGCAGCAGCAGCAGCAACAACAGCAGCAGCAACAGCAACAGCAGCAGTATCATCATCATCTTTATCATCTTCTTCATCATCTTCATTTTCTTCATCATCAGCAGCAGCAGCACCACCACCACCACCACCACCATTTTCATCATCACTAGCGGCACCAGTGCATAAGCATTATTCTTGTTTTTCATCCTCATCCCCATCCTTATTTTCACCCGCCTCCTCATCATCATTCTCCGAGCAACAACAGCAGCACTACCACCACCACACCACCACTACCACCACCACCAACAACAACAACAACATCAGCAGCAACAGCAGCAGCAGTATCACCAGCATCATCGTCAGCAGCAGCAGCATCGTCAGCATTAACAGCAGCAAATTCTTTTTCTTCTCCTTCTTCGAAAGTTTGTTCCGGTAGTTATGTCATGCGTTGAACTGATGTCAAGATTTACTTTAGAGCTTATATGATATACAACAATCATAATTTACCAAGGAATTTATGTTAAACAAATGATTTGTAGGTGGTAATAAACTAATATCATTAACTCATATAGAAAATTATTAAATATATGTCAGTTATTATAGGTTCTAAACTACTCATTACCTTACCTATACACTGTAAACAGGCTATACTTAAAACTGCACTCTCACAGATTGAACGTTTTGATAGCATTTTGTCTTGAAACGAGCCAATTTATGCAAATATGGATGGAAACCAGCTTACAAAAAATCAGATCGCAGGCTTTTATATCTAAGTTGAAAAAATGATGCTTTATGCATTATGCACAAAATAAAAAAGTTGAAAAAAAAATCTGTGCGAATGCAGCTTTAAGATTTGAACAAAATTCATGACTGGCTTTTAGCATAATCACAACTTAAAAATTAGTACAAAATCAATCGATTTAAACAATAAAAAGATATGTCGCTTTTATTCTACGAACATTCGCCCAGTTTAAATTTTTTGTGGATCTTTTTTGAATCAGTCCGAAAGAAAGAAAAGTCCAGCAAAAAATATTTAATCTATGATTTATTGATGATATTTTTCTTTCTGTGTTTTTAACCAAATTCAACGAGTAACGGTTATGATTTATGCGCATTACCCAGTCTTCAAACAGTCATATACATTAAAAGCAATAAAAAACAAGCGACTGGCTGCTGTAAAACAATCCAATACACAACATTTAATCACAAGAAAACATAACGTTGAACTGCCAGCGTTGACCAATTCAGCGTCTCACTAAAATGAGAAGAAATACATGACCCTAAGCTCGAAAAGGAATAAGGCTACACACAACCAATTTGCAGCAGAGTTCCACGGGCAATGATTTTTAAATTATTTACAATACAAACTTTTTTTTCAATACAGTGCCAAATTATGTTCAGTTCTATGCAAATAGAGCACCTGTTTCTTCTCTTTCGTTCAACTTTAATAAACTATTAATATTTGAACACAAGCACTCTTTGTTGTGTATGAACATCCGGATCATGGTCAACGGAGAGGCGGGGAGATAACTTTGGTATTTAGCCATATAGACATTCGAAACTCCTCGGCCATTTTATCGAAAACAACCTCGGATGCATTTGGACGGTTTACATACTCAAAAAGTGGTACGTTTAAGTCCGCTGCAAATAGATCGGGTAGTAATCTTATTAAGCAGTTAAACTTTATGACTTAACTCTTGGGAATCTTAATTATGTTTGCGATAAAACACTTCACTGGCAATCAATTTAAACTGAGATCAATAAATACAATTCTTAAACACTACATTTAATGAATGATATTATTCAAAAATTTACGAACTACTTCAACTGCTGAACCGGCATACATCCGAGGTTGTTTTTGAAAAAAAAATGGCCGAGGAGCTCCGAATGCCATATAGAGCGTGCATCGTAGACCACATACGGGTACTTGACATTTTGTTATGATGTATCTTTACACAACAATAATTTTCATTTTATATTTCATTGAAACGAAGTCCGCTTCGGAAAATGTATGCACCAATGTGCAATATCATATTTATGACAATATGTATATACGGAAATAAATCAAATATTTTCTGACACTCCGGCTAGAGGTCTTCGAAAGATGATAAGATGTCTTAAGACCAAAAGAAAATGCAGTTTGTTTCTCCTGTATTTCTTTAATTCAAGCTCATGAAATATAAAATGACCTAATTAGTGAAACATGCGTTTTGAATTATTTTTATCCTAATTGTGCACAACGTTTTAATTGTAAAACTTTCGCCTTGAATTGAAATGCAAAATGATTTGGCTTTCAACAAATTCTAATTGTAGTAAACCTGGAAACACTAGCACGGCGGTCTGGTTCTAACCCACACTACATAATACTTAAAGGTGAGCAAAATTAAAATTACCTGTAAACCATTGTGACGTTATAAAGCAGTACAGTGGTTGGGTGCGGGGGTAGTTTTGTGCCAGCACGATCATGCGATGTTTTCTTGCGATGGTGACGCAATGAACGTTCGTAAGTTCCACTTTGGATAACAATTCATTTATTTTCATTCCCACCAATCGTTATATCAGGAAGAAAAATGCATTTAAAATACACTCAAATACCTATGACAGCCATTACAAGGCATCCGTCTTGTATCGCTCCTGCCTTCACCTGACCAATATACATGCAATTCTGACCACGTGACACTTCATTCACTCAAACCTAAATATGCACATGTCCAGGGGCTAGAAGTCATTGTTCAAGTACAATTTAATATCTGTACACGTTCTATTGTGTTTTTATACTTAAATTGAGAGTGTGCGCTGTACTGGCACGGATTACCTGAGATTTATACTGCTCTAGTAGATGCTGTCCTGGCGGGGCGTTGTTAAATTTTGATATATATATAATAGTCCGCATGTATTGTATTTGTATTCTAGTGAGTGCTGTCCTGTTGGTTCGTTGTTAAATTATGAATATATAATATTTGTATTAAAGTGGGTGCTCACTTATTGGGGCTTTGTTAAAGTATTCATTTATAGATTATATTTATATTATAGTGGGTGCTGTTCTGGTTGGACCTTGTTAAAGAATGCATATATTGTATTTGTATTTTAGTGGATACTGTCCTGGTGCGGCGTTGTTCAAGTATGTATACATTAAATTTGTATTCTAGTACGTGCTGTTCTGGTGGGACGAAGTTAAAGTATATATACATTTTATTTGTATTCTAGTGAGTGCTGTCCTGATGGGGCGAAGTTAAAGTATGCATACAATTTATTTGTGTTATAGTGGTTGCTGTCCTGGTTTTGCGTAGTTCAAGTATGCATACATTTTATTTGTGTTATAGTGGGTGCTGTCCTGGTGGGGCGTAGTTAAAGTATGCACACATTTTATTTGCATTATAGTGGGCGCTGTCCTGCTGGGGCGTAGTTAAAGTATGCACACATTTTATTTGCATTATAGTGGGCGCTGTCCTGCTGGGACGTAGTGAAAGTATGCACACATTTTATTTGCATTATAGTGAGTGCTGTCCTGATGGGGCGAAGTTAAAGTATGCATACAATTTATTTGCGTTATAGTGGTTGCTGTCCTGGTTTTGCGTAGTTCAAGTATGCATACATTTTATTTGTGTTATAGTGGGTGCTGTCCTGGTGGGGCGTAGTGAAAGTATGCACACATTTTATTTGCATTATAGTGGGCGCTGTCCTGCTGGGGCGTAGTTAAAGTATGCACACATTTTATTTGCATTATAGTGGGCGCTGTCCTGCTGGGACGTAGTGAAAGTATGCACACATTTTATTTGCATTATAGTGGGCGCTGTCCTGCTGGGACGTAGTGAAAGTATGCACACATTTTATTTGCATTATAGTGGGCGCTGTCCTGCTGGGACGTAGTGAAAGTATGCACACATTTTATTTGCGTTATAGTGGGCGCTGTCCTGCTGGGACGTAGTGAAAGTATGCACACATTTTATTTGCGTTATAGTGGGCGCTGTCCTGCTGGGACGTAGTGAAAGTATGCACACATTTTATTTGTGTTATAGTGGGTGCTGTCCTGCTGGGACGTAGTGAAAGTATGCACACATTTTATTTGCATTATAGTGGGCGCTGTCCTGCTGGGACGTAGTGAAAGTATGCACACATTTTATTTGCATTATAGTGGGCGCTGTCCTGCTGGGACGTAGTGAAAGTATCCACACATTTTATTTGCATTATAGTGGGCGCTGTCCTGCTGGGACGTAGTGAAAGTATCCACACATTTTATTTGCATTATAGTGGGCGCTGTCCTGTTGGGACGTAGTGAAAGTATGCACACATTTTATTTGCATTATAGTGGGCGCTGTCCTGCTGGGACGTAGTGAAAGTATGCACACATTTTATTTGCATTATAGTGGGCGCTGTCCTGCTGGGACGTAGTGAAAGTATGCACACATTTTATTTGCATTATAGTGGGCGCTGTCCTGCTGGGACGTAGTGAAAGTATGCATATATTCTTAAAAGTTGTTCCTTAGAGTGTTCAGCTAAATTATGCGTGTTTTATTAAATGAATGTTTTATGGTTGCAGAGTGCAAAATGGACAATTCATAGTACTATTTGTGACACAATTAATAACAATGTTTGAATATAATAAAAAAAATGAATATTTGTTGAAAACAATGGTTCTTATGAAGGATGCCAAGTTTAATTTGAAAGGAATGAGCATAAAACACGGTGTTACTACCTTATGAAACTAAAGTAGATCACAGTAAATCATTCACCAATAATTTCATATGGTGTGCCTCCTGCTATTAAATACACGGTTGAAACCTTGTTATCAGTAATTAATACTTTCCATTAATGCATTATCTAGTAAGTAATTTCAGCAGTGTGTGTATTCCACGTGATTAATTACGTCATATATGCTAAGTCAGAAGGCAACATTTTGCTTAAAATGAAGACAATAGATCAAAGATAACTTTTCTTTGACGTCACCATTTTATGTGAAACAAAGGGCAGTCTATGCCGCTTAAAGACACACGCCTTCGTTTTATTACCGGAGTTTGATAAGGTGATTAGTTTCATCAAATACTACGACAAACCTGTTTCTAAAATAATGTTTTGACAGTGCTCCGTCAGACGGCCGTATTGTGAGAAGGTTTGTCGAAGTGTTCAGAAACTAAACTCATAATCAAAGTCTGGTAAAAGACCGAAGGCGGGGCTCCGTAAGCGGCGTTGACTGCACTATGTTTCATTTAAAATAGTGAACAGATAGGAAAGTTATCTTTGTTTATAGTTTTAATTCTATTTCTATTTTAATTTATTTTTAAATATTGCCTTCCTACGTAGCATTAAGGACGCATCACATGGTATTCACATTTTCACTAATCATTTAATGTTTTTGCGTGTTTAGCTATTAAAAAACGGTTACAATTTTGTTATCAGAATTCATATTTTCAATAAATGCATTGTTTAGAAGGAAGTTAAAGTTTATAAGTCAAAATTGATGTTTGTTATACATGTGTATCTGTTGATTTTGAATAAGAGCGTCACTT
Organism: Mya arenaria; assembly: GCF_026914265.1. Taxonomy (NCBI): domain Eukaryota; kingdom Metazoa; phylum Mollusca; class Bivalvia; order Myida; family Myidae; genus Mya; species Mya arenaria. The sequence goes on from NC_069129.1 coordinate 40,414,000, forward strand.
ACAATTCTTATTTATGCCAGTGACCTATAACTCGGTCCGTGTTATTACATCTTTTGTAAAATAATTTTACTAAAGACAATTTGTATTTTCTTTAAAATTCGCTCTCTTAGTCTGAGACCACTGCCAACATGGGCACTGGAGACATCAGTCTTGAGTCTGAGACCACTGCCAACATGGGCACTGGAGACATCAGTCTTGAGTCTGAGACCACTGCCAACATGGGCACTGAAGACATCAGTCTTGGGTCTGAGACCACTGCCAACATGGGCACTGGAGACATCAGTCTTGAGTCTGAGACCACTGCCAACATGGGCACTGGAGACATCAGTCTTGAGTCTGAGACCACTGTCAACATGGGCACTGGAGACATCAGTCTTGAGTCTGAGACACTGCAACATGGGCACTGGAGACATCAGTCTTGAGTCTGAGACCACTGCCAGCATGGGCACTAGAGACATCAGTCTTGAGTCTGAGACCACTGCCAACATGGGCACTAGAGACATCAGTCTTGAGTCTGAGACCACTACCAACATGGGCACTGGAGACATCAGTCTTGAGTTTGAGACCACTGCCAACATGGGCACTGGAGACATCAGTCTTGAGTCTGAGACCACTGCAACATGGGCACTAGAGACATCAGTCTTGTATAGTAGTAGGACTTCTGAGAAAATGCAAAAATCTTAAGACGTCATTTTATCTTTATTAATGTCCGCATAACCTTCAAGTACAATGATCTAAAATGATCTGATATTAGTGTAATAAAAAATATATTCCAGAAGCAAACAAACACGAACACCACGTGTATTGCAATAGGCAGTGATCGTTTCTTTCAAAAGAATCAATAAAGCAAATACAATGTAGGTCATCATGGACCACAATTAATACAATACACCATTTCCTAAAGCAACTACTAAACAAATGCCACATAATCTGTCCAGCAGACAACAATTTATAAACTAATGGCACCACAAGAAGTCGCCTACTCTCGTCTGTTAAACTTGAGTCAATCAAGGGGCGCAACTCATCAGTCAATAAATGGGCGTAACTCATCAGTCAAACAAGGGGCGAAACTCATCAGTCAATCAAGGGGCGTAACTCATCAGTCAATCAAGGGGCGTAACTCATCAGTCAATCAAGGGGCGTAACTCATCAGTCAATCAAGGGGCGTAACTCATCAGTCAATCAATGGGCGTAACTCATCAGTCAATCAAGGGGCGTAACTCATCAGTCAATCAAGGGGCGTAACTCATCAGTCAATCAAGGGGCGTAACTCATCAGTCAATCAAGGGGCGTAACTCATCAGTCAATCAAGGGGCGTAACTCATCAGTCAATCAAGGGGCGTAAATCATTCTTGTTGGCACGATGTTGTGAAAGCGTGTGGATCTTATGTCGTAGGGAAACCGGAGAACCTGGAAAAAAACGGGAAGAAGATAACTTTAACAACAATCCTTTATGATAAAAAATGATCTTCTTATATAATCCAAATAAAAAATAGCCTACCTACCCTACCTATTTTTGAAAAGGATGTTACCCTAACCAAAAAAATAGGTCTAATTTGAATAAGAGTGCAGAAACACGATATTTCTACCTTGTGAGACGATTGCTGATTGTTAATATTTTAGGACCCACCAGTGGTTTAATGTGTGTGCGTTTTCTGCCGTCTTGTTATCCGAGTAACTAATATGTTCCATATTAAAATGCGTAATTTAGCACGTAGTTAAAGGTTTATCACTCAAAATCTATGTTTGTCATACATGTGTATGTGTTGATTTTAAAGCTGCACTCTCACGATTAAACGTTTTGACATTTTCTTTTATTTTTTGTCTTGGAACGAGCCAGTTTTTGCGAAAATTCATGGAAATCAGTTATATAAGACTGCTGACAAAAAATCAGATCGCAGATCTTTATATTTAAGTTCAGAAATTGTTGTTTTGTGCATTTTTCTTAAACCGTTAGTAACCCATTAAACATTATTATATTCGAATGGAAATATGAAAATCTACGATATGATTTTTGTCAGCAATCTTATATAATTGGTTTGAAGATACTTACGCAAAAAATTGCACTTTCCAAGAGAAAAAAATAAATAAAAGTTGTTAAAATGGTCAATCTGTGAGAGTGCAGCTTTAAATAGGAATGTCACTTTACGACCTAAATAAATTATTTGTGTTTACCAAATTAAAAGAAGGTCTTATCATGAAATATGTAAAACAATTGATTATATGCACAAGTACATTACCAGGTGAATATCTAAAAATTATTACTTTGAAATGGTTAAAGGTTGTCAGTAAATAAACGGTTTGATGCGACATAGTCGTGTAGCCATTTAGTTTGTGTAAGTACATACTAAGAATCTTTGAAAAATAAATATAAGCAAATAGCTGTTAACATTTATAACATTATGTAAACTGCCCATTAACACTTTATATCTTCCGCTTCTTTGGATTGAAATCAATAACTGACTGCTGACATACTCAAATAAATGTATTGGCAAATGCCTTCTAACTGGACAAAATATTACGTTGACCACTAACAAAGAAAGAGAGGACCACGGTGTTCAATCTGGTGTCAGAAGATCACCAATCTCCTACTGTTACTAGATGTATTCATCACTGTCACTTGATTTATTCACCATTGTTACTAGATGTATTCACAACTGTCGCTATATGTATTCACCACCGACACTAGATGTATTCACCACTGGCACAAAGTGTATACGCCACCGTCACTAGATGTATTCACCACTGTCACTAGATGTATTCACCAGTGTCACTAGATGTATTCACCACCGTCACTAGATGTATTCACCACTGTCACTGGATGTATTTACCACCCTCACTAGATGTATTCACCATTGTCACTGGATGTATTCGCCAGTGTCACTAGATGTATCCGCCACTAGCACTAGATGTATTCGCCACCGTCTTTAGGTGTATTCGCCACCGTCACTAGATGTCTTCACCAGTGGCACTGGATGTATTCGCCACCGTCACTAGATGTATTCACCACCCTCACTAGATGTATTCGCCACCGTTACTAGATGTATTCGCCACCGTCACTAGATGTATTCACCACCCTCACTAGATGTATTCGCCACCGTTACTAGATGTATTCGCCACTGTCACTTGATGTATTCACCACTGTCACTAGATGTATTCCCCACCCTCACTAGATGTATTCGCCACCGTCACTAGATGTATTCGCCACCGTCACTAGATGTATTCACCAGTGGCACTTGATGTATTCGCCACCGTCACTAGATGTATTCACCGCCCTCACTAGATGTATTCGCCACCGTCACTGGATGTATTCTCCACCGTCACCAGATGTATTAACCACCGTCACTAGATGTATTCACCACCCTCACTAGATGTATTCACCACCCTCACTAGATGTATTCGCCACCGTCACTAGACGTATTCTCCACCGTCACCAGATGTATTAACCACCGTCACTAGATGTATTCACCACCCTCACTAGCGATGTATTCGCCACCGGCACTAGATGTATTCCCCACCATCACCTGATGTATTAACCAGCGTCACTAGATGATTTCATAAATGTCACCACTGCCTTGTAAGATTTCCAGCGAGCATTTTGTTTTGATGCAGATGTCTGGATTATAATGAAGGCTTTCATTCAGCAGTATAATTATTCTGGTTCCCTGCTTACTGATAAGCTTCTCTGTGACGGTTAAAATGGGAAATTCAAATGAATAATTGGAACCATGAAATTTAAATATACCGCTGTATTTATTGCATGATTTGTTTGGTTGCATAGCAAAAATAATGTTTTATGTTTCAGATTTCCCAGTTCTGATGTTGGAAGAAGTTTGCTGCTTAATGACTTGCATCACCTGATTTAAACATTTTTATTGACAAGTCTGTCCGTTTATTTCCATTTGTCATAAGAGTTTTCTATCTGGGTGTGTAAGCTTTCATCATTGATAACAAGCCATGTCACCCCTGTCACTCCACAGAAATTAGTGTTGTGCCACTGATAATCGACGAGTGATCGGAAAGGCCTACGTCGGCGACAATCGATAGTGAAATTTGAACAATCGATTTTAGTCAAATCAAGTCAAGTCAAACAATGTTTATTCTCTCATACCATAATATATGGCAAATGAGGTTTATAAATATAATTTTATGCCGACATAAAACATTTTATGGATCTGCGGGTTGAACTGAATGTGTACGTGGCTTATCAGCGGTCCAAGCCGTGACCAGTGGTCACGTGGTGTCCATCGGCCTATCGCTAGCCTCTTGCTTCAGCCATTCTAGAAAAAAATCTTCAGAGATACTTGCTTGCGAATTTTGAGCAAAATATTTTGCATAATTTTACCGATATTATTGGGTGCGAAGGTCTATACTTTACGCATTATTAATAGGAATTGCTTCGTCTCAATTCTGGAATGAATTATAGTAGCGGCAACCTACCGATGCCTTTCTACTTTGTGATATATTGTACGGTTTGCGTTATTTAGAAAACGGATTACTCAGACAGTGGATGTAAGCGTCTTTGAACGACATGTGTGTCAGGACATAACCGATTCTGCGCCCATGAAAGTTCAACTTTTTGGACATTCTTTTGTAACTCGACTTCAAACTTTTCAAAGGATTCGCTGAACTTTCATTTCGGTTTACACGGACGGCTTATGGCGGATGGCTTTCCTGGGACCTCAGCCGCCGTTCTCAAAACTAAAATTGAAACGACTTTTCGCCGAATTGGCACTAATGACGCGTATAATTCTAACATACCCGTGCAATGCATTGCAAGTCAAACATGTGATATAGTTGACAGTGCACTTAATATTTTGAACATTGCACAGGTCGTGGTATGCCAAGTGTTACATCGATGTACAGCATCTGTGCAAACCCATTAACCAGGTGACATTGATTGGTCCAATGATCGAGTGGATACTTTTAATATACAACATAACATCAATCTTCATATCCGTTTTCCTGGTCGTGCATATCTATGGCGCTTCAAGGGATTTTGGTCAGCAGAGGCGAAGGCAAAACACTTCAGTTCGGATGGTTGCCACCTTTCCAGAGACGGGCAGTTCAAACTTCTGTTAAATCTTTGGGCAGCCATGGACATGGTTGCAGCCTTCAGTACCACAACCAAGTGATACGCAAGTAACGTTTCCATGTTTAAATAATTTAAACCACAGGCATCTGGATCATTGTTTGTCACTTAAATGTTGTTTAAAACCATTTTGGGTACATACAATGAGATAAACAACACATCTGAAGATATTTAGTGTCTTTCATATACAAAAAAGAAACAAGGTATGTAACTCAAACTTACCCGATTTCACGGTAGAGTCCAGTTTTATGCAAATTTCTCAACCAACATAAAAACAATCCATTTTTAAATAAGTGACATGGAAAGAAGAGTCAATTACCTTTAAAATGGTGTGCGATATGTTGGTATATCTATAATGTCTTTAGACAAACAAGCATAATTCAATGTCCAATTCTCGTGTTTTTCTTTAGTCGGAAAGAGTACAGCAAATTCAAATCTTCAATTTTCCCCGTGTAAACAGTACTAATGACAGTCCATTTGAAGTTATTTTATGTTTCAGTGTACAGATAAATTAATTCCATTTCTTAATATCACCATAAGACTAACACCACGGTTTAAGAAACAACCGTATCAGTCTTCAAATTAAATCCACTTTCTTTTTTGTATATGAATCCAAAATGGTTTTGAACAACATTTAAGTGACAAACAATGATCCAGATGCCTGTGATTTAAACTGGCTTAAAAAAACGCAAAAGTTTGAGAATAGCTTTGCATTTCTTTTATTTACTAAGAATATTAAACTTAGACAAGTATATTCAATTACGACAAGCTTTATGCATGTCTGTTCAGTTTGATTAATTAAAAATACACCTTGAAAGTTTTAAAAATTATATAGTATATATTGTTTATATATTGTTTGTCGTTCGTGTGGTGCACATCTTAACTGTGACCATAGTGCGGCATGGTTTCACTGTTTTTAGTGGGGTCTATTTTGATTTAGTGCAAGGAGTAATTTTTACTTTTGACTTTGTGCGATGAACATTGCGACCACGTTGTGGCGCGGGTGAATCTTATGTAGTGCTAAGTGCACATTTTATGACTTTGTGCGGTGCGCAGTGCGACCACGGTGTGGCGCGGGTCATTTTTATTTAGTGCAGTATGCACATTTTGACTTTGTGCGGTGCACAATGCGACCACGGTGTGGCGCGGGTCAAACTTATTTAGTGCCAGGCACATTTTTTGAGTTTGTGCGGTGCACAATGCAACCCCGGTGTGGCGCGGGTGAACCTTATGTAGTGCTAAGAGCACATTTTATGAATTTGTGCGGTGCACAGTGCGACCACGGTGTGGCGCGGGTCAAACTTATTTAGTGCCGTGCACATTTTTTGAGTTTGTGCGGTGCACATATTGCGACCACGGTGTGGCGCGGGTCAACTTTATTTCGTGTAGTGTGCACATTTTTCTGTTACTTTGTGTGGTGCACAATGCGATCACATTTTCTCTGCGTTTTGTGCACCATTATACGCTTAACATGAACAGATGTTGCACATTCAAAGGCCTTTCGATACTTCATGGTTTTGATATTTTTCAGATGCGGCGTCAATAACGCATGTCAACCACAGTATCTAGTTGTCCTTGCTGTCTTGACACAGACACTTACAAAGAAGCCCCAATTACACTACAGGGACCCAACTGGGCCAAGTCCTGTCTGCAGGGTGAAATAAGAGGGTGGCGACTGTGGGGCGGACTGGACGGAAACAGCCAACCCCACAGCTCTTACAGGTACCTCTCCAAATATTTCGAAACGTGATCGGATATCGCTGTCACATGACAATTCGGATTGTGAGGCAGAGGTTGAAGCTCCAGTTCTGGTAACTTCGTCTAGTGCTCCTTCAGCGATGAACAATCATCATTTCATATCACTTTCCCATGAAGATTCAGAAAGTGAGGCTGAGATAGCCATCCCAGTTCCTCCAAACACTAACAGTTCACGTATGAGTAGGCCAAACATCCAGACCATGTCTATTCGGTGTATTCCTCCTGGAAGTGTTCAGACTGTTCATATTTTTAGAAGCGACACTTCGGACTCGAATGAGTCTGACAAAGAAGCCGACTACTCTTCTCGTCAACAGTCAAGAGTTGATAACAGGGAATGGCACACCGATTCAATATTCTGAGCCTTTTAGCTCTCCAATTCGTTCGCAAACACAGAATTCGGTTAAAAAAGCTATCTTGGCCTATAAATATATCGACATAGCTTCGCTTCTGCCGGCGTCAATCACTCAACACCAATTCCCAACATTTTCTTTACATGTGGACAGTCAATCCAATATATCTATCTCACCATCACACAAACCTAATAAATTTACTACCATTGAATCATGGACATTGGCTTTTATTTGGTTTATTGTCGTCTACTGACATAGATATCCACTGGAAACTTCCTAGCTAATAAAATATATGGATATAGTTCGGGATATCGCTTAACGGCGCCCAGGCTTTTCATTTGCTTTCTACGACACCCAGTTTCGTATGGCCCGATTATCTGTACCTTTGCCATGGGACAGGTTACACACAGAGTTTGGATTAATGACTTGAACCTCTTTCAACACAGTATATGCAAAGCCACAGCCGTTTCGTCCCTTTCGTCCTGGTAAAAACTCGACTTCATTCAAAGTAAGACAATTTATCGACAACACATGTTGGAATCACAACAAGCGCACTGGATGCCATAATCCCAAATGTTCCCAGTCCCAAGTATGTGGGTTTTACAGAGGACAACATTCAACATTCCATTGCACATAATCAAATAAACTGCTCGCTGCCCATGCCATTCAAAACTCATCCACGCCCACATCATCCCAAGCCATGTCTTTAAAACCAAGCGGTCAATCCAGTAAGTATTGCCAATATAACCCGTTTTCTACCCGGGAACCCTTTTGTTTCCTATTGTTTTGGCATTGTAAATATGGGGTCAACAGCTACAACATCGTTGCATTGTGTTACACACTGACATTTCTGTCACACATATATTTAACAGATTAACGTCTATAGTTTGGAATATTATGGTTTTGGTTTACCTGATTTACTTTCTCGCATTCAAGTCGACAAGTTCCGTCAGTTAGCGCCCCACATGGACATAGACACAACTCCGGTGCCAGAAAACCTGGCCACAATTTTCTGAACAACAGTGTGTTACTCTTCTTAATACGTCTCTGGCACCCTCCACGCTGAATAGTTATAGAAATAATGGCCTCTCACCCTATTACCCTCAATGCGTTCCTTTCCCCGTACCAGTGGTACATCTAACTCAGTGTATTGCCACTTGCCAACATCGTCAGCTCAAACCTTCCACAGTCATATCATATGTATCAGCTATTGCATATGTGTATAAAATTCAAACCTTTCCGAATCCGGCTGAATGAAGCATTCATAGTACAAAAATTGTTACGCGGTATTCGGCGTGATGGTGCAAAAGACAAGTGGCTCGCTTTCTGCCTCAATGACCTGGAAAACGTTATTTAGTATTTACCATCCGTCTGCGTGAACGGCTTTTATGCTTTGATATATAAAGCTATCATACTGGTTGTTTTTTTGTTTGTTTTTTCTCGGCGAATTGGCATTATCAAAGTTAGGGGTAAAACAATTTGATCCAAAAGGCAGGCATTCAGTTTAAATACGCAAACGGGAAAGTATCCGGCGTTCTGGTTGAGTTACAAGCTTATAAACACAACGCGGGTAGGGGCGCCAGGATTCCTTTGTCTCGACAGCCTTTAAATTCACTCTGTCCGGTTTGGGCTTTAACTCGTTATCTACGCCGCTCATGCGCTTATCAGGGCCCCCTATTTCATAATCCTCATGGCATTCCTATAACTACATCTGTGTTTCGTCAGGTCTTAAGGCTTTATAAAATGTTATCTTGAACCAAAGCGATATACGAGTCATTCTCTGCAGATCGGATGCACTACTCACATCCATCTATTGCATATGCCTGAAACACAGATTCAACAACTTGGCCGTTGGCGTTTTAATGCATTCCTAAAGTACATCCGTCCGAAACCAGCGCCTAATACCAGTTAGGGGCACGGGGTCGCCATTTTGCTCCCATGCATTTTATTTGTCTTTCGGTGTGCCATTACCTGTTCCTTTTGTTCCTACAAGGCCCAGTGTGGGTCAAAATTTGTCAATTACTCAGTGTGATAAAGCAGGGGTAAATATTTGTGTAACCTTCTATATGTTTATTAACAGTGAAGTCTACCGTTACGAGGCGGAGGGGGTTATCTACCGTTATGAAGCGGAGGTCATATTTCGATATGTTTATTAACAGTGTTATCTACCGTTATGAAGCGGAGGTCATATTTCAATATGTTTATTAACAGTGTCATCTACCGTTATGAAGCGGAGGTCATATTTCAATATGTTTATTAACAGTGTTACCTACCGTTATGAAGCGGAGGTCATATTTCAATATGTTTATTAACAGTGTTATATACCGTTATGAAGCGAGGTCATATTTCGATATGTTTATTAACAGTGTTATCTACCGTTATGAAGCGGAGGTCATATTTCGATATGTTTATTAACAGTGTTACCTACCGTTATGAAGCGGAGGTCATATTTCAATATGTTTATTAACAGTGCTATCTACCGTTATCAAGCGGAGGTCATATTTCAATATGTTTATTAACAGTGTTATCTACCGTTATGAAGCGGAGGTCATATTTCAATATGTTTATTATCAGTGTTATCTACCGTTATGAAGCGGAGGTCATATTTCGATATGTTTATTATCAGTGTTACCTACCGTTATGAAGCGGAGGTCTCAACTCACCCTTACCAAAACAAACACCGTTTATGCTGACGAGACTAGTTTATAGATCTATTAGCAAATTTAGAAGTTTTTTTTTATATTTTCGTGATTCTTCATAACATATTATTACCATTTCATAACTTTAATGATTTTGTTATCAATAATTTCTTGTCTAATGAATCTTTATATAACCGTCCTTTGCCTGGTCAGTTTTCCATCTACCGTGCCTCTTTATACATCTATCAGATATACCATCCGCGTTTGCTGCGGATGTAGCACCGCTAGCTCGTAAAGTATGCGTACCCAGCTTGAGATTTGGTGCTACCAATGATAATTTTGAAACAATACATTCCTTGGCCCTAGTGTAACTGATCTTTTTGTTTTTAGTTATTTATCGAAAAGAGGCCTTTGATTTTAAGACGGGTTTGAATAAAAATTCATCTGAAGTTTCATCAAGTCCTGCCAAATTCATATAACGTTGTAACATGATATATGGACAAGCAATTGTGCTACCTTTAGCTATCAAAACCTCCCTTCCCTCCCTATAAATGTCAGTTTTACTTAATCTTATCTTGAGCACTATATGATCAGTTTGAAAATTCACGTCCGAACAACGGAGGTTGCTCATTTCGTTATAACGCAAAAATCCAGCATAGCACAGTAATATCATTGCTAAATCTCTTACATTTGTTAGTGACATGTCTTTCTCCATTAAAGTACACAAATCTATGAGCATTGTGGAATCTACAACATCTTTCTTATTCTTAGGTTTAGAACGTAGTCTTTTTGCGGCATCACATAAATGTTTCACAAAAATGCTATCCGTAGGATCTGCCAATCCGTGTATAGAATGAATCCATTTAATGGCATAAATTGCCGAAGAAATGACACTAAGATTTTCCATTATCAAGCATAGGAGATATGTATATTGCCACGGACATAGCATTCGCTGGTCGGCATGATAAATGCATTGAATCACAAAACTTTTCAAAACTTTTGAAACAACCACTTTACTTCTCCGTTGTAGACGGCGCCCTCGATTGTAAAACATAGCTTGCCATCTTTCCAGCGATATCATCCGATTTGCTAATGTCTATGCCGACCTCTTTTATCTGTTGCTGAATTGTTGCTTTCAGACCAGGACCTGTCAAAATAATCAATGTATGAACATCTATCTTATACAAACTTTGTCTTAAGAGCAATCATATGAAAAGGTAACGGATTCTTACTGAAAACCCCGTTATTACCCTTTCCGTTGCCAATCACTCCATGTTTTGGTAAAACCTTGTTTTCTCGTATATAACTTTTAAATATACCTTCTTTTTGTAAAAGACAAGGCCAAAATGGTGCCGACACCCAAAGCGGCACCACCAGCGTACATTCCGCATTCTCCTTTTCAATCTTTGAAATACACTTTACGGCCAATCTTGGTGGAGGCACAAGCCAATTGTTAGATCCTTTCCAAGATTGACTGAAGGCATCAATACCTTCCGTTCCAGGAACCCACCATCTTGAATTGAATCGCTTACATTGTTTATTGTAGGAAGAAGCAAATCTATCTACTTCGTATTTTCCCCAAAGATTGTCAAAATAACAGAACCACGTTTTTGATAAAAACCAGTCGTCACAGTCTCCACATCTGCTTAAAAAATCTGCTTGACAATTATCATTCCTTGAAATCCATTCTGGTTCTATCGAAACATAATTTTTTTCACAAAAATGAAAAATATCAGATGCGATTAAATGTAAATCCTCTTTTTTTGCTACCATTTTGCAAAATAGACTGTACGTTCTTATTATCTGAATAAACTTTTACAGGTTTATCCCTAATTATGTCCACTTGACTTACCATTCCCGTCTGACAGCCTCAATTTCTCTCCATGTAGAACTTTTTTGCCGTTCTGACTCTGACCACGTACCGACTACAACTGAATCATTCAAAGCCAAAGCTTTTGAAAAATCAAACCTTTCAGATTCTTGTTTACTTAGTCCGCTCTCTTCCGGGAGTGATCTACCCTTCGTTCTAGTTTTATGACCGTGTAGCTTAATCTCTTTTTGAAAAAAATATATTACCCTTTTCCTGGAGTGAACATTTTTTCTCTACAAGGGACAACTCAGCATTACCAACTGCGAAATGCCCTACTTCTAGACATGACACACTGCTCGCTTCCGGGAGCAACTAACTGCCCACCCACTTCCGGGGGCGACTTACTGCCCACTTCCGGGGGCGACTTACTTCTTACTTCCGGGGGCGACTTACTGCCTACTTCCGGAAACGACATATTGACTACTTCCGGGGGCGACATTTTGCCCACTTCCGGGGGCGACTTACGGCCCACTTCCGGGGACGACTTTCTACCCACTACCAGGGGTGACTTACCTCCAACTTCTGTAGTTTGATTACAAGTATATGTCTTATGACACTTCTGTTTAGTAACCCCGACCAACTTACTGCCAACTTCCGGGGGAGCAGATATTCCCTCACCACCCAATGACATAATATTGCTCGCGCCCAATGAAAACCTACTAGATGCAGTCTGCGTTCTAAGACTAACTTCTGTTTCTAAAATACCATTTACATGGGAACGTCCGCCTACTTCCGGACGCAATGGGCCCACCTCCGGGAGTCCTTTATTATCAAAACCCGTTCTCTCTATATAACCGCCGTATCCATCAGCGCTAGCGTCACAAAATACTGCAAACTGAGATACAGTTACAGACGTAAAGCTTCGTCCAGAATCATTAAGGATACGCACGTTATCCTTCCAAAATATAAGCTCTTCAATGGCTTTTTGTGACACCAATACTGGCGAATTCCAGCTTGCCCTGGTGACTAAACAATTGTACATGAACCTGGTAATCATACGAACTTTCTTGCCAACAACAAATTACAAAGAAATTATTTGACCAATAACTGAAGCTAATAACCTGGCCTGTATCACACTACATTTATCTTTTAAGACAATGTCTAATACCTTTTGTAAAATATGTTCTAGTTTTTCAATCCTATGCGTCTGTATAAAAAATCTGTTTATATCAAAGTTGATAAAATATCCGAGCCACTCTGCCTTAAGACTAGGCAGCCAATTACATTTTTCGTTTGCCAACAAGAAACCAAAATCAATCAGAGATTGCTCAACATAATGGCTCGATTCTAGAGCTTCTGAGAATGTTTCCTTTCCGCCGATGCCGTCACCTAAAAACATAATGACCTTGTGTCCTTTTGACCTCAGAAAATTTACTACGACCCGTAAGACCTTAGTGAATATGTGACCAGCAACGGATACACCAAATGGCAAGGAACCATATGCAAAATATTCCGTTTTACCATTAATTTCCCAGGCGAACCCCAAAAACGACATATGTGGTTCGAATATATCAATGTGATGGTAGGCACTTTTGAGGTCGTACGTGTACACATATTTTCCAGGTTTGAAAAGCTCATATGCTACATTTATGTCCTCGAACTTGACTCTAAACAAATGTAAATGAGGGTTTATATGTCTACAGTCTAGCACTAACCTGGGTTTTCCTGACTTCCCATACGCTACAGTCAGTGGGTTTACGACCATAGGTTTTTCGTTCGTCTTAAACACCACCCCCTTGTCTAAAAAACATTGTATTTCTTTGCTTACAAAATCTTTGTTTTCAAGTGCAGACTTATTGTTTTTTAATTCCGCCTTTTTAGGTAGGGTTTTGAATGGCAATTTGTAGCCTTGCTCTATGACATTTATTATGTAAGAATTATCAGAAACCTCTCGCCATTTCGAAACATGTGTTTTAAGCCTACCAGCAGGTGATTCCGCGGAGTGAGTGTCAATCTTTTGAGAACTTACTTCTGACTTCTCGTGCCTTCTCAAACTGTGAGTAGTCCACCGTTACCTCGAGCGGTGTTATATCGACAGCTTCTTCGAGCTGTTGTGTATCTGCAGCTTCCTCGAACTGCTGCATTTCTACACGACTAAAACAACAATAACCAATACTCATCTTATTGTTAGAACTGCTAGGACACTCTAGCCTCCAATGACCGGCCTTCCCACAGTTGAAGCACAACCCAGGCTTCGTTGATGTTGCTGGAGGTATGCTCGCAGGTTGAGCCCTTTGAACTGCTCTTCCGGCACCTCGTTGAAAGGGATGAAAACGCCCACGTGTCTTACGGCCCCTCTCTGTCTTAAACTTCCGGGACGCGCGAGATTCGGCCTTCAAGATCCTCTTTTCGTCCTCCGAATCCTCTGCCAACGGGTTAGACTCGTACTCATGAACTACGCGCCAACCAAGCTCGCTCGAATCAGCTAACATCACCAATTTTTGACGGTGCCATAGCATCTCCATGGCTAAAGAAAATAAATATGAGTGTACTTTCTTTATCTGTTCCAAAGATAATGCGCCTATTAGATTATACGATATTAAAACTATAATCCTTATTAAACACGTGCCCTGTAATTTCTGTTTCAATTATAAATAACACTTCAATAATATTACTAAATGTACGTTTAATGTCTTACTTTGTATTTGTATTTTACACAATCCTAAACCTCTCACTGCCATGTACTTATTACTATAACGTGTCAAGCTGTTTAGCTCATGATTTCCACGAGTATTTTGAGCATGTTATTAGATCGTTTAACTGTAAACCTAAAATTCAAGATATCGGTAAAGAGATATAATACCTTCTTTGATGAAAGTTTTTGATTCTATCTGATACTCTGTGTTAACTGCATTTTCTAGCGTCCTTAAAACCTTTCCATTAATCTTATATTGCTCCTCGTTCGATTTGCGTTTGAACTTTGGAGTTTCCGTAGAAATGATCCTACTGATTTTCGACAATTCTTGTGAATGAAAAGTGGTACTTAGCTTAAACATGTTCCCTATCTGCTCTAGCATATCGTTCTTATGCTGTGTCAGCCTGGCTTCTATCAAGTCATTTACATCAGAGCCGTCCATTGTAAGTAAAATACTTTCTACGAAAACAAAACAACGACTTCAAGTTTGATGTTGCCCGAACAGCAGTCTCGATAGAAATGACCAAAGCCCACTTTACCCGCCTAACTACGTCATTTCCCGCGCTTTATAGCGCCACCTACAAAACTGACCAAACCAGTTTTTAACAGGCTATTTTGAGACAATTGTTCTCCGCTATACGATGTAACGCTGAGAACTATATGTCATATTTCGATATGTTTATTAACAGTGTTATCTACCGTTATGAAGCGGAGGTCATATTTCAATATGTTTATTAACAGTGTTATCTACCGTTATGAAGCGGAGGTCATATTTCAATATGTTTATTAACAGTGTTATCTACCGATATGAAGCGGAGGTCATATTTCAATATGTTTATTAACAGTGTTATCTACCGTTATGAAGCGGAGGTCATATTTCGATATATTTATTATCAGTGTTACCTACCGTTATGAACCGGAGGTCATATTTCAATATGTTTAATATGTTCATTAACAGTGTTACCTACCGTTACCCTCAGATTACCTTTACTTGGCACATATTAAAATAGTTCATGCAACTAATCTGCCTCCAACACTTCCTGTCCTCAGATGTTGAACGTGCAGCGTTTTCAGCTAACCCAAACACAAAAAGTGAACTATATATGTGTTGCCTATTACTCAAACATACATGCTCTGGATTGAAAATGACCACAAGAGCCATGCCAGTAGAGCATAGCCCCTTTTGGGCCTCTTGTTATGTGTGTAATATACCGTGATAAAACGGGGGAATGTGCCAGAAGTAATGTTGAGTATAATATTTCGCTAAATTTTACTAGCGATCATTTATTAGTATCATGGTTGTATTCACGTGTTTATGCTTGTAACTTGGATATATATGTATGGTGTTGTTATGTTAGCTAACGCTCCATTTCCGTAGCCTTTGTAACAAATACGTTGTCAAATTATTGTTTTGTTGGAGTTTTATTTCAACTAAGTTAAGTTGTTGTTGTTTTTCACGTTAAATATGAAAACGTTTGTTTTCGTAAATGATAGAATTGAATTCACACCGATTAGGTTCCCATTGTCATAAGCAAACCATAAGTAACAGCATCTACAACGCATCGCCATGCCAAGTTCCTCTCTTTGAGCGTCGTGTTGTTACACTTATGGTGGTTGTTTGGACGCCCAATATCCTAGTCGTGAATAATATATAGCAACCCCAGAGCATTTTTTTTTAAAGTAAAATATAGCTTATTCATGAACACCATTGAAAGCAGTTTATTAAGACCTTTACAGAACATTTTGATTTTTTAAATATCTTAATAAATAAAAAAAAAGTCGCGGAACTCGTTTTTCAAGAATTTTCACCATTTTTTTATAACTTTTGTTTTAACAATGTTATATTCATGAAACTTGGCAGTCTGGTGTGTTTTTTTCTCCTCTTTCCATTTTTTCTGCTAATTTATTTCTTAAGACATAGCTTTGTATAGAAAATTGAAAAAACAAACCCAAAAATAATACATATTTTTACATTTTATTAAGGTGATCAAATTGATAGTATTACTGAAAAAAACATATTTAAAATCAACTGGAATATCAAAAGAAATTATTTCAATGATAGCTTATAACTTTAATTACATTAAACAGAATTCTTCAATTGTATATGTCATTAACAATGCTATTCACATTTTATTGAAATAACATAGCACTAAATCACAGAAACAAAATTGTCAATTGCCATCTGGCAAAAAAAAATACAACCTACACTAAAAATAGCACATACTAGTATCACAGGACATTCAACTTAAAAAAAAACAACTCTTAACATCCTTGATATTTAAGGTCAACTGCACAGTATGTAGGAAAAACCCACTGTCTTCCAGGGTTTGAGACCAGGTTGTAAGGAACATATCCACTCAACTATTTTCGCATTAATCTGTGTGTTTTTCATCGCATCCTTGTGAACTTCGACCACTACACATTGTTTTAGTTTCCCATCTGGTGGAGCATTCACACGGTTAAGGTCCAAGTCTTTGGATGTGAGAGTGATGTTCTCACAGAACGGTCCAGGATGATCCATCAATTGTTACCGATGCTGTTCCGAAGGGTCCATTGTGACTGTTTGCTGCCGTCCTGGAAATGTTTAAAGAATATATATCTATTTTATTCATCATTAATATGTTACGATGATGTCAAACTCGTATTTATTATTTAATTTTGACATTGAATAAATGTCCTTTTCACTCACTGTGGTTTATTATTCACGTCTCCCATTTGTTTGAACTTGTCATGGCCAGCCACGCCTTATTCAGTAGCAATACATAAAAAGAACATAAATGACATGGCGGCAGATAAATGTTTAAATTTAGAATATGATACCCAAAATGGGTTTCGGAGGAATATAGAAACATGGGACGTAACGGCTACCAACAAATTTTCTTTTTTCTGGTTATTAAATGCTAGTTTATATTGAAATGTTAAGGTCTTGCTATATTATGTACTAATACTCATATCAAGTCAATAAGTCACTAGAGTACCTTATTACAAATTTTCTTTCTTTTTAAAACATGTTACCGTTCACTTCTAACCATGTAAGAAAATAGTGTTTTTTTCTGAAAGAAACTGAACCTGTAAAACAGAAACTGTTCTTGTAAAACATATAGAATATTCAACTGCTTGTTGTACATGATACTGACTGATTATTAAAAAGAAATTGTTATCTTTCTTTGTGTTTATTTTACACATCATCATGTATACAATACTAAATGTAAGACAATAATTAGAGCCTGTGGTCTCATGTTCTGTATTGTAATAGTTACTTTTAAACTCTAAAAGATAGTTGCTTTCTGAATAAATAATGTTATTTATATAAAGAAATCTACAAACAATATTGTAGGGGAACATTGGTGCTTAAAACTGATGCATCTACTGTATCTGTTTGCCTTAAATATGATGAGCAAAGATAATTAAAATCGATTAATAACCGATCATTGATCGTTTTCAATAACCAATTATCGATAGTATTTTTTCTGTCTGATTCCCAACTCTGAGAAAAATGAACCTTGAATTGGTAAACAAATCTCAAAGTGTCTACTCTTTAAATTTTCCTTCACATCGCTAATCACCAAACCTGGTGAAATAAAATAAGGACGGGCATATTTTTATATTTTTGCCCAAGTTTGACCAAGTTGGTGTGCATTACATTTCACATGCTGGTCATTCTGTCAATAGATCAACACTTGTGAGGCTGAAATTATAAATGCTCAAGCTTAACTTGGTACTCGCACTTGGTAATGAGATTGGTCATGGATGGTAGATAGATAGATTGTTTATTTCCTCCATAATTGGAGAGCAAAATCTTGAGGTTAAAGGAAGAGAAAGGTAACCATAAACACATTAAGCTTGGACAACTACAGAATGCTATTGCCAAATATATCTTTAGGATGACTGAAGATATAACTACCTTTACCAAACAACAAGACAAAACAAGGATTAAGGCTTTTTATTGATAACAATTTTTACATTGTAAGAGAAATAGATTGAATCTGTGTCTTTGTGCCTGCTCGGCCACATCAGTTGCGAAGGTCATCTTACATTTTATCCTGGATCGGAATGGTCATAGTCTCACTGACTGAGCTCTCTGAATTTGGCACACATAAACTGAAACAAAAATAGCTTCAAATCTGAGTAAACATATAGTTAATGTTAATTCATCCCCATAACAATCTGCATTGTAAAAACATTGTTTTTCTCATAATTACCTCTGCTGATACTTATCTCGAGATCTAAAAATAAAATCCCAATATGATGTGCTGAGCAGGTTGGTGTGACATAAACGTTTTCTGTTGCCAATAAAACCCGAGTGACAATATTTCCCCTAACATGAAACTGGTTTAAAAATTGAGAAATGAAAATAATTTTAATTAATAGTTTTAAGCATGTTTATCTGTAATGTGTTCAGTTCTTAAAAGATCTGGTCTATAAGGAGGTTAAATTCATTAAATGTAGCAATTTTTTTTCAATAATCCTTAAAATAAAACAAGAAAACTAAATCATCCTGTTGTATCTAGTCTCCATTTGTACTCAGAAATCAGTAAAAGGTGCATTACGACACCAGACAGTTCTATATGATTCCTTCTGTATCTAGATTTATTTAACTGCATTTAAAATATAGACACAAGTTTATGTAGATCACAATTATCAATGATGGTCAAGAATGTGTAACATACGCAGCATTAAGCTCTGTAGAACCTTTTAGCTCAGTTACCTGGTATTTGGACTACATTTTTGGCCATACAAGCTATCAAAACTATCCCATTCCAGCGATTTGGTCCCTAGGTTGATCTCTTGGTCTGTGAATAATATAAGAAATGTGTTTAAGTATGCTATGATGCACGAAATAAGCAATACTTTGTTCCTAAATATTGCATTTTTTAATATTTCATACAATCCTTATAATTGCAATTGATCAAATGAGATAGTTAGATTAGCTAAACCTGTCCAAATACTAGGTAACTGTGGTTTTAAGCAATGAACCTATGTGTAGATTTTAAATCTGTTTTGAGTATGTAATTAAGAACCATTTATTGGTTATAACCAGAACTATTATCAACAAAACTCCAGGTGGGGGTCGAACTCGGGACCCTCTAATTCAGAGTATGATTAGCTAACCTCTCCATTGCCACTAATACAAGTAACAAATAAACATTGAACTGTTTTATGTTGACATTAATCCAGAGGGGATTTAAACCAAACCAGGTCAATGAAATAGTAGTTATAACTGATCACAGGGGCGGGGTGTGTTGTTTGCCACAGCCCTATGGTCCTTATCATTTCCAAAAGGGCAAAATTATTCCCAGGCTGCTATATAAAGATGGGGGAATTGTTACTAGTCCTAAATCACCATCACATGCCTCTTGTTTCTGTCTAGTCAAGAAATCACTAAAAATTATTTGTGCCATTTTTTCCTAATATAAAAAGTGCTGAAATACCGTTGTTTAATTATAACGCATCAGTCAATTGCAAACATGGCCTCCCCAAGTCCGGGGAATATCGGGAACTTTGACGTTCAGCCATCCCCTGGTAAAATACCCGCCCTGCGGAGACAAACTGACGGTAAAATCCCCGCCGAATGCCCCTGCACCCAAGGGACCCTAGGTAAGGCACATTCCCACACGGCCCAGTTCCCCGGCTATTCCCGGTTACAACTGGTGCATGTGAAAACAAAAATAAAATAAATGGTAACCTTAAAGTTGCCATTGGGCACCGCCATTTTTGTCCTAATGTATGTCAGTGAGCAGGAAACGCTTTCCAACATCAGAACAGGAAACTTGTGAAATCTAAAACATGCAACATCTCCATTTATTTTTTAAGTGACCAAACAAAATCATGTAATAAATACAGTGTTATAATTCTATTTACTTGTTCCATTATTTATTCAAACTTCCCATTTTAACCATCAGTCTTAATAAGAGAAGGTGAAGTCAAATACGGCATTCATTTCCCATTGACAAACATCCGAAAATACACAAGGTCCGAATCACGTTAACTTCACTTTTGTCAAAATATTTCTTTCCAGACGTGATCACCAAAAATCGAATGTGCCATTATTTTCTATGTATTAAGAGTGTTCAAATGCCGTTGATTTATTAACTTGATCAACAAAAGTTAAATAAATGGTAACCTTATAGTGTCTTTTTTATAGTGTCATTGTTGGTCTTTGCCTGACCCGATAACGATAGTGTTAGGGGAAGGAACTCCAGACTACAGTTATATTGAGAGTAATTTCCCTTATCAAAAGGTATTTGGTACAGTGATGTCCCCTGTCACGACAATTATCAAAGTGCTTTCTTGTTAGCTGGGACCTTGGACCAATAATACAATAATCTTACTCCCAGCTGGAACCAATTATATAATCATACTTTCAGTTGTTAGTAAGTTTTGAGGATCAACTTAAATCGAGGTAATTATTTGTGTATTACGTTTATGACATGTACTGGTATAATTTTAGAATTACCAACATGCAAAACTTGCAAACATTTCTGAAACATAACTTGTAATCTAGGGCGTTTTTGTTGGTTATAAATTGTTTTCGGTTTTATATCGGTTTCACGAACTGTGCATTTGTTGTTACAGTTTCAAATAAAACCAAAACCAGTTTTATCTCTTTTTTTAACGAAAACCGAAACCGGTTTTCGAATCTATCAAAACCCCTCCCTACCGAAGGCGGTTTCATCGGTTCGTTTCCTCCGAAAACTAGTTTACTTTGAAACCAACATTGCGGAAAGTGATCAATCACCTTTGTTAAAACTCAATCCTTTTGATAACAATGCCTTACAATGGGCAAATGAGCTAAATGATAAAGGTTATATTTATAATAAGAAATAATGGCTACATGCAGTAAAATAAACAGAATACTATGTTCAGAGCCCATCTATTACCCGCCTTAACAGAAGTGCGTTAGCTAAATTTAGATGTGGAGTGGCGCCATTAAAACTCGAAACAGGCCGCTATGAATCACTCAATGTTGAACAAAGAACCTGTTTTAACTGTCACAACATAGTAGAAGATGAATGTCATGTTTTATTACATTGTCCTTTATATAATAATCTACGACATTTACTGTTGTTAAAAGTTATTGATATTAATGATAATTTCAATTCATTATCGGATAACGAAAAACTTTCATTCCTTCTTTCAAATGAAACTATCGTTAAACACAGTGCCAAAACCTGTCATGCTATCCTAAAACTCCGACGTCAGTATCTGTTTAACAAGTAATTTAGTGTTTGTATGTTTTATTGCATGTTTTGTACAATAATGATTATTCTCACCTTATCTTTATTACTGAATATTTTAAGTTATATTGCATGTTTTAAAGTTGATATATTTTATTGTTTTTTATTGAGCAAATAGTCTCTCATAACTCCACGAGGAGTGGTTTTATACATTATTATTGCATGTTTTATCTGTATTTATCCCATGAATGTATAAAAGTGAGACTTGAATAAATTTTCTGTCTGTCTGTCTGTCTGCAGTAGCTCCACCATGTTGTTTAAACTGTACACAAAACCATTCATTTGTTACTTCAAGCGAAACTATCAAAACCGAGTTCGAAACTGCTGAAACCATTGACACCAAAACTGAAACTGGTTTGGTATCAACAAAAACGCCATAAATGTGAAATGAGAACGCTACTTTCGATTTTAAAATATAAACATATCTAAATATTATAATATTTTTTTCAATTAAAGGAACCTTATTTTAATTGATGTTACAGTCAGGCGCGTAGCTGACTTTCCGCAAATCCGCAAACCAAAACTCCCGAGTTTAAAATAAAAACCGAGGCCGAGGAGGGGGGAGGAAGTGGGTGAAGGGGTTAGTATACCCCACGGCATCGATCTGCGTTATACCAAATTGGGCCAAGATACCCACCTGGCCGTGTTATTATTATTTTGAATAGAGGTACTTATTATCAGTATCGAAATGGCTTTTATAGAGACGCGATAGTGTCCTCCTGCAGATCGAGGTGTCGTGAGCTCTATTCCTACAAGGTGCACATTCGTGCAGATTGAGACACTAAGGCCAAAAAATAATATATTTTGGTTAGGGTAACATCCATTTCAAAAACAGGTTGTTGTTTGTTGTTGTTGTCGTCGTTTATAAGGCTATAATATATAATTGACATCATTGGGGAATGGCGTTAAAGTAATATTCTGTATAAAGGTTTTAAACTACATATTTACTGAAATTCAATATTTATAAATTAAACACATACTTAAAAAAAATCTTTGTTTAAAAACGGGAGGATAGGCGCCTATTTCGTAGGTAATGTCTGGCTACCCAAATCAAATGTATTTTAGGCCTAAGTTTAAAGTGTATATGTTTATCTCAGATGATATCAATACAGCTAAAAACCCAAATATATATTTCGTCCTTAATTTATATTGTATTTAATTTGTCTTGATAGATGGAGATACCTGGAAAGAAACGTGACCCTGACCTTGACCTTGACAAGGGCTCCGATGATGCCACTGTCTACTGTCAGCGGTGTGAAGAGGACGGCAAACGCGCTTTAACCCAGGGATTCTGTCAGACCTGTCAAGAGTACATGTGTGATCCCTGTATCAAGGCCCATAAGGAACTCAAGAGGTCCAGGAACCACGTTATGTTGACAAAAAACAAGATGCCTTCCTTTTACCCGTCCACCAAACAGTCAGACATCGGCGAAACTGAATACTGTAAAAATCATCCGAAGGAGATGATAAAGTTTTACTGCCCGACCCACGGCGATCTTGGCTGTGGTGAGTGTGTCGTACTCCACTATCGCAGCTGTAGAGTCGATTACATCGCTGACGTTGCTAAAGATTTTGTCATTGGAAATGAATTCAAAGAAGTGGAACCATCGATTAAACGAGCTGAAGATCTTCTATCTCGGTCTATAAGTAATGTCAATGTGCTTTTGGTCGAGGTCGAACACCAGTCAAAGTATGAGATTGCCAGATTGAGGAAGTTCCGGGAAGAAATCAACACCTACCTGGACCGCCGCGAGAAGGAGTTGCTCGACAACATCCAGAAAGTGAAGACCGATAATCAAAACGTGCTGACTTCAGTAAAGGTTGATTGTGAGTCGGCGAAATCGGGACTTGAGGCCATGAGGACGGATCTGTCTTCCGGTGACATATCGTTGAACCAACGGTACGTAGCGGCGAGGAGAGCACAGAGGAATACACGGGAGATTCTGGATAAGAAGGAGCAGATGACTGGTCTGATAAAGGTCCGAAAGTATCGGTTTACCAAGGACAAGGACACGAAACGTCTTCTGGGATCGAGGATGGACCTGGGAACACTGGACGTTGCGGGAAAGTTTGGTAAGAGTAGAACATGTATATGTTACTTATTACCTATACGAAATCTTGCTGCGTTCTATTTGTTCTATTTCATCTGTTTCATGTCATTCTCGTCCATTTTGATACATTTGTACTCAACAAATTCTCTGGTATACATCAGTATACCCTAAATTATGAGTTTGACAAAACATTTTTTTTATTTATAAGTCCAGATATTCTCCAGATAGAATAAGTGTCGTCTCCTTTTTCCGCCGCCCCTTTAATTGTATTGACTCAACAAAAATGTTAAACTTGGGTCTGTATTTGAGTGTCAATCCAGTCCTAATCTGGAACGGCGTTTATTCATACCCACGATGTATAGCATTAACATGTAAAAAGAAGAATTGTTAGAACCGTGTTCGTGGCTCGTTTAAACACATGTATAAAGTCCATTCTGCAATAAGAAAGAGCATGAACACATATTCAACGGTGAAATAGTCGCCTAATAAAAAAAAATGTCACCTCCCGCCCCCATTTAAAAAAAATGACGAATCTGAATGAAACAGTATTCAGGGGCAGTTCCAGGATTTGATAATAGATGGGGCGTAACTTAAGAGCGTAACCCTTTTGATTTGTGCCCCTCCTTCCGAACCGAAAAGGATTTGGGTTGAAGTGTTGAAAGGGGGGGGCGGTTCGCGAATGACCGTGACCCGTAGGTTGTGACATTTTGCACTTCTCTATTGAAACATAGATTAATAGGCTGTTTTCAAAGTGACTCCCTTATGTTTTTTGTAAACAGTGCTTTGTTTAATAAAGGGGGTCAAATCATTAGGAGTGTCAAACTAATATTGTGACAACTGAAACCCGTCAGCAAAAGTGGATTTATGCTCAAATATTGTATTTTATATACAGTGTGGCAGGAATTTATTTTCGGCCATCAATTTGACATGCAAAATTCGACATATCAATTAAATAGGATGAAAACGCGAAGTACGATGATAATAATGCGATATACTATCGTGTTTTCATCATCGTATTGTTGCTTTTTTCCCATCGTAATATCGTGATTCCGCGTTTTCGTTATCGCAGAATCGTACTGTCGCGTGTTTATTATCGCACTGTCGTGATTTTATCATCGTACTGTCGCGTTTCATCATCATACTGTAGTGTTTTCATCATCGTACTGTCGCATTTTATCATCGTTTTGTTCTGTTTTCATCATCGTACTGTCGCATTTTATCATCGTTTTGTTCTGTTTTCATCATCGTTCTGAAGCGTTTTCACCATTGTACTGTCGCGTTATCATCATTCTACTGTCGCGTTTTCATCATTGTACTCTCGTGTGTTCATCATCGTACTTTCGCGTTTTCATCAATTTACTGTCTCGTGTCCATCATCGTTCTGAAGCGTTTTCACCATTGTACTGTCGCGTTTTCATCATTGTACTGTCGCGTTTTCATCATTTTACTGTCGCGTTTTCATCATTGTACTGTCGCGTTTTCATCATTGTACTGTCGCGTTTTCATCATCGTACTGTAGCGTTTTCATCATTTTACTGTCGCGTGTCCATCATCGTACTGTAGCGTTTTCACCATTTTACTGTCGCGTGTCCATCATCGTACTGTAGCGTTTTCACCATTTTACTGTCGCGTTTTCACCATTGTACTTTCTTGTGTTCATCATCGTACTGTTGCGTTTTCACCATTTTACTGTCGCGTGTCCATCATCGTACTGTAGCGTTTTCACCATTTTACTGTAGCGTTTTCACCATTTTACTGTCGCGTGTCCATCATCGTACTGTAGCGTTTTCATCAATTTACTGTCTCGTGTCCATCATCGTACTGTAGCGTTTTCACCATTTTACTGTCGCGTTTTCACCATTGTACTTTCTTGTGTTCATCATCGTACTGTTGCGTTTTCACCATCGTACTGACGCGTTTTCAATAGTGTACTGTCGTGTGTGTATCATCGTACTGACGCGTTTCACCATTGTACTGTCGCGTGTTAATCATCGTACTGGCGCGTTTTCACCATCGTACTTTCGCGTTTTCACCATTGTACTGACACGTTTTCACCATTGTAGTGTCGACTGTTCATCATAGGCATGACGCGTATTCATCATCGTACTGTCGCGTTTTCACCATTGTACTGTCGTGTGTTCATCATAGGCCTGACGCGTATTCATCATCGTACTGTCGCGTTTTCACCATTGTAGTGTCGTGTGTTCATCATAGGCCTGACGCGTATTCATCATCGTACTATCGCGTTTTCACCATTGTACTTTCGTAGGTTCATCATCGTACTGACGCGTTTTCACTATTGTACTGTCGTGTATTCATCATCGTCCTGATGCGTTTTCACCATTGTACTGTCACGTGTTAATCATCGTACTGACGCGTTTTACCATTGTACTGTCGCATTTTCACCATTGTACTGTCACGTGTTCATCATCGTACTGACGCGTTTTACCATTGTACTGTCGCGTTTTCACCATTGTACTATCGTGTGTTCATCATCGTACTGTCGCGTTTTCGCCATTGTACTATCGTGTGTTCATCATTGTACTGTCGCGTTTTCTCCATCGTACTGTCGCGTTTTCGCCATTGTACTATCGTGTGTTCATCATCGTACTGTCGCGTTTTCGCCATTGTACTGTCGTGTGTTTATCATCGTACTGACGTGTTTTCACCATTTTTAGACTAAGTTTGGACCCGTTTCAATTAAGGATCGTAGTTATAAACATCTTAAATATAGAAAATGCAACAGATTTTTTTCATTTTTAAAAAATACTTAGGTGAAAAACTACAGAAACAAGCTCAGTAGCCAAAATGGTAAACATTAACTCCGTTTAATGGAACAGGGTAAACGCCAAAGACATAGAACACAAAAAAAATCACAAACAAGAAACATGGAACAACAACACAAAACTCCACAAACAGCACAGTGCATATATACTTTATAAAAAAAGTAGGTATGCAAAAATTGTTAGGTACCGCCTTGGAACGGTCAGTAAAATGTAAATTCACTGAGGGTTTCACCAATTTGCGTGCACAAACCCCACTCTTATCCCAACAATCCTGAATAAAGAAAAAAACCGTAAAACTCAATGCACACACATATGTAACAAAATAACGAAATCATGACACTTAGATAAGTTTAATTTACGATTGAGATCTTTCCTGGTAAACCGTGTTTTCATTACATTCTTAAGAAAATCCATCTCAATGAAAATTGTTTATAAAAGGGCTATATTAGTAAAAAAGTATAATGGACATTTATTGTGTAAGGTACATTGACACGCTAGTAGAGAATGATTCTGCATAAAAGGTCGATTCTATATTAAATAGAAATTACTGCTGATGACGGTTTAGATCCATATAAGAAATTTCATCTGTTTGTGCTTAAATGTTCCATTGATCAAAGTCTGCAAAAGTCAATTGTTGAAGTGAACATTTGTTTTAGTACAATTTTTGTTTACCGGGTGTCCGTCTTGTTGGTTAACTTGAAGTAAATTGAGCATTGATGTTGTAAATTGTTAAAAACAAGTTTATACCGTTGGCTAATTTATAAGATAAAAGGGAAACATGATATACATGTCGTCCTTTATTGTGTTTCAGTTCCAGTTCCTGACTTATCTACTTTGACATTGAAAATGGGGGCGGATATCGACGTTAAAGCGACTAAGGACCAGGTGACCTGCTATATCACGGGTATAGCCCTGCTCCCTTCTGGTCTCTTACTCCTGGCTGATGGGAGTAACAAGAATGTCAAACTTGTAAACGACCCCGCCCGCACCGTCGCGTCCCGCCTCCAGCTGCCAGGCGAGCCCTGGGACGTGTGTGTGCTCCCTAATGACCAGGCTGCCGTCACTCTCCCGAATAACTCCATGATTCAGCTGCTGTCTACAAAGCGAGGACAGTTGACGCGTGGAAAGGAAATAAAAGTATCACCCATGTGTCGTGGTATTACGTCTTACAACAACAGATTATACGTTTCGTACCAATCAAACCCGCGTATCAAAGTGATGACATTGGATGGTCATATCATAAGTACATTCCAAACAGATGATGGAATACAATTTTTCAAAGCACCATTTTACCTGACTGTGTCAGCTTCAACACCACCGACCCTGTACGTGTCTGACTACGATGCTCACACCGTCCTCCAGCTGTCCCTAGACGGGAAGGTCCTGCGGGAATACCGAGACAAGCAGCTCAGACATCCCAGGTCCGTGGTGGAGGTAGGGCCCGGCCAGCTGCTCGTGTGTGGATTTTCCAGCAACAACGTGATGCTGCTAACGGAGAGGGATGTCAAGATGACGGAAATACTGGGAGAGAAGGACGGAGTGACCAATCCCTACTCCATGACCTTCTGTCCTCACACACGTGCCATAATTGTTGGGATGCACTATAAGGACGCACTGAAGGTCTTTAATGCAAACTGACAGTTGTTTCTTTACCAGTCGTGTTTCTTTGTAATTAATTTTGTTTGAGCAACTGAATAGTTAATGCAACAACATGTATTGTTCAACATGAACTTATAGTATTGATTTGTTGTAAACATGTTTTATGAAATTGAATGACCATTGCCATGTATGTTAAAATGGAGAGAATGAATGAATGTGGTATCTGTATCAGAAGTTTTATATTTATCCAGAAAACGCATCCGTGTTTAATGTCATGTAAAGATATCTAATAAAATTTAAGTTTATTTTGAATTTTTGTTTTGCACTAAATATGACAACGAATAAGAGTAAATATTGTAATGTTATCTAACAGTTTTTTTTTCAATATGAAATGGTCTGGTGTTCACAACTTTTGTTTAACATGCTCAGTAAACAGCTCTATGAGTTTACATGATAATTACCTTAAATACTAAAGAAAATATCCTATAAATAGGGGCACATAATTTGTATTATTTCCTGTTGTTTTTTAAGTTAAAATTTGGTGTTTTACATTCTGCAGAAATAAGGTTTTGGGTGGAAGTGGTTAAATCCCGTGCTCCTTTCATCCTACAAAGGTACTCTAAATGGTATTAAGAAGCTTTTAGATGTGCTTTTCGTAAAGAAATAATCGCATGTATCCGTTTATTATTTTCGCAAGTTATACAAAATGTGTGGTCTTCTGCATCACCGATTCTAAATTTCTTTTTGAATCTTTTCAAAAACTAAAACAACAAGATTAACAGACAATATACCAAATGAGCGACAAAATCAAGCAGCGTACGGTAGGCAAGGGTTTGGTTTGATTCGATTGCCGCTAAGAAATAAAATATCAAAATCATGAGATTTTTTGGGAAAATATGGAATGGATTGTGGGTGTTGTGTCAATATAGTGAACTTTTATACCCGAGTTTCATGACAATCCTTCGAGGGGTAAACGAGATACAGAGCGGACAAAAATCGATGGTTCGAACCTTTGACCCTGAACTGTGAACTTGACCTTGAACCGGCGCTCGATTCCAGTTTCATGAAAGTCCCGGAGATATTGAGCAGACATGGTTCGAAACTTTGACTTTAAACTGTTGACCTTGACCTTGACCACCCATGTGTGGTTCGGCACGAGATCTCGATCTAGTGAACATTTTATCCGAGTTTCATGAAAATCCTTCTCATAGAACACGAGATACGAAGCGGACACAAACTATTTCGGCTCTGACCTCTGACCTTGAGGTGTGCCCTTGACCATGAGCCGACACGCATGGAAAGTGGGCCATGCATGTTTTCTCGATGTGGGAGGTTGGACCGCCTGGGACCTTGAACTTCAATAGGTACACATATATCAATCAGTTCGACAATGCACAATCACAATGCCATGATTCACCTAAGAGAAGGTCGTTGACTGCTACACAAGAGAGCGTTAGACACGGCTTCTAAATTGTCCTCGCACCATTCAGGCATTTGCTGTTGTTATGATATGGGTGGCACACCCATCTTTGAGTTTTGTTTCAGCGCGCGATGGCAGTTTAAATGTAGTGATATTGATGACATAATAATATATATAATTATGTATACACATATAGCTGGCGATCTTTAAAAGTGTATGGTACACTTGTTTTCACTGATATATGTAATAATTAAGTAACACTTATTTACAATTTTCTGACATAAATTACGTTCTAAACATCAGACTAGAAGGGAATTTGCCTGAAAAATATTTTATTTTGAGTGTATATTCTCTAGGTTTCCATATATGTGCTAATAAAAGATGCCATATTAAGAACTAATTTGAATATACTATGACACAGGTTTTTTCACGTAGTGATTGTTCCTACGTCATAGCTTAAATCAATAACTATATTTTAATTCCAAATCTTTAGCTAACATGGGATCGACCTTGCAGGGAAACAAAATCACAAGGCAGGTATATGGCCGATTTCAAGGCAATTCAATTTTCAATCTTCTTCTCATTTGTTTATAATCACGGTTACAGCCTAGCAATTTCAAATTTCCAAAACAATCCTTTAGTAAAAGAATGCCAGAACGCTCAGTGATTCAAGAATAACTCCTAGATTCACTATGATGGGGTGATATTTAAATAGTATAATAATTTTTAACCATTTTTCATGTAAAACATATTTACGTATACATGTAATATAGTATGGACCAGAGAACTTCACAATAAGCAAACTCTTTTGTAAAATTCTACAAGGCGACCTCGAGAACACACAGATGCATGTTGCGAACATTGTGAACGCCATCAACGAAATAATAGTACAGTACATCGCGAAAGTTATCAGGGACATGAAACCAGCATCACGTGGTATTTTCTTCGAAGAAGTGACAGTGCTGAAACTAATATCTGTGTTGCCGTTGACGAACGATATTAGTGTACGATCAT
The DNA here is from genome assembly GCF_026914265.1 of Mya arenaria. Lineage (NCBI taxonomy): Eukaryota > Metazoa > Mollusca > Bivalvia > Myida > Myidae > Mya > Mya arenaria. The sequence continues at coordinate 40,444,452 of NC_069129.1, forward strand.
CCTCTGCACCACGCAGAATGAAGACGTACCCGCGGTCAAACATGACTCAAGAGCGCTTGAACCGCCTGATGCTTCTGCACGTGCATCAGGAAGTCGTAAATTCCTACAAAAGTGGAAAAGTTAATGTATTTTATGCAGAATTAAAGAAAATGAGATGATTGTAGTAATTACACAAGAGGCCAGAATAGCCAAGGCGCATATGACCATACTCTTCAATATTGTGAACGAAGAAGTAGACATTCCTGCAGACCAGTTACAAACACCACCCAGGTCCTACACCAGAGCGGCACACTCACTCAAGTATGTGACTGGCCGATATTTACATTTAAAGCCTTCTACAATATTCCTTCTTTCCTAGGACAGTAATTTCTTGTGTATCCTATAAGCGGGAGCTGTATGATCTCTATATTTAAAGTGTAGGGTACCATAACCGGAGTGGCCTGGGGGATAAGTGCGAAAATGCAGCTGGGAAACACTTTTCTTATTTTCTTTAATGATCGGTCTTTTTCCGATCTTATTACTTTTCCTCTTTCTCTAACCAGGTACCACCAATCGTCAAATAGTCACGTGTGACTAAGACTTGTCTGGTACCCGACAATGTAAGGACAAGGAACTCCAGACTAGACTAAAGCGTGTAGATGGAGATGGTATTCGATAACCTGTATTCTATCGGGCAGCGTTTTTTTTTAGTGTGACGGTGACAAAGTAGAAAAGTCATTTGTAAACAAAAAATGTATCCCATAAGATCTGCTTAATTTTTAATAGTATTAACAACATGAAACAATAAAATTAACAGAAGTATGGATGTTTTTTAAGCTCATGCTCACTGTTTAACTTAATTTTAATAATAATATCCCACTGAAAAGGTTTGATTGATCCTTAACAGTTTTTTTCTTTTTTCAAATTAATGTTAAAGATATAATATTTCCATATGTTAATCTGCATGTCTGGTTTAAAATGCAATACCTGCGTTTTAGTAATTATACCTAGGGACATTGAAGCCAAGGTCAAGATGAAAGTCAATGTATCCATGGAGAAGAGCTACAGATAATAGTTTAAGGAATGAATTGTGGGCTTGATGTCATTATCGGGGTATGAACGCAATTGGGCTGGTCAAAGTGTATGGAGTCCAAAGGACTCCACGAGTACGTTGACCAGCCCAAATGTGTTCATATCCCTGATAATGACATCAAGCCCACAATTCATTACTTATATTTACACCAATAGTTCATTATTTCATTCAAGAATTGTTAAACAATACTTCTTTCATTTAAGAAAATCTTTCTGTAATCCTTTCTAACCCATTCTGTAAATAGAACGACCTGACTGTAAAAGGAAACATTTTATCAAAAGACGTCACAATAACACAGGAAAAGATCAACCACTTGAAATCACCTTTAAACATAAAATTGAAACACTTATGGCAACAATACACTTAACATATATCATAAATAAACACTTTCTAAAATGTTTATATTTAACGGGGCCTTCTGACACGATACAAACAATAACAAGATCAACAATTTCCATGTATATTGTTATAAGATAAATTGCGATCCTAACATATCCGAAGATGATGCGTTCATCGGATGATAACTGCAATTGCCGAAAGGCAGTTTATTTAAGGAATGGAAGTTGAGATGTAACTATTAAAGGATATACACAATTAATACATTTATCTATACTGGTTGAGTCGTATAACCCGAGTACATTTCAATGTAAACAGGGGACACTTCGGATTTGAAAAAATCCATCTTTTATGTTTCATGTACATGTATATGACAACCATACATTATCTTAAAATTCCAATTAAAACCATTTGATTCAATCAATATAAAAGGTATTATTACTTTCTCCTAATTTACCGTTAAATTTTCATGGAATCCATGTTGCCAAAAGTAAGCAAAGTTCTATTTCCATTAAATGCTTGATAATCATTATTGAAGCTATAAGTTTTTGACAAATGATCAAATATTTCTCTTGCACTTCAGCTTAAAATCTCTGAAGCCACTTGAAGGCCAGTAGCCGAATCCATTAGGATGGCAAGCAGACACCGAGAACATTTGGCTGGATATTTGGCTGCCAGAAAACCACAGTCAGGCACAGAGTCAAGAGCAGAATCTAATAGAGGAGCTCAAAAGTAAGGCAACCTCTGTTATAGTCCATATGAATGACGCCATTCAAATAGAAGAGCTTCAAAGTAAGGCAACCAGGGTTATAGTCTATATGAATGACGCCATTTAAATAGAGGAGCTCCAAATTAAGGGAACCACTGTTTTAGTCCATATGAATGACTCCATTCGAATAGAGGCAACCACTGTTTGAGTCCATATGAATGACTCCATTCAAAACGACCAGCTTCAAAGTAAGGCAACCACTGTTTTAGTCCCTATAAATGACGCCATTCAAAAAGAGGAGGTTCAAAGCCAGGCAGCCACTGATTTAGTCCATATGAATGAAGCCATCAGAGTATTTTGACGATTTTTGTTTTTCGCAGATTCTTAGTATTAGAGAACATATGAACCTCTGAATATTCAAAAAGTTTGATTTAATAATGTACATTTTTGTGACTAGCCAGGTCTTTAATAAATGTCATGTACATGCCTATTTTATTTTTAACTTAGTTCAATTATACTTTTTTCGTCATACAATTCATCATGCAACATACTCTTACACTTATCTCCATTTGTTAAAATATGAAACTGATCACTATCCATAAAAATATGCTTGGATATATTTATGTTGAAGGCCTGTAATTTTGTCACTAAAATTAAGTAATATAATCAATTAGTTTTCTCTTCTACTTTTTTCTTTTGAGACTGAGAACAATTTCACACTATAAATCATGTGATGTCTTTGTTGTAGTGGCAGTCGGGATGTTCCAGTACTGTTTACATCCAGTGTAAGAACCCAAGCTACACCTGCAAACACGAAGTCTCGCGCAACTTATCTCAGGGCCAGAAAACCACTACACTTGCCTAAAGGAACTGGGAAGGCTCACGTTAACGAGTATGATTTATTAAGTCATGTTTTAAAGGAGCACAATATAGTATGATGCCCAAAAATGTTATATCTTAAAATTAATGCATATCGTGTTCTGTGTTAAGTATAATAAGAACATTAAGAAACATACCCTTGTGAATGTAAAGGGGTAAGTCAGACCCACAACGGGATTTGTATAATAGGTTTATTCTGTACAACAATTAACAACGACTAACTTTGATTCTTGAAATACATGAATATAATGCATGAATGTTATTTGCTGACTACTAGCTGGTAGGCGGAGCTTATCAGATCATGCAGAGCGTATCAGAGACCACTACAATGCATAATTACTTTAACTCATTTTTCTTCACTGATCAATGAGGCTAATATCTTTTTATCTATATACAAATTATATGCCTTTTATCATAAAGGTCAAATGAGCTAAACATAATTTGCATTATTATTTTCTTTTTTACATCAACGTTTACAGATCCCCTTCAATAATTAAAAAAAAACGTTATTTTTTTTTCAAATTAGTGGCAAATATTCCCAAATATATCACGGGTTTAGCTGTTGATATGTTTGAAATTCAGTAAGTTAAATATTGAGCAGAACTAATGGTAGGAGGTGGTGTTTTACATATGTTTTCTATAGTAACTACTAACCAGTACAGTATACATGTACTTCATGTGTCATATTAGAATCAGCTGTTCACAAACCATTCTGCCACTAGCAAAATGAAGAATCTTGACTGTGAATACAGTGTCATATTATTAACACATCTTTCCCCAGTCTCCCTGATGAGCTGCTGTTGCGGATATTTAACAATCTTGACATCGATGACCTACTAGTAGCCTCACAAGTATGCGCACGATGGAATCCCGTTGCTAATGACAAGTAACTATATTTTCTTTGTATTTGATGTTTAAGATAATATCATATTATATATTTGCACTCATAAACAGTCTTTGTATTTGAATATAATTTTTGTCAAAATGTGTTGAATAGTTTCCAACAATTATACGGCTGGTTGTTCAGAACTTTGTTAAAGTTTACAGCTTTTTTAACATCATCATTGTTTACTTTCAAATCTTAACTGCTGTGAAACATGCTGTTTAATGGAAACACTTATGATCTGCTGTATTTCTAACAAGATTAGAGACATCTATTTCAGCAGTACCTGTATTTATTTAAATATCTGAGCACATCATCAAATAATATATGTTTAAAAATTAATGATCTTGTTAATCATGTTGTTAACTTTAACAAAGTTTTGTTCAATCGTCAATCACCCAAATATCTAATAACTATTTAAGTGATTCTTTTTGAATTTCTTATTTTACTTTGATTTATTTTAACTATGATTTCAAAGCCACTCTTTGCTTGTTGTTTGCCTGATTTTGATAAAATGAATCGAAACATGCATAACTGATTGTAAAATAATACAAAAAACAATTGAAGAGGAATTTGTTTGATATGACTGTCATGATCTCTTTTACCTCAAATATCATGAAAATGGTACAAATAAGTACAATGATATTGCCATTGAATATTCAGTTCTCGGTGGAGTGGATTTTACCAGAAGTATGGTAGCAAGCTCAGACAAGAAGCGGGCCAGAATGATCTCACATACAAGCAACTGTGCATTAAAGGGTAAGAGAGTTGGCAAGGGCTTTCTCAACATCATATTACAGAAATGAGGGTGACAGTGATCTAGTGGTGATGGTGGTCTGCCTCTCACCAAAGGTGTTGTGGGTTCAATCTCCTTGGGTTATTTTTCATTGCCTCTCAAAATGGACACAAATGTTTTTGCTACTCTGGAAAAAGGCTGAGACATGATTCTTTAAACTATCAGCTTTCTTGACAATCAAGCTAAACAACATTGTATATATTCTATCCAGAATTTCAGATTAATACAGTATACGGTACATTTTTAGTTGAACATTTCCCCATGATATGCATTCATTATTAAAGTACATGATTGTTTCTTTTTTCTGGGAAAGGGCAATAATTGAAGTTGGAAGATTTGGTGGCCCGATCCTTTTGCATGTCCTTTTTTATATGAATGCAGACAATGTTACACTGCATTGGTTTTGTTTCTCTGTTGTACTCATTGATTGTGTTAATGTATCATTATGCAATAATATATGATTTTATTCAGTTTCTTGTTTCCTTTTCTGTAAAACTTTCAAATTGTTTGTCAAATGAAGATGCAGAAGTGTATACAGTACATCTTATACCTACATGTAGTTGTTTTGGGCTTGTTTGGAGACACTTTATTCAAATGTAATTTATGTCTGCAACAATTTTATCATTCTTATCATATGAGAGTCTCTAGAGGTAGTCTTTGCAGTATGTTGATGATTGGCCCTTTGTTGTTTCCCCCTTAGATCATGTGGGCGGCGAGACAAGATGTGTGCTCGTGTGTTGAAGACCATTAACCCTTTTACTGGTCTGCCCAGAGACTCGGAGAAGGCACTTAAGTAAGTATATTCCATTTACAATGGGGTTTTTTAAAACTTTTTTTTGTATTATCATTGCTCTGTTGTCAGAGTGCAGCATGCAGCCACTTTGGCTGTAACTACACAGATTTTTAAGGCTTTCATATGGGACTCTCTAAATAAGTTACCATGGGGAATATACATGCTTGTATAATGGCCCATAACTCCGACTTGAGCAGTTTAAGAGACATGCTCCTTGACCAATTGACAAAAACAGGCAAGCACTTGCAAGTAGAGAACTAAATTAATTCTAACATGTTTGAATGACATAATTGTATTAAAGGAATTCTATATTTACACATCAATCAATCTATTTCTTTGTTTATCCAGGTCAGCAGGAGTATACTTTCAAATGTCTATGACTGACCAAGATGACAATGAAATAACTTTTCGGAGCCAAGATGTGTTCTATCACCAGATGTCGGCAAGTGTCCGCTGGTTCGATCTTCAGATGCCGGCAATCAACTCCATAAAGAAGCTCAGCTTTATTGCAATGCATCCCCTGTTTTACACAAACGAGGGGAAAGCTATGGCAAATAGGTATGGGCAGTTTGAAATTATTTTTTTAGTGATTACTTCTAAGCATAGCATAAAAAACATTGCATGGTTTATTTGAGTATCCAAACATTTGCTGGGCCTTACTCGCCTAAATACCATTAGAACAGAACAGAACATTTATTTCACTGATCAGAACAATCTGATCATCATATTAGATATGGCTTTATCATTCAGTTAAAATTAAAATTAGTTTAAGTTAGTGCGGTTATTTTAGTTAATGCTCCTGTTTTACTTCAGAAGTTGTTTCTTAAAACAAGCATAGAAAAAAACAATTTTTTTAATAAGATTGAAGAACAGTATTCAAATCAATGAAAATGATGATAAACTCCCTGTTATTTATCCTAAATTAATAATGTTATTAGACACTTGTTATTTATCCTAGGTTGTTGATATTATCAGATACCTGTTATTTATCCTAGGTTATTGATATTATCAGACATCTGTTATTTATCCTAGGTTATTGATGTTATCAGACATCTGTTGTTTATCCTAGGTTACTGATATTATCAGACATCTGTTATTTATCCTAGGTTATTGATATTATCAGACATCTCTTATTTATCCTAGGTTATTGGTATCATCAGATACCTGTTATTTATCCTAGGTTACTGATGTTATCAGATACCTGTTATTTATACTAGGTTATTGATATCATCAGATACCTGTTATTTATCCTAAGTTACTGCTGTTATCAGGTAACTGTTATTTGTCCTAGGTTATTGATATTATTAGACATCTCTTATTTATCCTAGATTATTGATATCATCAGATACCTGTTATTTATCCTAGGTTACTGATGTTATCAGATACCTGTTATTTATCCTAGGTTATTGATATCATCATATACCTGTTATTTATCTTAGGTTACTGCTGTTATCAGGTACCTGTTATTTGTCCTAGGTTACTGATATTATCAGGTACCCGTTATTTGTCCTAGGTTATTGATATCATCAGATACCTGTTATTTGTCCTAGGTTATTGATATTTATATCAGGTACCTGTTATTTGTCCTAGGTTATTTATATCATCAGATACCTGTTATTTATCCTAGGTTACTGATATTATCAGGTACCTGTTATTTGTCCTAGGTTACTCATATCATCAGATACCTGTTATTTATTCTAGGTTACTGATATTATCAGGTACCTGTTATTTGTCCTAGGTAACTGATATCATCAGATACCTGTTATTGATCCTAGGTTATTGATAGTATCAGATACCTGTTATTTTGTTTTTCAGTCCATTTCAAAAGTCTTTGCTGCTTTCTGTGAAATTTGACTGGCAGAAGTGGTTGAAATCGAACAAGCCGGCTGGATTTGATGACATGGTTAACATTTATTCATTGCCAGATGGTCTAGCTTTGGCAACGTGGAAGGTATTTCGTCTATATCTGATATATTTGATTTGAAATACTAGTTTATTCTTGGAAGGGGCTTTGGCAAATTTTTACTACATGTACCTCTGAAAAGAGGATGGGACAAAGTCAACAAACCATCGTACAAGTGCATGGCACTGGTTTGGTGGGTAAATTGTAGGAAATTATATTAAAGGTGATAGGACTTATATGTGAACCTACTGCCATGCATTGCATTGCTTTCCCTCAAAATATTATGTCCAAAGTACAAACCTTTATTACCATGATATTATGTTGGGAATTCACGTGGTTGGTTTGTGTTATATGGGAGAAACTGGAATACCCTGAGAAAACTCTCTCAAACGTTTTTGTATAGAGACGTATGCATTTGAATATGAATTATTCTACAGTCAGATGGAGGACTGGGGTATGTCAGCCTGGGCCTCCATTGTAACTTGCTGGTGAAGAGGTGCTTGCAAGGGTCTACTCTAAGGTAACAACACTGACAGTCTTTAAATTGTGTGAGTGTAATTGCTAGTTTTATTGTTTGGTAGTCAAAATGGAAACATAGTATTTTTGCAATTGGCATTGAATATCACCATTTCTAAGCGCATGTAAGTCTGTGAAACTCAGCATTCTGTATACAAATTAATATCAATCAATGGCAATTACTCTGACTTCTATCTAGCATCACCTTTTACATAACTTAATTTTATATTGAAAAGTATTATGTTTTAACAAACTTCATTTTAATTGTTTTATTTCAGCCCATATGATACTGATGTCCATAAAGTCACACTGGATGATATTGACTCAGCTTATGGTAAGGGCTTTTCCAGTAAAACAAATAACCCCGGGCGGAAGGCAATTATTTAAATAGTATATGGGTGGGGGTCTTTTATCGCTAATTTGGACCTCAAAAGGGTAAATTTGCTTCTGTAGGGGTGTTGCTTAATTTAAAAGTGCATTCCCCCCAGGGCTATATGTTTAAATGGAATAGCCCTAAGCAAGGAAGCTATTTGTTTAAGGCCAGAGAAGAAATATTTTTAGATTCTCATCTATGTCAGCCCCTGTTTGAAAACCTTGACCCCAATAGTTGTACTCATCAAAAATACAGGCAATCAATTGTAGGATTGTGGGGTTGTTTTCTGACCTAATGTTCTTATATAGGGCATTTTAATTAAGTAAAAGGACACTTCAAAATGTTATGACTGTTTGATTTATGAATCATTTAATTGATTGGTTGAAGTGAAACCCATGAAAACTGGTGGTGACAGTCTGTTTCTTAAAATCTGGGAGAAAATACATGCCATGGATTTGAGCAATGTTCAATCCTTGACAGGGCTGATTCTATACAGTACCCATGGGTCCGACTATCGGACCCATTCCCAAAGCAAAATAGGTGATATTTTTCCGAATCTACAGAAAAAATACCAATCGAAAGTAAAAAACAAAAACAAATAAGAATCATCACATTCAGAGATCAGTATGAAATATTATCTGTCACCCCAAGGATTGATATTTCAGCCATTTAAAGTCTTTTGAAAGGGAAAAGAGACTAATATTTAATCATTTCCTCATTCACAGGAGACTGAAAAGCTTGTTCTTTTAACTGTAAAATTTCACAATTAAGGCATATTTTGCAATGCAAATTTTCCCAAAATGTCTAGGGTCTCTTTCCCAAAATGGGCAAAAAAAGGCCTGCATGATCTTTAAAAGCTTTACATTGAAGCCCTGACTTCTTTACAAAATTTGATATATTCCAACCTTTATTCAAACACAGTGAGTAGTTGGTTTGTAATGTTTTGATACCTTGAATGTTGTTCTATCATTTATGTGTGATTGTCGTGTAATTCCAGGTCTGCATGATTACCAGTGTACCATTGACATTCGAACCCTTAGGAACTCGATCTGGAGTCAACAGTTCAACAGCCTTGCTTGTAAAAAGGAGTCCCTTGGTAAGAACTTGACATTTTTATTAGGAAAGGAAACAATATTTATATTTTTAGTCAAATTGGGCAGTAACAGGGGGTCATGACTGGGGGGGGGGGGGGGCAGCAATCAGAATATTTAAGTTACCCTATATTCGTCAAGCCTTATGTGTATATATAAATCTATGAATAATACCACTCATATTAGGGAGTGAAAGGGCTCAGGACAGGGGTGGACAGCGATGTAAATTTTTTAATAGTTAATTTGTTTCCTGTAGAATTACTTACCAAAATATTTGTGTAAGCTTCATATATAAACTTTAATTTCTTCCAAATTACAGATTATTAGTGGCAACATATTTTAAAAAAACTGAGTACTGTAACTTGTGTGTAAGTTGTTACCATAGTTGACTTCAATGTGTTATGAATGATAACCATACTTTAAAGGGACTAGGCATCAGGGCCAGTATTCAATAAAGTTCTTATCCTTATCCTTAGACATGCCCCAATGATTCCATTCAGTTGATTGGTCAATTTATTTTACCGTCCATCAAAAAGCTTAGATTTCACTCTTAAATTTAAGATTGAATTAAGTTGTTTATTGAATATGGCCCCAGATGGTCTAAAAATTGGCAAAACAAGCCCAGAATTATCAATACGAGCTTAGAATGTAGACCTATTATATCATTTTAAATGATGAAAATAATATTTTGTTGCTGTCTAAGCTGAGTCTACCTGTTTAAAAATAGCGCATAATGGTTTCCCAGTTTTTAGTGTGTATATTTACTAAAAAATTGCAAAAGATACATGTGTCATAAGCGATACATCAGTAAGTACAATAAGATTCAATGTGTTGTACACAACGATATCAATTTTATGTTTGTTTTTGACAACTTTGTTTTTTTCTTGCAATCGTATCATCTGGTGTCTAGTCCCTTTAAAGCAACAACTGTTAAATCTTGAATACTGTAAATTGTAACAACATCAAATGTCTACTTGAATTTGTGTGTATAAATGACCACAGCATGCAAAGAATATAGAAAATACATTGGATTCATAACTCTTTGTAATGCATTTTGAAAACATCGCTTAGTCAATTTACTCATCATGATTTAATTTTTTTATTTGTTTAAAATGATTAAACTAGTTTATTACTAGATCATATGCCTTTAGGACCCATTTTCACTTGAAAACGTCACATTTTTATGATGATTTCGTGCATGATTCTTTCTACATGCAGCATCAATAAACAAAACTGTAAACATTTCAGAGTCAGGCTTTGCCTGTTTGCCCTTAATTAGAAAGGACCACCATTGTGACCATGTTATACTGCAGAAGAAAATTCAGTTCCCTTGGAAAACAGACGCTTTTAGAGGAATTGTCGAGGTTTCTATATTTGTTAATCTTTTCAAATACTGAAAGAAATGAAAAAGAACAACTTTAAGGCATTAATTGCTGGACCAGATATATCCAAATCAGCTCAGTTCTTGTTCATGAAATACTTTTGGAAACAAGTTAATTAAAAGAGCTCGATCACATTTTTTAGAAAACATCAGAAACATTTAAGTTGGTGTAAAATGTGAAAAAAATGCTTGATTTAATAATAGAACATGATGACAAGTTCAAATAATAGCCCTTGCGTCAACCAATAATGTTTGTAATTGTGAAAGAATAGGCTCTATATTGCCAAAATTCTGTTCAAATGTGTATCTGCAACCTGCTCTTTAGTGCGCTTTTGTAAAAAAGTAAAATAACTAGAATTCAACAATGTTGGGTAAAAATTTTAGTTACCTACATAAAAACAAGTCCCTTTAAGATGTCATTTTATCAGACAAAGCAATTATTATTAGTGTATAACTTAAGAATTTATTTCAAAACTGGTAGTTTAATTTTTTATTTTCCCCAAAATGCATATTTTTGCGTGCTTAGGTGTTATCAGAAACTATAAGTCATTTGACTTTGTTATTGTTTCAGAATGTCGTCTTGGTTGGTTCACATTCAGCTGACAATTAAAGACCTGTATTTATTCATAAACAGCCTTACAGACATGTATTTGACCTTAACTGTTGCATTGCAGAATGTGGTCTGGATTGATGTTGTTGTTCTAGATGAAAGAAAAGAGCCATTCTGGTGTGTAAGGTAAGTGCCCATGTTCTACTCAAGTATATGTGTGTAAGGAAGGTGTCCATGTTCTACTCAAGTATATGTGTGTAAGGAAGGTGTCCATGTTCTACTCAAGTATATGTGTGTAAGGTAGGTGTCCATGTACTACTCAAGTATATGTGTGTAAGGTAGTTGTCCATGTACTACTCAAGTATATGTGTGTAAGGTATGTGTCCATGTACTACTCAAGTATATGTGTGTAAGGTACGTGTCCATGTACTACTCAAGTATATGTGTGTAAGGTAGGTGTCCATGTACTACTCAAGTATATGTGTGTAAGGTAAGTCCCATGTACTACTCAAGTATATGTGTGTAAGGTACGTGTCCATGTACTACTCAAGTATATGTGTGTAAGGTACGTGTCCATGTACTACTCAAGTATATGTGTGTAAGGAAGGTGTCCATGTTCTACTCAAGTATATGTGTGTAAGGTAGGTGTCCATGTTCTACTCAAGTATATGTGTGTAAGGTAGGTGTCCATGTACTACTCAAGTATATGTGTGTAAGGTAGGTGTCCATGTACTACTCAAGTATATGTGTGTAAGGTATGTGTCCATGTACTACTCAAGTATATGTGTGTAAGGTACGTGTCCATGTACTACTCAAGTATATGTGTGTAAGGTAGGTGTCCATGTACTACTCAAGTATATGTGTGTAAGGTAAGTCCCATGTACTACTCAAGTATAGGTGTGTAAGGTACGTGTCCATGTACTACTCAAGTATATGTGTGTAAGGTAGGTGTCCATCATGTACTACTCAAGTATATGTGTGTAAGGTAGTTGTCCATGTACTACTCAAGTATATGTGTGTAAGGTATGTGTCCATGTACTACTCAAGTATATGTGTGTAAGGTAGGTGTCCATGTACTACTCAAGTATATGTGTGTAAGGTAGGTGTCCATGTACTACTCAAGTATATGTGTGTAAGGTAAGTCCCATGTACTACTCAAGTATAGGTGTGTAAGGTACGTGTCCATGTACTACTCAAGTATATGTGTGTAAGGTACGTGTCCATGTACTACTCAAGTATATGTGTGTAAGGAAGGTGTCCATGTTCTACTCAAGTATATGTGTGTAAGGAAGGTGTCCATGTTCTACTCAAGTATATGTGTGTAAGGTAGGTGTCCATGTACTACTCAAGTATATGTGTGTAAGGTAGGTGTCCATGTACTACTCAAGTATATGTGTGTAAGGTATGTGTCCATGTACTACTCAAGTATATGTGTGTAAGGTACGTGTCCATGTACTACTCAAGTATATGTGTGTAAGGTAGGTGTCCATGTACTACTCAAGTATATGTGTGTAAGGTAAGTCCCATGTACTACTCAAGTATAGGTGTGTAAGGTACGTGTCCATGTACTACTCAAGTATATGTGTGTAAGGTAGGTGTCCATCATGTACTACTCAAGTATATGTGTGTAAGGTAAGTGCCCATGTACTACTCAAGTATATGTGTGTAAGGTAGGTGTCCATGTACTACTCAAGTATATGTGTGTAAGGTAGGTGTCCATGTACTACTCAAGTATATGTGTGTAAGGTAGGTGTCCATCATGTACTACTCAAGTATATGTGTGTAAGGTAGGTGTCCATCATGTACTACTCAAGTATATGTGTGTAAGGTAGGTGTCCATGTACTACTCAAGTATATGTGTGTTAGGTAGGTGTCCATCATGTACTACTCAAGTATATGTGTGTAAGGTACGTGTCCATGTACTACTCAAGTATAGGTGTGTAAGGTAGGTGTCCATCATGTACTACTCAAGTATATGTGTGTAAGGTAGGTGTCCATGTACTACTCAAGTATATGTGTGTAAGGTACGTGTCCATGTACTACTCAAGTATATGTGTGTAAGGTACGTGTCCATGTACTACTCAAGTATATGTGTGTAAGGTAGGTGTCCATCATGTACTATTCAAGTATATGTGTGTAAGGTAGGTGTCCATGTACTACTCAAGTATATGTGTGTAAGGTAGGTGTCCATCATGTACTACTCAAGTATATGTGTGTAAGGTAAGTGCCCATGTACTACTCAAGTATATGTGTGTAAGGTAGGTGTCCATGTACTACTCAAGTATATGTGTGTAAGGTAGGTGTCAATCATGTACTACTCAAGTATATGTGTGTAAGGTAGGTGTCCATCATGTACTACTCAAGTATATGTGTGTAAGGTAGGTGTCCATCATGTACTACTCAAGTATATGTGTGTAAGGTAGGTGTCCATCATGTACTACTCAAGTATATGTGTGTAAGGTACGTGTCCATGTACTACTCAAGTATATGTGTGTAAGGTAGGTGTCCATCATGTACTACTCAAGTATATGTGTGTAAGGTAGGTGTCCATGTACTACTCAAGTATATGTGTGTAAGGTAGGTGTCCATGTACTACTCAAGTATATGTGTGTAAGGTACGTGTCCATGTACTACTCAAGTATATGTGTGTAAGGTAGGTGTCCATCATGTACTATTCAAGTATATGTGTGTAAGGTAGGTGTCCATGTACTACTCAAGTATATGTGTGTAAGGTAGGTGTCCATCATGTACTACTCAAGTATATGTGTGTAAGGTACGTGTCCATGTACTACTCAAATATATGTGTGTAAGGTAGGTGTCCATGTACTACTCAAGTATATGTGTGTAAGGTAGGTGTCCATGTACTACTCAAGTATATGTGTGTAAGGTAGGTGTCCATCATGTACCACTCAAGTATATGTGTGTAAGGTAGGTGTCCATCATGTACTCCTCAAGTATATGTGTGTAAGGTAGGTGTCCATGTACTACTCAAGTATATGTGTGTAAGGTAGGTGTCCATGTTCTCCTCAAGTATATGTGTGTAAGGTAGGTGTCCATCATGTACTACTCAAGTATATGTGTGTAAGGTAGGTGTCCATGTACTACTCAAGTATATGTGTGTAAGGTAGGTGTCCATGTACTACTCAAGTATATGTGTGTGTCCATCATGTACTACTCAAGTATATGTGTGTAAGGTAGGTGTCCATGTACTACTCAAGTATATGTGTGTAAGGTAGGTGTCCATGTACTACTCAAGTATATGTGTGTAAGGTACGTGTCCATGTACTACTCAAGTATATGTGTGTAAGGTAGGTGTCCATGTACTACTCAAGTATATGTGTGTAAGGTAGGTGTCCATCATGTACTACTCAAGTATATGTGTGTAAGATAGGTGTCCATGTACTACTCAAGTATATGTGTGTAAGGTAGGTGTCCATGTACTACTCAAGTATATGTGTGTAAGGTAGGTGTCCATGTACTACTCAAGTATATGTGTGTAAGGTAGGTGTCCATGTACTACTCAAGTATATGTGTGTAAGGTATGTGTCCATGTACTACTCAAGTATATGTGTGTAAGGTACATGTCCATGTACTACTCAAGTATATGTGTGTAAGGTAGGTGTCCATGTACTACTCAAGTATATGTGTGTAAGGTACGTGTCCATGTACTACTCAAGTATATGTGTGTAAGGTACGTGTCCATGTACTACTCAAGTATATGTGTGTAAGGTAGGTGTCCATCATGTACTACTCAAGTATATGCGTGTAAGGTACGTGTCCATGTACTACTCATGTATATGCGTGTAAGGTAGGTATCCATGTACTACTCAAGTATATGTGTGTAAGGTAGGTGTCCATGTACTACTCAAGTATATGTGTGTAAGGTAGGTGTCCATGTACTACTCAAGTATATGTGTGTAAGGTATGTGTCCATGTACTACTCAAGTATATGTGTGTAAGGTAGGTGTCCATGTACTACTCAAGTATATGTGTGTAAGGTAGGTGTCCATGTACTACTCAAGTATATGTGTGTAAGGTAGGTGTCCATGTACTACTCAAGTATATGTGTGTAAGGTAGGTGTCCATGTACTACTCAAGTATATGTGTGTAAGGTAGGTGTCCATGTACTACTCAAGTATATGTGTGTAAGGTATGTGTCCATGTACTACTCAAGTATATGTTTTGAATTTCCGCTGGTTTAATTATACTTGAGAATCTGTGTTCACAAATATGAAACACAATTTCACCTTATTACTTAATGGTGAATAAAAAAATAAAAGTCATAAAAATAGGACCAAAAAACAGCATTCTGATGAAGCTAGGTAAGGTGTCCATTTCTCATTCATGAGTTCATGGGTTTAAATCATACAGGGGCACATTCCCTTTGTCACGCAGATATATATAGACATCACTACAAGTTTCTATCTGGTAAACAGACTCAAGATGCGGTCATAACAGCTAACAGCAATTTAACATCATTTTTCAAAGATTTGGAGTAAGTCAAGTATGAGAAACATAAGTTGACTTATTTATTGATTGTATTTTTCAGTTCACTGTGCCGAGTGTCCAGTGAGAAAAATAAAAACAGTGAGTAAATGTTTCACACATTAAACAGCAACCTACATTAAACATCGACCTATAGAATGGTATATAAAACATTTATCATGTATTCAGATAAGACATCCATCATTAGGATGCAGAGATGTGTTAGTGCAATTTAGGTATTATCATTGTAAGTGATATCTCAATGACTTGTTTAACTTTTCAGTTAGTAGATACTTAAAATAATTTTACATATAATTGGATTTTAATATATATACGGTAGATATATTTTCAGATTTTGATTTTGACTACACGTCTGATGATGCCTACAAGATGTCGTTTATGGATGAAAGGGGGAAACTGGAAGCTTTAATGAGCATGGTACGTGAGGTTCAGGGACTTTTGATTGTATTAAAGGAACTTGCTCACAGATTTTATGTCATATGACATATTGTGTGAAAAGGACCAATATACAGAACATGTATTTTTCAAAGGAAGCTTAGTAAGGTGTACGTTTCTCATCCAAGAGTCCAGTTCAAAAGTTTAACATCGGTAATGATTGTTTGTAACTTTGTTGAAATTGAATGATCTTCCACGACTTTTATGAATACACCAAACAGTGAATGGCATATACTCCTTTTAACATAATGTTGTAAATCAAAGCCAAAAATCATTTCAATTTTTGTAGTGTTACTAACATTACTTGGCAAATTGGAGCATTTTCTGTCAGATTTTTTAATAAGTATTAACGATAGGACTCTTGTTATTTTTTATGTCTGACCCTATAAAACATGAACGAGTCCCTTTAATATCTTAATCAATGTGTTATATAAAGTAGACAGAATGCATTGTATTCACTGTAATAGTTGATAATAACTGAAATCTACATAAGCAAAAGCTACTGTTTATTGCTAATATCATTGCCTATTTTGGCTTTCTTCTTTATTTGAATAAGAAAAAAATCATTGTGTTGTCATTATCGTAGTGCAAAAAGTTTGATATTCGTTGTTGTCCTGAAAGCGCACTTGTTTCCCACAAAAGCATCCTGAGTTTAATTCCTGGCCTTGGCACATGTGAGTTTGGTTTGTGGACAACAAGCCAGATAAGTGGGTTTCCTCTGGGTACTCCGGTTTCCCCCACAACACAAGACCATACTCTCAGTAAAATCGTGCCAATAAGACTGATTAATATAATGTTTCACAATTGTTGTAAATAATTTTATATATATTTTTACCTGCGGTTTAAGGACAGGCTGGATTAGTTTGTTGCCCGCTCAATATATGTAGAAATTTTTGTCCAATCATCACCAAATTTGGTCAGATTGTGTATTGGCATTATGTCTTAAACAAGTTTGATAATCAGCCGAATCGGTTTAGCCACTCAAGAGTTATCACTCTTTAATTATAGTAATTATCTAAAATTGGTCTTGTCCGATCAATACTTTTATCATTCTTCGTCCAGTCATCATCTGATTGGGTCAAAATGTGAATGGGCCTGTATATTGGTCAGGTTAAAAAAAACCCAGACATTTCGCCACAGTCACTCTAGAGTTATGACCCTTGAATTGGCCAAAACTTTATTTATAGTGTTCGCTCTTTTAATTTGGCTTAATGTGTAATCACTCATCACCAATCTCGGTGTCCTCAAATAAGGACGGGCATATTTTGTGGCACTCTTGTTTCATAAATGTCACCTATTAAATTACCTATTTAATATTTAAATTATTATTTTCTTATAAAACAATTGGACCATAAACCATTTTGAATTGAAGAATTGGTGTATTCTTGCAGAAACAAATTTAGTCACATTCGTTTTATCTAATCTTTTCTGGCTATCTTTTAAAGCAGTCTTGTTAGAATTCGCTAATTCCCCAATCAGAAACATCCCCATTATCAAATGATGGTAAAAGCACTGATTCACATGTTGGTATAGAGATCCATGATGCTACCAATGATATTATCACACATGTAGCAAGTCCCATAACTCTGATGAAAAAGGCACTGATACACATGTTGGAATATAGGTCCATAATGTTACCAATGACAGTAACACACATGTAGCCATAACTCTGATGAAAAAGGCACTGATACACATGTTGGTATATAGGTCCATAATGTTACCAATGACAGTAACACACATGTAGCAATTCCCATAACTCTGATGAAAAAGGCACTGATACACATGCTGGCAGGTTGGTTCATGATGTTACCAATGACAGTAACACACATGTAGCAATTCCCATAACTTTGATGAAAAAGACACTGATACACATGCTGGCAGGTTGGTTCATGATGTTACCAATGACAGTTTCACACATGTAGCAAGTCCCATAACTCTGATGAAAATGGCACTGATTCACATGCTGGCAGATTGGTCCATGATGTTACCAATGGCAGTAACGCACATGTAGCAAGTCCCATAACTCTGATGAAAATGACACTGATACACATGCTGGCAGATTGGTCCATGATGTTACCAATGGCAGTTACACACATGTAGCAAGGCCCATACATTTGTCTTAAATGATTTTTTTTAGTTTTGTACTGAAACAAATTGAGAAAAAATGGACTAGCATTATCATCTGCTTGTATCAAAATTGTTTATAGACTGTCAGAATAGTTATAATGGCAGAATATTACTAGCATACTTGTTAATTGTTTTTGACATATTTCAGACTGACGATGGCCTGTACTTTATGACACAGCTGGACTTAAAGCTATCCCTAGATGCCATCAATAAATGGTTTGGAACTAGCTACAGATGAGATAACCTAAAGAATGGGACCAATTTAAGATGTCAGGATTTGTTTAACTCTCTAATGATGTGGTCTTCGAGTGCCTTAAAATGAACACTACCTTAAACTCCACCTGGATGTCATCGTCAAGTGGTTTGGGACCAATCATAGATGTCTGACTTTGTTCATCTTTCAACTGGTGTGATATTCAAGTTCTTTAACATGAAAACGTTTGATATGTTAAGAACCCCCTCTATAAAACTCTCTTTGATGCCATCTGCAGGTAGTTTAGGAGCAGCCATAAGTGACAAACTCCCTTAAACTGTAACGATAGGTTCTACAATTGGTTTGGGATTAGTTGTGCACGAACCACTCAATAAAACACCACAAGTGGTCTTAGACCAGCTATAGATAGCAAACTCCCTGAACCGATGATGCGGCACTGCACATGTTTTGGGATCACTTGTAAGTGACACAGCCTTTTCCATCAGCGAGGGGTTTGGTACAAGCATGTTGACCATAGCATATCTGCTTCTATAGATGTCGATGATAAACTCACTGAGCAATGTTTTCTCCCATGATCCCTTTACCTATTTGTGTTAGTAGATTATACTTTCACAGTAATACTTTAATTAATAAAAAGTGATCAGTTTTGAAGTTTAAAACAAATGGCCACCACTGTTACATGAAATACAATGTGTGGTCGTAGTGCAAGACGTTTGCAAGTATACTAAATATAGTAATAGCAGCTGTTTAAATAGCGTTGGACTAATCCCTAAAATATGCATGGACTTCCTATGATATAACAAAGCACATGTTTTATGATACATATTACAGTCATGGGCCTATAAGCCGGTATGCAATGTGATAGTTTCTAAACGTTGATCATAAATTAATAATCGTTGTTGCTTTTCAAGTAAAAATGTGATATCTGTCTCTTTGATTTTATGAATTATTTTATTTTGTTTTCAATAAAACAGCATTGTGCTACTGAACTTGTGGCTTCTATTATTGTTGAACTTGTAAATAAACCAGAAACGCGCGAAAAGCAATACAAAATATAAAATAATCTGCTAGAAATGATATACGGGCAGGTAATATCTTTAGGTTAATTAAGATTAATCAACGTCATTATAAAGAAAGTCTGTCAAGTTTTAATATCCGGTATTTAATAACATCAGGGATTTGGTTGCGCATTTGAACAAAGGTCTTTTCTAAATGTTTATTTTTTGCAACGATGCATTTCCAAGCTTTACACCATCGACTGCGACACTGCTGCACATTTGTACAAACAGATTTGACGAGAATTTGCACTGTATTGAAATTCTGGTTGCAAAAGTCGGAAGTCGCTGAACAAATGCTTCTCTTTACTTGGGATGCTGCGGTGATTAGAATTAAATCTATTGACTGGCCTCGACAGGAATTAACCGTTTTGTATCATCTATTTTTGCTCGAGGTATCGTCTGGCTGTGGTCGTTTGCAACGGCGGCAGTGGAGTGGAATCGTTGTGAAAATTCTTGGTCATCATTTGGAAATTCATTAAACGTTTTTGGCATAAAACGTGGTACCTACCGTTATACACAATGCCAATATACACGTTGTGTATCAAGTTCTCTTACAGGGGCTAAAATATTTGTCGAGTTATAAACTATCCAGTAAGAAAACAGACGAGCGTTTATCACTCGCGTACGGTGCCCTTGCTCATGTCTCTATTGGCACCTGAATGTTTTAAAAACAGCATTAAAAGTTTTATCACAGAACAAATGAATTACTTTATGATGCCAGTATTCAAACTTTCCTGGAAAAAACACGAACGGTAAATGAAAGTTGTCACTTTTCGCATATGTTGAAAAGATCGTCATTTAAAGATTTGATAAAGCGTGTCTTACTACTGCTTTGTAGAAAACATATTTATTGTAAAAGGAAACATATATATGAGCTTCAAATAGAAGTAAAAACTTAAAATAACGTTCTTTCACATTCTCTAGTGTTAAGCATATTCTGGATTTTAATAGCTATCATGAGATTTCGTTCCGTATTAATAATATATGTTATGTGTCTCCGTTCCGGATAGAAAATTTTGACCCGAGGCTTGCCGAGTTACCGGCTACGCAGCGTGCCCAAGGGTCGAATTTTTCTATCCGAAACGGACACACATGATCGATATTTTTTCTAGCATACGTTTAAATAACATATTTTGTGGGAAAAAAAATACATAGAAAAGCGCATTTCTGAACATTTCACCAGAAAGCGCGTGCGATGATATTTACTGACGTCATGACGCGCAGTATTTTTTATTAACTGCATAGGTCAAGAATTTCCTTCGATATCACGTCTTTTAAGGGTTATTTTGTGTTGTCTTGAATGTATATGTTTGTAGAGTGAATGTTAATGGATCTCATGTAATGAAATATCATAACTATGGTTACATAAAGTGTATAATAAAAGAAACCTATGCAACGCAGGTGCTCTCGGGTCGGATATTTCTATCCGGAACGGAAACACATTACATCTCAGATGTTATCAATCCGTCCCGAGGGCACGCGCGTAAGCCGGTAACGAGGTTTGCTGAGTAACCGGTGAGGAAGCGTGCCCGATGGTCGGATTTTTCTGTCCTTACCAGAACACATGATAGATATTTTTTGCACGCCTAAACTCATCAATTTGAGGAAAAAAGATTGTTAGTACATTTCACTAAAAAGCACGTGCGACGTTCTTTACTGGCGTCATGAAGCGTTATAATGTTAGATCACGGTTGACGTCAAATAGTTCTTCTAAAATCGCGTTTCTGATAATTGATACTTCTAGTTTTTAAATAAAGTCGTGCATACTTATATATTTATTTGCGCTCTATTGAAATGGCATAATGTTCTTTTCATAAACCGTACAAGAAAAGAAATAAAAAATGGCGCGTTTTGCACGTGACTTATCTGTCATGGGGGTGCCAGATGGTATTTTCCAGTATGGCAAAATCACCGGAAATGCCTGTTGATTTTGTAAGAAGAGAACTTCGTCACACGTATTACATAGCCCAACGTTTCACACAGTCAAAGTCACGCGCAGTCACGCTGGTAGTAAGAGACGTCAAAAACTTGATTCGTGTCTTCCGTCCACTTAATGGGGTAATCCAGCCTCGTGATGTTGGCGAGAAAACATGTGGTTCCCGCCATGTACTCCAGCGTCTTGCACGTGTAATTCGTGCGGTTGACGCAGAAACCGTAGCACTCCTCAAGTGTGACGGCGTTTATTGTTTCCGTGTTGGACAAGTGGATGTAGTGGTCGTGGTACGGCATGAAAAGCGGTCCGTAGCCATTTGGACAAGCTAAACAACAGAGGGAAACAGTTCTAAAATGGTAAAACACGTGGTTTCCTAATGATTGTAATAATGTGGAATATAATTTAAGAAAACTCTTTTATTTTTTTCTTAAAACATGATTGTGACGTCATCCAATGTTCTTTTTGTACTCTATATACTATATAGGTTAAAGGACTGCGTTCTGTACTTTATTTCTATTAACTGTCCAAAATTTTAATAATGGACAGTCATTGTTCAAATAATGGACAGTCATTGTTCAAATAATGGACAGTAGTATGGTAGAATCAAGACGCGTATTGACAAACTTGTTTTTTCTTGTATTGTTTAATACTATTCACTTTTTTGAATAACAAACACCTTAAACCCCTTTTTTATTTAGGTTTAATAAATAATTATAAAATGTTGATTTTAATATAATTCCGATTTTTAGGTTGTGACAACTCAATGCCCAATGAAGATGTGACTGGGGTTTGTGCAGCCTTTAGGGAAAAATGTTTATTAATTGTATATCGCTTACTTAGAGAGTCGGAAAACAAAAACAAATCTTTAACTCTAAATGTTTCCGTATTATGTGAATAATGCACAATGAAACACAGTTTGCACTTGTTATTTGTTCGTAGAAGTTGAATTTTAAGTAAAAGTTAAACGGCGGATTGATCGTAGCGTACGTACGAGCTCTTCTTAATCATAAGATTTTAATTCATGTCATTTTAACTGACTTAGAAAAAACAACTCATTGTCAACGCAAAATCTGATGCAGGGATTGGGTATCGGATGAGTGACAGTCGGCGGATCGTTATACACCCGCGAAAATTGATTTTCTTAATGATTAAGTCTAATAAACCTAATATGTACATAATGATTGCCTATCTGCAATTTTATTGGCTGTAAATATAGGTTGTATTCTAAAAATAATTATTTCAAATAATAACCAAAGAATTTTATATAATTTATATGAACACGTAAATGAACGCAAAATTATTTTGCCAAAAGATTTGCATGATTCGGCACTGTGTACCTCGGACTGTTCTTTCTCTGACATAATGGACAGTTTTCGACCTTTTACTCTTACTTAGATCTTGATCCTTGACTGGATTATTATTTAAGGAATGAATTGATGTCATTATCGGGGTATGAACGCATTTGGGCTGGTATCAACCCCGCAATTCATTCCTTATATTTACACCAATAGTTCATTATTTCATTTAAGAATTGTTGAAAAAATACTTCATTTCATTTAAGATAACCTTTCAGTAATCCTTTCTTACCCATCCTGTAAATAGAACGACCCAACTGTAACCGGAATTATTGTTTTCAAATGACGTCACAATAACGCGGGAAAAGATCAACCACTTAAAATCACTTTTAAACGTAAAATTGAAACGCTTTTGGCAACAATACGTTTAAAATATAATAAATTAACATTTTCTAAAATGTTGATTTATATTTTACGGGACCTGCTGACACAATACAAACAATAACAAGATCAATAGTTTTCATTAGTTTTGATATTACCTTAGGAATATTCCAACTAAGGGAATAGTTCATAAATTGCAGAACAATGCTTTCAATAGTTTCCACGTTGCATGATAAAACATGAAGTTTAGTATGTTTTATAAAACTGTACACTTTAATTGATAAAGAAACCTTAAATAATAATAGCCCTGCTTATCATATTGAAAATTTTGATTTTAAATACCAACTCAATCATAACAACTTTGCCATCTCCGAGATAGATACAGGCCGAGTTGTTCCGATTGATACCAACTTCCGCTCAAATAGATGAAGGTTACACGGTACTATTACAATATCCTTTATGTTTGTAAACCTCCTACGCAGTAATCTCCCTTGGCGACAGCAAAAATGCCGAGTTTTGAAAAATTAACATTGAGCTGAATTGTTTGTTTTAAAAATGTCATTCGAAGGAATGAACTCCAGATAATATCCTCTTGATGTATAGTATTTTATCCCCGTTCTTTATACTCGTACGAGTGAAATGTGTTACAAAAACTTATACAATGTATAAAGCAAGGAATTCACATGACATGCTGTAAAAAAAAGGTGAATTTCATGCTATTGAAATCTATGTATTAGTCCATTGACTCTATTTCTTCCGAAAAAAACGTATGTATATTTTAAGTATAATTTAGTTTTAACCGGAGGATTAGCTTGGAAAAAACAAAATATCTATAATTCCGGGCTTAAACTATTGTAACAATATTATTAACCATAATGTCCTTCGAGCACATGTACACCCAACATCAAAAAAATATTATCATTGAAATAATAACCATTTTTGATTATCTGCATGCACCTTAAATGTTTCTTCTAATTTCATTGGGCCGACGAAGCTATGCATCAACTTTTTTCTTGTGTATATTGTTTTGCGATCAATTGCGATCCGAACATATCCGAAGATGTTGCGTTCATCGATTGCAATTGCCGAAAAGCAGTTCATTTAAGGAATGGAAGTTGAGGTGTAATTATACGTACGTGAGGATTCCTTTGATTTCCGACTTGCTTAGCATATCGTTTGGATAAAAAACGTATGATTTCTGGCAAGGTATTTGCTGGCTTAGTTTGATTCATATGAGCTATTGATCTTATAACAACATTAATAAGTGTGGCTACCGCTGAGACATTCCCGCGTGTTTGGAGAGAAGCTATACCCCGGGTCACACATACACTCCCCAGTCTTCTGCCAACAGATCGAGTTAATCACCGTACATTCTGCGTCCACCGTACAGCTGTCCATGATGTAGCCTTCGCCTGAATAAAGAGTTAGATTGACTGACAAAGACGACAACGGGCATCAACTGTACCACTGTCCATCATGTACCGTGCATCTGAAGTTGCAGACACTTAAATGTAAAATTCCTTTATTGTATCATTATATTTTATTGATTGACAGAAAGATCATGTCATCAAAGCAAAGACACCGGGTCGAATGGCGTCATCACAAACTCCACCATCATACCTTTCGTTAGCGGTAATTTTTAAAATAACAACCCAAAGGTAGGCTTTGCTATCAACGATATGTACCATTCAACATAAAAACTAAATACCAAAGTGCAGGCTTTCAAATATAAATAAGTAAAACTCTTGCCACGCGACTGAACGCTATATCGTGAATTCATCTCCACTGTCGCCGACGCGTCCGGTACACCAAATGTGACGGAGTGACCTTGACATTTGCCGGTGACCTTGTTGTAGAAAGTGCTTACGCAGGCGGGGTCCTGTGCGCACTCACCAACGCAGAGAGAGGCGCCACGCTTCGGCCGTTCCCACAATAGCCGTTCTGGGGTTACCTTGTTGTCCTGCGGGTAGAAATACTGCAGATGACATTGACCTCAAAGTTTTTTAATTAATAATAAATAAATTCATAAATAAGCCAGTTCATTGGCAAAGAGATATAAATAATACAACATACCAAAAAAACACATCCAAATACTGTTGCGTTTTCGACCAATTTATCAACAATTATTCTTAATCGTTTTGTTTCATAGTATCATTAGCATAAACAGCTTTTTTTTCATTTTATCATTGTTTAATTAAAGTGACACTCTTATTCAAAATCAATACATACACATGAATAACAAACATAAAATTTGAGTGATACACTTCTAACTTCTTACTAAATAATGCATTTATGCAAAATATCAATAACTGATAACAAGATTGTAACAGTGAATTTAATAGATGAAAACGCAAAAAATATGAAATGATTGGTGAGTTATAAAATATTTAACTGTAATCTACTATCGTCTCATCAGGTAGAAATACCGTGTTTTCTGCACATTTCTTTCAAATTAAAAAAAGGTGTCCTTCATAAGAAACCCATTCTTTTCGACATTTATTCATCTGTTTAGGTATATTTAAAAAATTGTATTAATTATGGTAAATTTTATTTGGGAGTAAGAGTGTATCTTTAAACATCGCAGGAGATGTCAGATATTTCGGCATTCACGTCCACCCTACCAGGAATCCATAAACGGAAGAAAAAAAAAGTTTTCTTTCATGCTTTTCGATGAAATATGGACTTTTAACAGTGAAATAATATCAGTGAAATATTAATTTGATATTTTCCATGGAAAATAAGGAGTGATTATATCAACTTTCAGAACTACTTTTAAAATCCATTGTAGTAAATTCCCCTTGATCAAAAGAGAAAACTTCACTTTGAACTAGAAAATGTTGGCAACAAATATTTTAATTTAAAGAAATGTTACAAAAGTAAAACTGTTTAAATAAAGATATAGTTGGAAATCAACAATTTACAGTTTAATAGAAAAATGGTTATCCCGTTTTTGAAACGTTTTCTTGATCTTGATGCAGAATGTTCGAACATTTGCTTTCATACCAAACAAATTACAGACGAAAACAACTGTTGAAACATAATTAGCAGGTTATATCATCGTTCAAATGAATTTTTAACTGTTTTTCGTTATAATACGTAAAACGAACTTCCCGGAAAATTCACACAACAAATGGCAGATCATTTTTACCACACCCACGCTTAAAATTTGTTCAACAATCTATCGTGGTCCTCATCATTACCTGGAAGACGACCTGTGTTCAAGCGAAACAGACCGAATATTAAACTGTAAAAAAGAATAATAGAGTACTTCTTCTCAACAAACCGAAAATAGAAAAAAACAGCTACGTCACAATGTATATTTTTGCGTGAGGGGCTTCCCACGGGTAGCAGCGTAAATAACGTCCTTTAAAAGGGGGGGGGGGGGTAATAAAGAAAATAAATTAAAAAATAAGTACAATAAAAAAAAAACATAGCGTTAAAGTAAAGTATATCTGTCATATTTCCGAATATATCTTAACTGAATAAATCTTCTTTGAGCTTACTATATGTTTGATTGTTTTTATGACTGACCATATAAAACGTTCAATTGCTTTAAATAGATGGCGATTGAATAGATCAAAGGACGAATTAATGAATAAATGAACGAACAAACGAACGAACGCAGTAATGAATGGATGAATGAATGAACGAACAAAAGAACGAACGGAGGAACGAACGAAAGCAGGGATGAATGAACGAAACGAGCGAACAAACGAATACACAAACAAACAAACAAACAATCGAATGAACGAACGAACGAACGAACGAACGGACGGACGGACGGACGGACGGATGGATGGATAAATGTGTGAATGAATGTATGTATGAATGAATGAATGAACGTACGAAAAAACAAACGAACGAACGAATGAATGAATAAATGAATTATAAAGATATAGAAATAAATAAATAAATAAATAAATAAATAAATAAATAAATAAATAAATAAATAAATAAATAAATAAATAAATAAATAAATAAATAAATAAATAAATGTGTGAATGAACGAAAGAACCGATGATTGATTGAACTAATAAATGAACGAAAGAACGAATGGTGATAAAAATAAAGTCTTAAAATAAGAAAAAAAACCCTGAACATATGAGTGAATGAACGAACAGAACATATGGTGAATAATGAACGAACAAACAAACGAATGAATAAACCCTTCACTAACCAAATACAATCTTTTTCTGGCTGTCACTGTATTCTGTAATCCAAGAACACAGGTTTGGAAAGATATAATGGTCAGTATTCCACAAAGAGGACCCATTAATGCACCTTCAGTTTCCATAGTTTGTGCAACTTTGAGAAAATAAAAGAGTATTTGCTTAAATCCATTTTGCTGAACAAATTATGTTGTATCAATCATTTATCAATCGTTTATAGATTAATAATCAAAAGTCTTTTAAGACCTTTTATCACTGTATTCATAATCAATTAAGGCGATTATTTCGCCACTTGGACATCTTGAAATTGACGCTTATGCAATAGTAATTGGATCTAATGCATTCTGCTGTCACCATATTCTGAATGGAAACAGGGTCTGTGATTTAAATAATTGCGACATCGTGACATGCGATCAATGGGCACGTGCTTGACGTAGCTAAGATATTCAGAATATTGGAAACAAAACTTTGTTTTCGATTTTGCTGCCGAGTATAAAAAAGTCATTAGGTGAATTTTCAAAAGGTCACGTCCCTAAATGAAGGTCTTTTCAATGATGTCTTCCTGGAAATGAAGGCATGTACTAGTTTCCCAAACAGGGGTGGGGCATCTCATAACGGGTGCTTAATTTCCACAATGGTTTGGGGATAGGTGGGCGATTTAGAGCCTTAATGATACTCTTAAAAAAAACCTAAGCAATTATTTCAAATACCCGATCAAATACCCGATCAGCTAAGTCAGAACGATTGAAAAACAATCAACTTGATTGAGTCCAAATCTTGAAACTGTTATACAATGTATGTGTATAATACCGCTTCAGGTGTTTTGAGACTTAATCAAATTGCATGTCTCCAGTCCTTGTTTATGCACTTCTAGTTCTGACTCATTGTCAGGATTAATACAAAATGACTTTATGTTTTTCCAAGAGTACCATTTAGGCCCCAAATCGCTCTAAATCCTCAAACCAATGTGGTAATATCATCGTGAATTAAACTATAAAGTACATCTTTCGTAAAACGTTGAGACAGTTCAGACTTTAATCAAATGGACAATGGCAGAATATTTCTAGCATACGTTTTAATGTTTCGACATATTTCAGACTGACGATGGCCTGCACTTTATGACATAGCTGGACTTAAAGCTGTCCCTGGATGCCATCAACAAATGGGTTGGAACTAGCTACAGATGAGATACCCTCGAGAAAGGACCCTTTAAAGATGTCAGGATTTGTTTAAACATTAAATGATCTTCAAGTGCCTTAAAATGGAAACTACCTTAAACTCCACCTGGATTTCATCGTCAAGAGGCTTGGGACCAATTATAGATATCTGACTTTCTTCATCTTTCAACTGGTGTGGCATTCAAGTTCTTTGATATGAAAACCTTTGATATGTTAACAATCCCCTTTATAATACTCTCTATAATGCCATCGGCAGGTAGTTTAGGAGCAGCCATAAAGTGATAAACTCCCTAAAACAGTAACGATAGGTTCTACAATTGGTTTAAGATTAGTTGTACAGGAACCACTCAATAAAACACTTAAGTGGTCATATGTTTTGGGATCACTTGTAAGTGACACACCTATTCCATATCAAAGAAGGACAAGCATGCTGGCGATCGAACATCGACTGCTTCTGTAGATGGCGGTGAAAAACTCACTGTGCAATGTTTTCTTCTATGATCCATTGACTTTTGAGTTAGTATATTACTCTCTCACAGTTGCTTAAATTAATAAAAAAGTGATCAGTTTTATAGTTTAAAACAAACGATCAGCACTGTTCCATGGTATACAATGTGCGGTCGTAGTACAAGACGTTTGAAACAAAATATAGAAAAAGAAGCTGTTTGAACAGTGCTTGACTAAGCCCTTAATATGCATGGACTTCCTTGGAAGTGTTTTGATCAATAACAAAGCACATGTGTTATGATACATATTACATTCGTGGGCCTATATGTCGGTTTACATTGTGACGGTTTTTAAACTTTGATGATAAATTAATAGTCGGTTTTTGCTTTTCAAGTAAAATGTGATATAGATCTCGTCTTTAACATAATAAATTATATTATTGTGTTTACAATAAAACAGCTTTGTGCTACTGAACTTGTGGCTTCTGTTATTGTTGAACGTGCCAATAAACCAGAAACGTGCGAAAAGCAATACAAAATACGGTGCTAGAAGTGAAATACGAGCAGGTAATATCTTTAGGTTAATTAAGATTAATCAACGTCATTATAAAGAAAGTCTGTCAAGTTTTAATATCCGGTATTTAATAACGCCATGGATTTGGTTGCGCATTCGAACAAAGGTCTTTTCTAAATGTTTATTTTTTGCAACGATACATTTCCAAGATTACCGCATTGACTGCGACACTGCTGCACATTTGAACAGACAGATTTCACGAGAATCTGCACTGTATTGAAATCGTGGTTGCAAAAAACGGAAGTCGCTGAACAAATGCTTTACTTTATTTGGGACGCCGCGATGATTTATTCTATTGACTGACCTCAACAGGAATTAACCGTTTTGCATCATATATTTTTGCTCGAGTTATCGTCTGGCTATGTTCGTCTGCGGCAGTTGTGGAGTCGTTGTGAAAAATATGTTTCGTCATTTGAAAATTCATTTAAAGCTATTGCCATTAAACTTTGTACATTCCGTTATATTCCCAATGACAATAAACACGTTGTGTATCAAATTCTGTTACTGTGGCCATTTTTTGTTGAGTTATAATGTATCCAGTGTGAAAACAGACGAGCGTTTGGCACCCGCGTACGGTGCACTTGCTCGTGTCTAAATTGGCTCTTGAATTATTTAAAAATAGCATTATATCACAATACAAATTACTTTATGGGGCCAATATTCAAACTTTCCTCTCAAAAATAAAACGAACGGTAAATGTAAGTTGTCACTTCTGTCATATATATTTAAGAAGATCGTCATTTAAAGATGTGATAGAACGTGTCTTGCTACCGCTCAATCGTAACAACTCCAGCAAGCTTCGAGATATCAATTATGTCGGATACTGGTCGAGGTGTTCCGATAAACTACCGCTTTGTAGAAACATATTTGTTTTAAAAGGAAACATAAATCTTCAAATAAAAGTGATTTTGTTTTTAAAATAGCGTTCTTGCACATTCTCTGGTGTCAAATATATTCTGGGATTTTAATAACGCTCATGCTTTTCCCTTCCGTATAAAAAAATCCGTCCCGAGGGCACGCGCGTAAGCCGGTATCGAGGTTTTCTGAGTTTACGGGGAAGCAGCCTGCCCGAGGGTCGGTTTTTTTTTATATCCGTACCGGAAAACATGATAGATATTATTCTTGTATGCCTAAAATCATAAATTTGAGGATAAATTGACGTGGAAAAAGATTATTGCACATTTTACCAACAAAGCACGTGCGCCGTTCTTTACTGGCGTCATGAAGCGTAATTATTTAGGATCACGGTTGGCGTAAAAAGGATCCTCTAAAATCGCGTTTTGATTATTAATAATTTTAATTTTGAAATTAAAGTCCTGCATACTTATATATTTATTTGCGCTTTATTAAAATGACATAATGTGCTTTTCATAAACCATACATCAAAATAAATAAGAAGTGGCGCGTATTTGGACTCGTTTATCATGGGGGTGCCAGATGGGATTTTCAAGTATGGCTTAATGCACTGGAAATGAACATCCGGTTTGCAAGAATAGAACTTCTAAAACGTCGCACGTATTACATAGCCCAACGTTTCACACAGTCGAAGTCACGCACAGTCACGCTGGTAGTATGAGACGTCAAAATCTTGCTTCGTATCTTCCGTCCACAGAAAGGTGTCATCCAGCCTCGTGATGTTGGCGAGAAAACATGTGGTTCCCGCCATGTACTCCAGCGTCTTGCACGTGTAATTCGTGCGGTTGACGCAGAAACCGTAGCACTCCTCAAGCGTGACGGCGTTTATTGTTTCCATGTTGGTCGAGTGGATGTAGTGGTCGTGGTACGGCATGAAAAGCGGTCCGTAGCCATTTGGACAAGCTAAACAATAGAGGCAAACAGTTCTAAAATGGTAAAACATGTGGTTTCCTAAAAAAGAAACATTTTTCTGAATTAGCACACATACAGTAAGTTATTCTTAAATACCTCAAGAATGATTGTAATAACGAGGAATACAAGTAAAGAAAAATCTTTATTTTTTTTCTTAGATCGTGATCCTAGACTGGATTAGTATACATACGTGAGGATTGATTTGTTTACCGACTTGCTTAGCATTTGTTTTTGATAAAAACACATGATATTTTTGGTTATGTAATTGCTGGCTTGATTTATATGAGCTATTGATCTTATAACAAAATTAATAAGTGTGGCTACCGCTGAGACATTCCCGCGTGTTTGGAGAGAAGCTATACCCCGGGTCACACATACACTCCCCAGTCTTCTGCCAACAGATCGAGTTAATCACCGTACATTCTGCGTCCACCGTACAGCTGTCCATGATGTAGCCTTCGCCTGAATAAAGAGTTAGATTGACTGGCAAAGACAACACATTTGATCCATTATATACATTGTACCTGAAGTTGCAGACACTTTAATGTAAAATTCCCAGATTATATCATTTATTTATATTTTATACAATAATTGACAGAAAGATCATGCCATCAAATCAAAGACACCGGGTCGAATAGCGTCGTCGACAACCTCCACATATCTTTCGTTAGCGATTATTTTTTTAAAACGAAAGCTCACAAGTAGGACTTGCAATCAACGATATATTCCATTCAACATAAAAACTTAATTTTAAAGTGCAGGCTTTCAAATATAAATAAGTAAAACTCTTGCCACGCGACTGAACGCTATATCGTGAATTCATCTCCACTGTCGCCGACGCGTCCGGTACACCAAATGTGACGGAGTGACCTTGACATTTGCCGGTGACCTTGTTGTAGAAAGTGCTTACGCAGGCGGGGTCCTGTGCGCACTCACCAACGCAGAGAGAGGCGCCACGCTTCGGCCGTTCCCACAATAGCCGTTCTGGGGTTACCTTGTTGTCCTGCGGGTAGAAATACTGCAGATGACATTGACCTCAAAGTTTTTTAATTAATAATAAATAAATTCATAAATAAGCCAGTTCATTGGCAAAGAGATATAAATAATACAACATACCAAAAAAACACATCCAAATACTGTTGCGTTTTCGACCAATTTATCAACAATTATTCTTAATCGTTTTGTTTCATAGTATCATTAGCATAAACAGCTTTTTTTTCATTTTATCATTGTTTAATTAAAGTGACACTCTTATTCAAAATCAATACATACACATGAATAACAAACATAAAATTTGAGTGATACACTTCTAACTTCTTACTAAATAATGCATTTATGCAAAATATCAATAACTGATAACAAGATTGTAACAGTGAATTTAATAGATGAAAACGCAAAAAATATGAAATGATTGGTGAGTTATAAAATATTTAACTGTAATCTACTATCGTCTCATCAGGTAGAAATACCGTGTTTTCTGCACATTTCTTTCAAATTAAAAAAAGGTGTCCTTCATAAGAAACCCATTCTTTTCGACATTTATTCATCTGTTTAGGTATATTTAAAAAATTGTATTAATTATGGTAAATTTTATTTGGGAGTAAGAGTGTATCTTTAAACATCGCAGGAGATGTCAGATATTTCGGCATTCACGTCCACCCTACCAGGAATCCATAAACGGAAGAAAAAAAAAGTTTTCTTTCATGCTTTTCGATGAAATATGGACTTTTAACAGTGAAATAATATCAGTGAAATATTAATTTGATATTTTCCATGGAAAATAAGGAGTGATTATATCAACTTTCAGAACTACTTTTAAAATCCATTGTAGTAAATTCCCCTTGATCAAAAGAGAAAACTTCACTTTGAACTAGAAAATGTTGGCAACAAATATTTTAATTTAAAGAAATGTTACAAAAGTAAAACTGTTTAAATAAAGATATAGTTGGAAATCAACAATTTACAGTTTAATAGAAAAATGGTTATCCCGTTTTTGAAACGTTTTCTTGATCTTGATGCAGAATGTTCGAACATTTGCTTTCATACCAAACAAATTACAGACGAAAACAACTGTTGAAACATAATTAGCAGGTTATATCATCGTTCAAATGAATTTTTAACTGTTTTTCGTTATAATACGTAAAACGAACTTCCCGGAAAATTCACACAACAAATGGCAGATCATTTTTACCACACCCACGCTTAAAATTTGTTCAACAATCTATCGTGGTCCTCATCATTACCTGGAAGACGACCTGTGTTCAAGCGAAACAGACCGAATATTAAACTGTAAAAAAGAATAATAGAGTACTTCTTCTCAACAAACCGAAAATAGAAAAAAACAGCTACGTCACAATGTATATTTTTGCGTGAGGGGCTTCCCACGGGTAGCAGCGTAAATAACGTCCTTTAAAAGGGGGGGGGGGGGTAATAAAGAAAATAAATTAAAAAAATAAGTACAATAAAAAAAAACATAGCGTTAAAGTAAAGTATATCTGTCATATTTCCGAATATATCTTAACTGAATAAATCTTCTTTGAGCTTACTATATGTTTGATTGTTTTTATGACTGACCATATAAAACGTTCAATTGCTTTAAATAGATGGCGATTGAATAGATCAAAGGACGAATTAATGAATAAATGAACGAACAAACGAACGAACGCAGTAATGAATGGATGAATGAATGAACGAACAAAAGAACGAACGGAGGAACGAACGAAAGCAGGGATGAATGAACGAAACGAGCGAACAAACGAATACACAAACAAACAAACAAACAAACAAACAAACAATCGAATGAACGAACGAACGAACGAACGAACGAACGAACGGACGGACGGACGGACGGATGGATGGATAAATTTGTGAATGAATGTATGTATGAATGAATGAATGAACGTACGAAAGAACAAACGAACGAACGAATGAATGAATAAATGAATTATAAAGATATAGAAATAAATAAATAAATAAATAAATAAATAAATAAATAAATAAATAAATAAATAAATAAATAAATGTGTGAATGAACGAAAGAACCGATGATTGATTGAACTAATAAATGAACGAAAGAACGAATGGTGATAAAAATAAAGTCTTAAAATAAGAAAAAAAAACCCTGAACATATGAGTGAATGAACGAACAGAACATATGGTGAATAATGAACGAACAAACAAACGAATGAATAAACCCTTCACTAACCAAATACAATCTTTTTCTGGCTGTCACTGTATTCTGTAATCCAAGAACACAGGTTTGGAAAGATATAATGGTCAGTATTCCACAAAGAGGACCCATTAATGCACCTTCAGTTTCCATAGTTTGTGCAACTTTGAGAAAATAAAAGAGTATTTGCTTAAATCCATTTTGCTGAACAAATTATGTTGTATCAATCAGTTATCAATCGTTTATAGATTAATAATCAAAAGTCTTTTAAGACCTTTTATCACTGTATTCATAATCAATTAAGGCGATTATTTCGCCACTTGGACATCTTGAAATTGACGCTTATGCAATAGTAATTGGATCTAATGCATTCTGCTGTCACCATATTCTGAATGGAAACAGGGTCTGTGATTTAAATAATTGCGACATCGTGACATGCGATCAATGGGCACGTGCTTGACGTAGCTAAGATATTCAGAATATTGGAAACAAAACTTTGTTTTCGATTTTGCTGCCGAGTATAAAAAAGTCATTAGGTGAATTTTCAAAAGGTCACGTCCCTAAATGAAGGTCTTTTCAATGATGTCTTCCTGGAAATGAAGGCATGTACTAGTTTCCCAAACAGGGGTGGGGCATCTCATAACGGGTGCTTAATTTCCACAATGGTTTGGGGATAGGTGGGCGATTTAGAGCCTTAATGATACTCTTAAAAAAAACCTAAGCAATTATTTCAAATACCCGATCAAATACCCGATCAGCTAAGTCAGAACGATTGAAAAACAATCAACTTGATTGAGTCCAAATCTTGAAACTGTTATACAATGTATGTGTATAATACCGCTTCAGGTGTTTTGAGACTTAATCAAATTGCATGTCTCCAGTCCTTGTTTATGCACTTCTAGTTCTGACTCATTGTCAGGATTAATACAAAATGACTTTATGTTTTTCCAAGAGTACCATTTAGGCCCCAAATCGCTCTAAATCCTCAAACCAATGTGGTAATATCATCGTGAATTAAACTATAAAGTACATCTTTCGTAAAACGTTGAGACAGTTCAGACTTTAATCAAATGGGCAATGGCAGAATATTTCTAGCATACGTTTTAATGTTTCGACATATTTCAGACTGACGATGGCCTGCACTTTATGACATAGCTGGACTTAAAGCTGTCCCTGGATGCCATCAACAAATGGGTTGGAACTAG
Organism: Mya arenaria; assembly: GCF_026914265.1. Lineage (NCBI taxonomy): Eukaryota > Metazoa > Mollusca > Bivalvia > Myida > Myidae > Mya > Mya arenaria. Next base: position 40,480,251 of record NC_069129.1, read on the forward strand.
CTACAGATGAGATACCCTCGAGAAAGGACCCTTTAAAGATGTCAGGATTTGTTTAAACATTAAATGATCTTCAAGTGCCTTAAAATGGAAACTACCTTAAACTCCACCTGGATTTCATCGTCAAGAGGCTTGGGACCAATTATAGATATCTGACTTTCTTCATCTTTCAACTGGTGTGGCATTCAAGTTCTTTGATATGAAAACCTTTGATATGTTAACAATCCCCTTTATAATACTCTCTATAATGCCATCGGCAGGTAGTTTAGGAGCAGCCATAAAGTGATAAACTCCCTAAAACTGTAACGATAGGTTCTACAATTGGTTTAAGATTAGTTGTACAGGAACCACTCAATAAAACACTTAAGTGGTCATATGTTTTGGGATCACTTGTAAGTGACACACCTATTCCATATCAAAGAAGGACAAGCATGCTGGCGATCGAACATCGACTGCTTCTGTAGATGGCGGTGAAAAACTCACTGTGCAATGTTTTCTTCTATGATCCATTGACTTTTGAGTTAGTATATTACTCTCTCACAGTTGCTTAAATTAATAAAAAAGTGATCAGTTTTATAGTTTAAAACAAACGATCAGCACTGTTCCATGGTATACAATGTGCGGTCGTAGTACAAGACGTTTGAAACAAAATATAGAAAAAGAAGCTGTTTGAACAGTGCTTGACTAAGCCCTTAATATGCATGGACTTCCTTGGAAGTGTTTTGATCAATAACAAAGCACATGTGTTATGATACATATTACATTCGTGGGCCTATATGTCGGTTTACATTGTGACGGTTTTTAAACTTTGATGATAAATTAATAGTCGGTTTTTGCTTTTCAAGTAAAATGTGATATAGATCTCGTCTTTAACATAATAAATTATATTATTGTGTTTACAATAAAACAGCTTTGTGCTACTGAACTTGTGGCTTCTGTTATTGTTGAACGTGCCAATAAACCAGAAACGTGCGAAAAGCAATACAAAATACGGTGCTAGAAGTGAAATACGAGCAGGTAATATCTTTAGGTTAATTAAGATTAATCAACGTCATTATAAAGAAAGTCTGTCAAGTTTTAATATCCGGTATTTAATAACGCCATGGATTTGGTTGCGCATTCGAACAAAGGTCTTTTCTAAATGTTTATTTTTTGCAACGATACATTTCCAAGATTACCGCATTGACTGCGACACTGCTGCACATTTGAACAGACAGATTTCACGAGAATCTGCACTGTATTGAAATCGTGGTTGCAACAAACGGAAGTCGCTGAACAAATGCTTTACTTTATTTGGGACGCCGCGATGATTTATTCTATTGACTGACCTCAACAGGAATTAACCGTTTTGCATCATATATTTTTGCTCGAGTTATCGTCTGGCTATGTTCGTCTGCGGCAGTTGTGGAGTCGTTGTGAAAAATATGTTTCGTCATTTGAAAATTCATTTAAAGCTATTGCCATTAAACTTTGTACATTCCGTTATATTCCCAATGACAATAAACACGTTGTGTATCAAATTCTGTTACTGTGGCCATTTTTTGTTGAGTTATAATGTATCCAGTGTGAAAACAGACGAGCGTTTGGCACCCGCGTACGGTGCACTTGCTCGTGTCTAAATTGGCTCTTGAATTATTTAAAAATAGCATTATATCACAATACAAATTACTTTATGGGGCCAATATTCAAACTTTCCTCTCAAAAATAAAACGAACGGTAAATGTAAGTTGTCACTTCTGTCATATATATTTAAGAAGATCGTCATTTAAAGATGTGATAGAACGTGTCTTGCTACCGCTCAATCGTAACAACTCCAGCAAGCTTCGAGATATCAATTATGTCGGATACTGGTCGAGGTGTTCCGATAAACTACCGCTTTGTAGAAACATATTTGTTTTAAAAGGAAACATAAATCTTCAAATAAAAGTGATTTTGTTTTTAAAATAGCGTTCTTGCACATTCTCTGGTGTCAAATATATTCTGGGATTTTAATAACGCTCATGCTTTTCCCTTCCGTATAAAAAAATCCGTCCCGAGGGCACGCGCGTAAGCCGGTATCGAGGTTTTCTGAGTTTACGGGGAAGCAGCCTGCCCGAGGGTCGGTTTTTTTTATATCCGTACCGGAAAACATGATAGATATTATTCTTGTATGCCTAAAATCATAAATTTGAGGATAAATTGACGTGGAAAAAGATTATTACACATTTTACCAACAAAGCACGTGCGCCGTTCTTTACTGGCGTCATGAAGCGTAATTATTTAGGATCACGGTTGGCGTAAAAAGGATCCTCTAAAATCGCGTTTTGATTATTAATAATTTTAATTTTGAAATTAAAGTCCTGCATACTTATATATTTATTTGCGCTTTATTAAAATGACATAATGTGCTTTTCATAAACCATACATCAAAATAAATAAGAAGTGGCGCGTATTTGGACTCGTTTATCATGGGGGTGCCAGATGGGATTTTCAAGTATGGCTTAATGCACTGGAAATGAACATCCGGTTTGCAAGAATAGAACTTCTAAAACGTCGCACGTATTACATAGCCCAACGTTTCACACAGTCGAAGTCACGCACAGTCACGCTGGTAGTATGAGACGTCAAAATCTTGCTTCGTATCTTCCGTCCACAGAAAGGTGTCATCCAGCCTCGTGATGTTGGCGAGAAAACATGTGGTTCCCGCCATGTACTCCAGCGTCTTGCACGTGTAATTCGTGCGGTTGACGCAGAAACCGTAGCACTCCTCAAGCGTGACGGCGTTTATTGTTTCCATGTTGGTCGAGTGGATGTAGTGGTCGTGGTACGGCATGAAAAGCGGTCCGTAGCCATTTGGACAAGCTAAACAATAGAGGCAAACAGTTCTAAAATGGTAAAACATGTGGTTTCCTAAAAAAGAAACATTTTTCTGAATTAGCACACATACAGTAAGTTATTCTTAAATACCTCAAGAATGATTGTAATAACGAGGAATACAAGTAAAGAAAAATCTTTATTTTTTTTCTTAGATCGTGATCCTAGACTGGATTAGTATACATACGTGAGGATTGATTTGTTTACCGACTTGCTTAGCATTTGTTTTTGATAAAAACACATGATATTTTTGGTTATGTAATTGCTGGCTTGATTTATATGAGCTATTGATCTTATAACAAAATTAATAAGTGTGGCTACCGCTGAGACATTCCCGCGTGTTTGGAGAGAAGCTATACCCCGGGTCACACATACACTCCCCAGTCTTCTGCCAACAGATCGAGTTAATCACCGTACATTCTGCGTCCACCGTACAGCTGTCCATGATGTAGCCTTCGCCTGAATAAAGAGTTAGATTGACTGGCAAAGACAACACATTTGATCCATTATATACATTGTACCTGAAGTTGCAGACACTTTAATGTAAAATTCCCAGATTATATCATTTATTTATATTTTATACAATAATTGACAGAAAGATCATGCCATCAAATCAAAGACACCGGGTCGAATAGCGTCGTCGACAACCTCCACATATCTTTCGTTAGCGATTATTTTTTTAAAACGAAAGCTCACAAGTAGGACTTGCAATCAACGATATATTCCATTCAACATAAAAACTTAATTTTAAAGTGCAGGCTTTCAAATATAAATAAGTAAAACTCTTGCCACGCGACTGAACGCTATATCGTGAATTCATCTCCACTGTCGCCGACGCGTCCGGTACACCAAATGTGACGGAGTGACCTTGACATTTGCCGGTGACCTTGTTGTAGAAAGTGCTTACGCAGGCGGGGTCCTGTGCGCACTCACCAACGCAGAGAGAGGCGCCACGCTTCGGCCGTTCCCACAATAGCCGCTCTTGGGTTACCTTGTTGTCCTGCGTGTAGAAATATTGCAATGGACATTGACCTGAATGTTTTGCCTCGTTGTGGTATTCAAACTCTAAATTTAATCGGATGGCGTACTTTAAATAACGGACATATACAGTGAATGAAGTCAAGGATGTATTACCATAACAAACCTTTAATAGTTGCATATTTATTACCAACTTTTGGCTAAAGGAAGGATCGGACATCTTTAAAGTATACATTTACCTAAATTGTGAACACGTAGTTTTATAACAGGAAGGAACGCACCAATGATTTATGTGTATGAATCACCTTGACTTTGGACCCAAAGTATTGTGGCAATACAAAATTTGAACAAACGTTCGTTTTCATGCAGCTTTAATTAAGGTACTAAAACATTTTATTATAATAAGTAAATTAATAAATATGTCACCTTGTAAAGAAAGGCCAATTATACAACATTCAAAACGCAAAAACATCCAAATACATGAGTTGCATTTAATTTACAATTAGTTTTAATTGTTTAATTGGCTTTTAATAAATCTGATAATAGTTTAAACATTGCAGAAGATCGCAGAAATTTCGGAATTCACGCCAACCAGTCCTTTATTAATTCATCAACGAAAACAAAAATAAACAAGTAATTCTTTTCTTAAAGGCACTCTGTATGAGGTTCCCATTGCTATGATTTTTATGCCTGACCCTATCAAACGTTATTCGAAGCGTTGCTTTAAACAGATGAACGAATGAATGAACGAATGAACGAACGAACGAACGAACGAACGAACGAACGAACGGACGGACGGACGGACGGACGAACGGACGAACGAACGAACGATTAATAAAATATATACAACTAAGTATATATACTAAATAGATTTAAAAAAAAATACATGAAAATATATAGTTAAAAATGAATAATTAAATAACAAAAAAAATAATTCATAAAATAAGAAAAATAAAACTGAACATATGAGTGAATGGACGAACAGAACTTATGGTGAATTAATGAACGAACAAACAAACGAATGAATAAACCCTTCACTAACCAAATTCAATCTTGTTCTGGCTGTCACTGTATTCTGCAATCCATGAACACAGGTTTGGACAAATATAATGGTCAGTATTCCACAAAGAGGTCCCATTAATGCACCTTCAGTTTCCATAGTTCCTGCAACTTTGAGACAATGAAAGATGCCCAGCTTTCAATCATCTGGCTGAACAAAATATCTAGTGTCAATCATTCATCAATCGTTATAGATTAATAATCAAACGTCATTTAAGACCGTTTATCTCTCTATTTATAATCAATTAAGGCGATTATTTCGCCACTTGGACATCTTGAAATTGACGCTTAATCAATAGTAATTGAATCTAATGCATTCTGCTGTCACCATATTCTGAATGGAAACAGAGTCTGTGATTTAAATAATTGCGACATCAGGACATGCGATCAATGGGCACGTGCTTGACGTAGCTAAGATATTCAGAATACTCGAAATCATGGAAGTCTCTTCAATGATCTCTTTTTGGAGACGAAGGCATGTACTAGTTTCCCCATTCTCGTTCACCAGAGTGATGGTACTAAGCGTAGATTTGTCATTATCAAAACCTGATGAATGAGAATGCATTCGGAACTCCTCGGCCATTTTTTTTTGAAAACAACCTCGGATGTATGCCGGTACATCTGTTGAAGTAGTCCGTATTTTTTTGAATAAAAGCATTAATAAAATGTAGTGTTTAAGAGTTGTATTCATTGCTCTCAGTTTAAATTGATTGCCAGTGAAGTGTATTATTGCAAACATAATTACGATTCCCAAGAGTTAAGTCATAAATTTTAACTACTAAATAAGATTACTACGCGATCTATTTGCAGCGGACTTAAACGTACCACTTTTTAAGTATGTAAACCGTCCATATACATCCGAGGTTGTTTTAGAAAAAATGGCCGAGGAGTTCCGAATGATGAGAATGTAGTTTCCCAAGCAGGGGTGAGGCAAGTTTGACATCTCAAAACGGGCGCGTAATTTCCACAGTGGTTTGCGGATAGGTGGACGATTTAGAGCCTAATTCATAATTCTCTTGAAAAAAAAAACTAAACTTGTATTTTATATACCCAAACAGATAAGTCAGAACCATTGAAAAACAATCAACTTGATTAAGTCCCAATCTTGAAACTGGAATACAATGGATGTGCATAATACCGCTTCAGGTGTGTTGAGACTTAATTAAATTGCATGTTTGTCATTGGTTATGCGCTTCAAGTTCTGATTTATTGTCAGGGTAAATAAAATATGACTTTATGTTTACCAAGAGTACCGTTAAGGCCCTAAATCGCCCTAAATCCTCAAACAAATGGGATATTTTCATCATAAATAAAATGATACAGTACCTTTTTCGCGAAACGTTGAGACAGTTTTGAGTTGAATCAAATGCACATGTATTTGTTGTCATGGACACCAAATATTTAGATGCAGCGTTTGACGAAGTATGCCATTGTTTTCTCCCATTAATATAGGCTGTAGGAATTAGTTTATACCAATTCACAAACATCATCAAAATAAATTATTCTTTTTTATCCTACAATTTTTCCTAGCCTCCCAGATACCCCTCGTATATGCACGAAATTATGCGCGGGAAAATGAATTGATACGAAGAAAAAATAATTTCATCTTTGATTATTTTAATCATTGTTCTAGAAAATAAACATGGCTAATTTGGCGAGGAGGTTTTTACCATAGAGTATAGACCCTCTCCACGAAATGCTGTTCCTATATTTGTCTGATATTAGGCGTAACCTTGTGATTTGCAACCCTTTCTTAGAATCGAAATTTATTTGGTTTAGAATAACTGCAAGGGGTGGGGTGGGATGGGGTCGGAAATGGTGCATTTTGGGTGTGTTTTACTACTTTTTGTCTCTTATATTGAAACTAAAACTAAATTTGGACGATTTTAGGAGGCGGGCGCTAGTTCAGATGCAAAGGACACAAACGCGACTAGATATATCCCGTGGCCTTGAAATAATTATGACCGCTTTCTGCACGGTGAATTAAAGCTGCACTCTCACAGATTTACCGTTTTTCCAACATTTTTTATTTTTTGTCTTGGAATTAGCAAATTTTTGCGTCAATATCTGCAAACCAGTGATGAAAGACCGTTGGCAAAAGATCAGATCACAGATGTTCATATTTCCATTCCATATTTAATGTTTTATGGCTTAAACCGTTACTAAAAATAAAAAATAAAGTTGTCAAAACGTTCAATCTGTGAGAGTGCAGCTTTAATGTGATAAGCATTTGTGCCAAGTTATTTCATAATTCTTAGAACTATCAGAGGTTTTATAGTTCTGGAATGAACCTGACCGAAGACCCCGGTTTTAATATAAGCGGTTAAGTATGGCCTTAACATTGTGGTGCACGTGAACATGCATAAGGAAGTTTGTTTACGTTCTGCATACCGACTCGACATGATGGTCATTTAGTTCGATGAATATTGAACTTGAATGACATGGACCCATTTAAAATTCACATACTAGTAAGATCTTCAAAATTATGCAAACTGACACGCTACTGTAGATCTACTGTATACATTTTGATTTATTGATTTAAATAAATATAGAAATCTATACCAAAATGGAATAAGATCAATGTCAATGAGTTATATGTCACATAAATTGAAAATTTATAAGATCGTTCACTAGTCGTTTCCATGGCAATTATGTACACACAATTGGCACTAAACGCATGTAACATTTATTTGGTGAGCGATATCCTTCTAGAGTATTATTTGACCTCAAATGACCCTGCACGGTGCCGTCATTTGGATTATTGGATGACACGGCTCTTATCGCAGAGATAGCGAAGTTCCTCTGCAAATGGCGTCAACAAATGGGGTGAATTCTCGTAAACATAAAGAAACCAGATTTGCCATTCACGAAGATGAAAGAGATTTGCTTTCAAATGGGCAAAGTGGTAGTAAAAAGTCCAAGGTATTAACTGACAATGACAACTGTTAATATTTTAGCTGAAATAAAAATAATTATAAACTTCTGCGCTTATGACGCAAAATAAGGTGGGTGGGGTAATATGTAAACAAACATTGACAACTTCTGCAACAAGTGATTATCTCTATGGCATGTTTTGTATTAATGCCACTCCTTTTATCTAAATTGTACGATACGTATAAATGTCTTCTTTATCAGAGTAATTGGCCAAATATATATATATGAGAATGATTTTGAATATTAATAATTATCCTAAAACTAAAATAATTTATTTATTATTATACATTTTACTTGCATGTGCAATATTATGGTACCAGGTTATTGTGAAACCTTGATGTGTCCTGTAATTGAACAGTGATTAATGAGGGAAGTTGTAAATTGAATACAGGTATTATTGGTTGTTATCTTATTGCAGATTAAAATGTCACAGCATGTTTTGTATAATTATCAGCCAGGCCACCATTGATTAAAAGTTTGTTTGTGGGTTCCGAACTGATAAGCTAAAACACCTGCTACCCAAAATATTTGGGCTTGAACCCCAGTGGTCATGTTTATATTTTTGTTCATTAAGGAATTAAGGGGTTGCCTTAGGAAATAAAAACAACAACAAAAGAACCTTATTATTTAAGTATTAAATTAAGTATTTTTAATTGTGGCCCTAATGTGTGTGTTTTTTATTGTGCAAAGATTAGTGTATATAATCAGAAAACAATTTACGACAGTCTTCCTCTTGACCAGTGGTCAGTCAACTATAAATATCATATAATGTGTTACAAATGGATGGCTCAATGCAAAGATGAATGAAACTCCATATAAAAAAAGGTGAAGTAAAGTCAGCCTTGTGCTAAGCCCTTGTTATATTGAAATGGCATTGGTATGTATCTCATAATGATAATCTTAGTGGAAGAGTGTTTCAATACAAAAATTAAAAGAAATACAACATTTTTGAATGAGTTTATGGTAAAAAACAAACAGAGAGCATTAATTTTGGCTTTTTTTATGGTCCTCGTTCGAATTTAGTTCAAGACAAACACTGCCAGGTTTCAGATAATAAACCCCCTTGTAAATTGATAAATTCATAGTTGTAATTTCAGCCTACCATCAATGAGATATCTTTTTTGCAAGAGTTAATAAATAAGTAAACAATAAACAAGTCTCTTTGACACTTTTGTTTTATATACAACACGTTTAGAATAATCGTATGAAAGTGTATTTGTACTATAAGACTCCTTATTTGTGTCCGATTTGTTCAACATTGATTATGTATTTTCTTATTTTATAGGAACTTACCTTGAAACAAAGATTATATATTTCAAACATTGTTCCAAAATTGATCTAGTTCAAAGAATAATGTTTGAATGGGGCATGTTTGTTTTATTGTTTGATTTTTCCTGAACTGTGGAACAGGGCAAAGAAAAGTTCATAATATTGACGTCATGCAATAGAAGGTATGAAGTTATTTAAACTTGAAAGGGTTAAGGAAAGTTATGCAAGGTAAAACCCTGTAACGTCTTACAATATATACTATAGATAGTTCATTTTGTAATTGAAAACTAATCGCTATATATTATACTAGTTATCAAGTAGCTGCGATTCCAATGGTTAGTGGTTATGTTTGGAACTTTCAAATACAGGCCTTATCAGTGCTCAGGGTTTGATAAATTGAAAAACTTTTGTTTTGAAGGAAGAATTTGTTGACTCCATGAAATTAATTGGAAGTTAATTAGAAGGCTACGCATAAAATTGGCATCAAACTTGAATTTTTCATTTATAAATAAATGAACAGTGTTACTGTAGATAGAATGAATTTCTCACAAGCAGATCATGAATAGACAAAAGTACAAATGCCGAGTTGTGAGTATGGTATTATATACATATATAAAATAAAATACTTATTTAATGCAAATAGATTTTGGAGTTGATTTTGTCATGTCATTGTTTACTAATATTCATCAGTATGTTGGAAAAACTGCCTTGAATAAAGGTAAGAAATCACTTTTGTTTTTAAAATGATCTACGTGTATTGAAAAATTGGACGTTGTTATTAATTTGAATGCCTACATAACAATCATATTGTTAAATTGATTTACAACTTGTCTTAATTAAGTTAATCATACAAGAAAGACAAAAGTAGGCTGCCCCCCTCCCCCCCGAAAAAAAGAGTAAAAAACGAAAACAACAACAACAAAACCCCCCATAAAAACAACAACAACTACAACAATAAAACAACAACAAACAAACACAACAACAACCAGGCAAAAACAACAACAACAACAAAAAAAACCGCCATCCCCAAACCCCAACAAAACAGCAATAAAACAAAAGAATACAACTCCTACTGAATGCTTAGAAGTTTGCTTCTTTATTCTTATTAAATATTAAAAGTGTCTGCATTCAATAAACAAAAAGTACACATGAAAAAATACACTTCATAAAGACCCAAAGTTTGGAGGCGTTGAAAGTGAAAGGGAAAAGTGAGAGAAAGAAAGCCCAAGAGAAAGTTAAGCAATCAAGATTGACAGATGTTGTATGACGGTACTCTCAAAGTCCCTCTATAAAACATTTATGAAGGTAAATGCTGGATAAAATCAGAGAACATGGGCATGTCCAAGGAATTACCGATGGTTCTCCTTTTACAAAGTCGGATAAAACCTATGGACGAGACATGGATTGATTTGGAAGCTGTAAGTTTGAAGTTAGCAAAACGTTACATGTTTACATAGTCTTTTTTTGTAAATACTGGATGAAAAGCCGATGTAGATTTTTTTTTTTTTAATTTTTTTTTTGTTTTGTTTTGTTTTTTAAGAAAGGAGGTATTGTCGTAGCCTTGGTGTCGTTGTTGGCTGCAGTGTCTGTTGATCATGCGAAACTTGAGGATTCTTTCATACACATGTTGCAGGAGACAGTGTGTACATGTGTAGGAAGCCACATAACTTTTGCTGTGGTAGTTCTTGAGTATTGCTCTTTTTCGACTGTAAAAATAAACCACCAAAAAACAGACAAGCATTTCCAATCGCTCAATGGCACTTAGTGCTATGTTTGTCCTTCTTTGATTTACCAAAATCTCTGAGTTTTCATATGCATTCTTTGTGACAGTCAAGCTGTTCTTGTCATTTAAATAATTCAATTGCTTTCTTGTAAAATTTTTAATGATGTAGTGCAAATTAATTCATTTTTCTGTGAACATGTTCTCAGTTTATGCAGTATATTTAGACTCTTAAAAGCTTTCCTGTTTTTCTCACTTTTCCCATTTATTCCTATTTTTGGTAAAAACCGTCTATATACTTTGTTTTTTTGTGAAAAATGCTGATTTATAGAATTTTGTTTTTGTTTATTTTTTTTCAATCAGAATACCTCATGTGTCTGGATTGGCACATATAAGCCAATTGAAACATGGCTGGGGAGATGGCAATAGACTTGAAACTGTTGTTTCATAACAGGTTTGGTGAATTGGTTTAAGACATATAAGATTGATTTTTAAGATAGAAAAATAAAAACAATAACAATTGTTCCCATTCAGCAAAATTTTAGAATGCAATAAATTTCCAAGATTAGTCATGTTTAGAGTCAAAATATGAAATACGGACTGCCCTTGTCACAATTACCCATCACTTAGATGGTAGGCAGAGATAATAGCCAGCAATCAGTGATCAGTAGCGGCTGCATAGTGGCTGTTTCTCGTAATGGGTAGAACATGTTGCAAAGTTCAAGACAAAAAGTTTAATTTTTATTAAAGTGACACTCTAATTTAAAACCAATACATACTCATGTTGAACAAACATAAATTTTAAGTGATAGACCTTTATCTACTTAATAAATAATGCATTTATTGAAAATTACAGATAACAAGATTGTAATCGTGTATTTAATATCTCAAAACACAAAACTATTGAATTATAAACTTCTTTCAAATTAAACATGAGATTGTTCATAAGAATAATTGTTTTCATCATATTTATCTTTTTTGCTAAATTAAAACAATTGTATTAATTGTGGTATATCTTGTTTGGTAGTAAGAGTGCAGCTATAATAATCGTGGAGAAAATTGTTCAGAACAATTGAGTTTAAACTTTTAATACACCCGTTCATGTAACAAAATGTATTATAGATTCACCTACAGCAAACTGGCAGCGCCCAGTATGTTGTCCGCTCAATAACTTAAGAAGCCTATGTCCAATCATCAAATTTGGTCAGAATGTGTATGGCATAATACCACGTACAAGTTTGATAACCAGCCATATCACTCAAGCCAGTCACCTTTTAACTTTAGAAATTAACTATATAGTCGAAACTCGTTATGTCGACTTTGTCGGAACATAGGGAAAAAAGTCGAGATAACAAACATTTGACACAACCGAATTACAAAAATATATCATCAATCCCAACTCATTTGAGTTTGATTAATGTCCGATGTCTGACTTCTACAATTGAACAGTCTTGTTACATATTACTGTTGTGCAAACGTATAATGGAAAAAAAAGAGTGAAAACAAAATATTTGTGTCAAATTTATTTAATTCACAATCACTTGCACATTGTAAGAAAATGGTAATGCACATAATTATGACAGCAACTTTGATAAAATAGCACATTTGTGTGATAAAATAGCACATTCGTGATTTGTGATATAATACTCAGCCATATAGCACATTCTTCGTCACGTAACTTTCAATGTTATCAAATTTCCCATGATGTCATCGAAGTCCTTTTGCGTTTCAATAAATATCTTCAGCAATATATGCCTTTTAAATCAACAACAGAAACAAACAACTTTAATTATTCACATTTATCAATTAACCTCTAATTATAACAGTTTGTTATTTTGACACACATGATAATTTAGCTACATGCCGCAAACCGTCCTGGATATTTTCGCACCTACAACTCGATCTATAGTTTGACAAAAGGACAGGGAAAATGTGTGAAATTGGACCACGGGGACTGAAATAGGAGGTTGACATAGCGAAAAAATCGAGATAGAAAAATCGACACAAGCAGATTTATTTTATATAGAATAAGAAGGAATAAATTCGGGACCGGAGAAAAAAGTCGACAGAACCCGAAAATGGTAAATTGACCCACAAAAATACCCCAGTGCGTCTATTAGGGCATGAATGTTAAAAAGGACATTAAAGGGGCTAGACACCAGATGGTCCACACTTCTGCAAATACAGTATTTCCTCAAAACAAGCATAGAATTGTCAATGTGAGCTTAAGTAGGAGGCCGATGAAACGTCACTTAACATAGTTGAAATAAAAAATGCATCAACCATGTTGCTGTCTCATTTGTTTTCCCAGTTTAAAATAGCGCATAACGGTTTCCCAGCTTGTATCATATGTGTCTTGAGTACAGATAATTATATTGACGCTATTTTTAAGCTTACTGGGATTTATATGGTAGACAACCATAGTGAATTTTGAATTGCAAAAATGCGAAAAAAATGCGAAAGATGCATGTGTCGTTAGCGATGGGATACACCAGTAACAGTTAGTAAGATTAAATGCGTTGTGCACAACGATGTCAATTTATGTTAGTTTTTGACAATTTTCTTTTTTTCTTGCACTTGTATCATCTGGTGTCTAGCCCCTTTAACAATCATTCATTTGAAACAAATAGAAATTATTTTACTACAAGACTCTTACAACATGCTTTACTTTCATACAGTATTGTTGGTGTTTTCTACAGTCATTCATCATTGATGTCACACTATCAGTTTTGGCCTGTGTAGAGATGTTAAAATATTTCCTACAAATAACGATGGCATTGAAATGATCTTTCCCCTTATAGTATCAGCAACCTTAAGCCCACCGGTCAAAACAAGATCAAACATAGTTAATTTGTATGGATGAATGACTATTGATACAATGTTATAAAATTATGGACAATATTGTCTGTAATAAACATTTTCTAAGCAATTATGAAACTTGCCTTAACATTGAAGTGTCAGTTTTTCTTCTTTGGTGGGCCTAGTTCTCTTAAGCCTATTGAAGCTTGAAGTATTATTTAATGTTTGCGAATACTGGTGAATAATAATAAGTAATTGATTCTGCGAACATTTTCAGCCTCCAGTAATGCCTTAAGTAAACACTTGTCCTTTAGTTATGAACTGATCATATTGGAATTTGATTTTCACTAAGGTTTTAATTAATTATCATGTCCTAGCAGGCCTTGTTGTTCTTAAACTGGGTCATTTGAAAGATTGTTCTACTGTTTGCCAGTAAACATAGCAAATCATGCTGCAGTCAATCAGCTTAACAATGACCATGATACCATTGTACACCAAACAACAGCTTCTAATGGTTAGTTTTAATACTTCAAAGAATTTAGTTAGTCACAGCACCATTCTTGCGATCGTAATTTAAAGCTATGATTTGATTGGCTTGTTGAAGTGTAACCAATTCAAATTTTAATTTTTTTAAGTATTAAATTTGTTGTGCTATACCCCTAAATGACTGATTAAAAATGGTGGGTATGGGCATCTGTTTTTAGTACTCTGGTTTTAAAGAGGCTAGGCACCAGATAATACAATAGCAAGAAAAAAGAAAAAAGTAAAAAACTTACATAAAATTGACATCGTTGTGTGCAACGCTTAAAATTTACTTACAATCACATTGTGTTTACATATCAGATTGCTTATGACACATGGATCTTTCGCAGTTTTTGGACAAGTTCTGGGGTTTTTGACCACGTAACTCCCAGAAAGTTTAAAAATAGTGTTTGTGTGTTTATTAGTACTCACATAGATATGATTTAAACTGGGAAATCATTATTCACTATTTTCAAACAGGGAAACACTGGCAAGACAGCAACATGATTGTTGCGTTTGTTCCTTTAATCATATAAAATGATGTATTATTGGCCTTCTACTAGCTCGCATTGACAATTCAATGCTTGTTTTGTGGAAATACTGTATTGGCTGATTTTTGGACCATCTGGTGTCTAGTCCTCATAAGTTCTGATCAGCACTTCAGTCATTGACAACAGTATCTCTTTCTCATTGTAGACCTTTATCACGAACAGCAAAGATCATGTTTTGTGGCTAGCCTATCAGACTTTGGATTTATAAGGTCATTGATTGGATTCCAACTCGAACTTTGTTGATGATAGTTCTGGGTATTTCCCAGGATTGGTAAATGGTTCTTAACCATAACTCATATGTTTGTCCCTAAAAAAGGTCTACAGGACAGGGCTTCTAAATTCCAACTACTTGCCAGTTTTGACCCATTTTGGCTACAGAAAATTACTACAAAACTAATTTTCAAATTTTATATAATTCTAGTCCAAATTGGTTATTTAAGTCAGTAGAAAATGTAATGTACACAAACCTTGTGTGTCCTTCACACATTATTAAATACCCCAATAAATGTGACTGTCAAGATAACCAATAGACCAACGCTAACACCGTGCTAATACATTATGATGATCAAGGTTTCACAATTTAACAAATAATTTCATATAACAATTTTCTAATACCGCCATTCATTAAACGAAATTATTTTTTCGGTTTTTTCGGTTACTATAATAAGCTCCATGTAAACTTCTGGGAATTTTGTTAACATACAATAGATTGTTGTTTTTTTGGCAAAATAAGGCATTTTTCAGGTGGAGGGAGGAGGGAAGTGGTGGTTGGGGCTTAGACTTTAATAATAAGCTCACCAGGGTTCAAGGTTATGCAGGTCAAGGTCAAGATGTTAGGTTTTATAGGTCAAAGTGTTTTGCAAGTCAAGATAAAATGCACGTCAAGATAAAATGCAGGCCAAATTTTTATGTTGGTCATGGTTTTATATAGGTCAAGTTGTTATGCAGGTTATAAAGGTGTTATGTAGGTCCAGGTTATGTGTAGATCAAGTTGTTATGAAGGTCAAGTTGTTATGCAGGTCAATTTGTTATGAATATCAAGTTGTTATGTAGGTCAATTTGTTATGTAGGTCATGTTGTTATACAGGTCAATGTATTATGTAGGTCAAGTTATTATGTAGGTTTAGTTGTTATGAGGTCAAGATGTTATGCAGGTCAAGTTGTTATAAAGGTCAATATGTTATACAGGTCCGTGTTTTATAAAGGTCAAGTTGTTATGTAGGTCAAGTTGTTATGTAGGTCAAGATGTTTAAAACACAAAGATGTCATGCAGTAACATCAATTTCATTTGAGAGCAGGTTATGCTCTATAGGACCACCTCATAAATTTTTACATAATATTGGAACATCAGGACTTTCCGCTGGAAATGATGTAAAAGTCACAAATGCATTATTGAAAATTAAAAATTCATATCATCTTGGAGTGATTTGGCATTCAAAATCTTTGCTCCAAACAAATTATCCCTAATACTCAGGAAAACCAATTTGAAAAATAATTGTAGGATATGTTTGGTACATAAGTTTGCTGAATTATTAAAAGTTTGTTGCTTCTGTTTGCATGGAAGTGTTCTAATGTAAAAAAATATTGCAGTTCTGCATTAAAAATGATATATATCTTTAATTTCAGATAATATTTCTTTTTTCAGAAACTAGTTTACTGTTTGTGATACCACAGGTTCATTATTTTCCAAAGTGTCTGATTAGTTCATGTTAACCATAATTGATGGTGTCAGAACAACTAAAGAACAGGTTACATCATTCTTCATCTAGATGTTTATTCTGAGAAACAACCTCAGTACCCTGAAGTCATGTTTTTAGCTTTAGTAGAAATCAAAACAGAATATTTATTTTTGTAAGATAATGATAGAAATTGTTTATATTTAGATTCTTATCATAGCCAGCATTTGAACTGATTACCCTTTCCTGAATGTTTTTTTATTAGTTCTCCTGTTTTAGAAGGTTTTTGATAAAAATGTATAGGTTTTGTCATAAGCTTTGCCATTATAGTCATCGTCTCAAGTCTTTTACCCAAACTTTTACCTTGTATAAACCTTAATAATAATGGATTAATTATATAATATTGATATGAAATGTGGAACACATGTTGCCTGAGATAATAAACCTATGTGCAGCAAACCAATAATTCTGACTTTAATTATTGCTGAGTTTTGCCCCTTTCTACGATGTAAGTCAACAGAAGAGCATTTGTGTTTGCTTCATGGCGCTCTCTTAGACATGAGATTGAAAACCAGGCAAATAATTAAAAAAAAACCCTGATTACTGGCACCATTCTGCTTTAGAATTGGGATGAGATTATATCGATTATTTTCATGTTCGGGCGTTTTCCAAGTATTACAATATAGAATATGAATAATTGAACTTTAATTTCAGATGGGCATGATGCCATCTGCATAAAGAACAATTTTAAATTTCTTCATACTGCATATATTTAAGGTATCCAACCCACATTAAATAAGCTAGTTTTTAGATAACCATCATGTTAAATTTTAATGCATGACGACCCATGCAATTTTGGTATCATTTAAAAGGTCATGTCTTGCTGACTACAAATAAATGTTAAATAAATGACTAAAACTTTATTAAAAAAATATGAAGTTGTTCAAGTTTGTATTTTTTACTCACTATCTTTTATTCTTACTGAAATTGGGTGTGCACTGTGGCGACCAACTTTCTCAATTTAGTGCAAACATCTTTGTTGTTCTTTTTTTTTCTATCTAATTTTCATTTTTTCTTTCAAGCGCGTAGCTGCCTATACGCGAGTATGTGGCTGAATCCACATGATTCTGACAAAAATATATCAAAAAGTAGCCAAAGTTGCAGTATGTCTACTTGACTCTATGATCCTAATACTGTCCATTCTCCAGTACTAAACATAGCACCAGGCAGAACGCCCAGATTGCACCATGATGTTCAAAATTTTCTGAGGGAGCATGCCCCTGGACCCCCCTAGCAATATTATGAATTCACATGAGGGCTAGCTATGTCCCTGTCATTTTCTACACAGATCATAACTCATTTCAAATGCTACCGAAATGATACGGGTCAACAGGCATCTATAATTCGCATATTTGTAGGTCTGATACCATAACACTCTGAGGAAAACCAGTTACATCCTATCTGATTGCTTTTCCTAATATTTACACCAAGTGAGATTATTCTTTGCAGAGGCAAAAACCTTTGAATTATTGGTGTTACAAGGTCAACATATATATTAAAGCTTCATGTTTCGGAAGTTTGTGAAAATTCATACATACAACACTTAATCAAAAGTATATATTCTGAAAGAGGTAACATTTTTTGCAATCATTTAAACATCTTGATGAATTGTAATGCTTTGAATATTTGGGTGAATATTTGTCATGTCCAAAATATAGGGCCATATTAAGATATTTTGATATTGAAAACCTTAGCACTGTATACATACGTTTTGTATCTTTGGAGTGTATTAAAATTGCTAAGAACATAGAAACGCCTCAAGTTCAAGGTCATTGTTCATTCATTCAGAATTTTTTTTTTGTCACTGTCAGATCATATTATTATGACCCCCCACCCCAACCCCCATAATAGGAGCTTGTTCAAGTGATAACTCTACAATTCCTGGACCTATTATTTTCAAACTTGACCTGAAGGTTTGACCTGACCTGTAGATGGCCCCTTTCGATTATAGGGGTCTAGGTCACAGTGACACTTAACAGGAAAAGGTTGTCAAAGCTTGTCCGTTTGATAACTCAACAATGCCTGGACCTGTGGTCATTAAACTTCACATTGAGGCTGGGCCTGACTAGTAGATGACATATATTGACTTTAGGGGTAATCAGGTCAAAGGTCAAGGTCACAGTGACCTTTAACGTGAAAAGGTTGACAAAGTCTCTTGGAGTGATCACTCAACAATGCCTGGACCTATGTTCATCAAACATTATGTGGAGGGTGGGCCTGACCAGTAGATGACCCCTATTGATTTAGGGGTCAAAGGTCAGGGTCACAGTGACCTTGAACACAAAAAGCTTGTCGTTGTGATAAC
Organism: Mya arenaria; assembly: GCF_026914265.1. Taxonomy (NCBI): domain Eukaryota; kingdom Metazoa; phylum Mollusca; class Bivalvia; order Myida; family Myidae; genus Mya; species Mya arenaria. Next base: position 40,498,974 of record NC_069129.1, read on the forward strand.
TGAACAATGCCTGCCATGGCCCTCAGACTTGACATATAGGTTGGGGCAGGGCTTCTAAAAACCGGCAATTTGCCGGTCTGGACCGATTTTGACCAGGCCAGACCGATTTCAGTTTCAAAAAGTGTAAAAAAAATCGGTCCGAAATTTTGTCATTTTTTTATAATTTCGGTCCAAAACGACTAGGCCAGTTAAAGTTGCAGAAATTGTAATACACAAATATTCATGGGTCATTCACACATTCAAAACTACCCCCAATAGGTCATAAAAGTGTCTTAGTTACCATGTGACTAATACGACCAGCTGCTTTTTCCGCAACACTGATCACTCTATAGCCTATCGCTTGCAATCGGTCCAATCACGTGTATTGGTAAGTCGCAGAAGACACAATTAAACAAACTATGTGTTAATTGTGTGCTTGCAGCTATCCTGATTAAGTGTTAAAATCGGTCCATATTTTCACATGGCAATATGAATATGCTATGTCGTTGTCGATCATTACATGATATATCCGTTTGTTGATTACCAAACTGTTAAATTTAAATTGTGCATATGTCATTGTTAATCCGAACCTAGTCATATATATAGGATATCAACAGGGACACGCTTGGTTAACTACATAGTCTGGAAGCTGAGTGCGACGCTCACGTCATTTTAATTCGCAGTAATGAAAAAATCGCTGTCGATATCACACTTATAGCTCGAAGCCCCGATTATAAATCTAGATATATATCATTATTCAAGAGTATCAGTTGAATGTTGACCCACTGTAGCTGCATTAAGCAAATAAATCTTAATACTGTTTCACTTTTTGTCGTCTGACCACTTTTCGACAGCCACAGTTATTTACGATCGCAGTTGTTCTTACTAGAAACGCCACAGAACTCGATGAGAATCTCATTTGAATTAAGCTTGTATCAATGACTATCTGAATCGGCTATGCGGCTCTAGAACCATCTTAGGAATTGCGACATCGCGAAAAAATATTGACAGAAAAGACGTCGCGAAAATGTGTGACATTTCTAAGTAATCGGACTTTTGAACAGGTCTTTCTTTTTTTTGGGGGGGGGGGTTGTCGCCGGGTCAAGACCGATTGTCGCCGGGTCCAGACCGATTGAGGTTCCAAAGTTTTAGAAGCCCTGGGTTGGGGGTTACCAGTAGACGACCCCTACGGATTTTGAGGTCAAAGGTAAAGGTCACAATTCGTTGGTTATTACAATTACATCATATTTACTTATTCCCTGCTGCTAAGAGGATACATGTTTTTTTCTGAAAATATCAGTCATCATCTTGGGGGGGGGGGGTGGCCTCGTGTTTGACAAACATCTCTTGTTAACTCTTTAGTTATGGCCCTTGATTTGTCAACATTATACCAAATTTACTTTGTCCACTCTCCAACTTGAGCATTTCTTAGACCATCTTTACCAAGCGTAATGCTTTTTGTCATAATATATGACAGAGTTTGATCATCAGCCAGATCACATTATTTACTCTAGAGTTGTTACCCTTGAATTTCCAAATTGGCCAAATTCACTTTGACTTTGTCATTGAGCATTTGTTATCCAATTTTTACTACAATGAGGGCATAATATCTCAGACAAATTTGATCAGCAGCCAGATCACACTATTCGCTCTAGAGTTATGGCCCTTGCCTTATAAGAAAATGACCAAATTCACTTTGTCCTCTCATACTCAAGTATTTCTGTACCAATTCTGAACAAATGGGTCGATACTGAATAAATGGGTTGATAATAGTAATTTGAATTATAATTCATTTGATTTTGATAAATATCAATTATGACACATGTATTAAATATTGACCAAATTAATTTGTTTATCTCAGTAGGCAGTGCCATCTAATCAGGACATTGATTTAATAATATCCCTTGACCAGGGCTTTTCAAATTTTGAAATCTCAATTGGTCTGGGTTCTTCGACCCCAATTTTTTATTTTTTTTAATTAATAAGTCAGGCCGGTTCCAAAGATTAGATTTAACGTTGAACAGAGTTTTCTGTCACACATTTTCATGGTATGAAGTCTGTCAATAATTTTCAAGATGTGGCAATTCGTAACTGGTGCTTTAGTACAATCATAGTTGATGTACATTGTAATTTATACAGATTAATTTTAAATCTTAAAAAAACTTCTGCGACCATTCCTTTGAGGAATGCCACGATCGTAAATTTTCGGCCCCTCATACACCATGGAAAGCACACAGATGATAGATTTATTGTTTTGGTAAGAAAAGTGGGTCTTACACTATAAGACAGTACATGACTCAGGGTTCCCACTGGTGATCAGCATGGGCATCAAAAGGCATCAACAAATACGTCATAATATATTTTTTAAATGACATAAGCGGCGCACCCTGTGGTCTCCATGATATCGATATTCAATCTCTGCAGTTTATCATGTGCGTCACTGATGATATCCTTTAATTAGTGCACAACTAGTTTAATTAATTCATAAATATATGTCCTTGCTGAGTTACAAATAATGGCATCCTTTAATGATTATGGCTCCTCGTCAGCAGAAGAGTGGCGATTGTTTTCATGAGAAAAAGACGCCAAAGTTCACTTATCTTTAATGTAAAAAAACAGCAAAGTCAATTAATTATAACACAGAATGAAATTATCAACCTTAAGGATGTCCCCTGATATTTTGGGATGTGTAAATGATGTGTGAACAGTGTTTTTGCAATTACAATTTTTACATTTTTTACTGACTAAAATTGACCGTTTTGGAATGAAATCATAAATGAATGAAAAAATTCAGATTAATCTTTAAGCTATTTGCTGCTACTGAAATCGGTCAAGTGTGGTCAAAATAGTTCCAGACCAGCTAATTGATGGGTTTTAGAAGCTCTGATAACAGCTATAATAATAATAATAAAAATTGTTTCATATACATTTACACAAGCCCGCAAGACCTGCACTGGTAAAATGTATTTCGGGCTTGCTTTCTGACTTTTTAAAAAAATTGATACCATTAGCAATAGTATAAGAATTTGGGCTTGTTCATCCAAAAGTCTAATTTTGAAGACGGCAGGTCTTGACATTTTAGTTTGAAATTGTCTTAAATGAAGAAATAAAGAATACAAATACAAAGACAGCTAGTCTCAGCTGTTTTGCTTAACTATTTTAGCAGTGATTCTAAAAAAAATTGGTTGATGAATTAGAGTTGTTCAAGAAATAGTTCTCGCTCTTTGAGAAAAGTTTTCCTTCACTGAGACTTTCGTGAAGATCAATATCATATCTGTGGGATCTTTTGTGAGGTTCAGTTTTGGAATTTGAAATTGTTTGAAAAAAGTATTCCACCTATTTTGTGTCATTGTTTACAATATCTACAGATAGGAGCAAAGGTTATTATTCAAAGAAAGTACTCAAGTTTTGTGCTGAGATCGATTGACACAAATTTTTATTGAATTTCTGACACAAATTCCTGCATGTCAGTTTGTGCATACAAAATATATTAATTTTATCAATATCTATAAATTATGATTATAAGTGTGGACTGTAGCCAGTGCGAGTGTTATAAATGGTACTAATTAATTCTGTTGGGGTTTATATTTTTTTCTGTTACAGCATTTTCTTGTAAAAAACCCTATTAATCTATCAATACCAGAAAAAATTAGCATTGTCAATTCTGGTTTTCAGATCTCTATGTATTCTTTAACAAATCTTGATGAAACATTGTAACATTAGTTATTTAGAAGAAAGAAAGAATCGAAATGAGTGAAGCCATAATTTGAAGAAGATTTTTGGAAAGATTAAGGAATTATCAATTGGAATTGTTATATCTTAGCTTGTAATTATTTTGTGGAAGTTGAAGTTTTTTGTTGTAAATTGAATTTCATGGTACATTTTATATATGTTACAGTAGATGATATTTTTGAGAGGGTAATAATATTATTCAAGGAAAAGCATTATAAGTTATCATTTGAATGTGTCCCTCATGGAAGTATATTCGGTCTGATATGTAACTTTTGAATTATCTAGTGGATAATGATCAGTGAATTTATGATGTTTGTCAACATTTTTGGTGTGGAAGGTTATAGTCTACTATTTACAGACAGTTAAATGCCGGTATACTTGATGCACGGGTACTTGGTGAACTATCAGAAGACGTCGTCAAAAGGAAAGACTTCACGTTCTCTAAGCGTGCCACATGTAAATGTGAGTACCAATCGTTGTTGTCGATCGTCAGAATGGTAACCATAGAAGTGCTTGCATGCCCATAATAATAGGCAGAATGCTTTAACCAAATAGAGAATAGGCAGAATAGTGGGAAACATACTGCTGTTGAATGGTTTAATTTTGTGACGGTACTATTGTTTGTGACTTGTGATTTGATTGGGTTGCGAAAAACCTAACATTATTATTAGTTTTTTTAAAATATTAATTTTCGGATGTTTGGTGATGATTAAATACTAATGTTGCGAATTTTAAACCTTGGAATATTGGCCATGATTAAAACAGCCTATTAGGCAAAAAGTAATTGCAAAACAAAAACTCTTCTAAATTCAGGGCCTTTTAACCCTTTTTTGCTAAAGCTGATACCTGGTTATTTTATAATCCAAGGGCCAGACTTTTCCCCCTTGAATAACATCTGGTATTCCCACTTCCGAAAAAAAACAAAAAAACAACAAAACAACATTTTTTTATATATATAATGATATACTCATGATTCGTTAAATGAGGTTTGTGAGTGATATATTTACTGTGTTATCAATATTAATTTTACTCCATTTGTAAAACTACATTGTCCAATTTGTTTGAATAAGTACTTTGAATTTTCACCCAAAACTGAACAGAACATGTTTTTTTCCCTAAAAATGAGCTAGGATGTCTTCCCGATAACTGCCAAAAAGACCCTGACAGTAAGAGGTTCAGCGCAGTGCTTGCATGCTCATACAGTGAAGTGGAATGCCTTGTTGTTTTGTGTTTACTCAATGGTGGTCGGAAATATACTGTAGAAACCTTTCATTTTGCAATGGTTTTATTACTATTTTTACAATTTTTCAGCCATGTTACCAGTTCAAAAGTTTGTTAAATATTACATTAGGCCTAAAAAAAAATATGTCCGTTTCGGGTAACCCGACCCTAACTATTTTTTTCCGTTTCTGAGCAAAAAAGTATTTGTTAGCGAATAGAGAGTTACGAAGGGCGGATAAATGCAGATTTTAATCAGAATTATTGTTTATATGATAAAACAAAGTCAGGCAATGACAGTAATGTAGGAAAGACTGCCATGTGCAAGAAAACACTCTGAACTTACGACAGATTTTGAAAAAAATCAATAAAAAAATCAAAAAAAATCCCACCTACCCTACCTAGAAATTTTGGGAAGGTAACCCTAAACAAACTTTTTTTTTGTTTTTGGACTTACAAATGTTTGTGTAGGGGAGTGATTCAATCTATCTTCAGCAAGGTTTAGAATGTAACCATATATACATAAGTTTATTATTCTAAATATCTCAGTATCAACTTGATGTATTGCATTGTTTTGCATGGAGACTTTATACAACGGAACTCAACCCGTCAACTTATAAATTACCAAGTTAGATAACTCTATTGGATATAATGTAAATTATGAACCTTATTTTACTCGCTTAAGAAATTCTGATCAAGTTTTGCATGTAACCACATTTTTGCCATTATCTCAGCAAATACAACTTCTATTGCAATGAAATTATAGCAGGTGTTCCAAACTATCCAACCTACAGAATTGATCAGGTTATGTAACTGTATTTTGCATATATTGTATATGGCCCTTTGTGATTTAACTAAGAAATTCAGGATAAGGTTTTGGTTTATAATATTGATTTTAGCTCTATTTTGACAAAATGAATAGCTTATAAGATCACTCTTGAGTCAGTTTCCTGAGCAGAAACAAGAACTGTGTCCTTCATGTGAGGCCATGAGAAAGTACCTCTGGTGGAGATAAAACCCACATCCTCTTGGCTGAGAGGCGCACACCTATACCACTAGACCACTCTCACCCTACACCCTAACCAACTGGTAAAGGTTTTGCATGTTAGCATGATTAAGTCATATATCAGCAACTACTTGATGTATTGCATTGAAACTTAATACAAGGCAGGGTTCCCAACCATCCAACCTACTTAACTTTTTAAGTCAGATAATTATCTTGTATGTAATGCGAATGATGGCATTTTATTATTCGACTAAGGAAATATGGTTCAAAGCTGTGAAATAGTCTAGCCCTTGTTTATTTCACACAATATTTTTGTAATAATGTTTTGACCAGATATTGGATTTTTTTTTTAATGAATTCTAAATAGGTCAAACTGTCTGAGCTCTTCTGGATTGCACAAATCAGACTCATCAGGTTTGTTTAATAAGAAACTTTTAAAACATTTATTTCCAGAACGATTTTGAAATCCATCCTGAATACCAGGAAATCTAATTTCTTTATTCGCTTCTAACCAAGCAAATGAAAGCCCCTGATTGGCTGATGGTAAGATCGTCGGAAGGTGACCAATGTTTAAATTTCAGATCCTAATGCAAAGCAGGAGTTTGTAGGATATGAATATAATCAGATGGGAAAGTGGTCCACATCGTCCTGTGAAACGTTCAGTAAGTTTTAAACAGGAGTCTTTAAGCCCGAAGCCAATTGTCAGGGATTCTTTTCTTAGCATCAGGAAAAATGCTGACTTACAAATTGAAAGCACTGTACAGTATTATGACAAAAGCTTTATCTATCAAGCATTATCTTATCTCATTGATCAATTGTTGTCATGAAAAGCGGTATAGTTGCATGCAGTGGATGCATTAAGTAGATGAAACCCAGAAAATACTAAAGAACTACTGTCTACTGCAAATAAATCTGGTAAAGCGTATTTTTCAATCAGCTAATACAGAACATGATCATTATGCCTTTTTCAACATAAAGACAGTCAATTTATAGTCTGCTGCAAAGAGGCACTTCATAGAGTAATTCAAGGCTTTGATAGAATTGAACAAATATAAAAATAGTGGCAAAGTGTTAATGTATGGATCCATTGCGGTGTATGATCCCGGCTCTAATATTAGTAAGTTCCATGGTATTACTTGTATTTAAAATATTATGCTCAATCGCTGACCAAATAAGCTTCAGAGTGAGTCCGCTTTCTTTCATGTGTGAAATCTATTGACGGGCTATAGATGTTGCACTATATTTGAAACCCACTTTCATTCAATGCTCCAAAGCCTTCAAATTCTAAGTTCATTTGGATACAGTTTCAATTTGACATGAAACAATATACATGTAATTCTGAAAGTCGTATTGTTTGGACATGTGATTTGTCTGCAGATTTCCCTGGATCTAAATACGGCTTCAGGAATCACTGAGATCCTGTAAATTAGTGCCTGGGTTTCTTCTAGAGCTGAAATGTACACTTAGGCCACTCCTTTTTTATTTTTTGGTTTACAAGATTTTTTGGAAAAAATGTCCACTCAGGGTGCTCAAAAAAAAAAAAAAAAGGAAAAAAGTCACAAAACATACTCTTAAAGGGTGAAAATCAGAAAACAACATAAAAACAGTGAAAATTTATATCATTTACTTGTCATTTTAAATTCTTAAACTGCTATTTATGCATGTTTTAATACACTCAAAGTTTCAAAGTTCTTAATAAAAATCTAATTTAAATCTTACATACTGTGCATATAAAACAAACATCAATGATATTGACTATAAAACATTTTTACATGTATAAACTACACTTTTAATCAAAGATACATTGAATATCACTCAGCAAGACATTTGTTTAGCTTTTAGGGTATGCCAATGCAAAAGTGAATGCAGAACACTTAAAAACTTACCAATATTAAATTGAAAAAAAAGAGGAGGCGAATTTTACGCATTAAAATACACAAAAATTGCACTGTATTAAAACAATACATTACATTTTCTAAACATTGTTTAAGTTATTTTAATATTGGAAAATGTCAATAAAGTGAAATAATTACCAATTTTGTAAATAAGGAGGTAACATTTTATAAACACATTTAAGGAGGTAACATTTTATAAAGACATTTGAGCTTTAATATTGCGAAAACAATTCCTGAAAAACTAAAATCCAAACTAGACCTAGATTTGAGTATATATAACCTTTACCATGTGGGGTACTAGTTGTGTGTAACCCGATCCATGCTTAGTCTGGATATTTTCGGACTGGGATATTTACCATGGGATGTTCACCAAATCCATTTCAAATTTAAATCTTGCAGCAAATTACCACATCAGTACATAAAAATCACATAGCAAAATAATAAATCTAGCATGTGACTTAACTTTATGTACCAATGATAGTAACAGAGAAATCCATAATTATGTATAGGACATTTTCATCTTCTCCCAACTCCGCCATTTTGTGTATACATGGTTCACAGGGCATCTATACCTTATGCTTGTTTATTTTTCATTTTAAAGAGTATTCATTGGTTTCAACAACAATTCTCATTTATAGTGAAATATCAAGTTCATTACAAATTGAAATGGACTTATTCAAAATAGTTTTTCATGTTGTTTTATCTAAATGTTTTGCACACAACTCCTGGCATTGACACATGTGTTCAACTCAATGACAAGTATTTCCAAACCATTTTGTGATTTAAAATCCATAAACACCACCAACCGAACTTGTGAAACTAGGTCACCGGTGTCAACTTAGAAATTTTCGATTTCACCATTCACACTTAGTGCACTGTTATTTGATATTTAACCATAAAATGTTATAAAATGTTTTTCTCACACATAATTTACAGATATTTGTGTCTACTAATTCGATGGCAGCCGCTGACACTTTTATTTTTTATCTATAAACAACAATATTTTCATGACCTAAATTGGCGGGGGAAAAACAACAATCACGTGACAGGCTGTTAAATTTGCCAATGTTTATTGCTATTGTTATTTTAACAGCTCCTGCATATTTTAATTAATTATTTCATACAAAGAATGACTGCTATCGTCAATTCCGCCATTGCCAACGGCGCTGCCATAACAGTTGACTGGCTCACATGCTATCACTATAAATTGGCGAATACGGCTATGGAACAACAAACCAGTCAAGATCTGCTGCATTCGTACTCTTACCGTTCGTTTTTCTTTCGTTTCGCACCAAAATCAATACGGTCGGGAAAATAATTTTGAAAAAAAAAAGTGAAATTCATTTTTTTTTTTTTTTGTACTTTTCGGAAAATTAGACCCGCCGGTTTTGTAAACCAATTTATATAAAAGTAGTGGCCTTAGGCTAATTGTCATTCATACACATCTTCTCATTGGTTGAATCCTTCCATATAGTCCAATCAAATCACTTGTTATACTGCAAAGCCACAACAATGATTGTCATCTTGCTAAAAAAAAAAGGTGAAAATGTAAACAAAACTGGAATAAACTTCTTATTAAGCATAATGGCAAAAATATTAAATTGAGCGGTTGACGCACGGGAAATCCTTAAGGTTGATTCAAACAGTATAAACAAATATAAGAGGGATTGGCTGGAACTTTAGTGAATGGGATAAGTATGTCATCTTCCATCAGCAAGGTTGATGGGAAAGGAAGGTGTGTGGTTTGTGAATGCTTCATCACATATAGTGGGTTAAATCGCTCTTATGAACACTGTTCCTCTGTTGAACAAAAGAAACGAGCAAAAAACAATAGAAAGAAAATGACTATCAATGGAAAAAAAGATGGATATAAATAACAAATATGGCATCCATGTTGTAATTACTATGTGATTGTATGCAAAGTGTTAAATGATATATTGATGTGTTGCTCTGCAAAAACATTTCTAAATAGCAAGTCAAAGAGGCCTTTGCCCCCTTTAACCCTGATTAAGGCCCTTTAATGGCCCCCAAAAACCCTTGCCAAAATGGTTTCAGCCCTTCAGCTGCCTAGTCAATCCCACCCCTTTTTGGAGGTTGAGCTCGAAATGGCAGAGCTAAAAATGGCATTGTATCTCTTTATCTGGAAGCATCCATTTGTTTTGATTTATGTGAGAAAAAGCCCTTTTGGAATATAGTGCTAAATATTGAGAGGTCATTAGAGTGTGACGCTGGCAGGGCTCAGTCCTACAATGGTTTGGTGGGTTAGAATTGAATGGAAGGCAAACACATTTGTAGCACATCAGCTTTCTCAGTTTTGATGGGAGGCAAACACATTTGTAGCACAACAGCCTTCCCAGTGTACTGTGGGAGGCTAACCCATTTGTAGAACATCAGCCTTCCCAGTGTTGAGTAGGAGGCTAACCCATTTGTAGAACATCAGCCTTCCCAGTGTTGAGTGGGAGGCTAACACATTTGTAGAACATCAGCCTTCCCAGTGTTGAGTGGGAGGCTAACACATTTGTAGAACATCGGCCTTCCCAGTGTTGAGTGGGAGGCTAACCCATTTGTAGAACATCAGCCTTCCCAGTGTTATGTGGGAGGCTAACACATTTGTAGAACATCAGCCTTCCCAGTGTTATGTGGGAGGCTAACACATATGTAGAACATCAGCCTTCCCAGTGTTGAGTGGGAGGCTAACACATTTGTAGCATATCAGCCTTCCCAGCGTTGGATGGGAGGCTAATACATGTGTAGCACATCAGCCTTTCCAGTGTTGTGTGGGATGCTGACACATTTGTAGCACATTAGCCTTTCCAGTATTGTGTTGGAGGCAAACACATTTGTAGCACATCAGCCTTTCCAGTGTTTTGTGGGATGCTGACACATTTGTAGCACATCAGCCTTTCCAGTGTTGTGTGGGAGGCAAACACATTTGTAGCACATCAGCCTTTCCAGTGTTTTGTGGGATGCTGACACATTTGTAGCACATCAGCCTTTCCAGTGTTGTGACTGGGAGGCAAACACATTTGTAGCACATCAGCCTTTCCAGTGTTGTGTGGGATGCTGACACATTTGTAGCACATCAGCCATCCCAGTGTTGTGTGGGAGGCAAACACATTTGTAGCACATCAGCCTTTCCAATATTGTGTGGGATGCTGACACATTTGTAGCACATCAGCCTTTCCAATATTGTGTGGGATGCTGACACATTTGTAGCACATCAGCCTTTCCAATATTGTGTGGGATGCTGACACATTTGTAGCACATCAGCCTTTCCAATATTGTGTGGGATGCTGACACATTTGTAGCACATCAGCCTTTCCAATATTGTGTGGGATGCTGAACATTTGTAGCACATCAGCCTTTCCAGTGTTGTGTGGGAGGCAAACACATTTGTAGCACATCAGCCTTTCCAGTGTTGTGTGGGAGGCAAACACATTTGTAGCACATCAGCCTTTCCAATATTGTGTGGGATGCTGACACATTTGTAGCACATCAGCCTTCCCAGTTTTGTGTGGGAGGCTGACACATTTGTAGCACATCAGCCTTCCCAGTGTTGTGTGGGAGGCAAACACATTTGTAGCACATCAGCCTTTCCAGTGTTGTGTGGGAGGCAAACACATTTGTAGCACATCAGCCTTCCCAGTTTGGTGTGGGAGGCAAACACATTTGTAGCACATCAGCCTTTCCAGTGTTGTGTGGGAGGCAAACACATTTGTAGCACATCAGCCTTTCCAGTGTTGTGTGGGAGGCAAACACATTTGTAGCACATCAGCCTTTCCAATATTGTGTGGGAGGCAAACACATTTGTAGCACATCAGCCTTTCCAGTGTTGTGTGGGAGGCAAACACATTTGTAGCACATCAGCCTTCCCAGTTTGGTGTGGGAGGCAAACACATTTGTAGCACATCAGCCTTTCCAGTGTTGTGTGGGAGGCAAACACATTTGTAGCACATCAGCCTTTCCAGTGTTGTGTGGGAGGCAAACACATTTGTAGCACATCAGCCTTTCCAGTGTTGTGTTGGAGGCAAACACATTTGTAGCACATCAGCCTTTCCAGTTTTGTGTGGGAGGCAAACACATTTGTAGCACATCAGCCTTTCCAGTGTTGTGTGGGAGGCTGACACATTTGTAGCACATCAGCCTTTCCAGTGTTGTGTTGGAGGCAAACACATTTGTAGCACATCAGCCTTTCCAGTGTTGTGTGGGAGGCAAACACATTTGTAGCACATCAGCCTTTCCAGTGTTTTGTGGGATGCTGACACATTTGTAGCACATCAGCCTTTCCAGTGTTGTGTTGGAGGCAAACACATTTGTAGCACATCAGCCTTTCCAGTGTTGTGTGGGAGGCAAACACATTTGTAGCACATCAGCCTTTCCAGTGTTGTGTGGGAGGCTGACACATTTGTAGCACATCAGCCTTTCCAGTTTGGTGTGGGAGGCAAACACATTTGTAGCATATCAGCCTTTCCAATTTGGTGTGGGAGGCAAACACATTTGTAGCACATCAGCCTTTCCAGTGTTGTGTGGGAGGCAAACACATTTGTAGCACATCAGCCTTTCCAGTGTTGTGTGGGAGGCAAACACATTTGTAGCACATCAGCCTTTCCAGTATTGTGTGGGAGGCAAACACATTTGTAGCATATCAGCCTTTCCAGTTTGGTGTGGGAGGCAAACACATTTGTAGCACATCAGCCTTTCCAGTTTGGTGTGGGAGGCAAACACATTTGTAGCACATCAGCCTTTCCAGTGTTGTGTGGGAGGCTGACACATTTGTAGCACATCAGCCTTTCCAGTGTTGTGTGGGAGGCTGACACATTTGTAGCACATCAGCCTTTCCAGTGTTGTGTGGGAGGCAAACACATTTGTAGCACATCAGCCTTTCCAGTTTGGTGTGGGAGGCAAACACATTTGTAGCACATCAGCCTTTCCAGTTTGGTGTGGGAGGCAAACACATTTGTAGCACATCAGCCTTTCCAATATTGTGTGGGAGGCAAACACATTTGTAGCACATCAGCCTTTCCAGTGTTGTGTGGGAGGCAAACACATTTGTAGCACATCAGCCATCCCAGTGTTGTGTGGGAGGCAAACACATTTGTAGCACATCAGCCTTTCCAGTTTGGTGTGGGAGGCAAACACATTTGTAGCACATCAGCCATCCCAGTGTTGTGTGGGAGGCAAACACATTTGTAGCACATCAGCCTTTCCAGTGTTGTGTGGGAGGCAAACACATTTGTAGCACATCAGCCTTTCCAATATTGTGTGGGATGCTGACACATTTGTAGCACATCAGCCTTCCCAGTGTTGTGTGGGAGGCAAACACATTTGTAGCACATCAGCCTTTCCAGTGTTGTGTGGGAGGCTGACACATTTGTAGCACATCAGCCTTCCCAGTGTTGTGTGGGAGGCAAACACATTTGTAGCACATCAGCCTTTCAAGTGTTGTGTGGGAGGCAAACACATTTGTAGCACATCAGCCGTTCCAGTGTTGTGTGGGAGGCAAACACATTTGTAGCATATCAGCCTTTCAAGTGTTGTGTGGGAGGCAAACACATTTGTAGCACATCAGCCTTTCCAGTGTTGTGTGGGAGGCAAACACATTTGTAGCACATCAGCCTTTCAAGTGTTGTGTGGGAGGCAAACACATTTGTAGCACATCAGCCTTTCCAGTGTTGTGTGGGAGGCTGACACATTTGTAGCACATCAGCCTTTCAAGTGTTGTGTGGGAGGCAAACACATTTGTAGCACATCAGCCTTTCAAGTGTTGTGTGGGAGGCAAACACATTTGTAGCACATCAGCCGTTCCAGTGTTGTGTGGGAGGCAAACACATTTGTAGCATATCAGCCTTTCAAGTGTTGTGTGGGAGGCAAACACATTTGTAGCACATCAGCCTTTCCAGTGTTGTGTTGGAGGCAAACACATTTGTAGCACATCAGCCTTCCCAGTGTTGTGTGGGAGGCAAACACATTTGTAGCACATCAGCCGTTCCAGTGTTGTGTGGGAGGCAAACACATTTGTAGCATATCAGCCTTTCAAGTGTTGTGTGGGAGGCAAACACATTTGTAGCACATCAGCCTTTCCAGTGTTGTGTGGGAGGCAAACACATTTGTAGCACATCAGCCTTTCCAGTGTTGTGTGGGAGGCTGACACATTTGTAGCACATCAGCCTTTCCAGTTTGGTGTGGGAGGCAAACACATTTGTAGCACATCAGCCGTTCCAGTGTTGTGTGGGAGGCAAACACATTTGTAGCATATCAGCCTTTCAAGTGTTGTGTGGGAGGCAAACACATTTGTAGCACATCAGCCTTTCCAGTGTTGTGTGGGAGGCAAACACATTTGTAGCACATCAGCCTTCCCAGTGTTGTGTGGGAGGCAAACACATTTGTAGCACATCAGCCTTCCCAGAATTGGATGGGAGGCAAACACATTTGTAGCACATCAGCCTTCCCAGAGTTGGATGGGAGGCAAACACATTTGTAGCACATCAGCCTTCCCAGAATTGGATGGGAGGCAAACACATTTGTAGCACATCAGCCTTTCCAGTGTTGTGTGGGAGGCTGACACATTTGTAGCACATCAGCCTTCCCAGTTTGGTGTGGGAGGCAAACACATTTGTAGCACATCAGCCGTTCCAGTGTTGTGTGGGAGGCAAACACATTTGTAGCACATCAGCCTTTCCAGTGTTGTGTGGGAGGCAAACACATTTGTAGCACATCCGCTTTCTCAGTGTTGGATCGGAGGCAAACACATTTGTAGCACATCAGCCTTCCCAGAGTTGGATGGGAGGCAAACACATTTGTAGCACATCAGCCTTCCCAGAGTTGGATCGGAGGCAAACACATTTGTAGCACATCAGCCTTCCCAGAATTGGATGGGAGGCAAACACATTTGTAGCACATCAGCCTTCCCAGAGTTGGATGGGAGGCAAACACATTTGTAGCACATCAGCCTTCCCAGAGTTGGATCGGAGGCAAACACATTTGTAGCACATCAGCCTTCCCAGAGTTGGATCGGAGGCAAACACATTTGTAGCACATCAGCCTTCCCAGAGTTGGATCAGAGGCAAACACATTTGTAGCACATCAGCCTTCCCAGAGTTGGATGGGAGGCAAACACATTTGTAGCACATCAGCCTTCCCAGAGTTGGATCGGAGGCAAACACATTTGTAGCACATCAGCCTTCCCAGAGTTGGATCGGAGGCAAACACATTTGTAGCACATCAGCCTTCCCAGAGGTGGATCGGAGGCAAACAAATTTGTAGCACATCAGCCTTCCCAAAGTTGGATCGGAGGCAAACACATTTGTAGGTCATCAGCCTTCTCAGTGTTGTGTGGGAGGCTGTCACATTTGTAGCACATCAGCCTTCCCAGTTTTGGTAGGGAGGCTTACACTACATTTGTAGATCATCAGCCTTCCCAGTCTTGGATGGGAGGCAAACATATTTGTATTTAATCAACATTCCCAGTCTTGGATGGGAGGCAAACACATTTGTATTTAATCAACATTCCCAGTCCTGGATGGGAGGCAAACACATTTGTAGATAATCAGCCTTCCCAGTCTTGGATGGGAGGCAAACACATTTGTATTTAATCAACATTCCCAGTCTTGGATGGGAGGCAAACATATTTGTAGATAATCAACATTCCCAGTCTAGGATGGGAGGCAAACACATTTGTAGATAATCAACTATCCCAGTCTTGGATGGGAGGCAAAAACATTTGTAGATCATCATGCAGCCTTCCCAGTTCTGGATGGGAAGCAAACACATTTGTATTTAATCAACATTCCCAGTCTAGGATGGGAGGCAAACATATTTGTAGATAATCAACATTCCCAGTCTAGGATGGGAGGCAAACACATTTGTAGATAATCAACTATCCCAGTCTTGGATGGGAGGCAAAAACATTTGTAGATCATCATGCAGCCTTCCCAGTTCTGGATTGGAAGCAAACACATTTGTGGACAAGAAAAAAGTTGATGCATAGCATCAAGTCTGCGCAATGAAATAAGAAGAAAAACGTGCATGCAGATAACAAAAAATGGTTATTATTTCAATGATAATATTTTTTTTATGTTCGGTACATATGCTCGAAGGACATGATAAGGATATTGTTACAATAGTTTAAGCCCGGAATTATAGATATTCTTTTTTTTCCAAGCTAATCCTGCTGTTAAAACTAAATTATACCAAAAATATACATACGTTTCTTCCGAAGAAATAGAGTCAATGGTCTAATACTTAGATTTCAATAGTATGAAATTCACCTTTTATTTGTACCGGCATGTTATGTGAATTCCTTGCTTTATATATTGTAGAAGTTTTTGTAACACATTTCACTCATATGAGTATATAGAACGGGGATAAAAATGCTATACATCAAAGTATCTGGAGTTCTTCCTTCTAATGACATTTTCAAAACAAACAATTAAGCTCAATGTTAATTTTTCAAAACTCGGCATTTTTGCTGTCCCAAAGGGAGATTACTGCGTAGGAGGTTTACAAACATAAAGGATATTGTAATAGTACCGTGTAACCTTCATCTTTTTGGGTGGAAGTTGGTATCAATCGGAACACCTTGGCCTGTATCTATCTCGGAGATGGCCGAGTTGTTATGATTGAGTTGGTATTTAAAATCAAAATTTTCAAAATGATAAGCAGGGCTATTATTATTTAAGGTTTCATTATCAATTAAAATGTACAGTTTTATAAAACATACTAAACTTCATATTTTATCATGCAACGTGGAAACTATTGAAAGCACTGTTCTGCAATTTATGAACTAGTCCCTTGGTTGGAATATTTCTAAAGTAATATCAAATATAGTTGGCAACCTTCTGGGCGCCGACTAATAATCAACCTTCGCAGTCTTTGATTGGAGGCAAAAACATTTGCAGCACATCAGCTTTCCTGTCTTGGTTGCAAGGCTGACACATTTGTAGCACATCAGCCTTCCCAGTTTTGTATTGGAGGCAAATACATTTGTAGCACATCAGCCTTCCCAGTTTTGTATTGGAGGCAAACACATTTGTAGCACATCAGCCTTCCCAGAGTTGGATTGGTGTCTAACACATTTGTAGCACA
Organism: Mya arenaria; assembly: GCF_026914265.1. Taxonomy (NCBI): domain Eukaryota; kingdom Metazoa; phylum Mollusca; class Bivalvia; order Myida; family Myidae; genus Mya; species Mya arenaria. Next base: position 40,515,888 of record NC_069129.1, read on the forward strand.
TCAGCCTTCCCAGTGTTGTGTGTGTGGCTGACACATGTGTAGCACAATAATGTTCTCAGTGTTTATGATGCAAGATGAGTCATGCGCTGTGAAGCAATACTTTTTATTTCTTTTATTATACACTTTATGTAGTCATATGTATGATATTTCAATACATGATTTCCATGAACATTTGCAAAAAATAAAGCCATAAAACAACAAAATTACCTGAAAAGACGTCATATTGAAGAAACTTTTGACGTATGAAGTCAAGAAAAATTACTGCACATTGCGACATCAGTAAACATTAGTGTTTGAAAATTAGACTCCATTTGCAATATTGATAATCAAATAAAATCAGACCAAGCATTTCGATTTACTGTCGGACAATAATCGAAAGTTCATAATATCAGTAAGGAATACATTCTTTAAATGGCTAAACCTGGAATCAGTATGTGTGATGCTATAGTCATGCGTTTTGCGACAGAAAGTAAATTTCCATAACCCCTTTCTGTCTTTTAACAACTAAACGAAAAAACATAACAACACAACACATACCTTATAATTGCACATTAATTGCAAAATGATGCACACTGGACCATGTAAGTTGAATTAGCATTTTATCCATGTAAAAGGAAATAAAATATTTGTGAACCAGCTTAACATTCGATAACCTGTTAAATTTAACATTTCATTAGAATATCTTAATTTCATCAAACTTTCAACAAAAAGTAAATTAGTTAATTACAAATGATACCAAAAATGGTTTAAAAAACAGAACGCATCGAACCCGGATCCCCGGTATTTGCAGGTAAGACCAGACCCATTACATCATAGAGACAGGTTATTGAAGAATGTTTTATGAAATATATAAACAATTAAAAACAATTTGTAATTTTGGGAGAGTTTGAAAGGTTTAAGCAAAAATGTTAACATTCAACGCATTTGTGTAAGAGAGTGATCTCCCTTGTTAAAATGAACTCAACGAGAATTTACCTGGAAGGAAAATTGACATTTACTTGACTTTTACCACAAAACAAAAATATAAGTAGTTACCAGAAGTAACATTAGCGACATCGATTTTGGACAACCACTATCGATTGTCGCCGACACTGCATTGTCAGCGACGATTTATCGTTTTTACTCCATAATTGTTTCTTCACTAGTAAACATCATCGCATGCACTTATGGTGAAATTGACAACTATGCGGTTTTCTTTTTCATTTTTTTCACACTTGTTTCTGATCAAAAAGCTGATGTACTTTACCATATGCTAGAAAAAAAATCATGTGTGTCTATACCGGATAAGAAAAATCTGATCCTTTGGTACGCTGCGTAGCCGGTAACTGGGCAAGCCTCGTCACTTGGCAACGCAGGTGCCCTTGGGTCAGAATTTTCTATCAAGACTGGAATCACATGACAGATATAATTCTTCTCAAATCTTTCTCTCATTAAAGATTCATGATGGTATTAGAGATTGGAAGTGACCTTAATTACTGAAGAAAATATTGAAAAATCCTTGGCCTAAAACTGTAAAATTATGGACCTAAAACTATTCACTGCTGTAAAAGCTCTTAGTTTTTTAGCATATTGGAACTTACAGATTGTTTTGGACGTAAATTAAGGTGTGTGGTTTGGTTGTTTATAAAATCTGTATAGAAGCAGACCCCCTTTGACTGATTTGCTGCACATTATTGGCACATTATCATGCAATTCAACTAATTTATGTACTACTGTTCCTTTGATGAAGGTTTTGGAAGTTGAATGCTGGATATTTCCTTTTCATCTGATAGGAGATCAATCATCAAATGAATAATTCATTAAAGTGGCTTACGTGTCTTGCTCAAAGAGGTTTGGAACAACTTACCATATATTACGGAAATGTTTTTTTCCTTCCAAAGTTTTAGCTTGTTGTCATTGGAACCACAAAGTTTACAAATTGGTAGCCTCTGGTAATTTGTGATTAATTAGTTCCAATAGATAATTAATACTGAGTTTTTTGGGGGTCTCAAGGATGCACAGTTGGTTTGACATTGAGGTCCCTGCTCTTACCATGACATACCTGTATATCTAAAAATTCATTGAAGATATTCGCTGCAAACATATTTGGCAAGGCCCCATAACTCTAGCTTGAATAATTGTTGAGCTATGCGCTTTTATTGTTGCATGGGAAAAAACAACAACAGGCAAGCATTGACGTTCGCTGAACGGTGCCCTTGTATTTTAATTTCAGTCCGCTTTAAAATAAATCGAATTAAGCATAATGACACAGCATATATATATATATATATAAAGCTTTTGATTACACCTATGAATTTGCCCTATGTCTGTTGTGCCTTTCTTGATAATGTAGCAAATCATTAATATTTATCACAACTGTCGATTAATCGCATAATCATTCTTTCGTTCATTCCCTATTGGGACTTTTTACTGTCATGAAGTTGTGTATGAGAGTTATATTTTCTCACTGACTCTCGGATTTATGATACTAAGCGGGGTTAATGGATTAGTTGTTGTTTTTTACTTGGAAACGTCTGTTTTTTTTCCTTAACTATATTCTTCTCATTTTGGAAGACATTATGTGAACCATTTGGCATTTGGGACAGAGGTCTGGAAAAAAACATACAGTACTTTTTTGGATGTGTGCTTTTTGAATCATTCTAACAGGAAAGAATTCTGGTGCAGGCAAATGTTTGGAGAATTCTTGTTGGGTTGGATTATGTGAATGTGTGAAGTGACCATGACATGTGGATAATGGTGTAATGGTGTTTCTGGTCATTTTTTTTTCGCTTGTCTTGGACATTATGTAACCAAATGAAATGGTGTGATTTTAGTGGGTTTTTTTTCTCCAGTTTTAAGGGAATTGTTGCGGGCACTTTGATAGGGGAAAAATAGTGTCGTTTTGGCAAAACAGGGAAAAATACTTCCTTGATTCATATAATTTTGAACTTGTTTACAAACCTTTTATTCAACAAACCTTAATCAACATATTCATGAATGGCACTGTATTATAACGTTTGCTGTTAAGGGGTCAATGTTCCTCACATTAAGCGGTTAAACAAATATATATATATACTTTTTCAGGAGGGGAATTTAGGGGCCAGATTTTGGCCCCAAAAAGGGACGAAAAAACTTATTGTTTGATATTTATCAGGAACTCATATTTTAATCTTGTCTGTTTATTGTCTAAGGGGTTTCTTCGTTCGGCGTTATGCTGTCTGCATTGTCCTACATGTTGTTACACTGTCGTTTTTGATCCAACTTTTGAACAACTTGGTGTAGAGTGATCTTTGTTTATACATTGTTAATAGTCAGTATATGACCCCAAATTGATTTTTGGGTCAATAGGTCAAAGGTTATGGTAACCTTTATTAGATATATTGTGGGCTGTACTTGCAGGCGGCACATCATCACGCTTCCTAAAATAAATATTTGAATAAAAATAATGCCCCTGCTTCCTGTACAAATAACTAAAACAATGTTGTAAAATATTTTAATAACAGTTTTACATATGCATTATTCAAGTTTTACATATGCATTATTCAGGCCACAACAATTAACTGCTATTTACAGAGATTTGACCTATAAACTGTCCCTTAAATTGGTTTAACTTATTTCCGATGTAAACAAAGTCAGTATCAGGCTCACCGTAAAACGAAAGTGGTTGTGTTCAGCAGAAGGAGATGGATATTGAAAAATGACTATATTTGGGATGAGCAGGTTAAAGTTAAGGGTTAAGTTATGCCCCTTTGCCGACTGACAAAATAAAAGAATGAGCATTTACACGTCTTCTTATGGTGCTAAATAACACTTGTTACAATTTACTTTGAAAAAACAGTAATTTGATCTCTTGCTTGGTCCCAGTCATCTAAATTAAACTTTTGGATTAACAAGCCCGAATTCTTATACAATTGCTTGGCATCAAGCCCTGCTATTTAAATTTCAGAATTTGAGCAAGCCAGAAAGACATTTTACCACTGCAGGGCTTGCGGGCTTGTGTTTATTTAGACCACTGTGGTCCATATAAAATGTTTGAAATAAAGAATTATTGAGAGATAAAAAGTCTAGGACATCAAAAAATGGTTTTGTCAGGAAACAGGTAGGGTAAGGTAGGCTTTATTTATTTTTATTTTTATTGGGCTTTATGTAAGAATATTATTGCCGTCATTAGGGAATGGCGGGGGAATGGCGTTTACGTGATCTTCAAGATAAAGGTTTTTATGGTAAATATTTAAACACACACATATATGTATTTTTATTAACCTGATTCACAAGTATTCTCCACAAGGCCCTACATCAACTAAGATGTGCAGACGTTGGCATAAATTCTGAAGATTATCAAACCATGTTGGAATGATTTTGCATATTTCTACTTGGAAACAAATGCATTTCAGTTAAATTAAAATGGGTCAATTACTTAAAAGACCTATTTTACCGCCATTTGAGTGCAAATTCTTTAGATTGTTATCATTATGCATTTTAGGGTCTACTGTTGAGCAATTTTTCACCCAAAGTTTGACATGTTGATAATTATTCATCCTAGAATCTGAGTTATTTCTATTAAAAGATAAGGTCGATTTCTCTTCATTGCAATTAATACCTTCAAGAAATGTTTCATTTATGAAATAGATAGTTGTAAAGGATTTTACTGAAGCTGGGGTCTTTTTTTCCGTTTAAATTGGCTTTCTGTTCCGAAGTGTTGGAATTAAAGTTGTTTTTTTTCATTTCTCGGATGTTGGCAAGTTTTCAGTCAGCTGACATGATGCTAAAATCAGATTACCATACACAAGTTTTTAACCATATTAAACCGCACTTAAAACTTAAGAAAAAGCTAATTTAGTATGTCAGTTTTATGATAACACTTTTTGATGTCATTTTTTCTAAGCCTCTACTTAAGTTTATATTATGAAAGGTTACGTTAAATCAATATTCATTGTAAACAATCAGTTATTGTTAACTGCCTCAAACAGGCCAATCAAAGCTTGCATTTCATGCACTCTATTTTGGTAATTGGCATATGCGACTGCGACGGTTCATAAATTTGGTTTTGACATCATACATAATAATCTAGTTACGGAGTTTTAACAATAAACTATAATTTGGTTATAGCTCATAGGTTACAAATTAAATAAACTTAAACGTATTACTTCTTTGATTACTCAAGAGTTAGTTTGGTTTATTAAAATCCATATGTGAAACCAAATTAGATTTTGTTCAAATATTTGTAATTTGCATCTTTTTATTGATATTGGTGATAATATTCAAATTAGGGTAGCTTATTATAATATAGTTGATTGAAGTGATGCGAACCACCCTGTTATTCATATTTATAACTTCTAAACCAATGGAGATATTAACTAGTAACATTACCTTTTACAAACAAATGCAGGTGGACTTTGATTCAATATTACAAGTTACGGAGTTAGTAGATGACCAGATATGGGATATACGGGGTAAAGGAAACCATATCTATAAGGAATAATGGTTTCCTGCACCCCATATGTCCATGTCGAGTCATCCAACAAACTCATTTACCTATATATCACGTCAACAACCTGTTTACATTGGTCAATTTATGGGAAATGTTTCATTTTTTCATCGGAATTGGAAAATAGACGCCATTTTGTACGATATAATGATTAGTGACCCTTTATGGAAAAATATGGGATCACTGCGTGACCAGTACTTGACCAATGGCGTGGCGTCGTCATTCATGTTTGAGGCGTGATATTTTAAGTTACAGTGTTAGTAGGTGACCGGATATGAGATATACGGGGCAAAGGAGGCCATACCAGTGAGAGCGAACCTGAATATGGTTTCCAGTGCCCATTATATATCCTATATGAGGTCACCTACTAAATCCCGTAACTTAAAATATCTCACCTCGAACATGAATGAGGACACAACACCATTGGGTCCGGTTGGTGACCAGTCCTGGACCAATGGCGTTGCGTCATTTATGTTGGAGGCGTGATATAGTCTTTTGCTAAACAAAGTGGGTAATAATAATTGAGGGTTGTCATGATCAGATTTAAGCGTTATGTCAATTGACCAAACCGTGGTGGACTTCTTCAGAACTGGTTGATTGACTGACTCAAGGTCCTCTAGCTGTGATTGTTAAACATATTTTCTCCGTCAAAGAAGAGATGAAAAAAACAAAAACAGAAGTGAGTTGAATTTGTGTAGACTTAACCTAAAACCACAATAAATTGTCTCAAATAGTTATATATCATTATTGCGGAGGAATTTTAAAGATGGTTGGCATCTTACTTGTTACTTTATAAGCGAGTAAAAAACTAGACATATCAGCAACTTAATTCTTACTTGAATATATAAATAACAGGTGGTACAATCTGGTTGTCCAATTAGTAGAATGGGAAGTGCACATGCTCTGCACCTCGTCCTTGGTTTGAGTTCTTTGCCTTGGTGAATGTCGGGCAATTGGTTTTCAGTCAGTGATTGATATTAAATCTGCACTGAGTCTCACAGATTGACTGTTTTGACAACTTTTTTGTCTTGGAATGAGCAAATCTTTGTGTAAATGTCTGGAAAACAGTGATAAAAGACTGCAAGTAAAAAAACGTATGGCAGTTTTTCATTATAACTTACATTCAAAAATTGATGTTTTATGCCAGTTAACTCATTAATGCTTTTAGCCAAAAAATAAATCAATTTATGATGGTAAATATGAAAAATGATTATTTTTTGAAAATCTTTCTGGGCATGCTCAGAATCAATTTTTTTTTTTAAAAACGGGCTGGTTGATCAGTGTGCAAAATTAATGGTAGCCTGATCACCCGAGGGGACGAAAAAATGCCCTGGGTTACAAAAAAAAGGTTATAATTTGATGGGCGATGAAATCATCAGGCTTGTTAATTTAAAAAATTGAGGGAATTGGATGTTTACATCAACACCATTTACAAATTTCAGGCTTATTTGTCATCTGTACAGATGTTTCTGATGCAGTGATCTCCCTTGACAAGTGGTACTAGACTGCTTGAAATAATTATTTTTGACAGAAATCATAGTTCTGACTGTCATTTTTGGATTATTTTTTTTTTAAAAACTTTGATTATGTATTGACTAAAAAAAGTGAAAAAAAATAATTATGTTATAAAGTCACAACAGTGCCCCCACCTCCCATACTCCCACTCACCTCAAAACCCCACCCCCTCCACCACCATACTGACCTCTATAATTTAATAGATTAAGATACTGTACAGTATTTATACCATTTCTTGTCTTTTAATCATATTAAGTACTCAGCAAGATGAGTTTTATTTAACTGTAGCAAAGGCTGTGGTAATCTGGCTGGGGCTACTGAAATCTCCAAGTCTGTTAATTTCGCACACTGGTTGATTTAATTCTATGTTTGATGTTTGGGTTAATTGTCACAAAGTTGTACGAGTTCGGTTATCTTTCTCTGTCTGTGCATTACGAAAAACGATCTGTCAGATTTTATTGATTTAAAAGGTAAATATACAAGTTATATCTATTTGAAATTTTAAGATTTTTTACTAATCTTTTGACATAAAAAGGTTTTTGATCTGTTATTTTGAAAGAATATATTTTGCTGAATTACGTTGTAAAGATTGAAAATTATTTACCGAGGGTTATCGGAGAGCAATATTTTCATGAATAGTGCAGTGTTGAGTAAATAATTTTCTGAGATCACAGGTGAAATATTTAGCTGTGATGTTACATCCAAATTCAATATTCTGTCTGTTTCTTTAGCATTAAAATTTAAGAAAAAATGTCAATTAAGTGGCCTTTAATTGGAAAATCATGTAAGAAACGTAATGTTGTGACATCAGTTATGTGACGTAATAAAGACAGTTTCAACCTGCATACAGTGGGTGAAATAAACACAAGCTCGCAAGCCTTGCGCTGGTAAATTTTCTTTCGGGCTTGCTCAAATTCAAGCCCGAATTCATTTACTATTGCTTGGCATCAGATTTTGAACAGGTCTTGCTATATAAAATTCAGAATTTTACCAAGCCCGGAAATCATTTTACCTGAGTGCAGGACCACAGCAGTGTGCAGAAATGATTATTGAGGAGCATCAGGCCTCTGGAAAAAAGATCTGAAAGTGCAGATATACAGCATCTAGTTTTATACTGCTGTACATTGTACAATTCAAATTAATAAAATACAAGTCCATTGGAGCTGATAGATAGAGGATATTTGTTTATTTCAGTGTAATATTGTATTTTATTTAACAAGCTAGGGTCATAGAAAAAACATTTTCACGTCAAACTGTGTCTTATGTAACCTTTTTTTAAAATTTAAATATTTTCTGGTTCAAAGTAAAAAGTTTTGTTTTGATCAAGGGGAAGTAACTACAATGGATTTTTAAAGTGGGTCTTAAAGTGGATATTTTCACTCCTTATTTTGCAGTGTAAATATCATTTGTTATTTCACTGATAAAACTCCATATTTCATCAAAAAGCATGAAAGAAAAGGCAAACTATACAATCCTTAAAACATTTGAATAACTGACAACAATTATCTCGTAATTGTAAAAATGGTATTTATTTGAAATAAAGCGGCCTTCCACTATTTGTAAAATTGACAATACCTAATTGTCTCTGATTGACAATAATATTGAATGTGAGCGCGGGCATTATAAGACGAAAATCGAAGAGGGCAAATATTAAATGACATTTTGTCAATATAATTAGTATTCTACCACTATGTAATGGTTGTTTAAGTACTGTTTAAATGATTAATAATATTTTGTAAAATGATTTCACATTTGGTGGCCTTAAAAATTAACTTTTTTCCAATTTATTGACCGTGGATGGGCAATTTTTCTTAACACTGCAGCCAAATAATGTAATATGACTCAGTTTGTACCTGTTGAACTTGTTTTGAAAGTTTTCAACAAGTTGAGAGTGTTCAAAAAATGCAAACCACACATGACGATCATTGCCTTTCAACCGTCAAATAAACTTAAATTGAATAAAATGTATAACCTTCAGATAGTTATTATTAAAGTTGTTTACTTGTTACATGCAAGGCAAATAACTAAATGTGGTGTTACCCATTACGTGCCAGATATTCGGTTTTGGTCGTTAAAATGTTGTCAGCGTTTAAAGGGATTGACTTTGTTACCAACTATATCACTTTGTTGTAACCAGTCATTATGATATTTTGTTTTGTCCATTTACGGTATCAAGTAAATTCAAATCCATAAGATGCTGAAAACTGTATCCTTCATTTAAATTCAAGTAGATGTTGATAAAATCTTGCTTATTTCATCAAATAGTGTAAAATGGGTTTAACAAGTTTTACCTTGACACCTAATATTCTTATGTACTGATCCGCTTTAGGAAAACTGTCGCTTGGCTAGGGTTAGTTATCATTCAGTTTTAAACTTCTAGATTGTTCGTAAGTGGCATAATAGTATGTGATGCTTCTCAAAAGTTAAATTGATAGCTATTGTCATAGAGTATATTTACATCTGAATTTATCTGTAACAGACAGAAATCTCTGACATCATTTCTAATATGGCTGAGAGTATAGAAGAAAAACATAGTTTTATTGAGAATGGTGAAAATGTTGATGAAGAAGAACATAGCTTTATTGAGAATAGTGATATAAATGATGCTGATGAAGAAATAGAACATAGTTTTATTGGAAATGGTGATATTAATGATGAGGAAAGTAATGTTGGAAACTTCAGAGTAAGTGACTTTTTCCCTGATATTTATTATTCTTATATCGCAGACATTCCTCATTGATTTCTATTAAACTTGCATTTTTAGTCTAATTTGGGCATATGTTTATTTATTCAAATATAGTCTGTGTTACTCAGATCCAATCTCCCATATGTATTAACAATTCTTTACAGCATGAACATGACTTTTTTGTCGTTGATTACTTATACTAGTAATTTGGTACTGTATGAACCCAGAAGGGAAAGAGTGCAAATTCCAGAAAGGGCACTAATAAGTGCAAGGATACCATGCTTACTGTATTCTCAGAACATACACTCACATAAACGAATAGCTGATAATTGTAGTGAAGTATATACTTGATTAAAAGACATCACATATGTCCGATCAGATTGATATAAACAATGACATCAGAAGCTAATTGTGAGCTAAACAATTTGAATGTCCAAAAGACTGATGAATGCAAATATTTGCTTAAAATAAAAGTAAATAAAAGGGAAGCCATAATTGGCTTGAATATCATGCTAACATTCATAATTTTATTGATATAACACAATATATATCTGAATAGTTTTTCTGGTTTTGATTATGATGTTTACAACATGGCTTACAAGTTAGACACTACTAAATAATCAAAATCTAAGGCTTGTTGATGTGATGGTAAATAGTTTTGGATGTCTTTAATGCAATATTTTCCTATGAATTTTTAATGCTTCAGCAGACTTGAAATATAAACAGACATTTTGTTAGTAAAGAACAAATCACTAGCTTTCTTATTGACTTGCAGTTTCTACATAAATTCATACAACAGACAGATATTATGATCTTTAAATGCTTCGCTTTCTGCAAAAAAACACCTTGTTTCATCCCTGCATTCTGATATATAAATTTTTAAAGCAGGTATATCTTTCATTGCTTATATTTTTATATTGTTTGTTTATAACCAGAAAACATTGGTAAAAATTGGTGTGCTCCACTTTTTTTTAAAGCAGGCATATTTTTTATGCCCCCTTCGAACAAGAGGGGATATATTGCTATGCACATGTTGATAGGTAAGTCGGTAGGTAGGTCAGTCAGTTGAGATAGGCCGATCGGTCCGTTTGCCTTAGACCAAAACTTGTTGAAGTTATTTATATAACTCGACCATTCCTGGACCTATTGTCATCAAACATGACATGAAGGTTTGGCCTGACCATTAGATGACTCCATATTGTTTTAAGAGGTCATGTGGTCAAAGGTCAAGGTCACAATGACCTTTAATGGGGAAAAGGTTGTCAAAGCTTGTCCAAGTGATATCTCAACAATGCCTGGACCTGTGGTTATCAAACTTGACATTGAGGCTGGACCTGATCAGTAGATGACCCCTATTGATTTTAGGGGTCATCAGGTCACAGTGACCTCAAATGCTGAGAGGTTCTCAGACTGATAACTCGACAATGCCTGCACATATGCCCATTGGATCATTGGGTCAAAGCATAAGGTCACAAAAGACCTTGAACACAAACTCACAATTCCTAGACCTATGGTCATCAAACATGACATTAAGGTTGGGCCTGACCAGTAGATGACCCCAATTGATTTAAGGGGTCATCAGGTCAAAGGTGAAGGTCACAGTGACTTTGAATGCAAGAAGGTTTAATGAGTGATAACTCGACAATGCCTGCACCCATGGCCCTCAAACTTGACTTAGAGGTTGGCCCTGACCAGTAGATGACACTATTGATTTAAGTGGTCATCGGGTCAAAGGTCACAGTGACCTTGAACACAGACTGGACAATTCCTGGACCTACGTTCATCAAACTTGACACAAAGGTTGGGCCTGACCATTGATTTAAGGGGTCATCGGGTCAAAAGTCGAGGTCACAGTGACTTTGAATGCGAAAAGGTTGTTTGAGTGATAACTCGACAATGTTTGCACCAATGGCCCTCATATTTGACATTTAGGTTGGGGTTGACCAGTTGAAAACCCCTTTGGACTTTGAGGCCATAGAGTCAAAGGTCAAGGTCACAACTCATAGCCATTAAAACTAAGTCATATTTACTTATTCTGTGCTGCTAAGAGGATACAAGTTTATCCGAAAATAAATGCTTATTTTTAGCCAGGTTTTAACATGGTGACAACTCCAGTTTCCAGGGGTATTTGTTACTACTGTGACAGCTCATTTTTCTGGGGGTATTCCTCTCTACTGTGACAGCTCTAGTTGCCATATTTTGGGATCATGTGTATTTCAAATTTTCCAGAAGCGTGATGTATGCAAATTGTTACATTGAATTTTGGGAGAGACTTAGAGGCTCAATCAAGCAATTTATTGGCAGTTCTAATGTGAATTATGGCAAAGAAATGGAACCTTGTTAATAGACTTGAGGTAAATAGACCACACAAATAAGTTTGAAATGAGTTTCAGTTGGAACACTTAGTTCAATATTTTGTCTTTTTTTAAGGCCAATAGCAAATTAACCACAAGATCAACAATCAAGTAAATCTTGGTATGTCAATACTTAACACTGCCTATCAATAATTATTCTTTTGTTTATGAAATTGATGTAAAGTAAATAAAATCCTTTCATATTATACTCACACACAGTAATCATTCTGTTAATAGATTGGCAGAACCTTCAAATTCAAAATGTTTCCTTAAAGAACATGGTTGAGTTAATTTTAACATGATTGGTACATTCATGCTGAAATGTCTAACTTGATTGGTACATTCATGCTGAAGTGTCTTAAATTGACTGGTACATTAATGCTGAAGTGTCTTAACTTGGTTGCAGATACTTTCATGCTGAACTCACAGTCTACACTTGATTGGTATTTTCATGCTAAACTTCCTTAACTTAATTTATGCTTTCATACTGAACTGTCTTAACTTGATTGGTATTTTCTTGTTGAACTATCTTAACCTGAATGGTGCTTTCATGCTAAACTCAATTTGACTTGAATCAGGTGCTTTCATGCTGAACTTTTTAACATGATTATACGTATGCTCATGCTGAGCTGTCTTAACTTGATTGATGCTTTCATGATAAAATGTCTGTCCTTGATTGATATTTTCATGCTAAACTGTTTACCTTGAATGCTACTTTCATGCTGAACTGGTTTTACTTGATTGATGCTTTCATGCTGAACTGGCTTTACTTGATTGATGCTTTCGTGCTGAACTGGCTTTACTTGATTAATGCTTTCATGCTGAACTGGCTTTACTTGATTGATGCTTTCATGCTGAACTGGCTTAACTTAATTGATGCTTTCATGCTGAACTGGCTTGACTTGATTTGTTCTTTCATGCTGAACTATCTTAACTTGATTGGTTCTTTTATGCTGAACTGGCTTCACTTGATTGATGCTTTCATGCTGAACTGGCTTAACTTGATTGATGCTTTCATGCTGAACTGTTTTAACTTGATTGATGCTTTCATGCTGAACTGTCTTAACTTGATTGATGCTTTCATGCTGAACTGTCTTAACTTGATTGACAATTTCAAGCTGAACTGGCTTTACTTGATTGATGCTTTCATGCTGAACTATCTTAACTTGATTGGTTCTTTTATGCTGAACTGTCTTAACTTGAATGGTTCTTTCATGCTGAACTGTCTTAATTTGATTGGGTCTTTCATGCTGTACTGTCTTAACTTGATTGGGTCTTTCATGCTGAACTGTCTTAACCTGATTGGTTCTTTCATGATGAACTGTCTTAACTTGATTGGGTCTTTCATGCTCAACTGTCTTAAATCGATTGGTTCTTTCATACTGAACTCTCTTAACTTGGTTGATGCTTTCATGCTGAACTGTCTTAACTTGATTGATGCTTTCATGCTGAACTGTCTTAACTTGATTGGGTCTTTCATGCTGAACTGTCTTAACTTGATTGGGTCTTTTATGCTGAACTGTCTTAACTGGATTGGGTCTTTTATGCTGAACTGTCTTAACTGGATTGGGTCTTTCATGCTGAACTCTCTTAACTGGATTGGGTCTTTCATGCTGAACTGTCTTAACTTGATTGGGTCTTTAAAGCTGGAATGTCTTAACCTGATTGGTTCTTTCATGCTGGACTGTCTTAACTTGATTGGGTCTTTCATGCTGAACTGTCTTAACTGGATTGGGTCTTTCATGCTGAACTGTCTTAACTGGATTGGGTCTTTTATGCTGAACTGTCTTAACTGGATTGGGTCTTTCATGCTGAACTCTCTCAACTTGATTGGGTCTTTCATGCTGAACTGTCTTAACTTGATTGGGTCTTTAAAGCTGGAATGTCTTAACCTGATTGGTTCTTTCATGCTGGACTGTCTTAACTTGATTGGGTCTTTCATGCTGAACTGTCTTAACTGGATTGGGTCTTTCATGCTGAACTGTCTTAACTTAATTGGGTCTTTAAAGCTGGACTGTCTTAACTTGATTGGTTCTTTCATGCCGGACTGTCTTAACTTGATTGGGTCTTTCATGCTGAACTGTCTTTACCTTAATTGGGTCTTTTATGCTGAACTGTGACTTAACCTGAATGATTCTTTTATGCTGAACTGTCTTTGCTCTTCCATAGTGCATTTATGAAAAATATTGAATTTAAGATGTTTACAAACAAACTAATTACATCAAGATTAAATAGGGGGATTTAACTCTAATGCAATCAATGTATGCCTTATGTTTTTGGAAGATAAGTTCTGATGTATTACTGTTTGGGATAATAAGTTGGTGATACAAAATGTTTTTCCTTTATGTACAGGTAGGAATTAGGAATATGATAAAATGGCCTCTACTTTGCACTTGATACTGCAATGGCTTAAATTGACGCTTAAAGGCTAACAAATGGATTAACATTGTCTCTTAAAAGCTCAGGAATGGATTAACATGGGCTGTGGATGATGTAACATTACTCGATGACTCAATGAATTATATTTGGAATTAAATATTATAAGCAATTATGCTGGAAAAAAATTGTACATTCATAGGTGGTTTTGAAATATTCACAACCATGTCTCTGTATGCTTAGGTTTAATTTCAAAATAGAAGAAGTGATTACTATGGAAAACCGTTATAGTCTTCAATTTGAATGTTCAGATGATCCACTTTGGACTAATTGCGAAGAAACTCAATTAAAAACACAGTGTAATAAGAATGGAATGAAACTAAGTGACATCCTTATAAATATCCAGGATGAAATCGACATTTTATGTAGGACTGAAACTTCTCCTCAGCTGGCTGAACAAGAAATTGGAGACATTGGGACCAAATCTAATGATATTCTTGTTGAATGGGACAGAGATGATGACACTGGGAATGAATGTGAATATATTCTTGATATAGTGAATGTGAAAGATAACATTGTTAAAGATATTCTCATTAAATGGGAGAGAGATGATGACATAGTGTATGAACCTAAAGAAAATCTTGGTGAACTGAATACACATGATAACATTGTTAACAGATCTAAAGACATTCTTGTTGAAGTGGATACACATGAAAACATTGTTAAAAGATCTAAAGATATTCTTGTCAAAGAGGATAAAGATGACAAGTTAGTTATTGAACCTAGAGATTTTCTTGTTGAAGAGATAGATGACTATTCAAATACAGAGAGTGATTATGACATAGACGAAGATGAAGAAAACCGTAAAAATCTCCTTGAAGTTAGAAGAAGTTCCTCACATGATGTAATTGTTTAATTAAATAAAAAAAAAAATATTTATGAAATAATGTGGATTTTGAGAAAGATTTTTTGGTCTATAATGGAATTTAAAATAGTTTAGTTTGCTCCACTTTTTGTTCACTATGTCAACCAGGTATGTGTGTATTAATTGTACAATTCTGGAATGAAATGTAGGATTAGAGCACAAGAAAAGCGATTTATGTTTCAGCGACACTGCAAGTTACAAAAACACTTAACTGCAACTTTTACATGTATATGCAGCTTTATGTACATGTTATATTTCCCCATCTGTCTATATACTTTTATAGTCAAGTTCTTGTCTTTGGAACAGCCTATTTTGGTTGATTTTTAGCCAACTGAGTGAACATTATCAACATCTTAAAGGCATGCTGTTAATATTCCATTCTCTGGGGGTTTTCTTACTGTTTTACATAGGTGTCAATATCGGTCAGGGAATCTGAAACTTAGTTGCTACTACAAGTAAAATATCAACATGATAAAAAAAAATAAAAAAATTAGATTATTCGAAATTATTCGAAATTTGCTTAATAACTTTTTTTGGGCGAATATATTTTATTGTCCCATCTTTTTAATGAAAGTGCATAATTATGAATTTGTGCTGATTCAATGCGCTTTATTTAATACTTAAAAAGTTTAGGTTATTTGGACAAGAGATGAAAACTTGTCTTGTATACCTTATTATTATGTATATAATTATATATATAAAACCTTTTTTCATCATCCCTGACTGCGATACTGCCACCTATGGATATAAATAAATAATGCATTCTTCTTTTGATTCCGCCAGTAATTAATTAGGATTTCAGATGCATGTTCTACATCATTAAATGTTATCTTGTTGGTGGTGTAAACCATCTGAGACTAATTGGAAATATATCTTTGGCAGAGAGTTGGAAGAAGCAATACTAAAATGCATTTTGATTGTTATTTTAACAAGTACAAACAGAAGTTTATTTCACCACCAGTAATGCCTTCTTGAATAAATTATATGTTGTTTTTCACCGCCTCTAACTTTAAAGGCACCCAAGCACAAATGCTTGTATGAACCTAATAAAGTATCTTGCACTAAACATTTGATAATATATATATATATATAAGTTATGGCTAAAAGTTAAAAAAAAAAGCAACAAAAATGAAACACATTTTGAAAAGTAAAATTCCATACAAAATGCTCAGTTCTATTTTTAGAATGGAAATAATACATGAAATATGTATGAAATAAACCTTAAAATTGATTTTCCTTGTCTAAGCCTCCACGGGTCAAGAATTTTCTGATTTTAAAAATATGATTTTTTTGTATTTTTGTAAAACTTCATACACTTCTAGTATTATCTTTTTTGAAATATTGTTTTTAAAATAAACTTTTGTGCCTTTGAAGGCATGCATGATATCTTTATCACTTGGAGATTGACTGTATTTGTAGATAGAAACACAGCCGTTTAAAGTCACAACCCTTAAATTAGCACGTGCCCAGCACTGTAAAATGCTTTTAATGTATGATTTTATATATATATACAGCAAGGATTTGAATTTGAATTTTGTGTATTATGCACTAAGAAAAGCAAGAATTTAGGATTTATTTTTCATATTCTATATTATCACGAAACACGTAATCTTGTTTGTATTAACCATCTGAAACTAATTCACTTTTAGAGAGCAAGAAAAATCATTTGACCATGAATGTGAACGACCTCAGTGCAATTGACACACAGCTCATGATTTTGGATATTTTCCTCATAACATCTTCAAAATTGGAAAAAATATCACAAACAGGGTTGGGTATTGTTTAAAAAAAAAGTATCACAATATATTTCAATATTTCAATGGTGTATCATGATATATCTTTAAAAATTAAACAAAAAAATGACAATTTCCTTATATTGTATGGTGGAAATTGGCCGATTTTGACCATTTCTTTGCATGTTGTATGGATGGAAATTGGCCGATTTTGACCAATTCTTTATATGCAAATTGGCTGATTTTTAGAGTGTTTTCTTTGTTTTTAGCAATGCATTTACTCCATTAGGTCTCCAGTGTGGAATGGGTACCATATTTTAACTATCTGTGCACATAAATAACGATGCTAAATTCCACTAAAACTGCAGATAATTAATTGAACATTGCCTACAACAAAATGGTACAAAACATTTACATGTCCCACAACCCTCGTGATTGAATACACTCCGGTTGTGGGCACCGTAACTATTTCTTATCCTTCCATATAACAGATAACTTAATATTCAGTCTGTGTTGTTTTTTTCATTTTTTTCAATCAAAGATCATTCTCCAGGTATTTCATTACTATAGAATACAGCCTTTATCACTGAATGTGTGTTGTATTTTTTGATGTTATGATCTTTTAGTTGTAGAAATTATAGCTTTGCAATAACTGATAAATAGATAATTCCTCTCCACTTGTAAGAACATAAACAAAATAGACTTTCAATGAGATAAAAGATGTTTGCAACTGGAACTTGAACTTGAATCAATATTTGTTGAACAGTAAAAAAAGTTAAATGTATAGTGTAAGATATTCACAATAAGTTGATATATTTTGCATTGGAAATTCAAAACTCTTTGAGATGAAATGAGTCTTCAGCATAATTAAACAAAATGATATTGAACATGTTGGTTGAATCATACATGAAATAAAAACATCATTGAAATAAAATTTGCTGAATTAACATGTGTTGTGTTGCTCTATATTTCTTTGTTTTTCTCTAAAAAATAAACAAGTTATGTTAAATATTATGCTTTTTTCAACAGTTTACGGTAACGAAAGTCACTGACTCAGAACAGAGGAACAATGCTCGGTCAGCCAGCAGGCTGCCCTCCTTTGACACGATCGATGAGCAGACGGAGTTTCTACAGGCCAACGGCAAGCCGATCACGCCGACCGACACCCTCACCAACAACAGCATCACAGCTCTCCTGTCAAACAAGTGGCGGGTAGGTGCTCTTTAATTGCCCAACTCTGTACATTGTTTAAAGTTCAACATAATCTCATTGTTATCATTGTTTTCCATCACCCCCATCTCTATTTTGCTTGCTAACATTCTAGACGCCACGTCATGCCTTTTTCACTTTCTTTAGCAGATTCCAAAATCTGGCAAATTGCAATTGCTGCAGCAGTGTGTGTTTACCATGTGATAAATTGCGACATAAATGCTACGTCGGAGGGCAACATTTTGCTTCGAATGAATACTTTAAACAAAGATAACATCACTATCTCTTCACCATTTAAAATGAAACATTGCACA
The DNA here is from genome assembly GCF_026914265.1 of Mya arenaria. Classification (NCBI taxonomy): domain Eukaryota; kingdom Metazoa; phylum Mollusca; class Bivalvia; order Myida; family Myidae; genus Mya; species Mya arenaria. The sequence goes on from NC_069129.1 coordinate 40,534,467, forward strand.
GTCTACGCAGCTTACGGAGCCTGGCCTTCGGTCTTTTACCAGAGTTTGATTGAGGGTTTAGTTTCTTAAAACACTTCAACAAACCTTTTCACAATACGGCCGTCTGACAGCATTGTCAAAATATTATTTTGGAGACAGGTTTGTCAATGTGTTTGTGGAAACTAATCACCTAATCAAACTCGGGTAATAAAACGAAGGCGGAGCTCTTTAAGCAGCATTGACTGCCCTTTTGGCGTTGTCAATCTGTTCGTCATTCCGTCTGTCCTTCCATCCTTCGGTCCTTCCGGAACCATATCTTGGTAGGCATTGATCGAAAATGTTCAAACTTGGTCAGAATGTTCCCCTTGATCTAATCTCGACCACTTGTAATAGTGGGTCACATGGGGTCAAAAACTAAGTCACTAGGTCAAATCTGAGAAAAATCTTTGGAACAAACTAGAGGCATTATACATTGTCAAATATTCACAAAACTTAATCAAAATGTTTTCCTTGAAGAACTCTTGGACATATATAAAACTGGGTCACATATGATCCAAAATTAGGTCACTAGGTCAAATCATAGAAAAATCTTGTTAGGAACCATATCATGGTAATGATCGGTCAGATTATGTTTAAACTTGGTCAGGATGTACCTCTTGATAAAATATGGACCGCTTGTGAAAGTGGGTCACATGGGGTCAATATATAGGTCACAAGGTCAAATCTTAAAAAAATCTTTGGAACAAACTAGAGGCATTATATAGGGTCAAATATTCATGAAGCTTAATCAAAATGTTTTCCTTGAAGAACTCTTGGACGTATATAAAACTGGGTCACATATGATCGGAAATTAGGTCACTAGGTCAAAATTTAGAAAAATCTTGTCAGGAACCATATCATGGTTATGATAGTTCAGATTATGTTTAAACTTGGTCAGGATGTAACCCTTGATGAAATATGGACCGCTTGTAAAAGTGGGTCACATGGGGTCAAAAACTAGGCACTAGCTCAAATCTTAGAAAAATCTTTGGAACACATTAGAGGCATTTATGTAAGGACTAATATTCATGAAAGGTGATCAGAATGTTTTCCTTGATAAACTCTTTGACATGTTAAAGACTGGGTCACATGTGATAAAAAAATTAGGTCACAAGGTCAAATCTTACAAAAATCTTGTCCGAAACCATTTCATGGTAGTGATTGGTCCGATTATGATCATACATGTATGACTGAACACATGATAATAATTCTAAACAAACTCAAACTTATATCCAACGTTCATAACGGTCCATGTCTCTGCAGCCATATTACATGTTAATATAGGAATATTTCACCTACTTTTCATTTCCAATCTATGAACTTTGCATAATCATGCGGGGGATATCAATTCAACTAATTTGCTTGTTTCATTTAAAATGGTGTAGTAAAAGTTATCTTTGATAAGTCCTCATTTCAAGCAAAATATTGCCTTCCAACGTAGCATATATGACGTAATGTATCACGTGGTATACACACGCTGTGCAATCCTCTTCCCAATTATCGCTGAAAGAGCCCTGCATATTTTCCATCCATTCATCACTAAAACATGTCACATTGTGTGTCTTTAATATATATTATGTCATTTTTGTTTTGGATCATGCTGGGTAAAAAAAGTAGGTCACTTTGTTAATTTTATATTAGAACAGCACCCCTGTTCACGCTGTGGAGGCCACAACTTTAACAACCTTCAGAAAACTTGGTCAGAATGCTGCTATTTTTCAGTCCTGGTCTAGTTTTAGCTTGTGTTATGTCCAGTTAAATAGAACATGTAGTTAAAAAGGTAGAATGTTTTTAAAAACCATTTGAACACTAGTGGCCTCCCTTTTTATCTAATCTTCATGAAAATTAGAATATGTGTATTAAAATAGCTAAAGTGTAATTGATTATGATGCATGTAGGGTAAAAAACTTGCTCATTTTGTCACATGTTACCACATTTTTTAATAAATCTTTATGAAACATGGTCACAATATTCAGACTTAAATGCCTATATATTAATGAAGGTATATTGTGTGCACCAGTTTTTAACCAGGTTTTCACATAGTGCAACCGTCAAACTCACATATGAAACTGAATAACTTTAGTAAAGGTTGACATATCTTGACCAAACTTGGTCTATAGGAAGAGTTTATGGGTACCTTTCATGTGTTTGGGGTCCCTAGGGTCAAGGTCAAGGTCACTGTTACTAAAAATAGAAAAACAGGTGAAACTTAATTACTTTAGTATGGGTTGACATATCTTGACTAAACTTGGTCTATAGGAAGAGTTTATGGAGACCTTTCATGGGATTGGGTTTGGGGTCCCTAGGTGCAAGGTCAAGGTCACTGTTACTAAAAATAAAAAAAATGGTTGAAACTGAATAACTTTAGTCAGGGTTGACATATCTTGACCAAACTTGGTCTATAGGAAGAGTTTATGGAGACCTTTCATGGGATTGCGTTTGGGGTCCCTAGGGTCAAGGTCAAGGTCACTGTTACTAAAAATAGAAAAACAGTTGAAACTGACTAACCTTAGTTAGGGTTAATATATCTTGACCAAACTTGGTCTATAGGAAGAGTCTATTGATACTTTCATGGGATTGCGTTTGGGGTCCCTAGGTGCAAGGTCAAGGTCACTGTTACTAAAAAAGGAGAAATGGTTGAAACTGAATAACTTTAGTCAGGGTCCACAAATCTTGACCAAATTAGGTATAAAGAGTTTATGGATACCTTTCATTGGATTGCTTTTCGGGTCACTAGGGTCAAGGTCAAGGTCACTGTTACTAAAAATAGAAAAATGGTTGAAACTGAATATCTTTAGTCAGGGTCCACATATCTTGACCAAACTTGGTATGAAGAAAGAGTTTATGGATACCTTTCATGGGATTGCGTTCGGGGTCCCTTCTTTCAAGGTCAAGGTCACTGTGTCTAAAAATAGAAAAATGGTTGAAACTGAATAACTTAAGTTAGGGTTGACATATCTTGACTTAACTTGGTATAAAGGAATATCTTTCATGGGATTGCGTTTGGGGTCCCTAGGGTCAAGGTCACTTTTAATAAAAATAGAAAAACAGACACAGGCTGAAGTTCTTCTGTCAATCATTAAAAACCTGGTTTCGTCGCATTGCGGCATTTCTTGTTATGGAATAGAACAGGAAACCTACTCATTGGCTAATATATTGTTTTTTTTTCCCAATTTCAGGATTTATCAAAAAAAATAAGAGATTATGGAGAAAAGACAAGATTCCGGAAGAGAATCGTGTCAAAGTGGGAGGTGAGTACAGCTTGTGAGGGATAAATATTTTGTTTTTTTAGTACCTTTTTACAGCGCAATTCTGAACATGGTTTATCCGAAATTATCGCTATTTTAAATTTAATTTTTGGTTCTTCTTTATTTCTTTTTTGTTAAAATATTTTTTTCATCATTAATCCTAAATTGCTTTTTCGAAATGATTGCTATTTTGAAGTAAAAATTACAGTCATGATTTGGTATTTCAGACCTATTTATCAATCCTTAATTGTTTCGGATTTAAATATTTCATAGCTTTCACACCATACTGCAACTTGGGAATTGGTTTGAGGCGCTAATGAAGCACAATTAGCGCTGTAAATGTCAGTGACATTAAGCAGTGTATGTAACAGACATTGGTGTCAAATTATGAGTGATTTTTATGGATGGTGTAGTATGTATATAATGGCTGCCTTACTCAGTCTGAATATCATTTAAAATGTCTTTCTCATCAAATTTGATCGCCACATTACTCACTCGAACAATCCAAAGAAGGGCCGGTTACTTTTTTTATACTTTTACAAATGCTGTCATATTCTTTTACATGCATTAAACTGTTTTATGAAAAAATATTAAAGTATAATAACAAATTCTTTGTCATTTGTTAAACAATAATTCAACAAACATGTAAACTGAACGAGCACTCCGACCAAAATGCATAATGTTGGTAACGCGTAGCCGACTGCCATCTTCAGGACTTAATATTTTATGACAGCTAAAATTGACGAACACTGTTATTTTCTAAATTTTATTAATCCGAAATTGTTAAGGGGATTTTTTTATCTGGGTCCGATTTCAAGTAACAGTGTTTAAATGTATATTGCACCAGAAAGTAAAAAAATACAGAAGAGATTAATGTACGGAAATATTTGATATACCATCTCTGTTGTCTGTCTCTTAAAACATAAAATTGCCTTCATGGCTCATTAAACAAAAACTAAAATTTGTTATCAGGATAAAAAAAAAGACTTACAAAGAAATTGATTGTCATAGCCTTGGTGTAATCGACATTGTCATAGCCTTGGTGTCATCAACATTGTCATAGCCTTGGTGTCATCGACATTGTCATAGCCTTGGTGTCATCAACATTGTCAAAGCCTTGGTGTTATCGACATTGTCATAGCCTTGGTGTCATCGACATTGTCATAGCCTTGGTGTCATCAACATTGTCATAGCCTTGGTGTCATCGACATTGTCATAGCCTTGGTGTTATCGACATTGTCATAGCCTTGGTGTCATCAACATTGTCATAGCCTTGGTGTCATCAACATTGTCATAGCCTTGGTGTCTTGACATTGTCATAGCCTTGGTGTCATCGACATTGTCATAGCCTTGGTGTCATCGACATTGTCATAGCTTTGGTGTCTTCAACATTGTCAGTGTCATTTTACAAAAACTTTAACCTTGGCCATGACTCAAAGCAAAAGTTTATGATACTTTAATGAAACTTGGTATATATGTTGCAAGTGACAATACACATATGTTATGCCTTAAAAATTGTCAAGTTTTGCCCTTTTGTCAACTGAAAAAAAAAAACAGTCGAGCGGTGCCGTTAGCTCTGCAGCGTCTTTGTTCTATCAAAATTGTATTATAAAAAACCTTTGCAAATCTGCGTAAATTTAAAATTCAACATTGATTGGCTGAGAGGACAAGCAGCTGCTTTTTTGAAATTGTGTTGATGTTTCAGTTCTTTGCAATGATTGCCCAGTAACTTTAATAATTGATTGTGCTCAAATGTTTCAGAGTCTGAATTATGACACCATAGAGAATGAGTTACATTGGAGAGAAAAGGAGAAGCCAAATACAAAGGTATCAGTATTGTAGTCAACTTTTGAGTGTTCCTCCGAATTCCTTTATCATAGTAAAATGATGAGTTGGTCAGGCTACTGCAAACAAACCATTGTATATAAGGATGGCTTTACTTCAACATCCTTTCTTCAGATAAAGAGGTGTAATAAAGTATGACACATTTATGATTGTCATAGCCTACGTGTTGCCATCGTCATGGAGACAATTTTGGCCACAACCAGAAATTATGTTCCAATGATTTTTAAATGAAACTTCATACAAAGGCAAGGCCCATAATTCTGGCTTAAATGATTGCCAAGTTATGCCCCTTGTTTGGCAAGATTTCAGTAGCTTATTGGAACATTTCATGTCAATATGGTACAGGAAAATGCATAAAATAACACCAAAATTCACCATTTTAGACTTAGATTATCCAACCCCCTACCCCTCTTCTGTTAAACCAACCCACTCCCCCTCTTCTGATAAGCCAACCCCCTACCCCTCTTCTGATAAGCCAACCCCTACCCCTCTTCTGATAAGCCAACCCTGTCCCCCCTTCTGATTAGTCAACATCCTCTTCCTCTTCTGATAAACCAACCCCCTCTCCCTTTTCTAATTAAGCAACCCCCTCTACTGATAAGCAACTGCCCTCTACTGATAAGCCAGCTTCCTCTCCCTCTACTGATAAGCCAACCTCCTCTCCCTCTACTGATAAGCCAACCCCCCTCTCCCTCTTCTAATAAACCAACCCCCTCCCCCTCTACTGATAAGCCAACCCCCTCTCCCTCTTCTGATAAACCAACCCCCTTCCCCTCTTCTGATAAACCAACCCCCTTTCCCTCTACTGATAAACCAACCCCCTTTCCCTCTACTGATAAGCCAACCCCCTCTCCCTCTACTGATAAACAAACCTCCTCTCCCTCTACTGATAAACAAACCTCCTCGCCCTCTTCTGATAAGCCAACCCCCTCTCCCTCTTCTGATAAGCCAACTCCCTCCCCCTCCTCTAAGCCAACCCCCTCCTCTGATAAGCCAACCCCCTCTCCCTCTTCTGATAAGCCAACCATGTCCCTCCATCTGGCATTAAATCATGAAAAAATACTGAATCCAATCCATTCACTCTAAAACCATAGACAAACAACCACAGGCAAGCAAAAACCTTGCATAATCAAAACTTAAAACAACCAGCATTATATGAAATATTAGGCGTCTGCACTCCGAATCTGTGAACGCATCTGTTATACTCATCTGTTATGTTGTTTTGTCCTTTATGACATCTGGAGGCCATTTCATCACATTTCCTAGGAGTAATTTTGTGTCTAGGATATATTTTCAACAGTGCATTTCTAGAGTTAAAAATCTTTCCTAGGTGCATGATAGCTCCTAAACTCATGCTCAAACTGTTTAGTTGTTTTGAACCAAAGTTTTGAAGCAAAATGAATGTGGTTTTAAATATTAGTATTAGTTATTAGTTGCATCCAATTGAATAATTATGATAGTGTCAATTCAATTAAATTCAATTTTATTTTCATACCTTTTGATTCTATTCAAAGACAGTGAGCCATTTTTTACACTAACTAACCGGCACAAAAACAAATGTAGAAAAAAAAGTTTCTTGGGGCTATGAGAAAGTTTGTCTGTACTGTTGCACTATAATGACAGCTTTTTCTAATGTGTTTCATACCTAGAACATTGTCATCCATTCCAGCCAGACTTGCATTCATTTCCCCTTCCCAGACATGACAGTTGTAAGCCATGGGCAAGTCATATTGCCCAGGAGACTCTTCCATGTCAGTAACAGAGGTTTACAAATACAGGACAAATTGTCATACAAAACAATAGAGGTGATTTATTATTTAATCAACCTATTGAATGTTTTTTCAGATTTCCCTGTAATTCTTGATTTGGCTGAGATTTAGATGTTTTGGGGTTGTTTATTGTCCCCGGGAATATGTCTGATTTGTGCTGCGGACTTACAAATATTTTGCTGAGAAATTGGGATTTTGTTTCGTAAAGTCAACATAATGTTATTAATTTCTGATATGTATGATTATTCAGTGAGTAATAGGATAAATTTAAATTCTAATTTAATATTTTCCCATTGTAGTGTCAGAGAAGAAGATTTGTAGCACTATAAATCTATAAATACTAAGTACATTGTTTTGCAGGAATATTTTGTTGCTTTCCACAAGTAGATTATTGACTGACCCCCTACTGTGTGCTTATGGTAAAATAAACATATAAAACCATGGGAAATTGATTTAAAATTGGTTTAGCATTAGGAATGTTTGTATAAGTGAGTTTAAAGATAAAACTTTGCTTTATTTAGAGGCAATTTAGTGATTGAAAATATTAAACTGTGTTCAGATATTCAATTATAGTTGAACCCCGTTGGCTCGAACTCACGGTGAATGGCGAAAATACTTTGAACCTTATAAAAATCAAGCCAAGCTGGATGGTTTACCTTATGTAGAGAAATCAGTCCTTAACATCTATTTCGAGCCAACAAGATTTCGAGCCAAACAAGTTCAAGCCAACTGGGTTGGACTGTATTAAATAAAGTGGAACTGGGCTATTTAGTGACCCTTGGTTATCTTCCTTGGAATTTAAAAGGTTATTTCAATACAGTAACTGTCCCTGAATAATTTTTCAGTGGCTTTGATTAGTTTGTTTTTGGCCTTTGTTTTAATCAGGTGATTACATGAGAGTTACTGGCTCTGAATAGCTTGTTATTGGCCTTGGTTTAAATCACGTGGTTACATTAGAATTACTAGCCCTGAATAGCTTGTTATTGGCCTTTGTTCAAAGCAGGTGGTTACATGAGAGTAACTGGCCCTGAATAGTTTTATTATTGGCCTTGGTTTTCATAAGGCGGTTACCTGAGAGTTACTGATCCTGAAAAGTATGTTATTGGCCTTGGTTTAAATCAGGTGGTTACATAAGATTCACTGGTCCTGAAATGTTTGTTATTTGCCTTGGAATTAATCAGGTGGTTACTTAAGAGTTCCTGGCCCAGAATAGTTTGTAATTGGTCTTGGTTTTAATAAGGTGGTTACATGAAAGTTACTGGCCCTGAATAGCTTGTTATTGGCCATGGATTCAAATTAGGTGGTTACATGAGAGTTACTGGTCCTGAATAGTATGTTATTAGCCTTGGTATTATAATTAGGTGGTTACTTCAGAGTTCCTGGCTCAATATAGCTGGTTATTATCCTTGAATGTATTTGAGTTACTGGGGTTACAAATGTTTTCCATAGAATTCATTTTTTTTTCAAGGCAATTTAAAAGAAAGCAGTCTTGAATTGGGGCAAGGAAGTGATATTTAAGTTCCTTGGGCAAACAGGTGTCTGTATGATTAGACATCTGCTCTTTGAATTTCACCGAGTTCGAGGAATTCTTGTTATGCAATCATCCAATGTTTAGTTGAACTAGAATATAAAAGAAATGTCCTACCTGTATTTCTGCTAACTGGAAGATAAATATTGTAGCACCTGATAAAACTTTGGCACAGTGTGGGAGCCAGATAACTAAACATTTTTTTGTAATTGCTTCCCATTAATTGGTACCTGGTGTTAAGTTGAGATAAGGGTAAGCAAATATCTTGTTGCATTTTTTGTAACCTACTTCTTTAAATTTTGATTTAACTTTGCTTCAATAGGAATTCTTCTGCAAAATTCATACTTACGGTATTATTATCATTGCCAAAATTACTGTTTTATTTTTTGTCTTTGCAAGAGTTGTAGTCCTTGAGATATTAAAATTCAAGAATTGTCAAAAAGACCAGATTTTTTTATAACGCCATTTCACTATGATTTATTATAGGAAACTTAAAGTATTATGTTGGATATGCAAGCCCTCCGGCTTTCCTACTTTTCCTACTTTTTGAAAAGGCCTCCTATTTTTCTCCAGTTGTTATAGGGACTATACACTAGATTGGCACCAAAATAAGTTTTTTTCTGTAACGAATCTCAGAACAATTATTTAAAAAAATGTTTTACTCTTTGTTATCATAATTGTAAAATAAATAACAAAATGTAAAAAAAAAAAACAGGTCGGTGACCAGGTTCGAACCGGTGTCGCCAAAATTGCTGTCCAGTATTTTATTCACTGTGCTATGAAGGCTTACCCTAAACGGTTGGAATATTTTAAGCTTTATACCTGACTTGGTAATACCAGGTGATAACATCGACTAATCAATCACACATAAGGAATTAATTCTACTAGGTATACATACCCAGTAATCTTTTTTAATGGAAAAATATGAAAAAGATTGCGATTTTTTTTTTAATTGTCAACTATGTGGTACTTCAGTTAGTAAGTTTCAATGCATTGTACACATCGATACCAAGTTTATGTCAGTTTTCGACTATTTTCTTTCTTTTTTCTGCTATTTCATTTTACGGAGTACAGCCCCTTTAAAACCTCCTGATGTTCATACTTTATAGCCTGACTATTTGAAGAATAAGGAGAGCTATACTGCTGATCACTTTTAGCCATTATCTCAGCAAATACATCAAGTATTGCTTTGAAACTTTAGATATGTGTTTCTATTTGTATACCCTACTTAATTAAAGTAAGATAACACTATTTTGAATATTATGCAAAAAATGGGCCTTTATTATTCAACTTGGAAATTCTTTTTAAGAGTTTGCATGTAAGAACATATACAATGTAGGTTAATATCTCAGCAACTACTTGATTTTCTGCATTGAGATTTTTATATAACAGTACTCAACCATTCAACATATTAAAATAACCAAATTAGATAACTCTACTTTTAATAAAATGTATGTAAGGCCCTTTATTATTTGACTAAGAAATTCTTGTGAAGATTTTGCATGTAACCACATGAAAATTAATATATCTCAGCAAATGCATCATATATTGTATTGAAACATTAGACATGTGTTACCAACTATCCAACCTACTTGATTTATCAAGAAAGATAACTCTGTCATGCATATATAGCAAATAATTGCCCTTAATTATTTGATTTTGAAATTCTGATGACATGTTTTGCGTGTATGCATATATTGGTTGATCTATCAGCAACATTTTGATGTGTTACATTGAGGCTTTATACAACGGTACTCAATCATCCAACCTACTTGAATTACCATGTTAGATAACTGTATTTTGCATATAATGCAAATAATGGACCTTTATTATTTTACTTTAAAGGTTTTGCATGTATACCTATAAGTCAACATTTCGGAGAAAACATCATGTAATGCATTGAAACTTCATACAATCAAGAATGATTACTCTGTTTTGCATATAATGCACTTTTTGTGCATCTATTATTTAACTTAATTAGGTTAAGGTTTTTTATTTAATTTAATTTAAATTTACAGTGATCCATGCATCTTTCAATAAAACTTTGCAATCCTGAAACTTAAAAGCGGCAGAAAAGTCAATAGCTCTTGTTTTTAATTAAATTTTAAATGACATATAGTTTTTTTTTTTTTTTTGTTAACTTTGTTCACCAATTACCTTATTTTTTTGTGAGACAGGAGTGCCATTGAAACAATGCCTTTCTGAGATGGCCTGATTGCTTTAAACTCTTCAACCTCTTGAAACTGTTGTTCAGGCTTTCTTTTTCATTACAAACTTGCTGTTTTGAGGTGTGACATAAAAATATCTTCCAGCATTAACCCAACTTTATGTGTTTTACCCCAAATTATATTGATAAATGATTCTAAAATTAGGTTGTATTTCAATACCATAATCTCAAATCTACCTTAATAGAATGTTGTCGATGTAACACATTTTATAAGTGGTAATTGCTTCCTCTACGACATACAGGTAATTGTGTTTGCTTTGGAATTTCCTGTGGACTTGAAAGTGTTTTTAGCTCTACTGGCCAAAGGCCAGAAGAGCTTATGCCATGGTAATGTGTACGTATTATGTGCATCCGTGCGTCTGTAAACAATTTCTAACTGGCCATCCCTGGGGGTTCACAGGTTTGGTAGACATAAATTGGGAATGTTTGGAAATCTTTTTGTTGGAACCAGCTTTGCAAACACTTGCTATTTTGAATAAGGCACCACAAGGCTCAAAATATGCCCCTGGGCCAAAGCTGGCCCCACCCCTTTTGACCTTTTTTATTCTTAAAGCTTCAGCAATGATATTTAGACCATGTCTACTGTTATGCAAAAGAGCATCAATGTTGTCCTTGACTTTGACCTTTTGACCAACTTTTTTTAATTTTTATGACTACAGAAATTTTACCATGAGTACAGTTTTGAAAGTATTTTTTTTGTCAGATGACCATTACTTGGCACATATTAAAATAGTTAATGCAACTAATCTGCTTACAATACTTTCTGGGCTCAGATGTTGAACGTGCAACTTTTGCAGGTAACCCAAACACAAAATGTGAACTATATGTCTGTTGCCTTTTACCCAGACATACATGCTCTGGATTAAAAATGACCACAAGAGCCATGCCAGTAGAGCATAGGCCCTTTTGGGCCTCTTTTTTATTTTTTTCTAAATATTGAGACCTGTTAGTATTGTTACAGAGTTGCCATTTTCACAAGTCCAAGTCCAATTATTTTTAACTACTAAAGTTTGGTGATCATAATAAAATTACAGTCAAGTTTTATAACCTTGTCTGTTTTCCAGAGATAAATTGACATAAAAAAATGTTTTAGCCTTGGTTTTATTAAGGCAGTGTGGTCATTGTGGGCATTTCAATCTTAATGGTTGGCCAAAATTCAAACAAACGTTCAGTGCATTTAACTAAGCTAATTTGAACAGTCATGTTGTCAGAGACAATACACACATTTATATGAAGGTCCATACCCCTAACGTTTCTAATATTTTAATGCCTCTTGATGAATGATGGTGATCGCTTAGTATATTGGGAAACAGTCAAGGAATTATTGTAGCCTTGGTGTAGTTGTCTGCAATGCTGTGTTAAAACTTAAACCTTGAATATCGCGCAAAATTGTTTCAAAATAATTGTACACATATTGCCAGTGACAATATGCACAGGTTATAATAGTTGTGTACTGTTATGCCCCTTGATTGCTGTAATTCTTGTGTACAGTTCTGCCCCATCATTGCTATAATAGTTGTGTACCGTTATGTCCCTTGATTGCTGTAATAGTTGTGTACGGTTATGCCCCTTGATTGCTATAATAGTTGTGTACCATTATGCCCCTTGATTGCTGTAATAGTTGTGTACCATTATGCCCCTTGATTGCTGTAATAGTTGTGTACAGTTATGCCCCTTGATTGCTATAATAGTTGTGTACCGTTATGCCCCATGATTGCTGTAATAGTTGTGTACAGTTATGCCCCTTGATTGCTATAATAGTTGTGTACCGTTATGCCCCTTGATTGCTGTAATAGTTGTGTACAGTTATGCCCGTTGATTGCTATAATTCTTGTGTACAGTTATGCCCCATCATAGCTATAATAGTTGTGTACCGTTATGTCCCTTGATTGCTGTAATAGTTGTGTACCGTTATGTCCCTTGATTGCTGTAATAGTTGTGTACCGTTATGTCCCTTGATTGCTGTAATAGTTGTGTACCGTTATGCCCCATCATAGCTATAATAGTTGTGTACCGTTATGCCCCATCATAGCTATAATAGTTGTGTACCGTTATGCCCCATCATAGCTATAATAGTTGTGAACCGTTATGCCCCATGATTGCTGTAATAGTTGTGTACCGTTATGTCCCTTGATTGCTGTAATAGTTGTGTACCGTTATGTCCCTTGATTGCTGTAATAGTTGTGTACCGTTATGCCCCATCATAGCTATAATAGTTGTGTACCGTTATGCCCCATCATAGCTATAATAGTTGTGTACCGTTATGCCCCATCATAGCTATAATAGTTGTGTACCGTTATGCCCCATCATAGCTATAATAGTTGTGTACCGTTATGCCCCATCATAGCTATAATAGTTGTGTACCGTTATGCCCCATGATTGCTGTAATAGTTGTGTACCGTTATGTCCCTTGATTGCTGTAATAGTTGTGTACCGTTATGTCCCTTGATTGCTGTAATAGTTGTGTACCGTTATGCCCCTTGATTGCTATAATAGTTGTGTACCGTTATGCCCCATCATAGCTATAATAGTTGTGTACCGTTATGTCCCTTGATTGCTATAATAGTTGTGTACCGTTATGCCCCATCATAGCTATAATAGTTGTGTACCGTTATGCCCCTTGATTGCTATAATAGTTGTGTACCGTTATGCCCCATCATAGCTATAATAGTTGTGTACCGTTATGCCCCATCATAGCTATAATAGTTGTGTACCGTTATGTCCCTTGATTGCTGTAATAGTTGTGTACCGTTATGCCCCTTGATTGCTGTAATAGTTGTGTACCGTTATGCCCCTTGATTGCTATAATAGTTGTGTACCGTTATGCCCCTTGATTGCTGTAATAGTTGTGTACCGTTATGCCCCTTGATTGCTATAATAGTTGTGTACCGTTATGCCCCTTGATTGCTGTAATAGTTGTGTACCATTATGTCCCTTGATTGCTGTAATAGTTGTGTACCGTTATGCCCCTTGATTGCTATAATAGTTGTGTACCGTTATGCCCCATCATAGCTATAATAGTTGTGTACCGTTATGCCCCTTGATTGCTATAATAGTTGTGTACCGTTATGCCCCATCATAGCTATAATAGTTGTGTACCGTTATGCCCCATCATAGCTATAATAGTTGTGTACCGTTATGTCCCTTGATTGCTGTAATAGTTGTGTACCGTTATGCCCCTTGATTGCTGTAATAGTTGTGTACCGTTATGCCCCTTGATTGCTATAATAGTTGTGTACCGTTATGCCCCTTGATTGCTGTAATAGTTGTGTACCGTTATGCCCCATCATTGCTATAATAGTTGTGTACCGTTATGCCCCTTGATTGCTATAATAGTTGTGTACCGTTATGCCCCTTGATTGCTATAATAGTTGTGTACCGTTATGCCCCTTGATTGCTGTAATAGTTGTGTACCGTTATGTCCCTTGATTGCTATAATAGTTGTGTACCGTTATGCCCCTTGATTGCTGTAATAGTTGTGTACCATTATGCCCCATGATTGCTATAATAGTTGTGTACAGTTATGCCCCTTGATTGCTATAATAGTTGTGTACAGTTATGCCCCTTGATTGCTAAAATAGTTGTGTACAGTTATGCCACTTGATTGCTATAATAGTTGTGTACATTTATGCCCCTTGATTGCTAAAATAGTTGTGTAGAGTTATGCCACTTGATTGCTATAATAGTTGTGTACAGATATGCCCCTTGATTGACTCAGAAAAATAGACAATCATACATCTTTTTTTGTGGTAGGCTTGTTAATATGAAACCAAATTTTTATAATCCAAATAGATTTGTTTGTTTTGTTTGAGTACAAATCTGGCCAGTTAAGCAATAAGACCATAAAAAAGAATATAATTATATATTGTGTAAACTTGTTACAGGATAAGAATTATTGTTGGATTTTGGCTACATGACCCTAATGGTTCCTTGTTTCAAAATCCAACATTTTGTACCATTTTCGTTTATGAGTATTGACTTAAATCTATCAATTCTTATATCCGAAGTGTAACTATAAGGGAGATCTGTTACTGTGCAATAAGGATCAATAACAACAATATTCAAATATATGCAAACTACTTATTGCATGGTATATGAATCAACCGTGGGCCAATTGTTAAGAACTTTGTTATTGTTCACAACGTTGTGAACTTCATCGTTGGTAACATTTCAATTAATTGTTACAGTGCTCTGGTAGTTAAATGGAAACACTTGTGATCTACTGTATTTCTAATAGGATTCAAGACAACTGTTTCAGATGTTCTGTGTTTGTATTAAAGTATACAAGTACACCATCAAATATTTCAAGTTTACAAACTTAACAACGATGTTGTTTATCATGCTGTTAACAAATTTCTGAACTACTTGCCCAATATGGTACAAACCAAGGAGACTACACCCAATCCTTGTGATTGCAATTATTCAAAACTTGTGCTTTGTACACGCGACATGTTCCATTCCGATAACTCAGGTAGTGAGTGCAGTAACTTTTTCTTATGATTTTGTGTCATCCCGCTAATTCAAAATTTATTTTCATAGCTGGATAGGGTGCATAAGCACCTCTATACTGGATATCACCATGATACAAATCACAAGGCCAGTGTTTCCAGCATGTGCTCAGATTTTCAGTCCCGGGTATGAACGAGCAAAAATTGTAATATTGTTTGCGTATTAATTCTGGTTTGGGGTTAATAACTTATTTTTAACATTGATTGTTAACATAGCTTAAGCATTTTTCTTAATACATTGCTATCATTAACATCACAAATTGTAATTGTTTTGTTTATCTTTTTGTGCAGTAATGCTCACTGCTGTAACCAACTAGCTAGAAAGTTTTTGTGTCAAAATTCACAGGGGAAGCAGTCACTTTTTAAGCTTTATGATTATAAATTTTTTGATTGTTTTTAATGTTTTATGTAATTGTGTACAGGGGCGTAACTAGCCCTCTTTTCATGTGGATTCATAATTGTGCTAGCAGAGGTTCGGAAATGCCCCCTTGGAAAATCATGGTCCATTCTTGGCTCTCTGGGGTGCTTTATTTAGTACTGGAAAATGGACAGTTTTAGGATCAAGAAGTGAAGTACCAAACTGCAACTTTGCAAATTCTTTTTTTTTTGTCAGAATCATGTGGAATCAGCCACATACTTGCATGTAGGCAGCTACGCACCTTGTATATAATGATCCTAACCTTTATCAATCATAATGAATTTGATATTCAATTGAGCACAAATTAAAATGTGCATAATATGTTAACATTTCATTATTACATGTACCCTGAATAACGCTCAAGTTTGATTCTCGGAATGCATAGGATTGGTATCTAATAATCATAATATTTCCAACTTCTTCTAGTTATGCTGTCCTCAAAAATACACCACTTTTAAAAAATACTTAAGTGCTCACTTGATGAAATGAAATTGATATCGCACCAAAGCTAACAATTATCCCCTTTATATTTCAGAGGCAGTTGACGTTACAATTTGTCCACCGATGGCTCATAGTTTTCTTCATCGGGCTTCTGACTGCAGTTTTGGCTGCAGCCGTACACATCCTTGTAGAAAAAATCTCCCATGCAAAATTCACCCTTATACAGTCATGTATCCTTCAGTTTATACTTAGTTTAGTTTGTCTCGAAAATGAAGATAGGTGAATGATGATATGAATCACTCTCTTGAGGTTGTTGATTGGGCAGGAATGAGTATTTTGTCCTTTATGAGAGGGCAAGAAAATGTGCCCCTGTTGGGCATTGAGCCCACGAGCCCTGGAGCAAGAGGGGCCTTTACCATTAGACCACTATCACCCTTTTGGTTTGCAAGTAATGGCTCACTGGGCTCAATGTTATCTTTGTACTAATTTGGAAAGTACAGTTATGCTGAAGTTTCTAGTCACCATGCAAAATGCTAAGTTTTGAATGCCCTTGCATAAGGTCTTGTTTGTCATTAAGATGGGAGTCTAAGGTAACTTGACTCAACTGTTGATGATGACAGACATGTGAACTCTACCAGCAGTAGGTAAAATCTTTTCTAAAAGCTTTTGAGACCCCTATCACTCTCCGCTCTGTCAACAAAATCTACCGCTTTGAAAAACTAATTCAAAACAATTTTTGGCCTTCAAATTTCATTTTAAAACCCTCAAAGTTCTATAAACCATGCTAAAATACCCCCATTAAATGCAACTTTAAGGAAAATGGTTCAATAAACATCTTGTCAAATCACATGACATGTTTGCCGAGATCTTTGTTAAGTTATGGCACAAAATACTGGCATCCTATTTATCAGCATTTTTTGTTAATTGGCATCCTTCTAATCAGCATTCTTCATTGATTGGCATCCTACAAATCAGCCTTCTTTGTTAATCTTAAAGAATTTCAAAACATTACGAAAATAACATTCCTGAAGTGTTATTAGTTATCTTCAATGTATGATTTTTTTTGACATTTTGGCGGGAAAATTAACCTACACAATTTTGCAGTCATCTGCACTTACTCTCTGCACTGGACCTGTTTGGGCAGTCTGATAAATTTATCAGTGCCTCTCCTGAAAATAAGCTTTAGTTTTCACAATCCAGACATGATATTCTTTCTCAATCAAAAACACCGACATTTGACAAGACCTTGAACCATGACCTGTAATGTCATGCACATGACATGGTAGCACTTCACATTATTATTGGTAATTAAATAATTATGGATTTTCTGGTAATTTTCCATAAAAATGAGGCAAAATTGCCTGTAGTGTGAACTCGATCGTGTCGTAATACATTTTAGGAGTATTTTCAAAAAATCTAAAAATAGTAACAACCGTCAAGTTTTTGTTTACATTGTATCCATCATTGTTTTTGACTGAAAATACAAGGAAATAAGAAAATCTTCCACTTTTGAACCCAATCTACCAGCTCAGAGACCAAAATCTACCTCTCTGATATTGCCAGAGGTTCACATGTCTGATGTTGATGACGGCTTGATCATCCTGATCCACATATATATAATTTTTCACAAAATAACAAGTTCAAGATTGGATGCCAAAGGGTTAAGTTTTGAATGCTTGTAACCATTACGTTATCATACTATAATGTTTGGAAATTAACTCAGTCATAATTTAGTCTAATTCAACCACCATATTTATCCAAGAGGTTGGGTTGGGCTGGTTTACATGGAACGTTTTAAGTCATTTTCCTACTCAAGATCTAATTTTCCTTGCTTTGATATATGTGGTTTTAAACAGACTTTGACAACATTGAATTTTATTTGGAAAATGATCTGGAGGGAGCAATTTTGAGTCTCGAATGAAATGTTCCTATTACCATTATTTCTTTATAATTCCCCACTCAAGGGATTTTTAACGTGAGGTCTGAATGAAAGCTTTCTCTAGTTTATGGCCGACATTTGTTTAAGTGTTTTTTGTTCTGAATGGGATGAAAGACAGATAATGTGAATCACTCTCCTCAGTAAAGTGTTGTATGTTAAAACAGGTTCGGGTTAATCATGTTCCATGCAGAAATGCATCCCTTGTAGGAGGTGCAATTGACAGGCAAAGTACCCCATGTATGACAGGCAATGTGATTCCCTTGCCGGTCAATGAATCCCTACAGTTAACTGTTTTTATACGCCCGAAGGGTCGTATTATGTTATGGCCTCCATTGTCTGTCCGTCTGTCTGTCCGTCTGTCCGTCCGTTAGCAATTCCGTGTCCGGGCCATAACTTGGTAACTAATAAAGCGATTTTCAAATCACTTTATACAAATCATCACTACATTAAAAAAATGTGTCGCGCGCAATTTCCAGGTCCATACCTCAAAGACTAGAATCACCATGGGGGTGCGTTAGCAAATCCATGTCCGGGCCACAACTTGGTTTCTAATAAAGTCATTTTCAAATAACTTTATACAAAGCATCATTACATTAAAAGGATGTGTCGCGCGCAATTTCCAGGTCCATACCTCAAACACTAGAATCACAGGGGGGGGGGGGGCGTTAGCAATTCCATGTCCAGGCCATAACTGGGTTACTACTAAAGCAATTTTAAATAACTTTATACAAATCATCTCTACATTAAAAGGATTTGTCAAGCATGCTTTCCAGGTCCGTACCTCAAAGGCTAATTTCACTGGGGGGCGTTAGCAATTCCGTGTCCGGGCCATAACTTGGTAACTAATAAAGCGATTTTCAAATAACTTTATACAAATCATCACTACATTAAAAGGATGTGTCGCGCGCAATTTCCAGGTCCATACCTCAAAGACTAGAATCACCATGGGGGTGCGTTAGCAAATCCATGTCCGGGCCACAACTTGGTCCCTAATAAAGTCATTTTCAAATAACTTTATACAAAGCATCATTACATTAAAAGGATGTGTCGCGCGCAATTTTCAGGTCCATACCTCAAACACTAGAATCACCATGGGGGGGGGGGGACGTTAGTAATTCCATGTCCAGGCCATAACTGGGTTACTACTAAAGCAATTTTCAAATAACTTTATACAAATCATCTCTACATTAAAAGGATTTGTCAAGCATGCTTTCCAGGTCCGTACCTCAAAGGCTAATTTCACTGGGGGGCGTTAGCAATTCCGTGTCCAGGCCACAACTTTGTGTTACTACTAATAAAGGAATTTTTAGAAAACGTGTCCTAGCCACAACTTTGTAACCAATAAAGCAATTTTTAGATAACTTTATACAAATTATTGCTACATTAAAAGGATGTGTTGTGAGCACTTTCCAAGTCCTGCTACTTTTAAACTTGTATTCTCAGATTTTCTAAGGAAGCTTCAGATACTCTATTTTTTTTTATAAAAATATTTCATTTCATAAAATCTGATTCCATATTAATACATCCTTTATTGCACTACTTACCAGTATGTATGTTGTTTTACAATTATTCTATGTTGTAAAAAAATACTGTTGAACAAAGGTTTTTATTAGCACTGCTAACATAAGTATCATTAAAGTTTCAATATTGGAAGTTTAAGCCTTTGTTGTAAACACTTCACACCTAGTAAGCAGTATACTAGCATAACCTAAATGTTTATTAAAGACCTCAAGCCGAATCTTCTTCGGGCGTATAATGCTCCGTTTCGCGGTGCTCTTGTTTGATAGTGTTCACACTCCAAACTCAGCTGTTTGCAAATCCATAAAAAGTGGGATTTATAAACAAAATGTTTTTGTTTTGTCAAGGGCTTGTTATTGTGAATTTGTGGGCAAAAACATTATTTTAAGCTACCGTTAATGTGTTGTTTTCTGAAAAATTCAGTTAATTTAAGCGGTATTTTTTATGGCTTTAGTTTGAGAAACCTTTAAAATGTTTTTGTTTCTTACTCAAACTAATTACTTCAGTAAGCATCCGCAATTTCCAGAATGAATGGCAGCCTATTTTTTACCCTATCATTATGGCTTGCTATAATGAGTATGTAGAGTGACTGGCACTATCATAGTAGAATGATCATTCATCTTCCTGTAATTTGGTTATTTTCTGATGTTACGGGGCAGAAATTACTTATTACAGAACTAACTACTTAGGGCTGTTAATGAAAGTTTTATTGAAAAACATTTCAGAACTTCCATAGCTTCCAGTCGATAATTCCTTAACCAAATGTCATCAAACTTGAGATTAAAGGGGTCATTTGGTCAAAGGTCAAGGTCACAGTGACCTTTAAAGAGAAAAGGTTGTCAAAGCTTGTCTGAGTGATATCTCAAAAATGCCTGGACCTATGGTCATCATACTTAACATTGAGGCTAGGCCTGTCCAGTAATGGGGTCATTTGGGTCAAAGGTCAAGGTCACAGTGACCACAAATGCTATAAGGTTGTCTAAGTCATCATCCATAATGCCTGCTCCCATTGCCCTCAAACTTGACTTAAAGGATGGGCCTGACCAGTAGATGACCCCTATTAATTTTAGGGCTCATCAGGGTCAAAGGTCAAGGTCACAGTGACCTTGAACGCAAACTCAACCATTCCTGGACCTATGGTAATCAAGCTTTACATAAGGTTGGGCCTGACTAGTAGATGACCCCTTTTGATTTTAGGGGTCATTGGGTCAAAGGTCATGGTCACAGTGACCTTTAACATGAAAAGGTTGACAAAGCTTCTACGAGTGATTACTCAGTAATGCCTTGACCTATGGTCATCAGATATAACATGGAGGCTGGGTCTTATCAGTAGATGACCCCTATTGATTTTAGGGGTCATCAGGTCAAGGGTCATGGTCCCAGTGACCTTTAACACAAAAAGGTTGTCTGAGTGATAACTCTACAATGCCTGCACCCATGGTCCTCAATGTTGATATTTAGGTTCGGGGTGACCAGTAGATGACCCCTTTAGATTTTGAGGTCAAAGGTCAAGGTCACAACTCATATTAGATGTTCAAATTACATTATATTTACTTATTCCCTGCTGCTAAGAGGATACATGTTTATTTGCAAATATCAGTCATCATCCGAACATGATTAAAAACTGTACTAACTATCTTCACACTTAGAATGGTCATATTATCTTAAAAGTGCCTCAAAGGCATCCAATGTCAATGACAAATACACTGTCATTTCAGTCCATGCATTGTCCAAATGTTCTTGACAACATGGTGCTCAGTGAGGACATAATGTTTGACAAACATCTCTTGTTATAATGGTTATAATTGGTACCAAGGATTCCTAGAGTTGGAACTTGGTTACGACCAATAACTGAACAGAAAAAGAGATATCAGCATCAAACATAATCAACAACACAATTTATTTATTATCAATTACCAAAGTAGTTTCATATGAGTTATGTGAAAAATTATATGTATGTTTGAAACAGTGAAATATCAATTTTATTTCACTGATAAATCTCTGTAAACCACTTGAAAGCATGTAATAAATGCTAAAAATATAGTTTATTTTCTTGAGTCTACTTGTAGATCACCATAATACAAGTTGAAACTAGATTATTCAAATAAATAACAGTACAAATGGATTTTAAAATACCTACACATGTTACAGCAATACATTCTGTTGGAACTAAATTCATCCTTACTCCGGTTCATAAAATTCTATTGCCTGACAAAACCTGATTCAAGAATAGTTTGGAGGCCAATTTTGGGCAGAACAATTATGATTCTCTGCTTCTTATCTTTTATGTAGCTATTTGAAAAAAATAGGAATGTAAAGAAACAAAAAATTATTATAAATTATGTTATACTGTGTTTTTTTGCCTTAACTTTCACCAAGTCCTGGAACGGTGTTCTAAAGAGAGTTGCCTGTATCAGCCGTTTTTTATATGGATCGGAATCAACTTGTCAGTCACATGTCTTGGGTCTGCACTTGTTGTCTATTTACAGGTAAGTTTGATGGGGATGAAGGCGTGGATTTGAACCTTAGAATCAATCTCAATTATTACACTGTCTGCGCCCAGACTTGAAATTCGCAAGTTCTTACTGAACCTGAGTACATTTTTTAAATCCTGTGTTATTGTTTTTTCAACAGATAAATTAATCATCCAAATTTAATTTTAAAATTTAAATTTTGTTAGCTTCGATTGTTAATAAGGTCATCAAATATGGAAAAAAAAAACAGCTGGGTACAACTTAAATTATGTTTGAGTAATTACTCAAGTATGTTTCTTGCTTAAAAACCACTTTTGTTTAAAGGTTTGACTAAAAATCTGTATCAATATAATCTATGAGACAATATAATTTTAAAATAGTAAAAACATATATTTTGAACTGTGCTTATAAGGCTATTAAATGGTTAATTTGTTTGCTAGTTATTGAGTAATTTACATAAGTATTTTGAGAAACTGGAGCCAATTAAACATATCAGTAAAAAATATACAAGTAAAAGTTTTGTTATCAAGTCAAAATTAAGTGTGAAAAATGTATAACTCATGGTCATAGTTGTTGTCTTAACCTTTATTTCAGCCGAAGGCAGCAGGAAGTGGCATTCCGCTGATCAAGTCATACCTGAACGGGGTAAAGATTCCCGGCCTCCTCACGCTAGAATGCTTTGTGGCAAAGGTGGCGGGGGTTGTTATGTCCATCCTAGGAGGACTAGCGTGTGGCAAGGTGGGATTTTTATGTTTTATTTTATGCAACATGCATATGAATAGCAAGTTGTATGACTTGGTCTAAAATACTTGTTGAGTTCTACCTCTTGATCACATCAGTTAAACAGATGTTTGTTGCTCTTGTATGATTTTAAATCCACAACAATGATTGTTTAATATAGTTGGTAGTTGAATGAAAAACAGTACAGATTTGTCACAGCCTTGGCCTCATTGTTGTCGGCGGCATCATTGGCATTATTGACATTAAAACATCGTTTATGATATTCAAATGAGACTTAGTTAACAAACTTGTTGCCAGAATGGTCCATAACTTTGGCTTCAATAAAAAATACATAGTCATGTTTTGCACCTTTTTTAGAAAGAAAACATAATAGAAGCGCATTGGCAGTTGCTCATTGTCTTTTATTCTCTATACAAATTACTGTTTATTCACAGGAAGGACCAATGGCCCATGGAGGGAGCATTATAGCTGCGGGACTAGGTCGTGGGCGGGTTAGACTCCCGTGTAAAAACAAACGCGTCTCTGTAAGTTAAGGGACTTGATGTATTGCCTTGCATATATATAAGACTCCTGTGTATAAATAAACGGGTGCGACAGACTCCTGTGTATAAATGAACGGGTACGATAGACTCCTGTGTATAAATAAACGGGTGCGACAGACTCCTGTGTATAAATGAACGGGTACGATAGACTCCTGTGTATAAATAAACGGGTGCGACAGACTCCTGTGTATAAGGGAACGGGTACAATAGACTCCTGTCTATAAATAAACGGGTGCGTCAGACTCCTGTGTATAAATAAAGGGGTGTCAGACTCCTGTGTATTAATAAATGGGTGCATCAGACTCATGTGTATAAATAAACATGTGGGTCAGACTCCTGTATATAAATAAATGGGTGCATCAGACTCCTGTGTATTAGTAACATTCACGTGGACTTAGATGCAACATTTTTTTTGTTAAACAAAGTGAGTAAAAATCAAGGGCGGAAGTTATTGATTTAAGCATTATTTCAATTGCACACTGATTTGAATTTAAAAAAAATATATTATGAAAAGTACATGTACAGTCAGGCCATGATATAACATTAAACAGGAGAAAAATGATAATGATATGATATTGGGCTGTCATGAGTATGTTACCAGTACTTTTCTGATGTTTTCATCCTAAGAACCTCCCATATGCTGCTTTGGGCTAATCTGATTAATGTTTGTAAACATCAAATTATCCCAGTCAGGTCGGACTGTAAATTCTTCTCTGTGTCACTGTTGGGACCAATATTGAGTTTCAGAGGAATTTTTTGTTAACTTAATTCCATGGTAATTTTATAAGCTTGTCTGTTTTTTGGCAGTGGCAAAAACATTGATTATTGCCATCAACTCAAGGTGTATGAATGAAACTTTGTACTGGTAATATGCATATGTATAGCAAGGGGCATAACTCTGGCTTTAATAATTATTGGGTTATGTTCCTTGTTAACTGATAAAACAAGAATAGATTAGCATTGGCCCTTTGATTTAACAAATTTATCAGATTGTATCGTACTTTACTTTATGGCTTTGGTTTCAAAGTTATTTTGATAGATGAAAAAATTTCATTCAAAGTATGAACAGTTCTTTGTTACCCATAGGTTATTAACCTTTATGCATCATGAAATACCAGTCTCAGAAATTATCTTAAGTATTTGAAGAACACAGAAAGAAATATTTTGAATAGTTGTGTAAGATTGTTTTCCTGCTAAGATCAATAGTTTAAGATTACAACTGGCTTTTGTTTGATAGTTGAGATAAGTTCCCACTTCAGAATAAAAACAGTCTTGATTTCTCTCAAGTTTGAAGGTCTTAATTGAGAGCTCCTCAGTATTCCATTAATCCTAATGTATTGAAAATAAAGAGTCGTAGGGCAAATTTTTTTTCAGAGATGCTAAAATGTTAAAGGGAAACTTACGGTCTAAGCTCTACTTAAATACTCATCTTAATAAAAAGAAATAAGACAAAATGCTTTCACCCGATGTGTTATTGTAATACCGGCATGGTCGAGATACAAATAGTAATGTATACATGTATATATGTGTTATACAGAAATATATATGATCAACAATTGAGCCAGTTACCAAACAAAAAAATATATTCAGCTGTGACTCGAATCGCCCACGCAAAACCAGAGATAAAAATGGCCTTTTTGAAAATGTCACTCTGGAAACGTGTGCCCGTTTGTCCCTTTTGCCGGTAAAAGGTTTCAAGTCACCATGTCGGGCCTCACTTGCTGAATATGTTAACAATATGACTGATAAACTAACTATCTGACAAATACAATTATTGTTTAAATGTTTTGTATCAAAAATACATCAATAAAAATATTACTTTTTTTTTTTTAAATTTGATGTGCACTGTAAGCAATCGTCCGGTAGAATGAACAATATCCAATATCTTTCCTGCACGAAAACCTCGTGCATACAACTAATCTTTATAATACTGTACCGCAATATTTTCTTCGCTATTCTACGAAACGCTTGAAATTCAATTAAATGGGGAGTCCTTCTATTTCTAATGATAACACTGTATTCATAGTTTTTTACTGTTAGATGCACAAGATTCATGATCATAATTGTGGCATGCTTGGTGTTAGGCCGTTTTATATAAAATTTGAGTCCCAATTTCTTGAAAACCTCTTAACTCTATTATAACAGGATTAAGACAGTGACAAAATATTCTTTTAATCATGTAAAATGATGTATTATTGGCCTCATACTAGCTGGTATGGATAAATATAGGCTTGTTTTGAGGAAATACTGTATTTGCCGATTTTTGGACCATTTAGTGTCTAAGTCCCTTTAAGACAAACTTTGATCTCAGGGAACTTTGTGTTCAACAAAAATATTGCATCCAATTTGTAAGAAGCATAACAGATAAAAGCTAATACATTTCAACACTAGGGAATCTAATTTTGCAAGAGTGTATTTTTATGTATGAAAATCATTCATTTAAGAGTTTGGTATTTTTTTAACCTTTATATTGTGGGTCCTGATGATCAAAGTGACTTAGATTCTCTTGCCGCATTATTGCCGATGCATTTGAAGAAGATTATGAACATGATAAGGAAAACAGAATTTCATACCTGTAAGAAAGGAATATTTTTTGCTGGCACAAAATAGGGTCGCGTATAGTCTAAGAGGACAGTTTTACCACTTATTCAATTTCAGTAAGATGCAGAATTAAATGTGCAAAATGCACATTGATTAAGAGACTCTAAATTGGGCACATGTTTCCTTTAAGATTCAAGTCAATTTATGTTGTAAATTGTTATAATCCAAGTGACATATTTTTTATTTTTTTTGCTACTCACTTTTGTGAAATCAGCTATATATAGCCAGTAACAAAGTTGAGGAAATAAAATGATGAATGACATTTGTGAGGTTTAATCAGATTTTAGAATGTAGAAATTACGAATAAGGTCCTTTAATGAAACAGGCCTCAGACAAATTCAAGCCAAGAACACTGTCTTATTTGGGTAAAATAAAAAATTATAATTTTGCCTTTCTTTTATAAAGCATATCTTAGAATAGATCTGTTTGCTCAAATTTCTACATGTTTCTCCAGTTGTATGAGGGATTCCGAGATGACCGTGAGATCAGAGACTTTGTTTCCGCTGGAGCTGCCTCAGGTGTGTCAGCGGCGTTCGGCGCCCCAGTTGGTGGTACCCTGTTTTCCGTGGAGGAGGCAGCTAGCTTCTGGAGCCAGTCTCTCACTTGGAGAGTGGTGAGTTAGTTCAATCAAATCCAGTTATCATAGCTGTTGAGAGCCAGTTGGAGGTACACTGTTCTCCATGGGGGAGGCAGCTAGCTTCTGGAGTCAGTCTCTCACTTGGAGAGTGGTAAGCTAGTTCAATTGAATCCAGTTATTATAATAGCTGTTGAGTGCTACTTAGAGGTAATATTTCTTACATGGAGGAGGCAGCTAGTTTCTAGAGCCAGTCTCTGACTTGGGAGAGGGTAAGTTCTCATTCAAATAATTCCATTTATCGTATCTAATTTTGAGCGCAAGTCTGAGGTAAACTTTGAGAGTTTGTGAGTTCTCTTTTAATTTATTCCAATTATCATCTGGGATTGAGCGGTATTGAGTACCCCATTGTTCTCTGTGAAGGAGGCAGCTAGCTTCATGAGCCTGTCCCTCACTTACAGAGGGATAAGTTCTCCATAGGAAGATGCATGTAAAAATTATAAGACACTTATAAGACACTTATTTAATGTGCTGACTGAGGGTGTTGGTTTCTTTGGAGCACTGGTCAGAGGTACACTGTTCTCCATGGAGGAGACAGCTAGCTTCTAGAGCCTATCCCTCACATAGAGAGTGGTTAGTTCTCCAAGTGAAGCAATATTAGAAGAAGGACACTTGGTTTATATGTTGGCATTGTCAGTGCATTCTCTTACTCTGAGGTCAGTAACATAAACCTGCAGCTTTAAAAAAGGCTTGAGAGACGAATCTTTCCATTGCTCATATTTCATATCATGGATATATTGAATGGACAAATGTTTTAGCCTTTTGAGAATTCATTGTAAAATCTTAATGTTATGATGTTATGAAATAATATGATGTTATAAAATAACATTACAATTGAACTGAAGGGAATCCTTGTGTTGACTGTGTTAACACGATACCATTATTATTTTAGTTTTTCTCTGCGATGATATCGTGTTTCTTCACAAACCTCTTGCTCAGTGTATTCCATGGGACCCCAAACCAGCTGTCTGCCCCGGGTCTCGTCCGATTCAATGTCTTCCCAGTAAGTGCAGTAGTTATAAGCAACATGTATTTTATATTTTATTTATCATTGGTTTTGCATGTTAATCTTTATTATTCTGTACATACTATACTGTTCATGTAGTTTGCACACCACAGGAGCATAGCTTACACACAGCTTTATAAGATATTTTATCCTACCCCATATTAGTAGATTTTACAAATATTCGGCTGTGCATGAAATCCTTATCTTGCCCACGGGCAGAAATAAAAAAAGTTATATTTTGTATTACTAAGATGGGAGAAAACGCATCTACCATGGCTGCTCGTGTATGATAGTTTCATCCCAATCCTTGCGCAGACTTTTCTGCAGAAATGAGGTTTACCTTGATATGGCAGGAATATCTTGTGTCTTCCAGCATAGTGTCAGTGTTTTAAATTTATGAAAAATGCACCTTTATAGCCCAGTTGTGTCATTCAGATGCTTGCAAAGATGCCAAAAGTTGTGGTTACTGTAGCATAAAATTTTGACCCTGTTGAAAATTGACTCCATGCTTGATATGAAAGTTCATAGCAAATTTATGCTAAAAGTCAACTAAAGTAATCTGTTTGATGATATATGCATCGATGACTTGGGGGGAAATTCCATTCAGTGAAAAACTGCACTTGTGATTGGCTGTATAGATAAACAGCTTCTATTTTTATTCCAGGATATTTTCAACCGAAATTCAATACCAATTATTCTTATCCAGGATATTATTTACAAAAAGAAACTTGGAAAATTGAAGTATGAGAAGACCCATTTGAAATGCGGACTAACTGGTTTACATCCAGTAGTCGATAGACTTGCCCAAATGCGTGTACTCATTAATTGCTGCTTACAATAAAAGATCACGTTTTCTTATTTCAGAACCTATCCTTTGACTTGATCGAGATTCCAGTCTTTCTTATAATGGCAGTAGTAGGTAAGAAAATGTAATAACTAGATCTTACATATGGTTATGCTGTTTTCTCTGGTATGGGATCATACAAGTCAGTCATGTCGTGTGGCAGTATTCAGTGTAATTTTTATCCTTATCTTGAGATATGCCTCAGTGATTCCATTCAGACCATTGGCAGGTTATTTTTACCATCCAATCAAAGTTATAAACACTCAAATTCTACTCTTAAACTTAAGTTAGCTCTAAGATAGGTATTGAGTATGGCCCCTGGTAAAGAGATCTCACCTATCTGAGCTATGAAATGTCCTCTAAATTTAGTTATAAATACCTCTTGATGAATAACATTTAAGCTCATCTAAAAAGTCATGCTGTTGTGATACCCTTGGTGTCGGTGTTGGCGGCGTTTGCTTCATAATCATGTGAAAACTTTAACCTTGGCCATAACTCACAAACCATTCAAGATATTCAATGAAACTTGGTTTACATGTTGCCAGAGACAAAATGCACATGTAAAGCAAGGCCCATTACTCCGGCTTATATAATTGTAGAGTTATTCTCCTTTTTGCCTGTATAAGAAGAGATAAAACAGTTAACTACCAATTTTTGACAGAGGTATTGCCCCTTTTCAAAGAGATAGTGTACCATTCCTTAGTTCAGGCAGTGTTCGGGGGTGTTCTTCACTCGTGTAACAGCTCTAGTTGTAATTGAATTCTAAGCAGGCTGGTATTCAAACTTAACTCAAGCTGTTTAGAAAAAATCATCCTCTACTGAGAGGCTAGATGCAAAGCATTTTTTTTTAGGATATATGACCCTATAGTATAAGTTACGGGGTAATTTGGTGACCCGATATGGGATATACGGGGCAAAGGAAACCATGGTTACCTGCGCCCAGTATATCCCATATCGGGTCACCTACTTACCCCGTAACATATATATCACGACAACAACCTGTTTACATGTTTCATTTATTCATCGGAATATTCATCGGAATCAGAAATTAGAAGCCATTTTGGTACAATATAAATTTAGTAACCCAATATGGAAAAATATGGGGTCACCGCGTGAACAGTCCTGGACCAATGGTGTTGCGTCATTTATGTAGAAGGCGTGATATAGAGGGAGGCCTGTTTTAAGAGTCTTTACCATGTTTGTACTTCTCTATTGTTTTTTTCCAGGGGGTCTTATTGGTGCTGCGTTTGTTGTGCTCAATTATAAACTTACAGTCTTTAGAAACAGGTAAGGAACTACAAACATCAACACTAGTAGAATACAGTCTTAAGTCATGAAACAGGTAAGATTCTACAAACATTACAACTATGAACTTACAGTCTTAAGAAACAGGCAAGATACTACAAACATTACAATTATGAACTTACAGTCTTAAGAAACAGGCAAGATTCTTCAAACAAGGCAAGATACTACAAACATTACAACTATGAACTTACAGTCTTAAGAAACAGGTAAGATTCTACAAACATGGCAAGATACTACAAACATTACAACTATGAACTTACACTCTTAAGAAACAGGCAAGATACTACAAACATTACAATTATGAACTTACAGTCTTAAGAAACAGGCAAGATTCTTCAAACAAGGCAAGATACTACAAACATTACAACTATGAACTTACAGTCTTAAGAAACAGGTAAGATTCTACAAACATGGCAAGATACTACAAACATTACAACTATGAACTTACAGTCATTAGAAACGGATAATATTCTACAAACAAGGCAAGATACTACAAACATTACAACTATGAACTTACAGTCATTAGAAACGGGTAAGATACTACAAACAGGCAAGATACTACAAACATTACAACTATGAACTTACAGTCATTAGAAACGGGTAAGATACTATGATTAGCATTTTATAAGTTGTGGCAACAGCGGCTTGTTACTGTTATAGCTGGTTTCTTGTCAGAAATGTCTGTTTAAGTTCATCACAGTATTCCTTTTTCCAATCCACACACTTAATGAGCTGTCCATAAAAATACTTAAAGGTTATTATTTTATACCCCTTGGTTGACCTGGAAAAAAATCAACTATAGATGAGTATCAAGTTTATTGATGAATACCAGTTTCTTGATTGTCAAAATAACTATTATTATTTTATACTTCCTAGGTACATAAAGCTGCGTTGGTTGAAAGTGATCGAGGCAGGTGCAGTGGCTGTTGTGACTGGGGCAGCCTCATTTGTGCTGATCGTCAGCCTTTCACAATGCACTGACAAGGAACCATATGACGATCATGCTATAGTTGCCCAAGTAGGGAAAAACTTATTTAAGAAATATTACACACCACTGAGGGTCACTGAGGGTCATATGACATTATAAGGACCGGCCAGTCAGCCACCAAAGGTGTATATGGACTTGAGGCGTTAGCCGAGGTCCATTCACCTTCGGGGGCTGACTGACCGGTCCTTATAATGCCATATGGCTCGAAGTGGTGTGTTATATTTCTTATATTATACCGAACACTTTTCATTACAAGACAATATTTTTAAAGCGATTTAAATGTGTTTCATTTAACAAACCTGATTATGTTTACTTGTGACAAATTTTCGCCATTGTGAAAATAGCAAGCCGCACTAACCAATCGTATGATGTCAGCGGTCCATATTACATTTTTGGCGAGGTCCGGACCGGCCAAAAATATAATATGGACCGCTGTTGTCATAAAACTGGATTTTCATCAAAATACAGTGATATACGGACCGATTGAGATTATATATATAAAGTAGGGACAAATTTATGTGAGGAATAATATAATATTATATTATTACGTTAGATTAGATTGTCTGTAAAAGTGGTGTATAAGTCCTTGCATTTAGGTGACGTGCAAAATTTTCAAACTATTGACATATCTCAGAACCTTCAGAATCTCTTATAATTATACATCATTTAACGATGCTTAATAATAACTCTTGAGTGGCAAACATTAATAACACATGTAATTAAAGGTGATTTTTGTTAACTGTACACACCCTAAAAAAATCGTTCAACTATTCAATGTGGAACTGCTTTAACAAAAGCTATGTTTTTTAGATGGGGTGTCCCGAGGGCCAGCACCATTCCATGTCAACCATCTTCCTCGCCACCCCTGAGGGCTGCCTTAAGGCCCTCCTACATGACCCTTATGGTGAGTTTAAGGTCACAATCTTGTATCAAAATACTATTGTGTGTTTCATGTATTTCAGAACCCAGATTTTTTATGCCTCCGAAGGTGGGCATATTAAAAACGCACTGTCCGTCCGTCCTTCCGTCCGTCCGTGTGTCCGGCTCAATAACTCGTGTACGGGCTGTAACTTTCCCTTCTATGGACAGATTTTAAAATAACTTGCCACATGTGTTCCACATACCAAGACGACGTGTCGCGTGCAAGACCCGTGCCCCTACCTCAAAGGTCAAGGTCACACTTAGTCTTTATTCACAATGGAGTGCTTCATATAGGACATAGAGTATAGGTTGTCGTGTCCGGGCTGTAACTTTCCCTTGTATGGACAGATTTTAAAATAACTTGCCACATGTGTTCCACATACCAAGACGACGTGTCGCGTGAACGACCCGTGTCCCTACCTCTAAGGTCAAGGTCACACTTAGTGTTTATTCACAATGGAGTGCTGCATATAAGGACATTGAGTATAGGTTGTCGTGTCCGGGCTGTAACTTTCCCTTGTATGGACAGATTTTAAAATAACTTGCCATATGTGTTCCACATACCAAGACGACGTGTCGCGTGCAAGACCTGTGTCCCTACCTCTAAGGTCAAGGTCACACTTAGGTGTTTATTCACAACAGAGTGCTGCATATAAGGACATAGAGTATAATTTGCCGTGTCTGGGCTGTAACTTTCCCTTGTATGGACAGATTTTAAAATAACTTGCCACATGTGTTCCACATACCAAGACGACGTGTCGCATGACAGACCCGTGTCCCTATCTCAAAGGTCAAGGTCACACTTGGGTGTTTATTCACAATGGAATGCTGCATATATAAGGACATAACAATGTTGGTTGTCAACTATGGGTGGTATTTTTTTATGTTTAGAGGCAATTTAAAATAACTTGCCATATGTATTTGACATGTAAAGGCAAGATCAACTTTTCATGTACTGACCTTGTTCATAGGTCAATGTCACAATCGGGGGCATTCATCACATACTGTGACAGCTCTTGTCTGAATGTGTATTTTGGAATGTCGCATCTGACATTAAGATTTTTTTTTGTAAATATTGAAAGATTTTTATGCAAACTTGGGCCAGCTATATTGTTTAATTGGAAACAGATTTATATCCCTATTTATTTTCAATTACTCCACTTTTTTTCAGGGTCATTTGGACCAATCACCTTGTCTGTATTTGTGGTTGTGTTTTTCTTCCTCGCCGTTTGGACGTACGGTCTTAACGTCTCCAGTGGCGTGTTTATCCCATGTCTAGTTATCGGAGCCGCGTGGGGTCGATTGTTTGGAATTGCAGTCGTTAATCTCTTTCCTGGAGATCAGGAACACTTTGTGAGTAATAGAGGAAAGTTTATTGTTCTATTGTTAAACCTTTTGTTTATGGTAGCCGACATACAACTTAGAACATCATCTCAATGAGTCATTGGCAATGATGTTAAATTTCGATTATGTACCCATATAACTTTGGTATCATTTGAAACGATGTTGGTTTTTGATTATCAACATGTATGTGACTGAAAATACATTTTAGATAAAGCTTATGATCCAGTTTATATCCTTTTCTTATGTGGTCTTAACAAATTTAAGACCAAAATGGTTAGTTCGTAGGTTTAAAGCGAGAAATACAGAAGGTTTTGGTAGCTTCTGGCATTTTAAACTACACCATTTGCAGTGTTATTTTTAACTTGTCTGGTTTTTCAAGAAAACAAGTTTGGGTTCTGTGATTGTTTTGATGTCGCTGTTGACGTGGTTTCGCAAAACTTGAACCTTGGCCACAACATTTTCAACTTAAACTTGTTGGAGACAATACACAAATATTAAACAAGGCCCGTGACTCTTGCTTTTACATTTGTGCAGTACACCCCTAGTTGGAATGCAAAACAAATATAAGAGCTTTGATGTTTGCTCTTGTTACATATCTTTTATCATTTCATAAAACACTTTCAAATGATACCAGACTAATATGGGGTCACCAGAATCAAAAATTCACTAATTGGTACCTGAGTTACCCTAAAGCGCATTGAAATTGGACTTTTAAATGAACGACCCCATATTCATTAAACAATATTTTAGTATGAAAAAATTGTCAACAAGCCATGCTTCATAATATCCAGATTTGAGCGAGCCCGAAAAGCATTTTTCCAATGCAGGGCTGATGGGTGCTTGCTAATTTCCACCACTGTTTTTTGGCGAATTTGTTTTTTTCGTATGATTACGACTTTGAAATTTAAACCTTCAAATGTTTTGATTTTGCATGGGGTTTAGTAACCTTAAACTGTTATTAACTGTGTCTCAAATTTTATCCTTGCAAAAACAGCCCAAACCAGGAAATCTTGGAGAGAAAAAAATGGCAGAATTAAAACAATTTATATTTCTTCATTGGTAATTTCGACACAAGGAAATATTTTTTGGTTGTTATAAAAACATGGATTCTTTGGAATGCAGAAATTAAAATGGTATGATGGCTTTACACTGATTTTTATTTCGAAAATCAGTTGTATTTTGTAAAAGGAATATATAAATTTATTAAAAGATTTACTATAACATTTGTTGTTCAATGTGTACCCATATATAGTGTATTTGGTTTTACTGTATTTTGGTAAATATTTTTCAATGTAAAGAGATCTACTGTAAGTACATTTTGTTAGTTGGCTTGGTTCTTTGTTTAATAGTGTTTACAGTCTGAACTACAGGAAAACTCAAAGTTTAGCAGACCGCCAATTTATCAACATTTCACAGCAAAACTCTACAACTAGGTATTTTAGCGACAAAAAATATATTGGTGGGCAAGATGACCTTGTCTTTGGAGCAAAATCGCACCATAAACATGTTTTGTTTAAAAGAGTATCAAGCATGTTTTGCATCATACCAAAACGTGGTTTATTTAAAAGAGCGACAAGCATGCTAGGCTTATTTATTTAGATGAATAATTATTATTCAGGCTAGTCTGAGATTATTTTTCTTCAGTTGCGGTTTGACACAAATCCCTAGATTGAGATGCAGTAATTATTTTTTTTACATTAGATCAAACATTTTGCTTCAAACACAGTTACTTGATGGGAATTCCTGGAAATCTATTAATAGAATGCATGTGCATTTATACTATATTCGTTCGGTTGAAATCGTCCTTCCAAGAATTTGGATTGAAATTTATTATTTTTATAAGCGTTCAATCAAAGAAAACCAAAAATCTATTTCAAATGTAAGCAAGGGTGATATTAAAAATTGTCACATTTGACGGAATACCTTACGATGACTATATACTTTGTTTTACACGAGCAAAGACACGTGTAATATGCTAATAGGTAAACAAGGACCATAACTTCAGTTTCTAGGAAACTATTTGCGAGTATTGAAATGGTTATGAATAAATCTAGGTATATTTTCAATGCATTAATAATCTCTAATATTACATAAAAACTATTTAAAGAAACGCGTAAGTTACTTGTGTGTGTTAATTTGACTTACATATGCACACACTTGTTTTTAAATTGAGTATGCTAAGTTTTTCACTTGATTTGATATTCATGGTTTAACAGTTTTTAAAGAAGTTTCGTTTCTGTTGTTTGTTCTTTTTCTTTATTTCCTGCATTATGTTCAATTCTTATGTGGGAAAAAAGCAGATAGCAAAATGAAGTCACCGTTGTTAAAGTTAAGAGAGTCTGGTATTGGTATGGTCTTGGTGTCTTTGACCTTGTCATTAAAAAGTGACAAAATACACTAAAGATATTATAATGAAATATTGTATGTAAGTTCACTATCTATCAATATGCTTACACTTTGTCTACATGTTCACAATGACAAAATGCTTATGTGTAGCAAGCACCTTCACATTGAACCAAATATTTGTAAAGTTATCAGCCTCGATTAGGCCATTCCAAATTCATTCTATGCTTAGTGCCATTTTCATATTTCAAAAATTACCTGCCATACAGGGAAAATAAAAAAATAATATGTGTTTTTGAGAAATATCTTATTTTCTTTACAAGAAATTTTGTTGATAGCATTGCTCTCACTAATGACAAGCATAGAGAAATCATGATATACAGTTGCAGGTCTGTACATCAGAAAAGTCTTCACCCTGTATATGATATATTCATAGTTATCAGACCATCTTGTCTCTCTGCGTGTCCGTCTGTGTGTCCACATGGTTTCTGATCAATTGTAAACATTTTTTCAAGGGACCTCAAACTTGGTAGACAGATTGGTCATTACCAGCAGATCAACCCTATTGATTTTGAGGTCAATGGGGCAAATGTCAACGATGGATGACCTTGAGCTGAAAATCCATTTCCAATCAATAACTAAAGTACTCTTGGGCCCAGGGACCTCATACTTGGTAAACGGGTTGTTCATGACCAAAAGATAACCCTATTGATTTTAAGGTTAGTGGGTCGAGGGCCGTGGTGTCTTTGAGCTGATTTTTTTTTCTGTTCAATACCTAAAGAAGGCTTAGGCCCAGATACCTCAAACTTGGTAGGTAGATTGGTCATGTCCAGCATATCAACTCAAAGCCATTTTGAGGTCAGTGGGTTAAAGGTCAAGGTTGTGGAGACCTTGAGATAAACATCTGTTACCAGTCAATATCAGAAGTACACTCAGCCCAGGGAACTCAAAATGCTCTTTATAAATGTTATATATATAGCAATCAATATTTCCAAACTGGATGGGAAGGTGGTCATGAAAAATTGTTATATTCAAAAAGCTACATGTACCTGTCTATGATATAGGCCTAAATACCAAATGCTATCTATCCATCGAGGCCTTCGGTGGACATTTGTCACATACCTGAAACAGTTCTTGTTAACAATAAGCACTAGAAAATGATAATTCTATGCATAATTACGATTTAAGTATTTTTTGTTGTTTTTAATTCTAAAGGCTATAAAACCTACCTGCTCAATGATCATAAACATAGAATCATTTTGGCATAGTCTTAACTGAGAAAAACAATAACCCATGAGAATTGGCAAACACTTTGTTGTTCTTGTTTATTTTGTATGTCAACATATTGAAGGATGATGTTTTTGCACATGTTTTTACTTTGTTTTGCATTTTATCAGCATGGATATTGTGGTATGTATATTGCCATTTGGAAGTCAGGGTGTTGTTAATTATAGTAACAAATATGTCACCTGATTTATTTATAGTAACAAATAAGTCACATGACCATGTGAAGCCCATTTTGCTATGTTTTAACTGTTACATGAAGATTTTATGTGCCAAATGTTTTTTTTAATAATACTAATGCCAAGCACTTTCAAATAAAGTAATCTCATTTAGGTTCACCTAACTTTTAACAGTATCTTGGTTTTAAAAATCATTATTTGTTTCGCATGAACAGCTGGTTAACTTGTCCAAATTGTCCAAACATTTGGCCGATTGTTCAGAAATTTGTGAAAGTAAACAACTTTGTTCATCTAATCATTGTTAACTTTCAAATCGTTGCTCTGGAAGTTTAAGAATGCACTTGTGATCTGCTGTATTTCTAACATAATTCGCGGCAACTGTTTCAGCTGTACTTGTTTATATTTAAATATGTTAGCCCTGCATCAAATATTTCACATTTATAAGTTAACAACGATGTTGTTAATCATGTTGTTAACTTTAACAATAATTAGGACAATTGGCCCAATGTAAACTTACATGGAGCATATTTGAGTATTTATAAACAGCTTCATGTAATATTGTATTGCATGTACTGTACATGTACTTCCCTCTGTTGTAAATATATATCTCATTGTATACAGCTGTATGAAATATCTGAAAAGAAGTCACACACCCTTCCACAGCACGTTTGGCCTTTATTTAGTCTCCATCAGGTGAAAGCAACAAAGTGAAATGAAATAAACATATTTATCAAAAGCTTGGCGTCATGACGTCACAAAAATGACATGACAGCTGTATTGTAATTCCAAACGTCCACTTGTCTTGTGAAGTCAGACAACCAACCGAACTAAATGCCCAGACTGGGAATTGAACCTGGTCATTTTATATAGAAGCAAGAATGCTGAACTCTGTGTTTACTGGACAGAATGTAATACTGTCATGAAAATCTTAAGAAGTGGTTACGTATTGAGAGTTAATGAGAAATGGTTCTATGTGGCATAAATTAATCAAGCAGAACCTTTTTGCTCTCAACTGAGCTTTTACACATTAAAAGACAGATCACTCGGGCAGTGTACCTTTGCAGAAATATCAAATTTGTATTAAAAGACAAGGAAAACTAAATTGGTTCTCAAATCTGTGGAACTAATTGCTATTGACAGAACAATTTATTGCAGCAATTGTGTTCGATTTATCTTTCCCAAACACCAATTTAAAGGGAAATATTTTGTTACATTTCATGACAAAACAATCTTGTAAGTACAATGCTTGCTCCTTTCACGCCATAATTTTTACAGACGGCTTTTCTTTAATGATGTATCTGTCTCTGGAATTTTGAATCACAATATTGTGTATGTGCATGTTGGTTCTGTAAGGAACTGCGTCTTGAACTGAAATGGTTTAAGTTAGACAGGCAACTTTTATGGTTATTACAATTAAAGGTAAATGGATTTCCGTGCATGTTTGTGTAAATGATAAAGTAATCATAAATGGGTTGGAGTTTGGCTTATGTTAAAATTTTAAAATCATTGCTTGTATGAGGTTGGTGTATTTAAATTTTCGAAGTGCGCATATAATAAATTATGATGAACTTGAACATTGTTTTTCCTTCAGTTCATATTAATCAGTTAATATCTCATTTCATAAACTGATTTGAGATTTGATACTAGCTGATAAAAGTAACTGTGCAGAATCTTTTTTGCTAAAATGGTCAATTTCTATGCTATGATAAAATGGTTATCTCCTCCTTCAGTATATTTATCAATGGACAAGTAATACAAATGAGTTTGACCTTTAAGCACCTTGCATTTTTTTCAGAATTAAGTTTTCGCATCGAGTTCTGCACGATGACTTTATTCTGCTAGTATGAGAAATCCTATACATGTATAGGTAACTGCTTATTATGGGACATGCTTTGTGTGAGGCTGATTGTCTTAAATTAAGTTTTAAGTGCAAAGTTAAATAACGTGATTTGCTGCAGAAGTAAATTGCTAATAGAAATAAGACAAGTAATAGTTAGATGTGATAAAGTAAAATCTTAATGATTAAGAATGGGCAGAGTGAGCATAGGGAACTGACTAAGAATACAACCTCATTGTTTGACACAATGTCATTTTCACTGAAAAGTCTGACACAGCAGTCATCGAAATTAGACTTTTGGATCAACAAGCCCGAATTATTATACTATTGCTTGGCATCAAATTTTTGAACAAGCCCTGTTATATAAAATTCAGAATTTGAGCAAGCCCGAAAGACATTTTACCAGTGCAGGGCTTGTGCTAATTTCGACCACTGGACACAGGGAGTCTGTATCGCCTGAGTGGCAGACTTTTGAACATTGGTAAAAGTTGAAATTCTTAAAGATCAAATCTAGTGACTTAATGATTGCCTATCTGTAATTTCATTGGCTGAATATGTAGGTTGTAATCTAAGTTGATATAAAAATAAGCTTTTTATAGAAACAGATATTGATACATGTATAAGAGGCTGGTGAAAGTTTGTTATAGCAGTCACCATACAAGTTTTGCATCGTCCATGGCTTGAAAATATGGTTGATATTTTCAGCAAAAGGAAGTGGGCAAGTATGCACTGATAGGCGCAGCCTCACAGCTTGGGGGTGTGTTGCGGACGACAATCAGCCTCACTGTGATGATTGTGGAATGTACAGGGGAGATAACTTTTGGGCTCCCGATTATGATCGTGCTTATGATTTCAAAGTGGGTCGGTGATTTTATATCTACGGTAAGTTGGCAACACTTAGTATAAAACTAAACAATTGTCACTTAAATTGGTATCCTTGACTTGAATAAAGAATGTTTTCCTTACTTAACAGGAAAAGAATTGAGGTAGATAAGTTGTATCTTTAGAATTATACAGTAACTGTATATCTTTGCTTAATTACTAAACCAATCTATCAGCATTAGCCGAGCGGAGATAATCTTGAATGAAGAAACATAAAGTCATATTCATTGATTTTAATGGAAACAGAATAATTAATAACTACACTTATACAGCAACCGGTTATTCATGATCACCTATACTGTCCCACCAAAGAGCTGGATTTTTATATAGATGTGATATATATAGAGTGTCTGTCTGCAGTGTATGGTTTTATGGGCTGGATTTGCAGATCATCAGATGCAAATAGCATACTAAGCTCAATCTGTTATATAACATTTCATTTCAGGGTTTGTATGACATGAACATCGAAGTGTTGGGTCTTCCCTTGCTGCCCTGGGACCCTCCTGCTCTCTGTGATAACATCAAAGCCAGGTAGGATTTATAGGCATCTACTTGTTTTTACGAGGCTACTAGCCTATCAATGGGCATCTACTTGTTTACCTTACAGCGCCACTAGCTTACAATGGGCGTTGGTCCCAGTGAGGGTATCAGTCTTGTAAGGCTGTGGGTCGTAGTGCACAGACAGAATGTAAACCTTGTTAGAGCTATCCTGGCACTTGAACATTAGCAACTGTATGATACTGTCACACATAACCCCTGTTAGAGCTATCCTGGCACTTGAACATGAGCAACTGTATGATACTGTCACACATAACCCCTGTTAGAGCTATCCTGGCACTTGAACATGAGCAACTGTATGATACTGTCACACATAACCCCTGTTAGAGCTATCCTGGCACTTGAACATGAGCAACTGTATGATACTGTCACACATAACCCCTGTTTACAATCCTCCTTGCAGATGATTAGTATTTTGGGGTTTGGGGAGGAACTTGCAATCTCTGGGTTAGAAGTCGAGTGTATTACCACTAGACCACAGATCTGCCATTTTATTGTTTTATGTTTTATGTGATTTTGAGGTGATGTTATTGCTTAATAAGATGATGACTTCAGCATAGTCATGTTTGCAGTCAGCTTGTGTAAAAACCAATGTTGGCCACATACTGTTCAAGATATTCACATGAAACACTTGTTTTCAATGACATTCCACATATTTGTAACAAGGCTGTTCTCTCTGGCCTCAATAATTTTCAAGTTTTAATGCCTCTTGTCCAATTCAAAAAAGTGGGCAATCTTTGGCTTCTGCTTTATGTGCTCATGTTTCATCTCAGGATTACCAACAATGCCATAGTGATCATCAGATCAAAGGTCAAGGTCACCAGTGTGATAGTGAAATTAATTGTCATAGCAATATTGTAAAACCTGTAATAAAAGTCACAAGCATTTCATTGCAAGTGGTGCATTTACCTTATGTTTATACTTTTGTCTTAATATTTCAGTGATATAATGAATTCCCCTGCGTGTTGTTTGAACAAGATAGAGAGGGTGGGGCGTGTTGTGGACCTTCTGAGGAATGAAACATTCTGTGGCTTTCCAGTCGTCAATGCCAAAGGCCTGGTAAGATATGCCTTGGGGTTAAGAAGCTGAAGAAATGGTATTAGTCATTAAGATCAATAAGCATGTGTAGGTCTAATGTGTTTGTAAAAATATTTTGATTCGTCTGTTTTCCACTGAAAAACTGTTGGGGTATTGAGATAGCCTTTTTATAGTTGGTGCCATTTGTGTTGTGCTAAATCTTTGACCTTGGCCTTGAATAAAAAAAAAACATTCAAGATATTGAAATGAAACTTGGTATGCAAGTTGCCAGAGGCAATATGTACATGTATAGAAAGACTGAAAACTATGACCTTTTTTATACTTGAGCTTTTGTCCCTTGTTTGACTGAAATATAAAACAGATAAGTGTTGGCACTCACTCCTGTACACTCTTGTTCATATCAACATTTGGGATAGCTGTTCCATGCATGTATTAGAAATAATTGTTGTGGGCATTTAAAATGTTGGTGATAGTTACATTAAAGAGTTTAGGTCACTTAATTACTTTGAAAATAATTTCAGGCTTATATTCAATGTATGTTATGCCATGTGAACAACTTTCTCGTAGTAAAATGTTTATAATGATTTTGACTTCTTTCAGGAGTACAGTAAGCCTTCCAAAATCAGAGGGCTCATTCTTAGATCTCAACTTCTTGTTTTATTAAAACACAAGGTATGTCACACTCATGTCACATGTGGGGAAAACGTTCTTTCTCGGTTTCTCAGAGTAGCACCAAATTCCTATACAGGTAAACTGCAAACAAAGTCAGGACTTTAGTTTAATCAATTTATTGTTGCTATATACAGACTTAGGCTGTACATGTTTAAGTCATTTATAGTATAAAAATTAACTTATAAGGTAGGGAATTCACTAATTTCCAATGACAATATTTTATATACAAATTTGCCAAGATATTGGGACCTACTTTTGAAATGTTATATATTATTCTGCTTCACAGATATTCAGCCCAGACAGCCTTATGCAGCCAGACTCTGTGCGCTTAAAAGACTTCCGAAAGTACTACCTACAGTATCTACGCATTCAGGTAAGCCTAGACTGAGACAGCGCTCATTTTGAAATTGGCTTGAATGCGTCCCTTGGACTCTCATAAAACACAATCATGGGAACTGAGAAAAAACCTAGGGGTCCCAAGCAGTGTGGGGTTCCAAGCAGTTTTGGGTACATATTACATAGAGAGTGCATAAGAGTGCATACTTGGGTGCATGTATGTAAGCTTATTTATACCTGCACTTGAGCCTTGCCCATTTGGCGAGAACTTGGATTAGATTCTTAGTCATTTGAGGGTTTTTTAGAGCATAGTGCTCAGACAGAATGTAGCCCTGGTTAGAGCTACTCAGGTTTTTTAACCTACACCAGTGTATAGCACTATCACAAGAGACCCCCATTTAACTTCCCTCCCGGAAGTTTTTTTTCATGTGGTGCAGCAGGGAATCAAACTTGCAATCCCTGGATTGACAGTCAAGTGTGTAACCACAAACACACTGATCCGCCACAATACTAGGGCCCTATTTAATATCATTTTGTTCCTTATCCTCAGACATTCCTCGGTGATTCCATTTAGTCCATTGGCCAGTTATTTTTACAGTCCAATCAAAACGCTTGGATTCTAATCTAAAAATAAAGTGAATTCTAAGATGGTTATTGATCACAGTCCCTGCTGATTCAAGTGTTTAAGCTACAATGATTACTCAGGAAAGGCATTGAGGATTGGGCTTTGGAGGAGCTTACTGAAATTGAATTACCGTAATGATGAGGTTACAACTGTCAAATTTACTGTAACTCTGCCTGATAGGGTAATAGGTTGATCCTGTTCAGGTGTATGCTTGCACTGATTGGAATTAGCACCAGCCCGCAAGGGCTGCATTTGTAAAATGAGTTCTGGCCTTGTTCAAAATCTTTTTTAAATGAGATATAGTTGGGCTTGCTTCAAGTTTTTAATCCAAGTCCATGTACAGGAGTTTAAACTTATTTCGGGTTGTTGATACTAAAATCTTATTTTGATGACTTGACATAAGGTTAAATAGATTTTTCTTTGCAGTTTTTCAGTGTCTGTTATAAATACCCATGCTGTTTCAGGATATAGCAATATCGGACGAGGAGAGGGACTACATGATGGACCTGCGGCCGTACATTACACCAAACCCATACACCATCGAACCTGTAAGGATCGTTTGTAGAACTTTTAAACAATTAAGAATTATTGGACAGCTCATAATTATACACTGTTAAAAGTTAATTGGCCATTTGTTCAGAATATTGTTTAAGTTAACAATGTTGCTTACGTCATTATTGTTAATTTTAAAATCTGTACTGCTCTGGTTTCACAGATGCGTTCACAATCCGCAGTATAATTCCTAACAAGATTTGAGAAATTTGTTCTAGTTGTACTTGTTTTATTTAAATATATGAGCAGGGCTTTTTCTATAGTACCCACGGATCCGACTATCGGACCCATTCCCAAAGCAAAATATAAGATAGTTTTCCCAATTTTCAGAAAAAAATCCCAATCAAAAAAAAAAGTCTTTACCTGTACTGGTTCATTTTCAACATCCTCATAAATTATGTGATGTAAAGTTTTTTTGATAACTGAACTCGGAAATCATTGATTTTCATTACATTCAGAGATCTGTATGAAATATTATCTGTCATGATTTATTGCAATAGATATTTACACCCCAAGGATTGATATTTTTTTGGTCTTTTAAAGGGAAAATAAACTAATATTAAATGATTTCCAAATTTGCAGGAGACTAGACAGCTTTTTCTTTTAACTGTAAAATTTCACAATTTTGGCATTTTCATGATGCACAATTTCCAAAATGTCTAGGGTCTTTTTCCTAAAATGGGCAGAAAAAGCCCTGATGAGTGCATCATCAAATATTTTTCCTATAAAAATTAACAAAGTGGTTAATCGGGTTGTTAACTTTAACCAAGTTCTGAACAAACAGGCCATTGTTTGTTTTTGCTTTATTAAACCATTATATTGCCATTATCAGGGTACAGCTCTGCTGCCAAATTATAGTTAACTACAGCAAAACCTTAATAATAACTTAATGTTGGCTCTTAAATGTCTCTCAGCCAGTACACGTGCGTGAAC
The DNA here is from genome assembly GCF_026914265.1 of Mya arenaria. Classification (NCBI taxonomy): domain Eukaryota; kingdom Metazoa; phylum Mollusca; class Bivalvia; order Myida; family Myidae; genus Mya; species Mya arenaria. The sequence continues at coordinate 40,578,565 of NC_069129.1, forward strand.
CGCAAAATAACGCCCTTATTAAAGCCAGTAAATGACTGAATGTAAATTTGATGGTTGTATTAGTTTAACCAGTATTTATTTCGATAATAATAGAAAATAATAATTTACAAACACATATTATAGCAAGTAGATAGATGATCACAAGGTTGTTTTCATGAGAAGGTTTCTGCAGAATCCGTCTGGCGATCCTATTTGTGATGTTATGAGTGTAAACGCTAATGTGATACTAGCTAGTGGTCTAGTCCGGTCTCTTGTTTATAGAATACTGGATTGGAAATGTGTTGTTCTGATTCTGATTTTTGAATGAATATATATATATATTTACTATTTTGTATTGCCACTTTCTTGTTGTATTTTCAGTCATTTTCCTTCGCTCGTCTGTTCAAGTTATTCCGAGGTCTTGGTTTACGTCACCTTGTTGTCGTAAACGACTGTAACGAGGTTTGTTCCACTGTGTTTATAAGCAACTTGTCTTCTGCTCCCTGTACATTTTACTTGTTTGATTTGGTTTGATCTTCGATTACATTTTTATGATATTAATCCAGAATGGATGAAATGTGCATTCAATTCGAAAAAAAATATGATTGTGTCCTCAACTCAGGAAAATATAAATATTTATGGATCTCTCATTGTACAATTTATATTAACCGGTCAATATTTAATTTCAGCCAATCGGCATGATAACAAGAAAGGACTTGGCAAAGTTTCGAGTGGAATCAAAGCGTGGACTTGTTAAGGTTGAACAGCTCAACATCGAAGACAAGTGAATCAAAAACATAATCACAGACTAAATATGATGCCTGCGGCTGTTTTCATTTTGCAACTGTGTCACAATGTGAAATATTAACTTCAAAAGAAATATTTTGATTTTCTTTACCAATTATAAAATTATTTGCATGCTCTAACATTTAGAACATGTTGTTCCTATGATGTAAATTTATCTATTTATAGTTTTCTTTCAATTCAACCTATAAAAATAATCATGTTTTCCACTAAGTTGAAATTTTTCAAAAGTTGTTTTCTTGAGAACGACCAATGAATGGTTGTAGGGACTTAATACAGTGACTAATTAGACAAATTTATAACAGGTAACAAAATGGACAAGCATAATGGATCATCAAATCATCGAAGTGGAAATGATCAAAGTTGAATTTCAACACTATATACTGGTGTAAAGATAATTTTAACATTTTTTAAAAGCTTCTATATCTCGTAAACTTCAATAAACTTCAATAATAGCCATATGTAGTAAATGACAGCAGAATATTTAAATGGCTAATTTTATTTTTTGTACGTTCTTTTATACCAAATTTGATATAATTATGATGTTATGACTCAAAAAATGGTATTACACGCATGTAATGTTTGGTTGTTAAGTATGAAAATAATGTTAGGTTAAAATCGATAATGGATTATCGTTATCGATAAACACTGATGTAAGGCACCCATTGACGATTATTCGATCATATTCAATCATCGTGCCAGCACTGACGCAGTGTTTGCCTATTGTGCTCAACTTCCTTCAGGAGTGTCAATGAAAGTGTTCTTATTTTACCATGTTCGGGCTGGTATTCATAAAACATCTCGAGGAATCCAACCCACAGTTGAGCTAGCTCTCTGATACCTTCATTAACCTTATGTTAATTTTAAATGCCTCATGACCTCATGTAATTTTGGTATCATTTTAAAAGTTTATGCTTGCTGGTTTAATACTAATATGTTAAGTAAATGACCAAAAGTACATTATTCAAAAAGTTATTGTACTTTGCATATATGCTCTTTATTTACAAAGAAATTACCTACATAGGTATGTTGCAATCTTTGAAGGCTGGTAAAAAAACGTTCATTATTTTGTTTTTATAGATTTCTGAAAGACATCATTTTGGTAGACTTTATTTAAAATACACATTTAAATATGAAAAATGCCAATTTTTAGAAATTTAGCATTAAAAGATTAAAAACAACAACACGGAGTTAGGAAATGACTTAAGATGTTGTATAAATACTGGCTGTTTTTTTGTTGAGTGAATTCCAAACTTGACTTTCCAGTCATAGGAATGGTTTGTGTTATTGAAGTGACTGGTTTGTTCTTTTTGCTATTACTTGTGATAACTTTCATCATACGGTATGTGTAAATATATTTTGTTTAAATTGAAAAGTTTATCCTATCACATTTTTTTGTTACCTTATCCTATTTTGCCACTATATGTGATGCCACGAGCATACAAGTGTTTATTTTCAAATCCCTTGACTTCGACTCCCATATTTTATACTCATGGGTTATGAGCCAAAATCAGAGAGTGAAGTACCTAGTTTTGTGTACTAATTACTTAAAACATCTGTGATCTGTAAAACTAAGGTTGGAATTTTAATGCCACTAATTTTTATGAATAATTTCTTTTCAATAGGTTTATGTTATTTTATTTCGGCGAAATATAGATGTTCTTGCTATTTCATGTCTCTTTGAGAGAATGTATGATCCATGTTTAAGTGAATAAATATGAAGTGAATATATATATATCTATTGAAGATAAAATGTTATTTGTTTTATCATTCCATTTTGTTGAACTATGACTTATGTCTTTTTACGTTTTGTTGTTTTTGTGTTTTATGTCATATTGATTTCAAACTTGATCTTTAATTAAAAGAGCAAGGAAACTTAATGCGTATGACACTTAACATATTTTCTAGAATGTTTTGATCTTAAATGGTCAGATACTTTGGTTAACTGTATCTGTGTTTCTTTCAAAGGCTGTTTTAACTGTATACACATCATTGGCAACCATGGTACCTTTTCCGAAACAGTCCCTGATATACGGTGGTACAAATTGATTGACAAAATCTCGTTTTAATGAATATGCATGAGGCAGGGGAAACAATTGTTACAATGAAATACTCTGCAATAACCCTTCACTGTAAGTTGTCTCCGTGGGCGAGTGGACTACGCTGCTTGTTTAAAATTTGTAAAGTTCTGGCAGGTCGTGTTCAACTCCAGCTATCGCCTTAATATTTGTTAAGAATCTGTACATATCTCTGCATTTGTAGAACAAATGAACCTTCCTCATTAAATATTCATGATTACGAGATTTTCATAGCCAAAATCACCCATGGTACACAACAAAGCATAGTGCAGTATTGTATCAGGGATATCCAACGATGCCCTTTACAGTGTACATGTGTCAGCCTCTTACTCAAAGGTTCAATGGTTTGATCCCCAACATCAACAAAATTAGTTTCTAAACAAAAGACTGATTCAGGCATTAAATTTTGTGAGGAAGTGCTAATACGAGTTTCAAGAAAGTTTCTGTAAAGACTTTCTCCACTTTTGTTGAACATTTATGCTAATTTGAAAGAAATAAAAATCATATGATACCTTCGATGACATTTTAACCAAATATGCTTAAAATTAAAATGGAAATTCAATGCTCTTAATGTCTGTTCAACTTTCCGTTCTTTTTAATATTCAACAATGTTAAATGTGTGTAGATATAATACAATATATTGGATTGGCAGTTTGTTTTCTTACCAGTCGAAGTTTGTGCCAATTTATCTGTGCCAAAATAACTGAAATCCCTTTTTTCAGCCTATTTTGAACATGAAGTGTTGCTTTTGATTTGTTGATTTTCAGTTTGCTCTTTTTATTTGTATTCTGTATATTCCAGATTTGTATGACTTCAGGTAACTAATCAAATTATTCAGTATTGTCCGTTTTTGAATACACTGTACAGTTCATGTAAATGTGTCTTCAGAGTTTTTTCAATTCGAAAATGTTTTGAGAGAGACCTGTGGATAAAAGTAAAAAAAACATGTATTTTAAAAAAATGCTGGGTTTGATAATTAATTTGTAGGAATAAGTCATAATATTGTATTTACATTGGATACAAAAATTTCTGTTTGAGACTTAAAGTTCACCCATTTGTTATTGTTTTCTAAATGTAAATTGGAAAATGATCTTGGGATTTATTAATTAAAAATTGTATAAAGCAGGCTATGATCCTGTAGATCTAAGACGCTAACAACACTATACTGACATCTCAAATTTGCCATTATCATTTATTTTTTATTTGATCTGACATGATTATAGTATTGTGATATTTTGATTTTGAACGATTCATATTTTTTAACATGGTAATTATGGAAAATGTGTTGTTAGCAGAAACATTACTTTTTTAATTTTCTCTCAATATTCTATTTATAGTATTCATAACTTAGGCCGTACTTAAAATATTCTTTGCTTCCCTTCCCATGACCCATGTAGAGTTAGAGTGGGTTGTCTGAGCGATATATGGTTTATGTTTTGTTTTGTTTTGTTTATATTGAGAAAAAATATATACAGATATAATGTTAATGATTTCAAAGAGGTTTTTTTTTTTCCAATTTTTGTTGTACAAAATAAAAATTAGATCTCACACTTAAAGCAATACAATTACTGTATTTGGGTCGGGTTAATATTTTTTTTTTGCTATAGATCATGTTGGTTATGCTAGGGGAAACATTTAATATTCTAAGTTAGGCATTTTGTCATAGATGACTTTCATAAAGTCTAGCATGAGGACTGTTTGTGTTGTACAGAGTCCATCCTTAAATAATAATTGTTTTGCAGTGGCCTGACCAACTGGCCATTCATTTATTTATTTTTGTTATAATTTTTGTATACGTTTTTATATATTCAAGGGACATTCATGACAAAGCAAATATACATGCAATCAATACTTTAACAACCATTTTTGTATCCAATACCTCCCAACTTCATGTTATTGTTATTATAATTTTGACAGTGTTCTTGTATTGATCTGAAATAATTTCCTGAAAACTTGGTTTGTTATTAAGGTATCTTGTGTACAAACAAGATGATTGTTTTATTTAGCCATAATGTGAAATGTTAATGCCTTGTGACCCCATTTATTTAGTATCATTTGAAATTTATTTCCTACCAACTTCTAATAATGTAAAATATATGATGAAACAGACTTAATAGAACAAAGTTATTGCAGTTCATGTTTTTGGTTCTTTATTCTAACTGTAATTAAAGCTGCCCTCTCACAGATTTATAGTTTTGACAACTCTTATATTTAAAGTCTTGGAATGAGCCAATTTGTGTGTAAATATCATAACAACCAGTAATATAAAAAATTAAAACTGCTGACAAAAGATAAGATCACAGATTTTCATTTTAAATCAATGTTTTAATTTAATGTTTTATGGCTAAGTGTTACTAATGCTCTAAGAAAAAATGCATAAAACATCAATTTTTGAACATAAATATGAAAAACTGCGATCTGATTTGAAGTAAGCAGTCTTATGTCACTGGTTTCCATCCATTTTTGCAAAATTTTATCATTCTAAGTCAAAAAATAAAAAAAAGTTGTCAAAATGTTCAATCGGTGAGAGTGCAGTTTTAAATGAAATCACTTATTTTGCAATATAACTCTTTGAAATGACACTAAAATGTTATGGGGTTCTCAGGGACTGTTTTCATAAAACTTCTTAAGTAATTTCCTAACTTAATTCACTTTCCTAGTTTTAGTATCTCTTATATCATATCAAATAAAACAACTTTCCAAAATACACTATTTTGATTGACCTTATTGGAAAAAAACCTACTTTAATGTTAAAAACACTTCTACATTACTTTTAAATTGACTGAAAAATTTACATAATCGACTTAAGTTAGGAAGTGACTTAACATGTTTTATGAATACAGCCCCTGGCATCTAAAATTCACAAGATTATTCATAGGATACCAGGATTTTTCTTGTTTGTTCAGTATCTATGCAGGATGAGCATTTTCAAACAAATATTCGTTGTACATATTTAATATATGAAATGTGTTTTGTTTCTTCAAGTTTGTGTTTAATATCAGATTAATGTTCTTTTATGTCTACAAAATGTTAGCATTTGTACAAAATTGGGGCATATTTTTATATTTATTTGAAATTAAAAAATGTTCATCATGTTTTTTTGTTGACAAGAGAAACCATGTATTTTTGCACTTTGTTAAGTTTTTCCCCCGACCAGAAAAATAAATGTTGACTGATAAGTGTTGAGTTTTTCATTATTTGCAGTTTATTGTACTGTATGTATATAATATATATGAAACATCTTTTTATTCATTTTCATATGTAGAGTTTATGAAATTAATTGCACATGGATCTGTATGCTAGGGACCTATACACCATTTACATGTCCATGGTATAACAAACTGCTTAATTGATAACCTCCTTTAAAATCCAATGGGATGGTTGCATTTAATGTGTTCTATCTAACTCAAGAGTATTCATATACACGTGGACTGGCATAAAAACCATGAGATGGTTGACGCGGACGTACCAACATCTATGATTTATGAGTTTTTCCTTTTTTCAAAATAGCTCATAAGCAGGTGTTTATTGAATTCCATATAGAAAACTGAACAAAAATGTCCCTAACCCTAGTGTCGTTAAAACCTATTAACCCTAGATGTTGATGATATGTGATTGTTAGATGACATGAATTAAAATATAAATGATTAAGAATGGGCGGAGTGAGAGTATCGAGCAAGCCCTTCTTAAGGACTAAGATTTTAATTTACGTCATCTGACTTAGAATACTGGCTGATACATTACCAACGCGAAATCTGAAGCATGGATACTGTATTAGATGAGGTGGTGGTGTTAATAGTTTATACTCCGGGTCCCGGCGTGAGCACATTGAAGGGTCCCAGAGCGACAGTTCAACCACCGCACACCTATCCTGAGCAGACTATCAGGCGGTTAACCAGTACTCGATTGAGCTAACCTGGCGGACTGTATCAGATGAGAAGCAGTAGGCGGACCTTTTAAACAACCGCGAAATCTGAAATTCTTTATGATTATGCTTATCTGCAATTTCATTGGCTGTAAATCAGGGGGTCCAATGTGATTTGTGTTTGCCGAATTTTAAGTGAGGGAAATTGTGTGAAGCCGAATCAAATGACGGTGTTTGAAGGAATTTCGGTGTTTCATGTAGATATTTTCACCTTGAAAGTAAATTACATCACCATTCTCGCAATATAAATACGCCTACCCGGAGACCACACGTGTGAGCTTCTTTCGTTTTTTTTTTAACTTTTGTTTCTAGAGGCCTTAACAAAAAAGTTATTGAATATATAAGATGAGCGATTGATTGTTTGCAAAGTGAAAATACAAAATTGCGTGACTTAAAACTGTGTTTTTAGTCCAAATTTACTATTCTTGTACCTATTTTAGCTACATTTATTGATTTTTTGCATTATTCATCTTTTCGACGGCTAATGGACTTACATGGGCACTATACGGCCGATCTTTTATGTTTAAACGCCTTTTATGTTGGGCGACGAAGTTGTATGCAGTTTTTGTGTGAAGCAGAATCAGAATATGCATGCATTGATAAAAGTGTTATTAAGACACGAGCTGTAGCACATTTTAATATTTATAACGAAATCAAATTTGAACGTACCGTGTATTTGTTATGCAAAATAACTTGTATATAGTATTCCAGCAATTCATCTATATGTACCCGGAAATTAAATTTATTGCTTGATATATCAATGTAAGAACTCTTGGTGTAACATGAACGTCTTGCAAATCAAACGATGTCATCACACAAGAATACTGTATATATAGGATCTGGCACGAGTTGTCATTTAATACAAGATTTTATTAAACGAGTTCATGAAATTTGTTAGTAAGCGAGCCTCTGGCCCCCCGTAAATGTAAGTTGTGTTCTTAATACCATGAGTGCTCGCCGAATGGGTCAGGTAAAGGTAATCATTTCGAGCGCCGGCTACCAGGAATACTTTTGTCTGGCATCTCATAAGGGCACGCGTACAGGTTTCTACACATGAAACATGGTGATTGAAATCAGTTTATTGCTGTCTTCATATTGGTGCTTAAATAACTTGGAATGAAGTATAGTAACGAAGACACTGTAATATTTTCCATGCGTTTATTAATGAGAGTCGTGTTCTTCCGGAGTCGAGCTGAATGCACTAAAGACTCGAAACCAGTTGAACAATCGTCGGAGGTCCACAGCAAGGCTGTTTCTGACCACCAAGTCATTGAGACTAACATAATTTTATAAACCCATGAAGAGTACAGTTTATAATATCATTATGGATGTTATACAATAAGCAATTTGGATACACAAAATAAGAAATCAAAGAATAGTTTAAACCGCGTCTAAAATATCATTTCAAAATACACACCACCTTAAATTGTGAAACCATCACATTCTACTTCAATTTGCCTAAAATCACATGTTCTTAGTTCGGGTTCAAAACATATTATTCTGTAACAGGAAGCATTTTACAAGCTTCTTTTTCACACCTTATCATAAGTATTAAAATTGACATTAATTGTTAGACACAAAAATTACATGTATATAGTCAAAAGTCAGCATCAAGTAAACTGATGTAAAACAGAACTTAAAATGACGTCACTATTAATATCCAACCTTTCTACTACGACATATTAAAGCATTTTTTATAACCGTTTGTCAGAGACTCAAATTTAACAAACATACTATCATACATGTTTAATACCATTTGGGTGGCATCGTGAGATTAAGATACTGTTACAAGTTAATGTAATGCCACTTTTTCCATATACCAAACTCACGCAGCGCGTTTCAGTTTTAAAACCCATGCACATACAAAATACATGTTAAAAAAATACCACACAACAATATCCACACAAATTAAAAAGAAACTTGATGACCAGAAAGATTATCCGAAAATTCCAACGATATCTCCACCATGGCCGCCGTTGTTGCGTTTGATCGCGTCCAGCTGCTGGCGGATGTCGGCATTGAGCTGGGGATCATCCGTCTCAAAGTCAGGAGAGTACCGGAAGAGCGGCCGTCCGTCCGGGCCTACAAGGAATTTCTCGTAGTTCCACCGGATATCCGTCATTAGCACGGGGCTGTAGAGCGCCGGTGTCACGATCTTCCGCGTCGTGGCCGGGCACAGCGACTGTGGTCGGAAAATTGTGTGTAATACAATATGTTTACACTTTATTGGTACTCAAAACATGTAAATGTAAATAGCTATCTTTTCATTTCTGCGGAAATTGCTAATTTTAAGTATTCTAGTAATCACAATTCAGTTTCTACAGAATGACATACTTTGGTGATAAGACAACCAGGTAAAAGAAGGCCACGAGCAGCATTGCTTTTTGATGCACCTCAGAGAACATGAAGAGCAACTCTTACAGGCCCAGCACCTCCTCTTGTAGGTAAAGCTATCTTTTTCACTTTTTCGTTTCTTGCTATTTGCCTTTCGAGCATTCGGCAACGTACATGTTCTTGTTAATGTAAATACACATGGATCTATTTTTTCATGTCTGCGGACAATATTAATGTTATTATTTGGAATGCATACAGTTACTGCACTAGTGAATATTCTATGCAAAAAGAGCATAATTTTTGTAAATTTTCCAAACTTCCAAACGCAGTGAAAGTTTCATAGTTTCATATAAAAAATGTTGTCTTTTCTTCTGTGGGTCAGATACATGATTGAATGAGAATAGATGTTCAGTAAAGTTCGTTCTAGGCCAGGTCAAAGATAGTAGAACAATCTTGGTCATGTTGCCCTAATTCGCTAGTTTTAAAAGCCACCAATGATCGCCATACTATATGTATAGTGGTGTAGATCTTTGGCAAAAAAGCTAAAATAGGTTGTTTAGAGCGAGAAAAGTACTTGAGTTAATACTAAATTTATTTTAAGTGTACTCATATTCACTAACCCTTTAAAGCAAGTTCACTCACACAATTTGGTTAAAATAAAAAAATAAATAAAAAAAATAGATACACATGATTTCAATAGTTTTCTCAGTTGAGTAAGAACTTGAGAATAATTTTCGAAAATCTTGAGCCTGGCCTCCAAGAATAAACGAACACTGAAAAACAATCTTATAAAATCTTGCCTTGAGGTACGTGTACATCGCGTGCTCGTTAGCGCCATTGACGTCAATTTTCCACGTTAACGGAAAGCCGGGCACAAAGCCACCACCGGGGTGATTATGCCGGATACCGCTCATCAGATCTTCACCATTCCACGCCGGTTCCAACTGAAAAAAATCAAGCTTACTGTAACTTGTTCTCGCAATAATGATTTTTTTACATTATTATTATCCCATATTTTATTTATAAACATTTTGCCTTCATTCTTATTGATAATGAGTGAGTTTTGGCTGGACCATATATGAGTGTGACATAACCAGGCATGTACCCTGTCCATGTATGCAGTCTTTACAGCATGTGTTCCTGCTCTGATCATCGGATGCCGACCGTCGAATGATATAACTCACCATCATCACTCTGTTTAACCTGCTTCGTGACTATACCCTCCCTTTTAATACAAGTTTGTCACCACATTGGTATCGATTTATTTCTTCAGCCGGACAAAAACAATGTTATTACCATGGCAACGAAAACAGTGCAAATACCACACTTTAACTGGATCTTGGTATAACTCAAACAACCATGAACTTGGTATGTGGACAATAAGAGGGCAATAAGAAGTTGCACATCATTTCATTTTTCAGTCGTCGAAAAAAAATGTGGTTTCTATGACAATAGACATATAATGTTAATTTCTTTTTCTCCATCCAGAAAAAAACACTTGGTCCTGTGATATCTCAAGAAGTACATTAGGATTATTAGGAGGTTATCCTCGACATTCGTTTGTCGTATTAGACAAAACTTTTGCTATGAGAACGAAAATAATGAAATGACCTCATTTGGTAAAGCTTATTCACGTTAGATTCATGGAACGGTTAAGGATGTGATAGAAAACAATTTGTGGATAATTCGAATTTGTGTTCTTTGGAAAAAAGGTAATGACAGGGCCTCAAAGACGTAGAGGACTTTTGCATTAACAGCAATAACCTCGGTGACTTGTTTAACACATTTCCCAAAGTAAGTAATATCTGGAGTTGGTACACAATCAAAATTACTAGATTTAATAGAACAAATACTTGCCAGACCACACACAACTGGCCATAATTTCTCGAAACTTTGTAAGTCTCTTATAACAGGTTCAAGCTAAGCTCACTATTTTTGTTTTTCTATAATTTACGTTAGACTTTAAATATGAATTATATTCATGACAAATACAATTTATCATTTTTCATTTATCAAAATCAAATTTAAGTATTACGTTGGCCTAATGAAATAAGCTACTTTAGCCTGTTAACCTTAAGAAGTTTGGAGAAATTGGGGCCAGATGTTTCGTTTCTCTGATTTGCCGTACCAATCTTTCGGACACTAAAGGAGAAAATGTTATTCCTATTTGCCCGCTCGCTACGCAAAAAATCCGTAGAACATTATTTTAGTGTTTATGGCCTAATTAAGTCAATTAATTTAATGTTTTACTCACATGGTGAAACTGGTTGGACGGAAAACCGACGATCTGGAACCCCTCAGCACCATATTGGGATTGTAGTGCATTCAACCCATGGTACTGATAAACCTTCCCTCAGTATGTGGCGACGTTAACGACCAGCGTCAACTTGCCGCGAAATTGAGCCAGATCAAACGTCTCGTTGTTATAGACGTTACGGAACCTGAAATCGTAGACTGTCTGGTTCCCGGTTGACGGGCTGCAGACTTGGCGAGGCGGGATACCATCACGGTCACCGGCGCCGACGGCTCGCCCGTTGAAGATGGAAAAGAACGCCAGCAGCGCCTTTACAGCGCGGTCTGTCGCTATCATCTCTGTAAACTGAAAGGTTAAGTTACAATAGGGAATATTTATAATATGCGAATGATTCTTATCTTAGTTTTCCAAACTGGTATAAAAGGCGTGACTTAACACCATCCTAAGCATAATCATGATAATTTTATTTTGACGACCACTAAAATGTCACAAAAATGTGTACGTATGGTGAACGTGGCGTCCGCTCCCGTCTGTACTTGACCGTAGCATGCGCGCCTGCTTGACCTACATACCAAGGACTGATGTGACCCATTTGGACCACGATGTGCATGCTTCAAAGAGGAAGAGCATTTATGCAAGGAGACAACTATGACCTATGAAATATAGTTACAGTTGTATATCTATAGCTATAGCTTTACTTTATAAGTGATTTTGTATTCGTATAGCTACAACTATTAAACACAGCTGTATATTTTGCTCTGAATGTACAGCTACAGATGTATACATGTATTTTACACATACTTTTTATTTAAAGCTATTTTACGTCTTACATTTGTTAGTAGTAAGGTTTTAGCAAACATGTACCCCATAACAAACTGCTTAAAGAGCAAAGTGCTCTGTAAAAACTGCGATCGCATAGTAAACCGCCTATTGTCCGTTGGCGCTTGGCGATCACCGGCATATGAGTAGTCAACGATTGCTTTAAAACTATAAGGACACCTTAAATTAATTCTTACGGTAATTCTTCTAAGATGTTCTTCTTTACAACCGAATCGTACCAGATGCACGATATGCACTGGTATGTTTGGTACCAGTATATGAAATGCACCGTATTATATAAAACGCCGCACCATTTGTCATCAAAACTGCGGCATACATGAACCAACCAGTCTTGCGCCATATGTTATAGGTTTGTGTCATGCATCATATGCACAATGATGCTGCACCATATGTGAGAGGTTTGTGCCATGCATCATATGAACAATGATGCTGCACCATATGTGAGAGGTTTGTGTCATGCATCATATGCACAATGATGCTGCACCATATGTGAAAGGTTTGTGTCATGCATCATATGCACAATGATGCTGCACCATATGTGAGAGGTTTGTGTCATGCATCATATGCACAATGATGCTGCACCATATGTGAGAAGTTTGTGTCATGCATCATATGAACAATGATGCTGCACCATATGTGAGAGGTTTGTGTCATGCATCATATGCACAATGATGCTGCACCATATGTGAGAGGTTTGTGTCATGCATCATATGAACAATGATGCTGCACCATATGTGAGAGGTTTGTGTCATGCATCATATGCACAATGATGCTGCACCATATGTGAGAGGTTTGTGTCATGCATCATATGCACAATGATGCTGCACCGTATGTGAGAGGTTTGTGTCATGCATCATATGCACAATGATGCTGCACCGTATGTGAGAGGTTTGTTCATGCATCATATGCACAATGATGCTGCACCATATGTGAGAGGTTTGTGCCATGCGCCATATGTAAAATGATGCTGCACCATATGTGAGAGGTTTGTGCCATGCACCATATGTAAAATGATGCTGCACCATATGTGAGAGGTTTGTGCCATGCACCATATGCAAAATGATGCTGCACCATATGTGAGAGGTTTGTGCCATGCACCATATGTAAAATGATGCTGCACCATATGTGAGAGGTTTGTGTCATGCACCATATGTAAAATGATGCTGCACCATATGTGAGAGGTTTGTGCCATGCACCATATGTAAAATGATGCTGCACCATATGTGAGAGGTTTGTGTCATGCACCATATGTAAAATGATGCTGCACCATATGTGAGAGGTTTGTGCCATGCACCATATGAACAATGATGCTGCACCATATGTGAGAGGTTTGTGTCATGCACCATATGAACAATGATGCTGCACCATATGTGAGAGGTTTGTGTCATGCATCATATGAACAATGATGCTGCACCATATGTGAGAGGTTTGTGCCATGCACCATATGTACAGCATATGTGAGAGGTTTGTGCTGGCACCATTTGTTCAATGAAATTGTGCGATGTGTGCAATACAAGTTAAGAAAATAGTTCTCGCGAATGTCAAAGACATTGTACTGGTCTACAGTACATGTACCAGTATCATTGATTCAAAGCGAGTCGTTCACATTTTGGCATCAACACATTGTTTCCTATAAAACGCTTATAATATCTTATCTTTTTATTTACACAGTATCTTTTAATAATGTTGAATTTAGAAAAAAAGTCGATATTTAAGCGTACCAACTTAGAAGTGAACAGGGAAACCCCTGCAAGCACCTGCGCTGGCTGCGCATGGGTACGTGATGTTACGGGATAAAGATTGTTAGGAAATGTGAATAAAGGGGGAAACATGCCTATAAATCATTTTTTTCAGCAAGTATGCTTTTTTATTGTAGTAATATTTGAGTATCTATAGAGAAACGCACGTTTGTTATGCAAGCAGCAAACGTTTATAAGTTTTAAATTTTGAATTACTAATTTGCGCATTTCTCATATTTGCTTAAAACATAACTCCTATAACAACGCGTTTCACACTCCTCTTAACATCATCTGCGTTTAGCAAATGTAATACATTTGGAATATATATATAGGCTTTTCATAGTGCGTACGCCGAGATCAAAACATTGCTCATGTTACCATTTACCAGAGGGTTTTTAAAAAAAATAACGCGGAACACGTGAAATTTACCACCAGGTTTTAATAAATATTCAACACTGCAATGTAAACTGCCCTTGAGTGGTGGGACCCTTAATCATTGCCCCTACACCATGGTTTAAGATTGACCGACGGGTCTTGGTAATTTAGATAGAAATTTACACACGAATCTCAATGGTACTGTAGTTTAACTGAAATCAACACTTTTGGGAGATGGTGGATAGATACTGTCAATAAACAAGTTGTTCCATTTCTTTCGTTCTTGAACACATGTCAGATAGGTGAAAGGGAGGTCACTGAGTAGGATTAAAAAAATGTGAAAGAAAAGTGCATTCGGAACTCCTCGGCCATTTTATCGAAAACCAAACTCCGCGCAGTGTTACTTCCCTTGCAGTACAGTAATCACTGCCACCACAAGATTTTCATCCAAAATTGGATGAAAACTTTTAATGGCATTTTTTAATCATATATATTTATTCTTATATCCTTTCTTAAATAATTACTTTACGCCAGTTGATAGGCATAATATGTTTTATAAAAAAATAACCAAACTCCGCGCAGTGTTACTTCCCTTGCAGTACAGTAATCACTGCCTTCACAAATATCACGTGATGATAGATAAAACGGCACGTGATTGCAATTTACATAATGAACATAAGAACATGCCGCCAACATTCGATTTGTTTTGGTTTTGCTTGCAATCCTGGTTCAAAACGTTCGATACATGTCTGAATAGCTAACAACACATCCATGTTGATATTGTAATTTGTAAATCCTACTTTCAATTTGAAAAAAGACCGAACATTTCCGAATGTTTTTTTTAATTGTTATTTTTTTATAAAACATATTATGCCTATCAACTGGCGTAAAGTAATTATTTAAGAAAGGATATAAGAATAAATATATATGATTAAAAAAAATGCCATTAAAAGTTTTCATCCAATTTTGGATGAAAATCTTGTGGTGGCAGTGATTACTGTACTGCAAGGGAAGTAACACTGCGCGGAGTTTGAAAAATAACAATTAAAAAAAACATTCGGAAATGTTCGGTCTTTTTTCAAATTGAAAGTAGGATTTGCAAATTACAATATCAACATGGATGTGTTGTTAGCTATTCAGACATGTATCGAACGTTTTGCATTTTTTCCTTTTATGGAATACAATCGTTTATTTTCTAAACAAATGAAACATGTTGCTGGAATTTCTTTTAAAGGTGTTCCGTCCATTTTGTAAATTGCAATTACGTGCCGTTTCTATCATCACGTGATATTTGTGAAGGCAGTGATTACTGTACTGCAAGGGAAGTAACACTGCGCGGAGTTTGATCGAAAACAACGAGGTTGTTTTCGATAAAATGGCCGAGGAGCTCCGAATGAGAAAAGTGGAATGTAAACACAAGTGGTGTGTAGCCGAACGGTGACATTGTTTTTCTCACCCCAGCAAAATGTCATCATTGGTTTGCTATTCAAGTTCCGACTCTTCAGAAAGTGAAAACGAAGAACAGAAAAAGAAACCAAGCTACCAAGAGACACATTCAAACACTGAGTAAGGAAAAGTCATGTTTTTTGAAAGATGACATCAAACCTATCATGACATGTCAACAAAATCGTTGTCAAATGTAATAGTTTTCGGATAAAGCTTTCGGATTAAATAGACAAAGAAGTATTTTTATGCCCCCACAAAGTGGCGGCATATAGGGTTGCCCTTGTCCGTACGTACGTCTGTCTGTCTGTACGTACGTACGTCCCGAAGATTGTTTCCGATCTAATTCTTGAAAACCGTTTGTCCAATCCTCACCAAACTTTAAACACATGTTTGTGACCATAATATCTTGATCAAGTTCGATAGTCATGGAAATCGCTTTAGTCATTTAGGAGTTACGGCCCTTTTTTGCCAAAAATACTTCAAAAATATATGTTTCCAATCTAATTCTTGAAAAGTATGTGTCCAATCCTCACCAAACTTTACATACATGATTGTGACCATAATATCTTGATCAAGTTTGATAGCCATGGAAATCGCTTTTGTCATTTAGGAGTTACGGCCCTTTATTTGCAAAAAAAGACTTGAAAAATACGTCCCGAAGATTGTTTCCGATCTAATTCTTGAAAACTGTTTGTCCAATCCTCACCAAACTTTTAACACATGTTTGTGACCATAATACCTTGATCAAGTTCGATAGCCATGGAAATCGCTTTAATCATTTAGGAGTTAGGGCCCTTTATTTCCCAACAATACTTAAAAAATATCTTATCTGATCTAATTTTTGAAAAGGATTTGCCCTTGTGCAGATTATCCTGAATAATCATTATGGCTTATTTTCTGTGACAAAAAATCGAAGTGGGGGCATCCGTGTCCTATGGACACATTTCTAGTTAAGGTTTGATCCTGAACGAAGACATTAATTCTTTTACAGTAAATGTATTATGTTATCCAATCCTGACGAAAATTGCTGATGGGAGGAGTCACGGTCGTGGTGTCCTTCACAATAAGTTTACTGTTTAGCCTTTAGGTATACCAGTACATTTTAGGTATTGTAATAGTTTAGGTATTGAAGAGGATGTCTACTCTGTGTAAAGAAAACATTTTTTTTAACATAACCTGGTATACTGCTAACTTTTGAAATGAAATCTGGAATACTGTTCAGAAGAAGTCATAGTTTATAGTAAATTGCTTGGGCAAATTATGTGGAATGAAATTTAGAAACCTGTTGCGTAACACAGTAGCTAATGCACCAGTCAATTTTAACAATGGCCCCCCAGGTCCCGAGGTATACCGGGGATAGCCGGGGAAATGGGTAATTTTTTACCTTCCAGGTGGTTCCCCAGTGCCGTGTGAATGCAGTGGTTTTGTCTTCGCGCCAAAAATAGCAGAGATGGGCTTTACCTAGGGTCCCTGAGGTGCGGGGGCATTTGGCGTGGATTTTACCAGCAGTTTGTACCTGCAGGGCGGGGGTTTCATCCAGGCTTGGCTGGACTGAAAGTCAAAGTCGCCGCTTTTTACCAGACCTGGGGGGGGGCAGTGGTTACAACTGACTGGTGCATAAGAGGTGCCCAACCCCCCTGTTAATAAATGTATGTAGGCTTCCTAATCAAATAGTCTGCAAGTCAAATAGCACCCACTAATATCCTGAAGTTGATCAAATATTGTATGAATTGAGAATTAAAAATATTTAATATTTGTTTTTCTTTCTTTAGATATTAATTGCACATTCAAATTAAAAAAACAACACATGTCACAATTTAAAAAAAACAAACAAATGATTATATTGGGGCTTAGAAAACTTTTTTATATTTAAAACACAGCTTAATATTTATATGACTACAAATACATGTATGTGATAAAGAGAAGAACAGAACAGAACATTATTATATAATGCATTTTGACCAAAAGTGTGGGGTTATTTCATAATTTGACCCAAATGGGGGCGTTTTGACTAGAGGGCTTTTTAGTTTGGTGCTGTTTAACCAGGTTCCATAATGTCAGATCCTTTATTTATTTGTATCAATGTCACTTCAGTTTGCTGTATGAATATTTATGATTACCGTGAACATTGGAAATATACTGATTATGTTAAAAACCCCAAATAAGACACTAAGTGCATGTGGGGTCTGTCTGTGTTGTTGTGTATGTTGGTTTGTCTCTAGATCAGTGCTGTTAAGCATTAGCCTTGTGCATTTCATCAGGGTCTTTGTTACTTTTTGGGCAACTGGCTTGTCCATGTAGTTCCTATTGTTTTTTTGTTTAACAGGGCGATTGTATCTCTTGTGTTAAAATTATTAACCGATTGAATGTGTAAATGTCACATACATTTTCTGTGTATTTTACTTCACAGAACCATCAATTCAAGCAATTCATTAATTTTCTTTTGTATGCAGAGCAAAGCAAATAAATATGAATACCAGTAGGCTGTAAAAAAGTACATGTTGAAATGAGAATCAGAGTTTAGACGAGGTCTTGTTGAGTCTTGATACAGATTTTTTTAGACTTACTTGGGAGTATGCTATTAAAGTTAAGAGAGTAGGAAATTGGATCTAACAGCCAGTTGGCATACTCAGACTCTTTCATCTTCACAAACTAATTCTGTGTCGATATATACACATCATTATAAAAACAAAGACACATATAGCAATTTTTTTTGAGAGCGAGAGTGATCTAGTGGTTCAGGTTTCTGCCTTTCAACTAGGTGTAGGTACTATTGACCTCTTATAATAGACATCATTCTTGGTTTGTACCAAGAAGGGTCTCATATCAGCCATCTTTGCAATTGAGTTAAAATATATAAGGATGAACTAAAGCTGCAAAGTGTGAGCAAAATATACATAAAATGATAAAATAGTAAAATGTCTACTTGTTACATTTAGTGTGAAGATAAAGAACAAGCTGCCCCTCCCTGAAGCTGTTACCACACTGTTTGGGGGTAGAGAGGAGAGGGTAGAAGATTCGAGTCACCATGGAGGCAGGCAGCGGTCCTTCAAACATGAGCCTGGAAACTGGGCTACTCTTGTCTACATCCCATGTAGGTGCTATCTGGGGATCTTGATGTTAGAAGTTGGGCTTGTTCAACCAAGAGTCTCATTTCGATGACTGAATTTTCTATGTACTTAAAAGACTAGCAACGCCAAAACTTGACACGAATGTGTCTTATACTTAACAGGAGCCTAATAAGCGAAGCAGATTCTTATTTCCTTGAACTAAATATAGAAACATAACATTGATAAACTTTTTTTCCAGACCATGCCGAAGAGGAGGAAAGTTTTGTGAGAATGCAGTCAGAGTTGTTTGCCTGTTTAAGGCCACTTGAATTCCACAGGATGGATGACTACCATGTAAGTCTGTCCAGGACTGTTACCATCAGGCACCATTGGATACAGGACTTCACCAATACATTGATGACAAGCTTTGCAAAATTACCTCAGTATGTATAACAACATCCTCAGACTGTTTTTAATGCCCTTTAGTGGCAGCATATAGAAATCAGACCATCATTCCGTGCATCAGTCAATCAATCTGTCTATCGGACCTCAAACTTGGTAGGCAGGTTGGTCATGACCAGCAGATCCCTATCATATTTAAGTTCTACTGTCAAAGTCATGGTGCATCAGTTGGCCTTCGCAGTTTCCGATCAAGTATGCTTGGGCCCAGTGACCTCATATTTGGTAGGCAGGTTGGTCATATTCAGAAAAATTCAACCTATCCATTTTGAAGTCAGTTGGTCAAAAGTGAAGGAACCTTGAGCTGAAAATCCATTCCTGATAAAAAACTAAAGAATGTTCGGGATAGGGACCTCAAACTTGGTATGCTGGTTAGTCATAAACATCACATGAACCCTTATGATTTTAAAGACAGTGGGTGAAAGGTCAAGGTTGTTTTGTGCTGACCTTAACCTGAAAATATGTTTTTGATCATTAATCGAAAAAAGTTAGAGCGCAATGAACTCAAATTGGTAGGCAGGTTGGTCATCACAAATAAATTTTCAGGTCAGTTGATTTATGGTCACGGTCATGGTGACCTTCAGCTAAAAACTGTTTCTGATTAATAACTGAAAAATGCTTAGGTCCAGGGATCTTAAACTTAGGTATGCTGGTTGGTCATGAAAAAAACATAACAACCCCTATTAATTTTGGCGTTTGTGGGTCAAGGCCGTCATATGTTATTATGTTTGAATATGTTAGACAATGAAAGCTAAATGTTGATACTGGTTGAAATACTGATGGCTATCTGTCAAACAAGGCCTTTCAGAGGGCTTTCAGAGGCTTTTCATGTTCATGTAACAATTCTTGCTCGACGATTTTATAAAATATTCACACACATGCATACATGTATATTGTCAAATACAGCCTAGTTTTCATTAGTTTGATTACACCTTTTGATGTTGGTAGCTTTTTTTTAAGAAGTTTGAGATAGATGACCTTTTACTTTAAATAAATAATTTCAATGTTTCAATATATCTATATATGAAATTTCTATTACACTTGTAGATGTTTAATTTTTCGTAATTATGAAAACAAAAGAAAGAATCCAGCTGTGTCTGAAACAAATGTTTGATTGTTGGAATTAATTGTGCTGAACAAAACCCACACCATTATTTACACAGGTGTTGGTGCAAAGTGAAAGGTGTGTCTGTTCTCAGTAATGATGAGAAAACAAGGTGTGTATTACATATAATTCTTTTAACAGTTATATTAAGAAAAAATGTGCGCACTTTTGTAGGATTTTAGGCTGAACTGCTCTATCATATAATCCACTTTGTCAAAATAGAGTTTTATGATAAGATACATGTCAGGATTCACATGCTCTATGTTAATAGTTGTTGTTACTGTTTACTAAATCAATCTTTCAATTAATTAATAAAAGCAAGTTAATTTTTACAGTGGTGTTATAAGTGTTAGTTTGTTCTCCAGGTCCTTTCTAGTCCTGGATGTGCAATGTGGGGATGAAATACTTCAGGACTTTGTCCTGGTGGTGGACAAATGTTTCCAGCAATACAACCTTCATCCATATTACCAGGTGCGTATACTTTAAGATATATAAGACAGTATGTAGTTTCTTGACCTACTATCATTAATGCCAGATATTTCTGCATGACTTTTAATCCCCCACCCCCTCTGTTTAATACCGTTCCCTCAACATGTTTTTCTAATTTTATGAAAACATTTGCTTTACGAAAAGAGGTAAAATATCAGTGCAATTTGACCTAAATTTAAGTATACCTCATCCTTTATGGGTCACGGACATTACGGACCATGGACATTACGGACCAGACATTAGGGACCAGATTTAGGGACATAACGGACCAGATTTAGGGACATTACGGACCATATTTAGGGACATTACGGACCATCTTCCGTAATTCATCCTTTTTATATAGAAACTAATAATCAAAATATGTCTTTCCTTTTTAGCTGGCCTTTTTGTTGGCTTGCAAAAATGAACCTTGCCAATAATTAAAAAAAACGTTTAAGATATGCATATGAAACTTGGTTAACATGTTGTGAGGTACACTGTGCACATGTACAGCAAGGCCCACAACTCTATATTTAATAATTGTCATTTTTTCCAATTGCAAAATAAATACAACAAGCCATGGTGTTCGCTCTGCGGAAGTCTGGATGTATGTTTTGTTTAAAGGTTGTCTGAATGTTCAAAATGTTCTAAAACACTGTCATAATTAAAGATAACAATGAATGCATGTTATTTGTATTTTCAGCCCCCTTTATTTCACATGAGTATTGGCTGGTGTCTTGGAGATGTCTGTGAAGATATTCCCAGAAAGACCAAAATGAAATTGAAGGTATTAATGACTTTTTTGTGGAAATAAATACATCCCAATACAAACTAACAGCTCTATACGAAGAACTAAATTGAGGTATTGTCATA
Organism: Mya arenaria; assembly: GCF_026914265.1. Taxonomy (NCBI): domain Eukaryota; kingdom Metazoa; phylum Mollusca; class Bivalvia; order Myida; family Myidae; genus Mya; species Mya arenaria. Next base: position 40,600,294 of record NC_069129.1, read on the forward strand.
GCCTAAGTGTCTTTGTCGTCCTCGGCGTTGAGCAAATACTTACCCTGGTCTTAACTCGAACTGTTCTTGCTCGACCATTTTAGATGTTCAAATGAAACTAAAAATGTACTCATGTTGGAAGAGATGTACATTTGTATAGCAAGGCCCATAATTCGGGATTTAGTTTAAACATATTTATTTTCTAACGATTGTGAAACAAGTTATTACAACATTAATTAATCACACTCGTTGGCACGATTTTACGCGAGAGTGTGGTCTTGTGTTTCGGGTTTTAATAAATTAAGCACATTTAAAGCCTATATTTATCCTTATTGGAGAAAAGGAAGCGCACCTGCGTTCCTCCAAGTATCCTTCCTTCGAACTCAAATCCTGGAACTGCCACTGTGCTGTACCAGATGATTTTTTAGCCTTCTGACCAGACCCAGACCTATTGTCGATGACTTTGTATACATGTATGACTGTGAAAATGAATTTCTACAGAAAGTCAAACATTTTAAGAAGGGTAACCAAAATAGCTTAGCTTGTTATAAAGTTAATGTGAATTCAAAGGGTAACCAAAATAGCTTAGCTTGTTATAAAGTTAATGTGAATTCAAATGACAACTAAAACGCAGAAATAACTTTTTATATGAAAGATAGCAACAATGAATTTGTTCTCAAGGCTAAAGTTAAATCCATTTTACAAACGATGATATTCAGAATGATTTCGCTATGATTAATGAAACTGGAAAAGCTGCGAAAAAAATATGCAGAGGGGCGTATAAAATGAAATCATCCCGGAATACTTGAAATGTAACTCTATCCCATCATAAAAATTTATTTGTTTTACGTAAATGTAAATGTCTGTCAGAATTATATTTAAGATGAGATTGTTTTTAATTTCCAGGACATAGCAGACACTGTCATGAAAGAAGATGACGATTTGGAGTATTTTGTTGTAAACTCAATATGTATGAAAATTGGCAACAAGACATTCACATTTCCATTGAAATCGAGCAGCTGATTTACATAAATTTGTGTCTTTTGTAAAACTTCAATAGCGCAATTCATTTTATATGCAGTCATTGTGTTGTCAAACTCAACAGAGACCTACAGTTAATTTTGTTTTACATTTTAACAAAAAAATATCTTAAAAAGAAATTATAGACTGTCCTACATTACATACTAAAGGTGACGCCAAGGTGATCAATTTATCTGTGCTATACATATATGTACATAGACTTGTGTAAATCTTCTTTATTTAAATGAAAGTATGTATGAAAGCTAGACCTTAAGCATATGACTATCTGATTAAACAGAAGTATTGAAATCTCAAACAACAACTTCTTTTAAGGAAAACCTGAAACTCCAATATTATAATTTAAACAAACATTTCATTTACAATTGCATCACAAGGCCATGTTAAAAAAAAATCTAAAAGCTGTTCTACTTGTTTTTTTTATTCTTGTACCAGTTCACGAAACAGCAAGCATTAGGACGTTGAATCTGTACAAAATCCAAGTATGTGTGTGCTGTAGTGCACAAAACAAGGAAGTAGATAGAATTTGTCCTCAAATTACCTTGTTTCATAGATTTTGACAAATCTAAAGACCCTTCTCCCTCATAGGCTGTACTTAATTTTTACCACATTTTAAAGTCTGAAATATACGCTATATCGAGATTCAGACTTTTTGAAACAAAAACATACTTTTTTTGCAAAAAATACCTTAACAATCACTAAAATTTAGCTTGCCAGCGAAATGTGCCAACCATACTATATATATGTAGTAGTACTTTTTTAAGATAAGTCCCAAAATAAGTTAACAAAAATAAACAGTTTGTTTTGGGCAATTTTCCATTTAAATGCCTCTTGAGCGTCTCGTACGGTGTTTTTATTTTTAGCTCGTGTGTATTTCAAACAAAACTGGTTGAGGTACATAGCTTTAGCGTCCTTATCCTGGGCGTGGTTATACTTAAACCTTGACCGTAAACTAAAAATAAAAAAGGTCCAAATAAAACTTGTTACACATGCTGCCAGAGACAATACTCACATGTTCATCAATGCCCATGCAGTTTGACTAAAAACAACAACGGACGAGCGTTTACGTTCGTTCCGCCGGGCAAATGTTTAATAATATGAGGTCGAGAAACACTATTCATGTATGTGAGGGATTTTTTGTGTGCACCAACTCGGTATGGTATCTGTAGATTGTGTTAGACTGACATTTATTTTAACACCAGGAAAGTGATCTATGTGCTAATCAGAGAGCCTATAAATACACGTTTAATATGAAATTTCGTGACCCATAACATCATATGGTTTCGTTCGCTGACATAATTTTGACAATTATATACAAGTAATCGGTAAGACATACGTATATGGGTTATTCGATAGACCATCTTATATTGGTTGCCTTATGTTATCAGGGTAGCGGTGACCGATACATTCCATTGGTATACCAACCAGGGTATACGTCCCATTGATATGGAGACACTGGAAGCGTCTAGCACCGAAAACCACAGCTGTATTAGCGCATTGGCCACCGCCTCGGTTGTCTGACAGGCAAGTTCGTGGTTCAAGGCTGCTACCTTGTTTTGTTCGTAGAATTAATTGAATAAAGGCATGTGCGGGAGGCTATTTATCAATTAATGAAACCCTGCATCGTTTTTGTTAAGTTTTGTTTATGGCGCATGTATATGCAATTGCTTTCATGTCTTTCATAAAAATGTCGTTTTTTTTAAAGAAATAAACCTTTCAAAACTAGAAAATTAAGGAATATATGAACTATATTGTAACATTTTAAGTCAACAAAGTAATTCCTCCCGCTATTTATAGTTCATTTTGTATGATAAGGCCAGCCAGCCAACAGGCGGTCAGTTTATCCCTAGCAATCAGAGCTGTACCATCCTCACCAATATTATATGTATCAATAAATAGTTAGAACACACGCTGTCGTTCTTCATAACATAACAATATCAAGTATGATTTTGATTTATTTGATAAAATTACAATTAATGGTAGTAAAGAAAACATCTACAAAACATATATAAAAAGTAGGTCCAAAAAGGAGATACATTGTACCTCACTGCGTTTAAGTAACATTTGATATAAAATATATAAAGGGCCTTGGTGTGCATTGATATATCTGCCCACGGAAACACCGCCGAACTGCTCAGCATTTACAAGACGGCATTCTCCTGTCCACTCTCCCCTCCGTAGGTAACTGCGGACGCGCCTTTTTCAAACTGGTTTCATCCAATAATACAACCCTAGCCCTGTCAACACCAGCAAGCATTATGTTCCGTCTCGCCCATGCTAACCGTGCTACTCTTTACCTCGCCCTAAGGATATGAACCTCCCGTGGATGACGGGCTCGAATCAAGACGAAATGGATCGAGTCGATTGGGAACAGTCTGGACGCTTATTGGCCTGTTGTGCGCGCCTTTTGTCCGCCTTGCCGTTGACGTAGCCTGGGTACGGCGATTTGTTGATCTCTTTGGCATTCGGGGCATGGCAGCAAAACTTCCGGTTCTCCTACATATCTCCCATAGCTGACAAATAATAGAGTGTAGCTTAATGAACAGCCGCGCAACCTCTAATGAAGATAACTATAGGTGTCAATGGTAAAAAAATAATATATACTCGATATTATTTTCCACATTCTGTCGGAAGAGATTAATCAATTCACAAAATCAGACAAACCTGCGAATCATGCCGTCACCTCTGGTCCGCTCTGAATATGTCATTCTAACATTATTGTGTTGCAAACAAAAAATATTTTAATCAGTATGAGATTTTGATCAAACAAGAGTATTTCAATGACGTTAAAAGCCAAATGGAGAGTCAAGGGTTCACATATTTACAGCAGGTATGTTTAATGCCTTATTACTAGTATCTTCATTTGCAATTTTAAACACTTGATTCAACTATAGCCAGAAAGATATGTATCTATGCCCAATATTTAGAATGATTATGTTTATTTAACCAAAAAACATATAATTTATAATGATTGCTATTGGCGACTCTTTTGATAACTTCACCCCTCTATCCACTTCGGGGACTTGCAGGCTGATCAGTAGCACAACTCTCAAATCATAATAATTATATCCTTTTATTAACCAACTTAACCTATTTGACGCGATACCGGGACAATCGTAGTGTACTTATATTATACTTCTAGCAGTGCCTCACAAGAGGAAAACATTTGCAAAAAAGGAATTAAACAACAATATTGTCTTGGAAGTTATGGCAATTAACGAAAGCAGAACTTATTTTCATATATGAATAGTTTAACTTGTTACCATATATCGTGATAAAATGTCTACCCTTTAAGTTGCTACCCGAAATGTTTCCACATATACCTTGAGTTAAGATACTCTCTATGTCGCCACAGATCGCAATCCAATATGTATATGTTGTTTACATTTACGTAACTCTTTTTCTTGCTATAGATAGCTGGTGTGTCAATATTTCAAGGAAATGAAGGGTACAAAGAACGCAGTTCAAAAGAAAATGTCGCAAAGCTGAAGCAAATTCTAGCTGACAAGGTAAGAGCCGTATGTCTCAACATACTACATGACCACTTAACGCAAACAAGAAGTAAACACGACACGCAGCTGCACCACGAAAGTGTCGACAGGCAATTATGCTAAGAGATTGATAGTATGACATTACATTACTGCATTTCTTTGAGGTGGAAAAAGTATCATCGAATTTGTAAAACTATTCTTAAACAGTGCACGTCTTAAATCGCAGGTTAGACAGAATGTATTTCTTTAAAGGTATTGGACATAGAACAGGCGTATTATATCGATCCCGACCTGCATAGTGTGCTTGGTGGAGATTACGAGACTGAACGCGCAGAAGACGATGATGAAAGGTCTTTCGATGATTTTGATGATGATTTCGACAGGAGTGTAAGTAAATTACAAATCATGTAGTATAAAATAAGAAATTTTCTTTATTTAACTTCCACTTGGTGGTGAGGGACTATATTGGAACCACCATGTCCCGTCCGTCCGTCCTTGGACATCGTAACAAGTCTAATCTTTTCCATAACTCTATATATTTTTGAAGTATTGACTTTAAACTGCACATACATAATGACTGTGGTGAGGAGAAGTGCTGTTCAAACGAACAATTATTTTGTGTATGTTATTTTTTTTCAGAAAATGCCCTTTATTATTCTAATTCTTATTTATTTTTCTCTCCATAACTCCATATATTTTTGAGGTATTTACTTCAAATTTTCATTCACATATCATTGGTGTTTAGGAGAAGTACTGTGCATAAAAATCTTTTTGAGTACGGTATTTTTTAGAGTTATTGCCATTTGATTATTTTATACTTCCTTTTTACTGGGACAAGTCACTGGCACCGGATTTTCAAACTAAGATTTTTTTGATTTTTTTTTTAAATGTTTGAGTTTGAAAATCCGGTGCCAGTGGGACAAGTCTATACTTATCTCCGTAACTCCATATTTTTTTCGGGTATTGCATTCAAACTTCATACACATATTAAACGTGTTGAAGAGAAGTGATGTGCATAAAAAACAACATTATTTTGTGTACGGTATTTTTAGAGTTATTGCAATTTGATTACTTTAATATACTTATTTTTTTTGTCCAGGCCATAACTTTAAAACTACTGATGGAATTGAAATAAACTTGGTATATTAGCTAGATGGTAATAAGAGAGAAATTTGTAATTAAGATCATTGACTACAATGTATACACCTACATTTGAAAATTTGGATTTTTAAACTTTGAAGTTTCATCACTTGTTAGCTTTTCAATGCAGCCTTCGTAGTTTTTTCCACTCTTCGCTTACATTACTTAATATTTGAAGATGGGCCTACTATCTTAAGTAATCACCTGAATTTAACGTATGACAATAAGACGCGCCAGTTGCGTGACATATCTGATTCAGATCTTGACTTTATGAGTAAACTTGGTGTAGAAAACCACACAAATCACGAATACTATTATGTTCCTTTGCAAGATGTTCCTGACCTGCTCGCCTTACTACGACACTGGTCATGGTATTGACGCTGTCTGGGAAAACTTTGACGGCTACAACATCACAGTTGCCGTCGTTGACATCGGCGTTTCCGTCAAACATGATGAACTAAGCGCTAAAATTGTAAGATCTATAAATTATATTCTTGTGTTTTTTTGTACTCTTAAAGTGCAACCACCTACAGATAAAACCTCTGCACTTCTGATAAGTAAATAGACCGCACTGATTTATCCCGTGCGTTTACATTTATTATAAACTGATTTGTAAATACATCTAGATTGATTTAAATAGTGATACCGTCATCGGCTGTCTTACAATATGCGATTTCAAAAAGATAACACTTACTTTACTTGCGCTTGTATTTTTTTAGCGGATTGCTCATAACTTTGAAACTAATGACGAAAATGTAGAGCCGGAAGACTATGGAATCCAGTATAGTCAACTCACGAAGTAAGGAAACGAATACACATACATGTAAACATTAATGAATATTCGTCCAAGGTAGACATGATCCGTTTGATAACATTGATGATCCGCATGAAGTTCTCATGATAAGCTTTATTGTCAAAACATATTGCGTTATCCGTTGTCAACTTCTGTATTAAATAATTTCTCCTACTAATTAAAGGGAATCGGTCACGTTTTGGCAAAAACCATTATATTGTAACTATTTTACTCCTTGATACCGATATTGCAGACAAATATACAATTAAAGTATAAAAAACGTTGATTTCCATGGGGGGGGGGGGGGGTCAACGCCAGTACAGGTCAAGAAAAAGAAAAGAAAACCGATACCTTATCCACTCGCCCGAAGGACTCATACTAACCTGATGGACACTTGAACCTTTATTGAAAACATTGGTTGCATCACGTGATAATGTCAATCAAACAACCAGCATTTTGTTGAATCGTGTTAGTAACGCATTCCGAAATCGTGACTTCAAAGACAATATTTGAGCATATATCAATATTTGTTTGAGGGTTCCAGCTGTTTCTTAGTTTAAGCACTCCTAATGATTTGCCACACTTTATTTCGTAATAAAAATAATCCGTAATAAGCGCATTTTACAAATCACTAACGAGTCCCTTTAAGGCATTTATCCAATTTTAATCAATCTTACTTGGATTGCTCGTTGGTTTACAGTATTTCAAAATCTTTCAATTAAATGTATTCCTTGTAGAACTGGATAAATACATGTAAAGTTATTGATCGGACTAGAGCAATTTTAGGTAACTTTGAAGGGAAATTACTCTTGAGTGACTGGAAGGATATTGCTGGTTATCGTATTTGTCCATAACAATATGCCCATAAACCGTTCTGAGCAAATTTGGTGATGTTTAGACAAATGCTTTTAAAGTTATCGATTGGACAAGGCCAAATGATGTACATTTCTTACGTTAAAGGGTTTGACTCTGTGTGCCTAATGCGATATGGCAGGTTCTCGAACTTGTCCAACGTATTATGCGCTTATACATTCAGACCAAATTTGGTGTAGATTAGACAAATGCTTCTAAAATTATTGATTGGACAATTCCTATTTTAGGTAATTTCTATAATTAAAAGGCGATTACTCAAGTGACTAGAACGATATGGCTTGTTATCGAACTTGTCCAAGAAATAAAGCCCATACATATTTTGACCAAATTTGGTCATGATTGGACAAAGGCTTTTAAAGTTATTGATTGGACAAGGCCAATTTCAGGTTATTTGTAAAATTAAATGGTGATAAATGGGTTCTGAAGTTATTGATCGGACAACATACTGGCCCCTGCCCTTCATTCTACTTTCTTATTTTAAAAGGTACATAATGCAAAAAGGAACCCATTTACAATTTTGCAGTTTTTTTCAGTACCGTCCTTAGATGGTATTTGTCATTTGTACCGTGTGGGCAGTTTTGTATATGCTATTGTACAAGGTTGCTCAAACACCGTTTAATTTTAATTTCTACATGTATTTGATGCATTTTAAGGCGATTATAAGAATATTAGTACGATATTATAATCTCAAATTGTACAAACAATTGTTTAAATATACTTCAGTTCGAGTTCATTTATAAAAATGTTCTTAGACACACACAAGGAACTTGTTTCCAGAATTACTAATGATACTACGGATGATTTTGTAGCCATGGTAATTCAGCCGCCAGCGTCATAGGAGCGGTGAAGGACAACAAATTGTGTTCTGCTGGCGTGGCTTACAACGCAAACATAGCAGGTAAGCTGACAAAACTATTCAGAGTTTAAAAAGTACAAATCATCATTTTAAACACGCATACACAGTCATGGACACAGACAATGCTTAATTTCGTAATATTAAAGGAAAACAAAATAATGACCACCAGAGATAATTTCGTAAGTCGGTTGGGTTTGGCCAAAACACAATTGATCAGTTGTGGCCTGATGTCCAAAGCTCCACATTGCACATCCATATATCAGAATTGGTACTAAATGATTAACGTGACCTGTCGTCATTGTTCCGTGCAATACAATTATAAGTGCCTTAGTTTCCTCAGAATTTTATGATTGTTGTCTAACATGTTGTTTAATCTGAATTAAGGCTTATAACAATAATTTATTTCCAGCTTTTAAAATTGGCAGTGTATCGAATACCGGCGACCTTAAAATATCGGTGATAAATATAAATGCTGCACTTGCCTACAAATACAATGAGATTGACATTTATTCGAACAGCTGGGATTTGGGTCGTCGAGGGTTTCGAAATTGTGGTCTATCTGCCAGTGCAGTGCTGAAAGCAGGTGTACAAAAGGTGTTATGTAAAAAAATATGGAAAAAATATGTATACGCATAAATGCATATAATCACTGAACACTTTTAAATGAGTTTGTGATGGTAGCTTTTGTATGATACATATATGTACAGAATGACTAAACTTGATTTTACTTTATTTCATTTTCTTTTAAAACAATATGTCTACACAGTATATATACCTCTTAAATATCGTAGCATGATTTATAAACGAAAATAGTTCACCGAATCACATTTAGTTCTACATGTCAGTTACGTGAAATTAAAGTAAACTAGGTATCATATAGGGACGTAGAGGATCCGGTTCCATTTACATGATCGCAACTGGCAAAATTGGCAACTGTGTCTCAAACAGCATATATACCATAGCAGTCAACAGTATTGGAACGAATGGTAGTGTGCCTTTTGGCATTAACCGTAGCTCAGCGACACTAGTTTCTGCGTTTGGACAAGCCAATAATAGAACTAAGTATATGGCAAGTATGAAATAAGTGTGCAATATAACCTCGATTTAAGGAGTTACTTATATTTGAGTATGGTTCTTGTTTGTCTCTTTATCGTCATTGTACACAATCATATACTGATAATACTGGGTCCTTTAAATCCTTAAAATATTCATTCATATCACATCGTTCATAACTTGATATAAATATAATTCAAATGACCTTATTTTCCGTTAACACATTGCTATATTTTATGTTCATGTTTCCTTATACTACCAGATAACAGCTAGCCAAAGAGCCGACATAAAATGCGACAAGAACTTTAAAGGATCCTCATCTGCAACTGCCATCCTTGCCGGAATTTGTGCGCTAATCTTACAAGCGAAGTATAAATAAAATATTCTGTACATTTATCAATTAATTCCACTAAATTTCCGTTTTCTTTACTTGACACGACTTTTCGAGTTTAGTTTTACTCAATAACACAATTTAAATACACAATATGGATACATAACGTTGTTTTTGCAAGTTCTTTTTGGCATATCTTAATCACTTAAAAAAATCACTCAAAATAACCGATACAAGCACATGTGAATTTTGGATGTCTAATGAATCTATACTATTTTGATTTCATTTGAAAGGGCTTTAAAATGAAAATGTAAAAAACAACACCAGGGAACAACAAAAAAGACAGGGAAGAATCTTCAGTTAAACAAAAAAAATGCATTAAAGATTGCAAAATTGGTGATTTAAGGTCCGTTTTAGTTGAAATAAAGAGCAAAATACAAACAACAATGGGTAGTGTATACTGTAGTTTGGTAAATATTTTGTATATTGGTTATCAGCAGCCAATAACCTTAAGAATAATATCAAAATGAAATAAGTATTATTGACAATGGTTCGATGAATTGTCAAGCTTACATGAAAACAGAATATGGGTACAAAACTTAACGTTAATACAAATGTTATTTAGCATTTTTGAATAACTTAAATTGCGTCTTCATTCTTCTTTTTTTCTTCCCTCTTTTTGATGTTTATATTAAACTTTCAAATTCCTTTGGTGCTCGACCATAGCCCATGGTTTTGCAAGTTCTATCGCCCTAGATGCATTCCGGAACTGAAAACTTTGTGATCTGAGAAAAATGTGTTTAGTCCCTTTTATGTTTATTTCAGACCAACCCTGACATGGCGAGATATCCAACATATACTTGTACAAAGTTCTAACGCAGTGGAGCTTAACAATCACAAAACAAATGGAGCAGGAAGAACTTGTAAGAAACCAAGCATTTGTATTAAATTAGTTTGACAATATTTTATCAATAAAAATACCCATGAGTTTGCAAGAGTAAATTATATCACTTTTTTTTTCAAATATCCAAATGTTAGTTTTAAACACATAATTATATACGAGGTACTGTAACAGGATAATTCGTTAAAAAGATAAAGTAATCTAGTTGAAGCTCTTTTATATATGAACGCATAGCCGATTTTCATTTCACATTAAACGATTGAGCTGACAAACGACTTAACTCATTTTTCTCAGGTCACGACGTTTTCGGTTTCGGGATAGTGAATGCATCTAAGGCAATAGAGATTGCAAAACCTTGGGTTATGGTCGATAAACAGATGAACATCACTAAGGAATTTGAAAGGTTAATATTTTTTATCTCTACGAAGATACGTTAATTTAATAGTTTACATTTGGCATTGAATGATTATTACTTAAACAATTGTACAAGGCGGGAAGAAAGGCAGTCCGAACTTGTTTGCAGATTTAGCACATGTTATACAGCAAGTCTTAATTTCTCAAGACATCTTTATTCCTAATAACAAATGCGCACTATTTTTATTTTGGTGTTACATTCTTTAGATGCTAACTTAAACTGTCTGGGCTTTCAAAGGAAATTGTCTTCATAATAATCACGGCAAGCTTATTGTTATTTAGTAAAATCAATATAAATTAATGAATTTGGCTTCATGAAAATTTCTTAAGTTTGTTACACTTCAGAACGTTGGAAAATGTGTGCCAGTAGTAACTGAACATTATGTTTCGAAAAACAACAACAAATTGCAAAAAGTAGTTTATTGTTAACCTTTGATTTCACAACATTATTACTTTTAGGTTCAACGCATCACATTTTATAGCAGAAATCCAATGCAACAATGGTTGTGTGCAAGCGATAGAGCACGATCAAGTCGCATTCAATTTCAACTAAAGAACTTCAACTTCTGGGACGAGCAAAGTAATGGAACTTGGCTACTGCTGACAGAAAAATGCACGGAAAGCGTAGCACGAAAAAACGAAGGTATAACTTAAACCGCATATGTGAACTAAAAAATATGTCGGACTGCAATACAATCTTTTCATGATTTACTTTAGATATTTTTCATAAAACATTTTAGCCGACACAATGAAACAATAAAAATAATTGAAACTATGATCAGAAGCTCAAAGCTAACAAGGATCGACTCTCTGTAATTACGCAGTTATGTTTCTACTTAAAACAACAAAAACGTTGATATAAAAACGTTGATATAAAATGATAATCTAATGCAAAACGTGATTAGTTTAAATAATTATGACATTTAATTAATGATAATAAATTAATATTAACATTAAGCTAATTGACCAGTATATATCATCTTATAGTTAAAGAATTTACGAGTTTGGTAGTTTTGTTTTCTGTTCTTTCTTACAGCTGCGGTTAAAAACCCAGTAATAAATGCCGTTCGAATAACGAGTTATGGGACTGGGGTCGAAATACGCAACGATGATATCTACGATCAGCATAAACACGTTAAACCTGCTGTAATTATAATTGTGGCTATACTTGCTATTGTTGCCTTAGTTGCAATTGTACTGCTTGTACGACATAAAGCCGCCAATGCACAGTAACGCAGCCAACGCAAAACCAAGATCAAGGCCATGCCATGCTACACACATCATGTTACGATACAAACACGGATGAAGATGCAAACACAAGTGTGTGAAGCTTGTGTGACAACTTACTGATTGTATTCGTACATGCATGTGCCTTAAAATGAAAGTGAACAAAAACAGTGCATAAGAACATATGACTAATGTCCGCTGGCACTGTTATATATTCAATAAATTTTACAAGGAAGTAGCAACAAGCAAATTCGAGAATTGATTTCCCGCGCCGAAGAATTCCTAGTCAGAAGAACCAGACATTTCAAGTCTTCTGCGTAAGCAAAACTCCGCAAAGAGTATTGCATTTAAAAAGTAGTTATTAATATTAATTGGGTAGAAAACAAAATAATTACGATCTGTTGTGAGCTCACTATTGCTTTATATAAATGGATATTAGGTTAACAATTCAGTTTACATACTATTTATTTGTTACCTACTTTGTTAATTGTACTAAGTACTGGTTTTGTTAAAATATAAAACTCGTTAAATGACTATTATTTGGTTACTTAAATAAAATAATAATTATTATTCACCTATGTCTGTGTTTATATTTGGATTGCCCATGATGTTCGAAATTATTATTTAGATACACTTTAATACAACGCATAATTATTGTTGTTTTTTGTCTTATACTAACACAATGTTAAAAAATCAAAAAGATGTCGTCATTATACATATTATAAAACTTTTAACGGAGAGATGCCTACCTTTGAAAATTCTAGAAAACTATAAGATAGATTTGCTTAATTTAGATGCTAAAATAATAAATAAGACGATGAACTTGGAAGACATTTAAATACTCGACTTGACAAGTGTTGTCTGAACCAAAACAACATGACAATTATTTATAGTAAATATTTTTTTCAATAAGACAAAAACCTTTTAGAAATTCCGGTTTATAGATGGACACGAAAATTCGGGCTGGTGTCGTTAACAGTTTTGCGTTCAAGTTTTTTTTTCATGTCAAAAATTCAACAGTATATTCGATCTTTATAAACTTGGTCCGTATACTTGTCAGCATGATATTTAAGACCAGTTTGAATATAGATTGGTCATTACGTACGGTTTTCGCTCACAGAGTCATGAATTAGGTAACATTGAGTGGTATTATTTTTATTCCTTTCACAAATCAATCAGTGCTGATCCAGTTTTCGTGAAAATCAGCCAGAATATTTGTCAACAATGACAATATGATATTTAAGACCAGTGTGAATTTGGGTCACCTAGGTTTCTAAATCAAATATAAACACAGACTTTTCTGCATAATATTTGAGAAATTCTCACAAAACAGTTGTCATGGAAATCGTCTAGATTGATCAATAAAGCTGTATGGATAACGCTTTTAATGTCCAGCATCTAAATTTCGGGTTATATTTAAACTTTCGATTAATGGACTTGTTTCTGTAGATTTTCATATAAATAATTAGGTAATGCCTACTGCAATCATACTTACATAATGCTTTAAACAATAAATTAAAATGGATCAAGACCATCAATATTTACTTTTTCTCTATAAACATACATCCTGCTGCAGAATCTCAGTTCAGTTCTTTGTTTCACAGATTTTGACAAATCTTAAGACCATTTTACCTAAGTTATAGGCTGTCTTATTTTTTTACATCAATTTATAGTCTGATAGTGTAATAATTTGAGGTTTAGAAACTCTATATATATGTGGGATTCATTTTGTGCACCAACTCAGCATGGTATGTGTAGATTGTACAAGTTTAGCCTGACATATATACTAGCACGAGGAATAGATTTATGTGACAATCAGCAAGCCTACAAATACACGTTTAAAATGAAGTTTCGTGACCCATCAAATAATATGGTATCGTTCGCCGACATTAACTTGACCATTATATACAGGCAATCGCTAAAACATACGTATATGGGTAATACGATCAACTATCTTATATTGGTTGGCTTATGTTATCAAGGTAGCGGTGTATGTTTGATTGGTATACCAACCAGGGTTTACGTCCTATTTATAAGAGACATTGTAACCACGCCCCCCCCCCTCCAGGTCCGGGGAATAGCCGGGACTTTGACCTAAGGTCCAGCCATACCAGGGTAAAATTCCCGCCCTGCAGGGATGAACTGCTGGTAACCCCCCCCCCCCCCCCCGTCAAATGCCCCCGCACCACAGGGACCCTAGGTAAGGCCCATTCCCCGCTATATTTGGTGCGAAGACAAAACCTTTGCATTCACCCGACACTGCGAGGCCACCTGGAAGGTAAAAACACGACCCATTTTACCCGGCTTTCCCCGGTATACCCACGGACCTGGGGGTTGTGTGTGTGTGGGGGGGGGGTACAATTGACTGTTGCATAAGCGTCTAACACCGAAAACGACAGCTGTATTCGTGCTCTGGCCACCGCCTCGGTTGTCTGACAGGCAGGTGGTTCAGGGCTACTATCTGGTTGTTGTTGTGTTCGTAGAATTAATTGAATAATGGACAGTGCGGTAGGGCATTTATCAATTAATGGAACCTTGCATGGTTTTTGTTTAGTTTCGTTTTATGGACATGCATGCATGCTTTCTTGTATTTCATAGGATTGATTATTTTTCAAAACCATTTAAAACTATGGATAGAACATTTAAAAAATAAATAAATTATATTTTAGTATGGTTTTGATTTATTTGATACAATTATAATTTATGGTAGTGAACAAAACATATACACAATGTAGTTTCCTAGGTAGGACTGGGTCCATCGGACTGATACCTTATTTGATAGGACTGATTCTGCGTTTAAATTACATTTGATAGGGAAGATTAGTGTCTGTGTGCATTGAATTTTCTGCCTTAACCACCACGGAACCACCGCCGAACTGCCCAGCATTTACAATACAACATTCTCCTATCCACTCTTCCCTCCGTCGGTAACTGAGGACGCGCATGTCGAAATTTCAAATTGGTTATATCCAATAATACAACCCTAGCCCGGTCAGCACCAGTAAGCATTATGTTCCGTCATGTCCATGCTAATCGTGCGGCTTTGTATCTCGCGCTAAGAATAGGGACCTCCAGTGGAAGACGGGCGCCAATCAAGACGACCCGTAGTCGATAGGGAACATTCGGGCTGGTAATTGGCCTGTTGTGTGCGCCCTCTGTTCGCCTTGCTGTTGACGTAGACGGGTAACATGTTTGCATTGCTTTTGTGTGGCGAGTCGCTGCTCTCCAACATTCTGTCGGAAGTGATTAAATTATTCACAAAATCAGCTGACTAGTGGTAACAGCACAAATCATGCCGACAGCTCTGGTCCGCTCTGCATTTGTCATTCTTACCATTATTCCGATAGTTCGTGTTGGATATTCAACCTTTTTTTTATAGTCGATAGAGTTTTATGTTTAACTCAGAAGTTCAAAATTTATTTGAAGTATGTACGTATAAAACTTTCCTTAAAAATGAATTTCATGAAATGGCCCTGAAGAATATTTGCTCAGTGTCCATGTAAAACAACACAACACAACACAACACTGGAAACATCATTAAGTGAACATTAGGAAGTCTTGTTTGAATGTCGTCTTGTTTATATTGTTTGAATAATAAAATGTACACTAATATGTTTGTAGAATCCATTGAATACCACATTGATGACACAATACTTATGGCTTTTCTAGTAAAACATGTAACCCCCGCGTTGAAGGCAATTATTTTAATAGTATACGGGTGGGTGTATATTTATTTCGCTAATTTTGGCCCCAAAAGGGTAAATTTGCTTCTCTATGGGGATTGCATAACTTAAAAGTGCCTTCCACCCAAATGTTATATGTTTATCGAATAGCCCTTATATAACTTAATGTGTTATCTTCATGAAATAAAGTTATTTTTTTATTTTTCGAAACATTGTAAATCAATCTAACCTGTTAATTGTTGTGTTTGTTGATAACGTTTAAATAATAGTGCTTATCATGTGGGTGATATAATATACTAATATAAATACTGTTTAAACGTTGACGCATTAAACTGATAAAATTGTTCAGTAGTAACTTTTATAAATACAGATAATTCATTGTTTTATCGCTGAACAAGTGTTTAGGATGGGGATGATGAAAGGAATTTTGTTTACATGTATCATTCATTTTTATTCTTGTGTTGCCAACAGAAATTACTTGAATCAATATGAGATCTTGATCAAGCAAGGGTATTTCTATGACGTTAAAAGCCAATTGGAGGGTTATGGGTTCACATATTTCCAGCAGGTATGTTTTATGACTAATTATCAGTATTTTCCATTGCAATATACAAAATCAAAGCACTGGTAGTGCTGAACGGCTTGAGCGATGATTTCTTCTAAGTGATATTCATAAAAGATCATATAAATGACAGCATGGCACTCGCTCGTTCCTGTTCACGCCTCCCCGTCCACACACCCAACCTGTCGATACAAAACGCACTCGCTCACCACTCACAACCCTTTTATACTAGTGTGTTATTATATTATGCCTATCAACTTCAGTTTGAAGAGAATGTGATCACATGTGTAGTGTAGAAGGTACACTTTCAATTCAGTTCATATGTTAAACAAAGAGTGTATAACAAACTATTTACAAATGTACATTTTAAAACCAATTGTCTTTAACAGCAATTTATGGAAAAAAGAATCATAAACATTTGACTTAGATACGCAGGGGTGGATATGGTATTTTTTAACTCGCACACAAATACGTAGCAATACAGAGGAAAATGACCCAGCTTACCAAGATATTGGAGTATGAACGCCAAATTACGTTTTCGTAATCTGAGGTATGCATTAATGGAAAATGATATAGTACATAATTATGTCCTTCCATCTACATTTAGCGAAATGCCAGAGCAGTACATGCAGAAGGGAGAAAACCGCACTGAGTTAATTATGTATTGTACATCTGATTTCCTTTCTCTGTAGTATCTTATTTAACGATTTAATATGCAATATAGTTCAAATTAGTTCAAAACCAAAGTTAAAGGATTTTTCCAGTTTGTAGAAGTTTTCTCTTTCATAACCATGTTTTATACGTGTGTGCTACTGTTAATATACGGAAAATATTACATACATCATATATTATGTTTCAGAGACTGATTGTCATTGAAATCTGGTGCTTTCAAGTATGATTTTCAACTCGAAATCGACCCAGTTGATTTTTTAAGGTCTCTTACAAAAGTATTGAGCTAAAGGTCAAACCTAACCAGTGCGCTGCCATGATGTTGCTGAAGTCATGTAAAACGCTTGATTCAGCTAAAGCCAGAGTGAATTGTCCAATATTTGTATTAGTATGATAATGTTTATCAAACCAAAAACCAATTATAATGAGTCTTTTTCATTCTATAGTTTAAACCCACATTGAGCAAGACTTTCCAGAAAAAAGCGACCGATTGCTATCGGGGTTGGGGATTAGGGGGAATAATTTCTCTGGTGAGACCCTAATAAACATCAATTCCTCCACAGCTTGTAACTGAAATTGCTCTTATCAGATAAGAAAAAAACTGGTCGTCAGTTGACATTAAGCAATAAACCAGGCCAGCGTGGACAGAGAAAAATATGATTAATGAAACAACTGTTGTTGTTGTTTTTTTTTGTTTTATTTGCATAAAAATCCAATTGTAAACAAAAATCATCATTTACAATACAATTTACTTTCATTTCAAGTAGTATTGATAAAAAACATAACATTTTTGAGTAAAAAATATGGTTAAAACTGTTAGCAATAAAAACATGATGTCATTAAGTATACAACGCAATTTCTTTAAAAAGCTGAAACTGTAAGTCTCAACTCACCCTTACCAAAACAAACACCGTTTATGCTGACGAGACTAGTTTATTTGTGGCAACAACAGATACAAGGGGGTGGCAACAACAAAAATCCAAACACAAAAATGTACTACAACTATTATTAACTTCTTTGCGTGTATATAAAACTATACTATCATTTTTACGTGTTTTCATACATAACGTTAAAACGTTATAACATGTACATAAGTATACATATATCACCCCCAAACTGAGCATGTCACAATCCTATCGAAAATGTTTCTGAATCAGTAACGTATGTAAAAAGATAAGATCGAATATTATTCTCTGGGATACTGGCCGTCCAGGAAAAACCTCGCTTATCTTTTTTAAATGTGCGAGGAAACCTGTATTCGTAACAATGCTCGAAACACGTTTAGTGTTTCTCAGACTAACCCTCCAAATATGAGACAACGAATATATCTCAACATGCTCCATTATACATATTCAAAAATATTATTTAACTGTACATACAATCTCATTGCGGTTATATTGTGAAATAATATAATTTTCACCAAATAACATGTTCATCACGAAAATATAATTCAAATTTGATGTTGCCCGAACAGCAGTCTCGGTAGAAATGACCAAAGCCCACTTTACCCGCCTACTACGTCATTTCCCGCGCTTTATAGCGCCACCTACAAAACTGACCAAACCAGTTTTTAACAGGTTGTTTTGAGACAATTGTTCTCCGCTATACGGTGTAACGCTGAGAACTATATGTCTCAACTCACCCTTACCAAAACAAACACCGTTTATGCTGACGAGACTAGTTTATAGATCTATTAGCAAATTTAGAAGAGTTTTTTTTTAATATTTTCGTGATTCTTCATAACATATTATTACCATTTCATAACTTTAATGATTTTGTTATCAATTATTTCTTGTCTAATGAATCCTTTATATAACCGTCCTTTGCCTGGTCAGTTTTCCATCTACCGTGCCTCTTTATACATCTATAAGATATACCATCCGCGTTTGCTGCGGATGTAGCACCGCTAGCTCGTAAAGTATGCGTACCCAGCTTGAGATTTGGTGCTACCAATGATAATTTTGAAACAATACATTCCTTGGCCCAAGTGTAACTGATCTTTTTGTTTTTAGTTATTAATCGAAAAGAGGCCTTTGATTTTAAGACGGGTTTGAATAAAAATTCATCTGAAGTTTCATCAAGTCCTGCCAAATTCATATAACGTTGTAACATGATATACGGACAAGCAATTGTGCTACCTTTAGCTATCAAAACCTCCCTTCCCTCCCTATTAATGTCAGTTTTACTTTATCTTATCTTGAGCACTATATGATCAGTTTGAAAATTCACGTCTGAACAACGGAGGTTGCTCATTTCGTTATAACGCAAAAATCCAGCATAGCACAGTAATATCATAGCTAAATCTCTTACATTTGTTAGTGACATGTCTTTCGCCATTAAAGTACACACATCTATGAGCATTGTGGAATCTACAACATCTTTCTTATTCTTAGGTTTAGAACGTATCTGCCAATCCGTGTATAGAATGAATCCATTTAATGGCATAAATTGCCGAAGAAATGACGCTGTAAAATTTTCCATTATCAAGCATATGAGATATGTTTATTGCCACGGACATAGCATTCGCTGGTGGGCATGATAAATGCCTTGAATCACAAAACTTTTCAAAACTTTTGAAACAACCACAGTGACTATACTTCTCCGTTGTAGACGGCGCCCTCGATTGTAAAACATAGCTTGCCATCTTTCCAGTGATATCATCCGATTTGCTAATGTCTATGCCGACTTCTTTTATCTGTTGCTGAATTGTTGCTTTCAGACCAGGACCTGTCAAAATAATCAATGTATGAACATCTATCTTATAAAAACTTTGTCTTAAGAGCAATCATATGAAAAGGTAACGGATTCTTACTGAAAACCCCGTTATTACCCTTTCCGTTGCCAATCACTCCATGTTTTGGTAAAACCTTATATTCTCGTATATAACTTTTAAAAATACCTTCTTTTTATAAAGACAAGGCCAAAATGGCCAAAGCGGCACCACCAGCGTACATTCCGCATTCTCCTTTTCAATCTTTGAAATACACTTTACGGCCAATCTTGGTGAAGGCACAAGCCAATTGTTAGATCCTTTCCAAGATTGACTGAAGGCATCAATACCTTCCGTTCCAGGAACCCACCATCTTGGATTGAATCGCTTACATTGTTTATTGTAGGAAGAAGCAAATCTATCTACTTCGTATTTTCCCCAAAGATTGTCAAAATAACAGAACAACACTTTTGATATAAACCAGTCGTCACAGTCTCCACATCTGCTTAAAAAATCATCTTGACAATTATCATTCCTTGGAATCCATTCTGGTTCTATCGAAACTTAAATTTTTCTCACAAAAATGAAAAATATCAGATGCGATTAAATGTAAATCCTCTTTTTTGCTACCATTTTGCAAAATAGACTCTACGTTCTTATTATCTGAATAAACTTTTACAATTTTATCCCTTATTATGTCCACGTGACTTACCATTACCCGTCTGACAGCCTCAATTTCTCTCCATGTAGAACATTTTTGCCGTTCTGACTCTGACCACGTACCGACTACAACTGAATCATTCAAAGCCAAAGCTTTTGAAAAATCAAACTTTTCAGATTCTTAGTCCGCTCTATTCCGGGAGTGATCTACCCTTCGTTCTAGTTTTATGATCGTGTAGCTTAATCTCTTTTAGAAAAAATATATTACCCTATTCCTGGAGTGAACATTTTTTCTCTACAAGGGACAACTCAGCATTACCAACTGCGAAATGCCCAACTTCTAGACATGACACACTGCTCGCATCCGGGGGCAACTTACTGCCCACTTCCGGGGGCGACTGACTGCCCACTTCCGGAGGCGACTTACTGCCCACTTCCGGGGACGACTTACTTCTAACTTACGGGGGCGAATTACTGCCTACTTCCGGAAACGACATATCGACTACTTCCGGGGGCGACATTTTGCCCACTTCCGGGGGCGACTTACGGCCCACTTCCGGGGACGACTTTCTACCCACTTCCAAGGGTGATTTACCTCCAACTTCTGTAGTTTGATTACAAGTATATGTCTTATGACACTTCTGTTTAGTAACCCCGACCAACTTACTGCCAACTTCCGGGGGAACAGATATTCCCTCACCACCCAATGACATAATATTGCTCGCGCCCAATGAAAACCTACTAGATGCAGTCTGCGTTCTAAGACTAACTTCTGTTTCTAAAATACCATTTACATGGGAATGTCCGCCTACTTCCGGACGCAATGGGCCCACTTCCGGGAGTACTTTATTATCAAAACCCGTTCTCTCTATATAACCGCCGTATCCATCAGCGCTACCATCACAAAATACTGCAAACTGAGATACAGTTACAGACGTCAAGCTTCGTCCAGAATAATTAAGGATACGCACGTTATCCTTCCAAAATATAAGCCCTTCAATGGCTTTTTGTGACACCAATACTGGCGAATTCCAGCTTGCCCTGGTGACTAAACAATTGTACATGAACCTGGTAATCATACGAACTTTCTTGCCAACAACAAATTGCAAAGAAATTATTTGACCAATAACTGAAGCCAATAACCTGGCCTGTATCACACTACATTTATCTTTTAAGACAATGTCTAATACCTTTTGTAAAATATGTTCTAGTTTTTCAATCCTATGCGTCTGTATAAAAAAAATCTGTTTATATCAAAGTTGATAAAATATCCGAGCCACTCTGCCTTAAGACTAGGCAGCCAATTACATTTTTCGTTTGCCAACAAGAAACCAAAATCAATCAGAGATTGCTCAACATAATGGCTCGATTCTAGAGCTTCTGAGAATGTTTCTTTTCCGCCGATGCCGTCATCTAGAAACATAATGACCTTGTGTCCTTTTGACCTCAGAAAATTTACTACGACCCGTAAGACGTTAGTGAATATGTGACCAGCAACGGATACACCAAATGGCAAGGAACCATATGCAAAATATTCCGTTTTACCATTAATTTCCCAGGCGAACCCCAAAAACGACTTATGTGGTTCGAATATATCAATGTGATGGTAGGCACTTTTGAGGTCGTAGTGTACACATATGTTCCAGATTTGAAAAGCTCATATGCTACATTTATGTCCTCGAACTTGACTCTAAACAAATGTAAATGAGGGTTTATATGTCTGCAGTCTAGCACTAACCTGGGTTTTCCTGACTTCCCATACGCTACAGTCAGTGGGTTTACGACCATTGGTTTTTCGTTCGTTTTAAACACCACCCCCTTGTCAAACAAACATTGTATTTCTTTCCTTACAAAATCTTTGTTTTCAAGTGCAGACTTATTGTTTTTTAATTCCGCCTCTTTAGGTAGGGTTTTGAATGGCAATTTGTAGCCTTGCTCTATGACATTTATTATGTAAGAATTATCAGAAACCTCTAGCCATTTCGAAACATGTGTTTTAAGCCTACCAGCAGGTGATTCCGCGGAGTGAGTGTCAATCTTTTGAGAACTTACTTCTTTGACTTTTCGTGCCTTCTCAAGCTGTGAGTAGTCCACCGTTACCTCGAGCGGTGTTATATCGACAGCTTCTTCGAGCTGTTGTGTATCTGCAGCTTCCTCGAACTGCTGCATTTCTACACTACTAAAACAACAATAACCAACTCTCATCTTATTGTTAGAACTGTTAGGACACTCTTGCCTCCAATGACCGGCCTTCCCACAGTTGAAGCAAACCCAGGCTTCGTTGATGTTGCTGAAGGTATGCTCGCAGGTTGAGCCCTTTGAACTGCTCTTCCGGCACCTCGTTGAAAGGGATGAAAACGCCCACGTGTCTTACGGCCCCTATTGTCTTAAACTTCCGGGACGCGCGACATTCGGCCTTCATGATCCTTTTTTCGTCCTCCGAATCCTCTGCCAACGGGTTAGACTCCTACTCATGAACTAACGCCAACCAAGCTCGCTCGAATCAGCTAGCATCACCAATTTTTGACGGTGCGATAGCATCTCCATGGCTAAAGAAAATAAATATGAGTGTACTTTCTTTATCTGTTCCAAAGATAATGCGCCTGTTAACACGTGCCCTGTAATTTCTGTTTCAATTATAAATAAACACTTCAATAATATTACTAAATGTACGTTTAATGTCTTACTTTGTATTTGTATTTTACACAATCCTAAACCTCTCAATGCCATGTACTTATTACTATAACGTGTCAAGCTGTTTAGCTCATGATTTCCACGAGTATTTTGAGCATGTTATTAGATCGTTTACCTGTAAACCTAAAATTCAAGATATCGGTAAAGAGATATAATACCATCTTTGATGAAAGTTTTTGACTCTATCTGATCCTCTGTGTTAACTGCATTTTCTAGCGTCCTTAAAACCTTTCCATTAATCTTATATTGCTCCTCGTTCGATTTGCGTTTGAACTTTGGAGTTTCCGTAGAAATGATCCTACTGATTTTCGACAATTCTTGTGAATGAGAAGTGGTACTTAGCTTAAACATGTTCCCTATCTGCTCTAGCATATCGTTCTTATGTTGTGTCAGCCTGGCTTCTATCAAGTCATTTACATCAGAGCCGTCCATTGTAAGTAAAATACTTTCTACGAATACAAAACAACGACTTCAAGTTTGATGTTGCCCGAACAGCAGTCTCGGTAGAAATGCCCAAAGCCCACATTACCCGCCTAACTACGTCATTTCCCGCGCTTTATAGCGCCACCTACAAAACTGACCAAACCAGTTTTTTGTGAAAAACTTTTGAGACAATTGTTCTCCGCTATACGGTGTAACGCTGAGAACTATATTTCTCGTATCATTTGACGTCATAATAACAAAGAACTTCTTTATTTCATAGTTGATACGTTAATTATTTTTTAACGTAAAATTGAAACGCTTATGACGACAATACATTAAATCATAAATTCACTAAACAACATGTTCGTAAAATTAATGAACAAAAAATTTGAAAGATCCTAGATTGCCTTTGGCCCACACTACAATGCAACAACAAGTATATGCTACCTTTGTTATTGAGACTAGTTTAACACACAAGTAGGCCTTGGTTTAAAAATAGTGATATATATATATATATATATATATATATATATATATATATATATATATATATATAAATATATATATATATATATATATATATATATATATATATATATATATATATATATAAACTGGATGGAATATATTCTTTGCAACTATTTCGCCGTACATTCATCAGAATCGACCTACGTAAAATAAATGAACGGAAAATCCTCGATTTTCATTGGCCCACACAAAAAGGAAACCACCAAATACTGTTTACGTAAACGTAATATATTTCTCGCCACAGATAGCTGGTGTGTCAATATTTGAAGGAAATGATGAGTACAATGTACGCAGTTCAAAAGAGAATGTTGCAGAGCTGAAGCAAATTCTAACTGACAAGGTAAGAGCCGTATGCCCCAAAAGTTGCTAAACGAATAATTGAAAAATACCATGAAACGAACACCGTTTATTTTATTCTGTGTATTATATTTGGAAATCCATTGCCAGCATTTATGCTGATCGATTGATAGTATGACATTACATTACTGCCGTTCTGTGAGGTGGAAAAGGGAACAACGATTTTGTAAAAGTATTCTAAAAACAAACACATTACGCATAAATTCACAGGTTAGCTGGAATGTATTTCTTTAAAGGTATTGGACATAACGCAGGCGTTTTATATCGACCCCGACCTGCCTAGTGTACTTGGTCAGTTTTACGAGACCGAAGGCGCAGAGGACTCTGAGGAGATGGGTGGCAGGCTTTTCGGTGATTCTGTTGATGGTTACGACAGGAATGTAAGTAAAGTACAAATTATGTAGGATAAACTAGAAATCTTTTATTTTACATTGTATTACCTCGTTTGTCTTTTTTGAAGAAAACATGCCGAGCTTGGTGAAGCTCGTTGTCGTCGTTGTCGTCGTTGTTCAAACCCCTCAAACATAACTCAAAAACCGCTCAAGCTTTTCAGATAAAACTGTTTTGACCTTATTATTTGTCGTTGGCGTTCATTTTACGGCGCCCTTGTTATACACAAACAGTTGACGATAAATTTGGAGTTTTAAGCTTCAAAATTTGATCTCAATGCAGGCGAAGTAGTTTCGCCTGTCTTTGCTTGCTCAAATAAATATTTGTTGGTCGACGTACTATATTAGTCCAGAATTTACCGTTCGTATAAGACGCGCCAGTTATGCCACATATACGATTTAGAGTAAACTTATTGGAGAAAACCACATATCAGTAGTTTCATGAGTAGTATTTTGTTCCTTTGCAAGATGTTCCTGACCTGCTCGCCTTACTACGATAGTGGTCACGGTATTGACGCTGTCTGGAAAAACTTTGACGGCTACAACGTCACAGTTGCCGTCGTTGACATCGGCGTTTCCGTCAACCATGATGAACTAAGAACTCAAATTGTAATTTCTATAAATTATGTTTTTGTTTATTGTATTCTTTACAAGTAATCCCCTGAAGATAATACATATGCACTTCCGGCTCGTATAAAGATTGTTCTAATATGAATCATGAGGTTATTTTTATTATAAGCCCATTCGTTGATATACCTAGTTTGATTAAAATGGTAACACCGTCAACGACTTTCTGTCAATAAGCGATTTCAAAAAGAAAATATTGCGTTTGTATTTTAGCGGATTGCTCATAACTTTGAAACTAATGACGAAGACGTAGAGCCAGAAGACTATGGGATCCAGTATGGTCTACTCACGAAGTAAGGAAACACATTTTGCATTGTCTGTTGTCAACTTAGTAGCTAATGTAGCATATTTAGCCACTGATTTAAAATTTCAATCAATCTTTTCTGGAATGTTCTTTGGTAAGTTCTATTTCATAGTTCTTTAATTAAAGTTATTCCATACAGAACTTTGTTTGACATGGCAACCTAGAAGAATATTTGTAGAGAATATTGTCTACAGAAATCGCTGACTTAGCTTTTTCTTTAAGCCATGTTCGCTCGTTAAAAACGTGGCCACGAGGGACCGGGTCTAATCTTTCTTACATGACTAGATGAAAACTGAACGTTTGTGGGACCACTGGCCCTATTTTCAAAAACAATTCACAGAAATGTTCTATAAGTTGTCTTTTTGTATATTCCTTAAATTGAAGTTGTAACATGCTGAACATTGGTAGCCCTAGCCTACTGAATGGGATTTTTTTATGAAAATCTTCTGACCGGGCTTTAAATTTCTCAAAGCCTTGTTCCTTCGTTTTTCCTTACATGAATAGAGTGAAAACTAAAAATCTCTAAACTTACTGGCCCAATTTCAAAAACGATTCAAAGAATTGTTCATTGGTTGGTCTACTTTTATAGTTTTACATATTAAGTGGTTGCCTGCAGTGCTGTGGTTGCCATTTCATTCTAACATTTTAAGTTATTTAAGCTACAAAGTTAATAATGATTATTCGGTTTATTTTGTAGCCATGGTAATTCAGCTGCCAGCGTCATAGGAGCGGTGAAGGACAACACATTATGTTCTGCTGGCGTGGCTTACAACGCATCCATAGCAGGTAAGCTGACCTTAAATTGTCAAACTTTTCAAAATTAAAATGATGTACAGATCAAGAAAAGTGGTATAATTGCTTTGAATATACATAAATAACCATGGCATCAACGTATTGATTAGGTGAACGACAGGGAATTAGAACTGTGAACAGGAAAATTTTAAAACTTGCAAAACTAAAAAATCCTCCATAGTCAATTTAATGCGCAGCACATTTTTAATACATCTTACACAACTTGATTAAAAACTAGCGAGTAGCCTGAACTTTGTTTTACCGATAACGCTTTTGTCGACTTCTCTCCATATCTAGTTGTAATATATGTTTACTGACCAGTTTGATCATACCATGCACATAACGATTTTTTTTACTTTAGAAACCAAGTTTGGTTACGTTATTATCAAGTGAAAACATAACAATGGACCCAAAGTTAATCAATACTTTGTTTTGTTGTATCCCTTAGACCATGTTTTTTGTGTGAGAAAGCAGATACAAATATGTTGTTTTTTTCTATTTGTTTTTACTGTCTTCCGTAATGAGAAAATTGAAATAAAATCACGACCAATGAAGTGTTGCAGGTGTTTTTGTGAATCGTACGGGTAAGGCAATTACATAATTGATCATTTGCCCTACATTGCACAGCCATATGACATAATTGGTACTACACAATTCAACACTATTTGCGTGACCTGGAGCTATGACTACGAAAAGTCTCAAGTATGAGTTCAGACTTAAGTAACAAAACTGCAAAAATTCATGTTATTGTACCTTTCTTTCTAGTGGTGATTTCATGGTGAAATTGACTGAATTCTATTATTATATGAAATTGTACTACATTCATATTTATTTTTGTAAAACGAATGGAATAAAGATGATTCTTTGTAATTTCTTAAAAGTGGTTTTCTGAGTCTAAAGTTGACTTATGACTGTTCGTCATCATCATCATCATCATCATCATCATCATCAAAACACTATTATTATACGTAAGCGTGTTTGTTTTTTTCTCTCAGAGAATTACAATTGTTGTTTAACGCAATAGTTGTTTTTGCCTGCAGTGCTGTGCTGTGGTTGCCATTTCAACGTAACATTTGCTGATTTTTTTAAGTTATTAAGCCACAAAGTTAATAATGATTATTCGGTTGATTTTGTAGCCATGGTAATTCAGCTGCCAGCGTCATAGGAGCGGTGATCGACAACACATTATGTTCTGCTGGCGTTGTATGTTAAATCTTGTTTGAAAATATTTTCAAATATTATATATTTCCAGCATTAAAAATTGGCAGAGTATTAATGAATGGTCGAGTTGAAATATCGGTGATAAATATAAATGCTGCACTTGCCTACAAATACAATGAAATCGACATTTATTCGAACAGCTGGGATTTGGGAAGTACGGGATTTTTAAATTGTGGTCCATCTGCCAGTGAATTGCTGAAAGCGGGCGTACAAAAGGTAAAAGTTCCTGTTAAAAACTGTCATTAAAAACTGGAAAAATATATATACACATAGATGCATATTATGCTCTTATGCACTGAACGCTTTTAAATGTGTTGGTGATGAAAACGTTTGTATTATATGTAATAAACTAATGTACACATGCAGCTTCATTGGCTTCACTGTAGAGTAGTTGACTGTTATTAATTGTAACAATGGTTCCACAAGCTGTGCGTGCATTTATTATGTCCAATCACATTCTATTTCTAAGTATTTTTAACATAATGACTACTGTTTTTTTTCTCATTTTCTATTTAATGTCTACACAATATTTGCTTCTCAAAATTAATATCGTTAAATGATTCATAATCGAAAAAAATATATCACCCAAAAAGTTTGGTTCTTCATTTCAATTCAATTATGTGAAATTAATGTAAATTTGGTAATTGTAGGGGCGTAATGGATCCGGTTCCATTTATATGATCGCAACTGGCAAAATTGGTAACTGCTTCTCGAACAGCATATATACCATAGCAGTCAACAGTATTGGAACGAATGGAAGTGTGCCTTCTGGCATTAACCGTAGCTCAGCCACACTTGTCTCTGCGTTTGGACAAGCTAAAAATAGAACTTCCAAGTATATGGCAAGTATGAAATAAGTATTTAGTAAAATCGAGATTCAGAGATTTACTCAATTTTCAATATGGTTCTTTTTTGTCTTTTCATCACCTTTGTATGCAAGCATATACTTGTTACTTTTTTACCACAGACGTGTAAAACTGTCGACTGTTACCTAAAAGCTCAGAGCAGCTTCTCTTTGATTTCTTTGATTTCCAAATTCGCCAAAATTGTTAACATACCTACTCGAACTCTTTAATGTAAATAGCAGTGTTAATTTATAAAAAAAAATATTTAGGGCTGAAATAATTTGATAATGGTATTTATGATTGATAGAATTCGCTATTTTGATTATTTAAGCTTAAATAAGCCTTTTCCAATATAGTCGGTAACTTTATCTTGAAATGCATAGCGATTCTCGCATTCAGGAATCTTTTTGATAATTAATTATATAAGAATAGATTTGACCAATCAGAATGCTGATTGCGACTAATCAAAGTGCTAAATTTCCGCCAATCAGCGCTCTGTTTAAATGACCATCGAAGGCATTGCGTTGCACGAGCGCTTCTCCGCGGCATATGTAAGGTCGTCTTCGCACACGTTACAAACTGAAGTTCTAGGGTTCTATTTCAATTTACAGAAAACTGAATCCTTTTAATATAAATCAGCCATCAAATCGTTCATAATTTGATATTGAAATAATTTCAGTGAACTTATTTCCAGTATTACACATTACCATATTTACCAGATAACAGCTAGCCAAAGACCAGACATAGAATGCGACAAGAACTTTAAAGGATCCTCATCTGCAACTGCCATCCTTGCCGGAATTTGCGCGCTGATTTTACAAGCGAGGTATAATACAATTCCGTGCACATTTTTATATGACTTCTACTTAATTTCCGATTTTTACTTTGAACGACTTTTCGAGTTTAAGGTTACTAAAGTACACACTTTAATACACAACGTGTATACATGACAATGTTTTTACAAGTTCTATTTGACAATTATTAATTACTGCAATGTATCCGATACAAACTTATGTAAAATTTGGAAGCGTAGTGACTCTAAATAATTTTTGTATCTTGAACTTGAAATTTTGAACATATATCACATAATGTTCACTTCCGTAAGGCCCTGTCAACATTTATAAAACGAGAACTCACAACAAGAATAAAATTGTTTAAACATCTTAATTTACATATCTGATAAGCAATATTTCATGAAACATCTGTAAGATTGTTTTCCAGCTTAAACTTTGCTTTGAGTAATATGTAGTTTATAGATTTAGAGAAAGTGTTAATGTCACTTTGCTTATATTCAGCTTGCAGGGTCAGGTTTTCTCTGCTTTTAAACATGTTTACATTTAAAGCCGATTTGGAGAGTCAATACTCAGACATATCTAGATTATTTATTACAATGTCTACCTTAACAATCCATGGGCAACTGTAGACATTATTCATATGGAAATTATACAGACAGCACAATATGTATCTGTTTTGCCAGGGACTTTGAGGATACTTCCTTCTATCTTAAGAATAATAGGATGAAAACCAAGATAAACAAGAACCATACACGTTGGAGTTGACTGATTAAATTTAAGGATCATATTATAGAATTTCAGTTGAAATTGAGTTATAATAATTGTAATGTAATTAATTTCAAACCCCATACCTCGCTTCCATAAAACCAAATAGGAGTAACTAATGTTTCAAATAGCTGTATTTGAATATCTTTTGGAAGCAAAGTTGTTGTTTTTTAATTTAATCATTACCTTTTCTTGCTTGATTGCAAAGATTTTTTTTGGTTACATTGAACATTATAATTGAAATTGACACGGAGATAGATAAATTTCATCCAAAACATTAAGCTTAACATTATCACAGTAATTATATTTGTCATTTTAACGCTACAACTTTTTGTTTTTTTTAGCAGAATTTACAGAACGGTGCCATTTCTGACAATACTCAAATATTTTATTAAGATATGTTTGCAATTCATTTTCACTTTCAGAGTAAATAACTGTATCATCCGCAAACAGCAAATGATATAACTTCAGATCAACATCTAAATCACTTGTATTAAAATATGTATTCGTTTTAGATGTTAAAAAAGAAAGACCTTCCCATTTAACAGGAATAATTAACTAGATCATTAAGAAATAGTGAAAAAAGAATTGGCGAACGATTTTCACCCTCGCTCACCCCTTATGTACTACTTAACGTTTTAGACAGCTCCCCTTTACACCACAAGATTTGGCATTCTGATAAATATTCAATAATACAGAATCAATCATACTAACATTCTTACATGTGGTTTTGCCAATGAATATATCACTGCCTAATTTACTATTAACAATGTCAGTGCGTGTATACCACGTGATAAATTACGTCATAAATGCTACGTCGGAAGGCAACATTTTGCTTCAAATGAAGACCTTAAACAAAGATAACTTCAGTATCTCTTCACCATTTTGAACGAAACATAGAGTAGTCTAATTTGCATTTAGTTTGATAGTCAAAATAATTATTAGATATAATATGATCTTATAAGACAAAGTCAGATAATTGTCCTGTACGAGCATTTACAGTGGTACTCTTATTCAAAATCAATATACACACTATATAACAAACATACATTTTGACTGATATATCTTTAACTGCTTACTAAATTATGCATTTATGGAAAATATTAATTACTGATAACAAGATTTTAACCATGTATTTAATAGCAGAAAGCGCAAAAATATTAAATGATTGGTGAATGCTAAAAGATTTACTGTGAATTACTACAGTTTCGTAAGGTTAAAATACTGTGTTTTATGTTCATTTCGTTCAAATTAAACTCTGTATCCTTCTTAGAACATTTTTTTTGGAATATTTAAAAAATATTATTAATTGTGTTAAATCTTATGAGTAAGAGTGCATCTTAAAATCATCAAGAAGACAAATGCTATAACCCTCTGCTTTAAGATAAAAACTAATTTATCAAATATATCAACCGAGTTAAATACAGATTTTTCAGGAGGTATATGAATAACACCAAGGTCAATTTCAAGCAACCAATTCCCTTCTTAAAGATTTCAAAATTATATGAGGTCACAAAGCTTCCGAAATAAGCAATATTGACAATGTTTGATGAATTAACAAGCTTATATCCACACACTGTGGAAACATAGCTTTGTTATTGCAAATGCTGCTTGGCATTTCTTAATTACTTTCAATACCACTTCTTTCCGCTGTGGTAATGACATAGTCACAGTATTGTTTTTTACTTTATTTTATGTTTTGTTTTAGACCAACCCTGACATGGCGTGATATTCAACATATAATTGTACATAGTTCTGATGCAGTGGAGCTTCACAATCACACAATAAATGGAGCAGGAAGAACTTGTAAGAAACTAAGTATTTGTATTAAAGTATTTTGACATTATTTTATCAATTAAAAATGCCCGTAAGTTTGAAAGGGTATAAACATATTTATTTTTTTACGTTAGATGTAAACACATAATTACATTCGAGGTACTGAATCAGGATAAGTTATAAGAAAGATATAGTAATATAGTTGAACCTCTTTTATATTTGAACGAATAACCGATATTCATATCACAATCATTTATAGACGAGTGGCCTGATCTAGCATACGATAAAACACATTCTTTTCTCAGATCACGACGTTTTCGGGTTCGGGATAGTGAATGCATCTAAGGCGATAGCGATTGCACAACCATGGGTTATGGTCGAGAAACAGATGAACATCACTAAGGAATTTGAAAGGTAAATATTTTGTATCTCTACGAAGATACGTTAATTTAATAGTTTACAACTATGAAGTAATGTTACTTAAAAACATGTTAAAGGCGGGAAGCAAGGCAGTCCGGTTCTTACCTTTGGCCGCCTGTAGAATCGGCATATGTTAAACAGTCAGCTTTAAAGTCCCTTTTGACAGGATTTTACAAAGCTCACTATTTTTGACTAGGTGTAATTTAAGTACTATTTACATTCCGAAGAGATTTGGACTTTAAAAAAAATATTTTTTATGGTAATCACGATAAACTAATTTTATTTAGTAAAATCAATCTAAATCAATAAGTTTGGCTTCGTGAAAAAATACTTAAGGTTGTTACGCTTAAGAACTTTCAAGAAACGGGTGGCAGTTACAAATGCACATTGGGTTTCAAAGTAAAACTTTAAAGTAGTATTTTGGTAACTTCTGAGTTCACAACATTTCTAATTTTAGGTTCAACACGTCACATTTTATAGCAGAAATCCAATGCAACAATGGCTGTGTGCAAGCGATAGAGCACGTTCATGTTACATTCAAGTTCGTAACTAAAGAAGCCGTCGCCCTTAAGTTAATTTCACCAAGTGGGACAAGATCAAATCTGACTCTTTGCAACGACCTGACACCGCCTTCATGGAAACATGCCGATGATACTGGAACCTTGCTTTCTGTTAACTTCTGGGACGAGCAAAGTAATGGAACTTGGCTACTGCTGACAGAACAATGCACGGAAACCGAACGACAAAACGAAGGTATAACTTCCCCGCAGATGTAAGCTTACGTCTTACGTAAAAAATACGTCGGACTGCCATACAAAAGTTTCATGATTAACTTAATTTCATTCACAGTTATTCATTTCAGGAACAGGTTAAGTTGACAAAATTATTCATAATAAATAATAAAAAAATTGATCAATAGCTAAATGCTAACAAGGATCGCCTCTCTGCCATTGTACAGTTATGTTTTAACTGGTTATCTCGTGATTAAACAATTTTTAAAAAAAATAACATATTTATACCTGTTATATCGGATTGTGAAAAATCAAAAAAGATATTGATTGTTCAAATCTATTTCACTATATTTGTTAAAATCCAATTAAAAATCTTTCATTTTAAAATTATTTTTTTTGAAAGCGAAACATGACTAGTTTAAGCAATTACGACATTTAAATAATTAAAATCATATGATATTTATTTTAAACGATTCAATTATTATGATTTTTTTTTTAAATGTACATCGAAGGCAAATAATTTAATACTATACGAGCTTCTTGGTTGTGTTAACTGCGACCAGTTGCATACAACTGTTTATTTCTTTGGTTTGGTTAAAGCAAATATAATGTATTGATTGATCAAAATATATTCAATAAGTTCTAATGACCAATCAATTGCTTGTATTTGCAAATAAGCCAAAAGTTTACATGTGGGTAACTTATCCTTATTTTAAACAATTGGCTGCTTCTGTTTTTTTTTTCAGCTGCTGACAAAGCACCAATGCTACATGCCGTTCGAATAACTATTTATGGGACTGTAGTCGAGAAACACAACGATGATACCAATGGCCAGCGTAAACCTGTAATCGTTAATACAACACTTATTCTTGTTGTTACTTTAGTTGTTGCGTTAGTATTAATAATACTGGTTATATGCGTATGCATACTGGGAAACTTAAATCAAGGCCGTGACTGTCATCTCAGAGACGTCACATCTCCAACCTCAAATCAAGACAGCGACTGTCCACTCATAGAATACACATCTCCAACCTCAAATCAAGACAGCGACTGCCCACTCATAGAAAACACATCTCCAAGATCAAATCAAGGCAGTTGTTCGCCACACATAGAAGAAACACCTTTGTGATGCTTGCATGATAAATTACTGAATATATCCGTACAGGCATGTGTCATTACATGAAAGTAAACAAAAACGCCACGTAAGAAAATAAAATGATAAATGTCTCATTTACTATATTCAATAAATATTGCGAAGAAACAACAACATACAAATTAGAGAATATATATCAACCGCCGGAGGATTCCTGGTCAACTCCAAATATTTCAAAACTTCAATGTTAGCAAACCTCTGCAAAGTGTAATATATTTCAAAAGTAATTTTTAATATGAATTCCGTAAAAAAACAAGTGTGAGAATTGCTTTTATGAAACTACCATTGCTTTATATAAATATATATAAGGAAATTAAAGTTATATTCAATTTATATACCATAATATCTTGCTTACTTGGTTAATTGTATTAAGAACGGGTGTAAGTTATGAACATTGTCTAATCATTGATAATTTTATTAGATATCCAACATTGTTAGAAAAGGTTAAAATCGTTAGATGACTGGACGGAATTATTGGGCTACTAATTATATATATTTTTTATTCATTTGGATTGCCCAAGATAAAGAAAATAAAGATTTATTAATATTTACTTTTAGACAATATATAATTGCCTGTCGTGTCCAAAACTGACACGATGGTGTTAATAATTCCATGAGTGGTACTTACCTTTGGAAATTCCATCAAACTATAAGCTTTTGCTTGTTTTAGATGCTTAGATAATAAATTAAACATTTAAGACCAGTGCGAATAAGGACAGTCTTGTCATAGCCTAGGTCACTAGCTCATTACTGATTTTCCAACTATCGTGGAAATCGGCCAGAATATTTGTCAACATGATATTAAAGACCAGTGTGAATAAAAGTAATCTTGGTTACTAGGTCAAAAATAAAGACAGAACTTTTGTCACCATCTAAATTTTGGTTTAGGTATTTCAGAATTACAATTTACCTAAATAATGCTCCAAACAATAAAATAAATGGAAGTTAACAGCAGAATTACCTTTTTATCCTCTTTAAACACCGACCTGCTGCAAAATCGTATTTGTCAAGATTAAAAAAATCCTGATTTAAAGCTGTTACCGCCCGCATTAAACCCTTTGTTAATTGGTATGCATCTGAAAGCACTATTTATTAATTGTATTCTTTAAATGTTCTGAAAATGATGATACGATGTCAAAATAAGCGATACAAGTGCATGCTATTTTTGTGTAAATAAACATTTTCATAGAGACTGTCTACTGTCGACGGTTTTCTTTGTTTACTTTAATAAAATGACTTGAGTTGGAAAAATAAAACCAACAAAAACAAGTGTGTGCAACCCCCTTTTTCCTGGAGTCGTGAGTGCTACTTTTATTAGCTCGCCTATTCATTGAAAAAAAGAGTTATTCTACCCACCCCGGCGTCGGCGTTGATAATCATATTTGACGATACATTTATACATTATATGATGAAGAGAACAAAAAAAGAAAGTATCAGTGCAATGTAACAAAGCTAACGTTCACACAAAGGATTGGGCCAGAAGTTTTTCCATCAGTTACGGCCCTTTCCCAAACGTGACATTAAAAGCAAAATGATTACGTTATCACATAAAGTATGAAATCAAATGTAATATTTCACTCGCGTATCAAGAGGAGCGCATTCGGCGCGCACCACCGTCCCCTAAAATCGTCCAAGTTTACTTTTTATTTCAAGGATAAAAAGGTAATAAAATACGCCCAAAATGCACCTTTTCGAACTAGAAATTGTTAACATTTTCTTGGGGAGTGTCCAAACACCCAAGGCAATACTTAAAACAAAATAAATTTATGTTCGAAGGAAGGGGTGCAAGTCAAAAGGTTATGCCCCATAAGTTACTCTCTCTATAACGTCAAATCCTGGACCCGCCCATGTATTTCATATGACATATACATAGAAATTCCAATAATGTGTTCTATAACTACGACAACGGTGGTTTCTTTTTCATAAATTGTCTAAAGTAATAATAGAAAAAGTAGAAATTAAGCTAAGTATGAGAAAAAAATTGGAGGGAGAGAGATATGTATATGTATCGAGAGAGAAAAAGAGAAGGATGGGATGGAGTAGTGATGTGCTCCTTGAGTTTACTTCGGAGTGTTTAAGAAACAATGACTGTTCTTTATATAGTGATGTACTTCCATTAGTATTACAACATAATCATCATAAGAAAGATTTGAAGGTCCGAAAAGTAGTTTGTTAGTGCTCAAAAGATGAACCTGTCTAGTTTTCTGAAAAATTATCTCCCTTTCGACTATTAATTGTGTCAAAGCAGTAAAAGAAATAGTGTTCGGCATTTTCTTCAGCATTACAGTGACCGCATAACGGTGAGTCTCTGATGTGAATTTTCAACAAGTCTGAATAAAGATCACTGCAGTTATTTCTTTTACCTGCATGATAAACCGATCAGCGGCGCTCTCCAAAGACAACTAATGAACATCAGGGCGCTTAAACTTTTGTTGTAAATCACGCTTGAAAGAAGAGAGAGAAGGCGAGTGAATGGTTAGAATCATTTACTGTCAACAGAAAGAGCTGCGATAGGTAAGATGGTAGTTCTCTACAATTATATTTATATACAAGGATGAGTTTTTACGTTATTCTTCTATCAGTTAAGGAAATCCAACTAATTGCTTTAATCATGCTTGCAATGACACAGATCGTGTAAGACCTGTAACAATAATTGCCGCCTCATAGTTTCTCGAGTGTTACTTTTTCATATTTATTTCACAAGTATCCCACTTCTGAAGCCTATTCGAGGAACAGTAAATTTGATTGAGAATTTTTCGTCGTAGTTTGTATTTAAAAGCTTACATTGGCCTTAGCGTCCGGTTCCCTCCCCCTCCCACCAACACACACACACGCACGCACGCACGCACGCACACGCGCGCAAAAACGTATATGTCAAATGTCCAAAAATAAAAAAGACCTCTGTAAAAATATTGTTCATACGAATACGTCATACATTCCAAAAAACAGTCCATTCCACTTAGATAGATCATGGATCATATTGCTTTTGCTACGTCCAATAAAGTCCTCATATTATACGGGGTGCTAAAACATATTTAATATAACCCAGGTATAAATTTGGGTCATTGGACCAAAGGTCAGGGTCACAGTGGGTATTATTTTCAAATTCTTTAGCACTCAATATGTCGATAACCTTTCCACACTGATACTTCATATATCTAGTAGAAGTACCATGTTGCTTTAAGGGGTCATTTGGTCAAAGGGCAAGATCACGCGCTATGACGCAAAACCTTACATTTCTTGTGTTACGCATTTTATGTAAGCATAATTATGCATAAAATGGTAAAAAATCTAATGTTCAAAGAGCTTTATAAAAATGTTAAGCTAAGAGAACAACAGGAAAAGGTATACACAGTTATACAGGAAAAGTTGATTATAAATAATCCTACGTTATCTTATTCACTTGAAATATGGTATTTATTCATAAAATTATAGAGTTTGGCCTGCTTTTGTAGTTTTCTGATTATGTCAGCTCCTTGTTCATATCAAAAGTAATACACCAGTATAACACTTTTTGACAGTTTGCACATTTAAATGTTTGATCGGTTAATATTTTTTATTGGATGTATGTTGGCCAATCAATACACATTTTGGCTAAGTTTGACTTCACCAAATAATGTAACCCGTTTTATGTACACTTTGGCTGCTAATCACTACATGTGTGCTATTTCCTTTTCAGTCATTAATTTGACTCTCAGTGCATTTTCTCTAGTTGACGGTAAGAGCTCATCTGTTGTGGGTACAATCTTGTCGGCAAGGTACATTTGGCTGGTTTCCGGTATGGGTATAATGAGAAATATGGCGATCAAGGCCACAGTGCCGGAGATCTATTATAGGCTGCCTTCAAACATTGTTTCCTTATGAAGTAGACAAAGATATGTCAAGACCAGTTTTTTCGAGACATAAACATCGTTGTTATTTTGTATACATGTGGAAAGGCTGAACATTTCTGTTATAATTGAGTATTGCAATTTTGATCTGTGATTTTGGAATGCGAAAGCGAACAAAATTGCAACATCTAAGACTGCTTGTCTTTGTCAAAACTTGATACTATAAAAAAAACTGCAAACGTACCAGGTATACAAGCTGAGGCCCGATTATTGCTCCTAGTCTCGCCATTGTATTTTGTGTGTCATATCCAAGATTTCTGAGGAACAGAAAGACGTTTACATTTATTTAGTACACTAAGATGTTACAGTTCTTTACAAATAAAAAACAACTTCCTATTTTGTAATCTATGTAGAAACTATAGAATACAATGATTATAACTTAAAACTTAATTGGTTAAAACAGCACAACAATACAACGAAGACTTACAGGGACAAGCCCGGTAGCCAAAACACTAACAAAGACCCTACCTAAAGATACAAAGCCTGTTGCCGTATTCACGTTAATTTTTTATTGACCTAAACTAAAACCCAGTCTCCGTCTAAGATTCAGGCTATGCTAAGACTATTTCGACTAACGATATTTTGAATCAGAGTCACCAGAGAATACTTTATGTCTATGATGCAAGTTATTTTGCATGTATTACGTCAGTAGGTGCTCGCACGCACAGTTTACGCAATGGCAAACGGTATAGAGTTAAAGGTATTGTTTATATCTTTAAGTGCACCAGAATATGTAAGTAATTAATGAATTGTTTTTTTAAAGAGAACGCTGTGCAGATATTCATAATCACAAGGGCCAGGATGGCGCAAAAAATGGTTTCTTACGGCCTATCAGATCTGCTACTCGGCCACAAGCGATGTTGTCGACGAAAATGCCCGCCATTCGGATGGATGTTATGGTTGAAGATATCCACTCGCGGTCGCACACCAGGGAGAACTTAAATAAGGACACAGATTGGCGTGTCAATATTTGTCCATATGAATCATACTAATACTCATTGGCCATTTTAATACCCCATATTGTGGGACGTTCTTAACTAGCTTGGTATTGTGGTGATGTTAGTGACGCTCTCAAAACTGTAACAGAAAGAGACATAAAATGTAAAACTATACGGACTTACAAGACTTTTATGACAAGGGACAGCCAAACATTAAAATGAAGCAGCATGAATTTTTATTTATAGAAAGTTTATTTCAGTGAAGTAATAGTAATTGTAATAAACAGGCCCCAGTTTCACCCATATACTTCATTACTCAGTAACTCAGCTTGGTCAACTCATTTTCCCACTTTAAACTCTAGCATGGTCTAAATGTTAAAACAAATGGACGGAAACGAAAGCAACAACTTTAGAAAATTTCTCTCTTAATCAGGGTTCTCACATGTGTCACCACGGTTCAAAACCGATGTAAACAAGCAAGAAAGTGACAGTAATTTCTAAATATTTTTTTGGAGAGAAAAGTTGGGAAAACAATTCTTAGCCTATAAAAGACTAGGGTATTTTCTGCTTCTACAAGTGTGAAATATTTTGGATTTGCTTGTATTTTAACGATGGAATCATTGCCCAAAATTTCAACTCGACGGAATTTTGTAGAACGATGCAACGCTGTGTGCGCCGTGAGTCTTTGTTTTGTATACGTTCTAAGTAATTAGTAATATTTAAGAACTCATACATGTGTTAAAATATTAATTTTGTTCATTTCATTCATTAAACTAATTGTTTGTAAAATGTCTTTTAGTTATTGTTATGAATATCAATATTTCAAGAAAGGCTGTTGTTAACGTGAATTTTATATATGATGTTGTTAACGTGAATTCTTCTCATGCTTATTTTATTTAATAAGTAGTTTGAACTACTCTCTCAACTGTGACGATAATGCATTCAACATTGAACTATTATTCCAAATAATATTTCTTTCATAAAATGGATGTATATCCATCCATTTGATCGATTTTAAAATGTTAAATTTATGTTCTTGGTAGGCCGTCATTGTGATACGCCCAAACTATCCATTATCTCTCTGTAAGAGACGGAGTCAACCGTCATATGTTTCACCAAATGTTGACAAAACATGGATTAATTCAATTGATGCAGTGATGAATACATTCAAATGGAAGACAAGATATACTCCTGCCAACTCCGTTCCATGTACATCCCCCGGCAAAAGAAAGTCAACAGTCAAGAAATGATTGAACTACCTGTTAATGTACAATTAATCATTAAACTTTTGAATAGAAGAAATAAATGATTACATGTGTTGCTGGTTGGATCTATTTTATTTGTATGTGACGTCATTATAAAATACTTATTTCTTTTTCATGATATAAGCCAAACCCTTTGTGTGAAATTATTCAAAACGTCGCGCTCATAATGTAAAAATTCAACCCTTTTAAGTTATGTATGTAATGGATGCAATAACAATTTCTTTGATATATTATATGTTTGCATAAATATAATCATTTACCATTGTTGTTTGGCATGGCCTTCGTACAACTTTGAATACATTATACATCGGAAATGTGTACACAAATGACGAAACTATCTGAGTTATTGAAATAGGTGTAGTTTTTTTCAAAAAGGAAACGTATTTAGGGCAGTCTATTTTAACAGAATCTGAAAGCGAGTTACAAAATGACCTGTTGTTAAAAGATTACTGTTATAGATAGAACGTTTTTCACATAAATATTAGTGTAAATGCAAATAAAACAAAGGTAATATTTTTTAAAAAGGCTGAAACATTAGGCGAAATTTAATATTTATAAATTGTGAATAAAATTACTTATCTAGGAATAGTATTTAGCACTGGTGGGTCATTTAACACAACGTTTGACACTCGGTCAGGACAAGCTATGACGATTTTTTTACAAGCTTAATTCAGACCTTGTAAAATTTCCTGGTATAGCAACATGCCATTATTTATCTTTGTTTGATAAATAAATATATCTTGTTTTAATATATGGTTGTGAAGTTTTGGGTCTACAAGATAGCATTAAGTGAAGAGTTTAATCTACGTTCTGTAAAGAAATACTGGGTGTTAGAACCCAAACTCAGAACAATTGTGTGTATCGAGAACTTGATAGA
Source organism: Mya arenaria (assembly GCF_026914265.1). NCBI lineage: Eukaryota > Metazoa > Mollusca > Bivalvia > Myida > Myidae > Mya > Mya arenaria. The sequence goes on from NC_069129.1 coordinate 40,641,463, forward strand.
ATACCATGTCTAATTATAGGAATTGTAAATGTGATTTACAATGTGGTGATATTAAATATGAATACAGATTTAGAAAGATTGCCAAATTGTTAGTCATGGGCAAAAGTTATTATAGACATCTTACAATCACTAGGATTTGATGATGTATGGTTATTTCAAAGTGTTGGTGATTTTAATATATATCTATACTTAAACTGTAACAGTGACTGAAAATTTAATGTACAAAAATGGTTTGCTGAATTAATAATTCGTCTTGAGCAAAACGTTTGTATTGTTCGCATACTGTTGCAGCCATTTTTTTGTGTTGTTAATATCAAGTTAAATTTAGGAAAGCATTGACGAGACCTAGACTTTCGTCATACAGGTAAGAAATCGAGGCCGGTAGATGGCACAAACCTACTCCTATATCTGTATATGAAAGGAAAAGTCAAATTTGCCATAAAATAGTAGATGAATTTCATTTCTTGTTTGAATGTACTTTATTTAGTTATTTAAGAAGGCAATACATGCATAAATACTATTTAGATAGACTAAATATAACTAAATTTGTTGAATATTTACAAATTCAAATAAGACTATTCAAAGGAAATTAGCAATGTTTATCTACCAGACTTTTGAATTGAGAGTCCCTGTTATATTTAAAATGATAATACTCATTTAAATGATATTTGTAACCACTGTCACCTCACTATGGTTATATTTTATTCTATGAGTACTGTCTATGTTCAATTTGTGTTTCGAAAGTACATTGTTAGTTTAATTAAGTGTACGTGTATTAATATATATATTGTGGCCTACGAACGATTGCTAGAAGTGCATTTAATTCTATATATTATGAATTTCATTGATGTACATAATTATTTATGTGCATGGGCCTAATGCCTGGCCTTTATGCATTTGAATAAACTATGAAACTTTATTATCACAACTCAAGGCTTGCGATTCCACTTACGATGTCAGGTTGGTGATATATTCTTCTATGGCGTCAAAGCTATCAATCCCCCCCAGATAAGTATATTTTAAATATTTGGCCATGCTGGACATCCTTATCGTGCTTATGGTTAAAGATAAAAAAATACCCGTAATGAACTACTCTTCTATTGTCATCACAAATTTTCCTCCCTTGTTGAATTGTTGAAGACCGTCGTCTGTAGCACAATAGAAACATTGTCATATGGTATTATTGGAAATGTGAAAACTTTGTAAACCTTGTTTTCGCATATCACACTAAGCTCGGATTGGGATGAACCTTTCTTACACGAAAGGTCATGCAAGATACAAATTATCATTTTACGAGGGAAGGTCATTTTCATGTTAGTCAATTTCTTTGTCAGTGCTTCTTATTATTTCCTGATTTCTTCTGGATAAAGATAGTGTGACCATTTTCGAAGCAGGTGATTTAACTGGAGTGTGGGCAGTTCTATGATTAACCTTAGGACTGGCGATTTTGTTATTGAATGTAATCATTTATTGGCTCTTTCACTTTGGAACGTACATGGGACAGGTTTGGCTGAAGTGTATTTTGCCTTCCATTTAATTGTATTTATTACTTCATCCATTTCATTTAACTTTGTAAACATTTGGTGAAACTACAGAGGGACAATGAGTATTTGGAAGTCTCCCTTTGATGGCCTTCAGGCAACATAAATTGAACATTTTCAAATCGATTAAATTGATGTAAATTCATACCATGAATTAGAGTTTTGGGTTGTATACATTCTCGTCACAAATGAGAGAGCAATAAAAAGTATCAAATAGAATGAAATAAGCATGTTATGGTACGTTTGTTAAGCATACCAATTAAACATATTCGGCTTCGTTTAGATGAGAAGAAGTTCAAGTTAACGGCAGCACATATAACATTCACGTTTACAACAGCAATATATATGCAAAAAGCTACAGAAACATGCTCAGTAGCAAAAAGTTTAAACATAAAACCGGTTTAGTGGCAATGGGCAACGCCAAAGACATAGAACACAAATTCACAAACAAGAAACATAGAACAGCACACAACTCTACAAACAGCACAGTGCACACACACACACATATATATATATTTATATATATATATATATATATATATATATATAGATATATATATATATATATATATATATATATATATATATATATATATATATATATATATATATATATAATTTGTATGTTTATCAAGAATTGTTAGGTACCGCCTTGGAACGGTCAGTTTAATATCTAAAATATTTTACACGTGTAGAAGCAAAAATATCATAGTTTGTTATAGTATAAGAAATATTTTTCCTATCTTTTCTCTAAAAAAAGTTATTTAGGAATTACTGTCACTTTCTTCCTTGTTAACATCGGTTTTGAACCGTGGTGACATGTGTGAGAACCCCGTTGAAGTCACGTGATTTCTCACCCTGTCAATGTTGTTTAGAGGTATACAATTGGAGTATCGTTTTATATTACAAATAAGTATGTATTATACCATAATGTGCTAGATAGCTTTTACTTCTGACTATTTAAGAAATTTATATAGGGTCGAAAGAAGAAGACAAAGTTGATTTAGAAGAGTAATTAAGAAATAGAAATGTTTGAATGTTATGGAGTGGTGAGGATACAGAGAGACTGGATAACGTGATAACAAGCTTTGTACAGTTCTAAATATCTCACAATTTGAATTATGATATGTGCTAATTTTTCTCGTAACCGGACGTGTGTTTCCGGTCATGTGACTAGTGCTGGAAAAACTGCTCCCATGTAAAATGAGTCACGCCCAACAACGCACCACTTCCTATTTCTTTTATTGCATGGCTCATGTCTTATGTTTTATTATATTATGCCATTTCAATAAAGCGTACTCAAATATATAAGTGTGTAAGACTTTTAATCAAAATTGATTATTATTATTCGTAAAAACACGATTTTAAGAGGAAATATTTGACGTCATCACTGATTTAAAATTACTGGGTTTTGTGACGTCAGTAAACAACGTCGCACGCGATTTTTGGTGAAGTGCGTTTTCTACGTCAATTTTTCCACAGATAATTTTAGATATGCAAGAAAAAATATAAATCATGTTTTTTCCGGTCCGGCAAGCCTCTTTACCGGCTTACGCGCGTGCCCTCGGGTCGGATTTTTCTATCGGACCGGAAAGACATGATATATACGTATAGCCATACCTTGAAAATGCCGGAGAAAGGAACATATTCAATTATGATGGAGTTGCATTTTCTCACAAATCATTCTGCTATATTTTTGGACAATAAAAGTTGTTTTAGACCAAGTAATTTGCTCGAGAAAGATGTCCTCAACTGTTTCACATAATATATAAATGGCCGTATTGATATTATTATTATTATTATATATTGTAATCAGCTAAGAAAATACTTGATACTTTTCGAAAAGGCCTCACCTGTGAAACAGCGGTGTTCATGTCATCGTTGAAACTAAACACCTCACACTGCTTAGAGACACCGTTCACCGTAACGGAACAGCTCTTTTCGTCTGTCCCATTGGCCAAGTAAGTGGCATTTTCGCTCATCCCTTCAATACATCGCCATTTTGGAGTCGCCCCGCCAAATACCATAAAGAGCTGGGTTAAGCAGACGATAAATTTGGACAAATGTGTGATCAACGTCACTAATATCTGGTAGCGTCCACATCCCCCGCTTTCGTTTAATAACTAAAAACAATCCATTTATATAGCCGACATGCGTTTGATTAAATCCTTTTCGCGACTTATTAAAATATTGTTATATTCTTATTTTATTTTTTGTGACAACTCACACTTACAAATACCATCCGAAAGAAAGTTGAGGCAAAGACAGGTTGAAACAAAAAGTAGGCCTTGTGCATATTATCTTTTCATTGTGTTTAATTTATTATCAGTGACGGTGGCCTTGGTAAATATGTAGAAACAGGACATATTTTTCGGTGCCTATCTGTCTACAATAATGGAAAGGTACAAAAAGGACACTGCACATGTCGCTTTCTGTTACAGTTTCAAGACCTTCACTAACATTCCCACAATACCAAGCTAGTTAAGAGCGTCATGGGGTATTTAAATTGCCAATGATTATTAGTATGTGTCATGTTAACAAATATTGAGACGACAATTTGTGTCCTAATTTTAGTTCTCCCTGGTGTGCGGCCGCGAGTGGATATCTTCAACTATAACATCCATCCAAATGGCGGGCATTTTCGTCGGCAACATCGCTTGTGGCCAAGTAGCAGATCTAATAGGCCGTAAAAAACAATCTTCAGAACCCAGATTTTATGAAAGAGTGATCTTCGTTTTACCCCACATCACCTAAAATAAAGAATGACCTAGATTTTGTGAGAGTGACCAACATTTAATCACACTTCACCTAAAATCAAGTAGTACCTAGATTTTGTGAGAGTGACCTACATTTTACCCCACATCACCCAAATCAAGTAGGACCTAGATTTTGTGATAGTGACCTACATTTTACCACACCACATCCAAAATCAAGTAGGTTCAAGTTTGTCAGCAAGTAGAGAAACTTGTCGAGACAGAGTCTGGTCGGCACCCATTGAACCTCTTCAATGACAAGGAACTTTCAACTTTAGAAAGCAACTGTGGGGCGGTAACATATGGAACATAATCTTATGTTCAAAGAGCTTTATAAATAAATGTAAAGTTTAGAGAACAACAGGAAAAGGTAAACACATTTATGATTAAATAATCATACTTATCTTATTTAATTGAATAATGGCTTATATTCATCATAAAATTCTAGTGTTTGGTCAACTTTTGAAGTTTTCAAAACCTGTCAGCTCCTTGTATATATCCAAAGTAATGCACCAGTATAAAACTTTTGACACTAAAGACTAAAGACAGTTTGCAAATTTTAATGTTTAATCGGTTAATAATTATTATTGGATGCATATTGGCCAATCAATACACATTTTGGCTAACTTTGACTTAACCAAATAGTGAAACCCGTATACAATTAGGCTGCTGATCACTACATGTGTGTTATTTCTTTCTCAGTCGTTAATTCGACTCCTTGTGCCTTTTCTCTAGTTGACGGTAGGAGCTCATCTGTTATTGGTACAATCTTGTCGGCCAGGTGCATTCGGCTGGTTTCCGGTATGGGGATAATGAGGAACATGGCGATTACGGCCACTGTGCCGGAGATCCAGTATAGGCTGCCTTCGAACATTGTTTCCTTAGGAAGTAGAATGAAATATGTGTAGGCCAGTGTATTCCAGACATAATCATCGTTGTTATGTTTTTATACATGTGGAAAGGTTGGACATTCCTGTTATAATTGAGTATTGCAAGTTTGATATACGAAAAGGGCCAACATGACAACATATGAGACTGCTTGTAATTGTAAAGACTTGGTATTAGAACTTCAAACTTACCAGGTATACCAACTGAGGTCCGATTATTGCTCCTATTCTCGCCATTGTATTCTGTGTGCCATATCCAAGATTTCTGAGGAAAGGAAAGACGTATACACGTATATAGTACACTAAGATGTAACAGTTCTTTACAAATGAAAAAGAAACAACTTCCTATTTTGTTACTTATGTAGCAACTATAGAATACAATTATCATAAATTTAAAATAAATTGGTTAAAACAGCGCCATGACACAATAATACTACAACAATACAATGAAAACTACAGGGACAAACCGGGAAGCTAAAACACTAAAAAAACCTGCTTAAAGATACAAGGCCATGGGGCCGAATTCACGTACATTTTTATAGACTCAAACTCGTCCGGAGTCTCAGAACAAGAGTCAGCTTGCCTAGTATGATTGTACGATTAAACAACGTTTAACGTCAACATCTTTAAGTGCATCCAAATATGTAAGTAATCAGTAAATAGTTTTTTTAATGTATACCTAACAACAGTTGGGTACAACTCCATGGTGAAAGTCTGGATAGGTGACCACACCGCATATACCAACGTCAACGCGATGATGGCGAATACATTTGTCGTCCAATCCTTCCCGTTGCCATCTGATATTTAGTAATTTATTCCAATGCAATAGAAAAAATAAAACATCATTGAGTAATAAAATTGGACATGCAATACCAATGTAGTATTACATTGCATTCAATGATATCATTCCCGTGTGCTAGTACTTTATTTTATTGTAATAGAAAAAACACACACAATTATTGCCGGTAAATACTTTGTAAAAATAAGACTGATGTGATTGCGTTATAATTCAATTAGTACATAGTTTCTTATATCCAATTTATATTATTTCTGTTTCTTGCGTGACTTACCAGGAAACCGCCCGGCCGTGGCCACCACGAACGCCGCAACCGCACCCAGACCGTAAAACAACCATGTTGTTTTCTTCCGTCCTAGTCTATTTTAATTTGAGTTTTTTAGCTAGCTTATAAAATATTTTGAACGAGGCATGCATGAGTAATTTGGTTAATGAGTTGAACACATATGTATAATTCAATGCATTCTCATGTCGTGTTCTTTAGTACGTATAATACACCGATTCAAATAAGTTTTATATACCAGAAATACAACAGGAAAATGCATTTTTCCACGTTTAGGTCCTTCCAAAGAGGCAAACCAAATTAATATTCTAATAAGAAGATATACTGCAATGGACGACCCTGCATGGCTTATTGCAATAAAAAGCTACTTTTATTTTTTTTTACTTATAAAAGAAGTCACACTGAAATAACTTAAGCATTTATCGAACCTGTTTTGCAGCCAGATGCAGATAAACTGGACAGGACTGGAGGCGAGGCCAAGCACAAACATGTTCACGAAAAGATTCCCGGAGAGTTTGGGGACACCGAATTGAATCCCGTACCCGGTCAAACCCAACGAAATCCTGTCATATAGGATATGACTTTGTACAAATGTTTGACCCATGGTGTCAACAATATTGCTAACAACCATAAACATAAGCAGTAATGTGAACAATATCCCATAGGTGGGCAGGCCTATCAAGCTCCTGGGATATGGGATAATAACGGGATTGACTCCCCACTGCATATTGGTTTAAAACTGCACTCTCACAGACTGACCATTATGACAACTTGTTTATGTCTTGGAATGCTCGATTTTTTCGTGAATGTGACTCGAAACCAGTGATATAAGACTGCTGACAAAAATCAGATCGCAGTTTTTTATATTAACATTCGAAAAATTATGTTTTATGCCGATATACTCATTTTTCTTAGTTAGTAATGCTTTTAGCCATAACTATCAATTTTCGAACGTTAACATTTAAAACTGCAATCTGATATTTTGTCACCAGATTTATTTTACTGGTTTCCCTATATTTACGCAAAGATTGGTTCATTCCAAGATAAAAAATATTTTATTTGTCAAAATGGTCAATCTGTGAGAGTGCAGCTATAATGTGAATAAAATAAATCGCTGTTATATCTTGACCGAACCGATACGTGTTTTTAAAAATGTCAAAGAATAATTAGTTCAACAAATCCAAATTGAATTTAAATTACATGTAATCATATAATTAATGCACAAGCACTTACCAAACAAATATGAGCAGGCACGTGTATAGACGAATAGTCCTATCTCTGAACAAGTCAAGGAAATGGTAGGTTCTGTCCTTCTTATCCATTAACTGTCCTCCGCCTATCAATTCTATGCTCTTCGGTGGCCCCTTACCATTGAACTCGGCGATCCTTGAAACAATCTTCTTTGCCTTATCAGTTTTATCATGACCAATGTACCAACGAAAGCTCTCTGGAACAAACCTGTACAAACAATGGATTCAAAGCGTCGAAAATGAAATATCTAGGTTAGCAGAATATAATAACTGTGTAGGCAAAAACATTATATTTCTAGATTCCAATACAATAATACAATAAAAACTACAGGGACAAGATAAACTTACCAAAAGGAAACTATAGATGATATATATTTTCTTTAATTGATCGTACTATGTTGGGACACACTCCTTTGTATTGCAAATGCATTGGGGTGTAACTTAAAAAACTGTGATTTAATATATGTGAACCTTTTCAGGCAAGATTATTTTTGTGACAGTTACTTTTTCCCAGTATATTTACACGAGTTCTGGAGCGGAAAACATTTAATAGGTATATAATAGCCTTTACTAACCAGTACGTAAATAGAAACGGGCATCCGACAGCAGCAGTGACTATGTGGATCCAGAAAAGGTCTTTGAGAGCCCAGCACACGAGCCCAAACACTGATGACTCGATCGCCCATGAGGGAATTGCGACAACCCACGTCCGCCATTTTGCCTTTTTATGATTAAAAAACTGTTACACATAAAACAAAGAAGGCAAATATAGACCATTTCTTCACTAATATAGCGTTGAATGTCGAAACCAATGGCTTGAAGACCATGTTACCGTTCGTACAGAGATATGATACATACATAATATTTCTACAGGCATACTTAATATAACAATTGTTGCAATAATATGTAATATGCTATGACCTAAACAAGCACAATAATGCTTATGGCATCGAACATAAAAAGAATACAACATGATGTATTGCTCTTCCACATCAAATATTTACTGAAAGAACGGACACTATTATCGCGTACCAGCGTGAACTCGGCGACAAGGTTGTACTGGACAGTGAGCTGAAATCCCATGGCAACCCCCAACAGGAACCGGAAGACGGCGAACATGACCCACGACACTGAGAACGCTGTGCCAATATTTAGAACCACAAGGGTCAGGATGGCGCCAAAAAATGGTTTCTTACGGCCTATCAGATCAGCTACTTGGCCACAAGCGATGTTGCCGACGAAAATGCCCGCCATTTGGATGGATGTTATGGTTGAAGATATCCACTCGCGGCCGCACACCAGAGAGAACTTAAAATAGGACACAGATTGTCTTGTCAATATAAAACATACTAATAATCATTTGCAATTTTAATATCCCATGTTGTGTGACGTTCTTATCTAGCTTGGTATTGTGGCGATGTTAGTGACGTTCTCGAAACTGTAACAGAAATCGACACGACAATGTAAATCTATACAGACCAACAAGCTGTTTATGACACAAAGGGAACAGCTAAACGGTAAACTGAAGCAGCATGATATTTTTAAGGCAATTTTATTTCAGTTCAATAATAGTAATTAACAGGCCACAATTTCACCAATATACTAAATTACTCAGTTACTCAGCTTGGTCAACTCATTTAACCACTTTAAACACTAGCATGTTTGAAATGTTAAAGCATTTACAATGTATAATAAGAACATGTTTTGAAATGGATGGAAACGAAAGCAACAGATTGAGAATAATTCTCGGTATATGTTGTTTAACAGAGTTATACAACTAGAGTATTGTTTAATTTTAAAAAGAAGAATATATTATACAATTATGTATGTGCTATATAGCTTTTACTTCTCACTATTAATTTAAAAGAATGTTATATAGGGCCGAAAGAAGAAGACATATTTGATTTAGAAGAGTTATTAAGAAATAGAGAACGTTGAATGTTATAGGAGTGGTGAGGATACAGACAGACTGGGTACAGTGATAACAAGTTTTGTACAGTTCTAAATATCTCACAATTTGATTTTATGATATGAACTATTTCTTTCTTGCATACCGGAAGTGTGTTTCCCGTCATGTGACCAGTGCTGGAAAATCCCGTCCTACTCCCCCCATGTAAGATGAGTCACGCGCAACAACGCACCACTTCTTATTTCTTTTATTGTATGGTTTATGAAAAAGTATATTATGCCATTTGAATGAAACGCAATTATATATATATAAGTATGTTAGACTTTTAATCAAAATTGAAAATAAATAATCGTAATAACACGATGTTGGAGGAAATATTTGACGTCAATACTGATTTAAAATTACTGCGCTTTGTGACATCAGTTGCACGCGATTTATGGTGAAATGTACAAAAGTGCGTGTTCTCCGTCAATTTTCCACAAATTGATAAGTTTAGATATGCAAGAAAAAAAATCAATCATGGTTTTTCCGGTCCGGATCGAACAAAAACGTGTCTCGGGCACGCTGCATGGCCGGTAACTCGGCAAGCCACGTTACCGGTTTACGCGTGTGCCCTCGGGTCGGAGTTTTCAATCCGTACCGGAGATATTTGCTATATACTTATAGTCATACCTAGAAAATGCCGGAACATATTCAATTATGTTTGAGTTGCATTTTCTCACGAATCATTCTGCTATATTTGTTTTTGACAATACTTTAAATAAAAGTTGTTTTTATAGCAAAACATTTGCTCGAAAAAGTTGTCTTCAACTGTTTCACATAATATATAAGTGGCCGTATTGAGATAGTACACACACATAAAATTGTATAATCTAATCAACTAAGAAAACTTGAGACTTTTCGAGAAGCTGGCGTCTGACTAGCAGAAGGCCTCACCTGTGAAACAGCGGTGTTCATGTCATCGTTGAAACTAAACACCTCACACTGCTTAGAGACACCGTTCACCGTTACGTAACAGCTTTCTTCGTCTGTCCCATTGGTCAATAAGGTGGCATTTTCGCTCATCCCTTCAATACATCGCCATTTTGGAGTCGCCCCGCCAAATACCATAAAGAGCTGGGTAAAGCAGACGATAAATTTGGAGAAATGTATGATCAACGTCAGTAATATCTGGTAGCGTCCACATCCCCCGCTTTCGTTTAATAATTCTTCGATATCTACCGGCGTTTCGGGTCCAGGCATGGTGGTAGTTTCACAAGAAATTATAACGAGATTTTATTTTCCCGTTCCAATTAGAAAATTATTCAAACAATCCATTTAACTAGCCGACATGCTTTTGTTTAAATCCTTTTCGCAATTTATTAAAATATTGATCTTATTTTTTGTGTGTGACAACTTACACTTACAAATACCATTCTAAAGAAAGTGGAGGCAAAGACTGGCTGAAAAAAGTAGGGCTTGTGCATATTATCTTTTCATTATGTTTAATTTGTAATTAGTTACGATGACCTAGGTAGGTGACCTGTCGAAACAGGACATGTGTTTTGGTCTAGAAAAAGAGTGGGGTACAAAAAGGACATTGAACTGTACACACATAAGGTTAAACGGTCAAACATTCTTCTACCTTAATCTAGAATAAACTTAGAATGTATGATATCTATGTAGAAAATTATCGTGTTTTTATAATCGGATGATATAAGAGCGTAGGCTCTACTTGTCACCGATGAAAAACTAGTGTTATGTTTAATTAATCATATTGTGTGAGCATTCCATTGTAAAGCAGTAACTGTCATTAGTCTGGAGTTCCTTCCCCTAACACTATCGTTATCGGGACGTACTGTATGAAATATCAGTAAGCAGGGAACCAGACTATAACTGTCATGTACTTATCATGAATGTCGGTACAGCACCGCACAGAAAACCAGAATGCCACTCCCGAACAGTGATTTTATGCACAAACACATACTTATCTTAAAGAAGCGTATTTTTTCTAAAAAGTTGTATGCTTTTAGTTAGCTTCTAACTAGTTTGCGTCTTGAAAAACGACCGAAACAAATGCTTTCGTTATGATTTAAAAAAAACTTACACACTTTGAACGACTCACTCGGTGGAAAAATACTTCATTTTAGCAAACACTTATCCTCCATTTCTACTTGAAAGACAATGGCTAATATCTAGAACTGTGTCATAACCAACCAAGAATGTAACTGTCCCCAGTAGCTTATGTTGCCTTTTGTATGGTACGGCATGGGGAAAATCTCTCGCTTGTCTTCCTTTCTTTGTTTCTACATGATTAAAAACACTTTTATGATTATTACAACAATAGCAGTGTTTATAATTGCGAACTAGACTCAGTGAAATTTCTAGAACTGCTCTATGCAGAACAGTACAGTATTATTTGCTAGGAATAAACTTATTGGTTACTTTCGTTAACTATTGTTATACCTGAGCATTGTATTAAATATAGATAAAAAGAAAAATGAAAGTATTGGTATTTGGTGATAGTGGTCGACCGGGGCGATCTAGACACATTATAATTAAAACCAATAAAGTTTTTGATACTAACAAATACCTAGTTGTTCGGCTTTTGAAAAAACAAACAAATAACAACAGACGTTATGCTCTGTCATATCAATATCTGACATCTGGCTCAAGACCACAGTTATCTGCCCCCCGTTGACCAAGATCCGGATGTGAATACAGAAACAAAGAGTGCTTGTGTTCAAGTATCAATATTTTATTAAAATTGAATGAAAAAGAAGCAAAAAATGTTCTTTTTGCAGAGAACTTGACTGAATTTGACACTCTATTGCAGAAATTGATAGTTTTCAATGTAAATATTGGAAAAATCATAGCTTGTGGAAGTCTGAAAATTAGTTGTTTGTAGCCGATTGACTCCCTGGCGGAAGGGTTATGAATTTGAACTCAATTTTGACAGTCGGGTCAATGGTCAACATGGTGTTTTCTTGTGATTATATTTTGTGTCTTGAATTGTTCTAGAGATGCCATGTCCTTGTTTTTCAATTGGGGTGTGTATAAAGTCAAAAGCCAGGTTAGTGTCTATATGAAACATATAGTAAAAATAACTGTGGTCTCACGCCATCTGGTCGATGATAACACACAGCAGAGGACAAAACGGACTTATGAACAACCTTTTGCAATACCCACGATTGGGGGAGGGGGTCTCTTAAAAATACTTAAATCTGGATCAGTGCCAACCATCTATCACAAAGTCGTGCTAGCTTATCACAAGTCATTTAAGCGCGAGTAGGTATTGGTGGTAAAATGTTTACAGCTTTAAAGACCATTTAAAATACGGTTTCCTCTTCTGTCAGGGTTAATTCCTTTAAAACTAAATGGTTTGATGTAGATTTATAATGGCCTAAGACAAGGTTGTATTATATCGCCTCTATTGTTTAATCTATTCATTAATGATTTGTCAATTGATCTCAAATCGTTTGGTGTTGGTGTGCCTGTTAATGACGACAGAGTCTGTATTATTATGTATGCTAATGACATTGTTCTTTTGCCGAGTCCGCAGATGATATGCAGTTACTTCTGTCTGCCTTGGATGACTGGTGTTCTAAAACAATATGCATGTTAATTCTACTAAAAGCAACATAGTCCATTTTAGACCCAAATCAGTATCACGTACAACTTTAATTTTGTGTCTGGTTCTAGTTAGTTAACAACGGTAGATGGATATACTTACCTTAGTGTGGTTTTTTCACGAACTCTTAGATCTATATGTTACTGTCAAGTCTGTTGCTTAGAGTACAAGTCGAGCCCTAGGTTTATTGATAGCTAAATATAAAATTGTTCGAGGATTCCCGTACGATGTATTAACAAAACTGTATGAGGCAATTGTTTGGCCTGTTGTGAATTATAGTGCTCCTCTTTGGGATTACCGATCATATACTTGTATTGAAGCTGTAACACAGGGGCTCAGAGAGTTTTCCTTGATGTTTGTAAATAATACGCCTAACGATGGGTTGGCTGGTGAAACCCCGATAGTTTGTTAGTGGAAAAGTATATCACTGTACTGGTCAAAGTTAGCATATATGGAAGATTACAGGTTTAACAAACGCGCTGCACTTTTGCCATACAGCAATGCAACTCAACTGTGCAAGAACTGGGTTTTTTGTGTAAAGTCCTTTTTGTTGGCAAATGACTTAAATAAGTACTTACTTTCAGATGGTCACATTTGTGATAGATTTGTGCAAGTTGTTGAACGTTCATTCTTTGTCTGTTTTAAAAGAAACTATTAATTATTACTTTTAACTATTCAATATGAAATTTATAATGATAAAATTAGCAAATCTGTTAGCTTTTAGAATACATATACATGGATGTTGTGTATATATGTAAGATATTGCAGTAAAATGTCACTTACCATCTCTTATAATTCCGAATGGAATGACATTGCACTGTTTTTAAATGTTATTTTACATTGTATGTGTTTTATGGTATGGCAACGATGAGATGTAAATAAAGATACAAACTATGCTAATAAATTAGACCCTAAAATAACAAATTGTTAATTGGTGTAAGAGTAAATATAAATTTAGTCAATACACAAACAATCAACTTTCTTTAAGTTGCTTGAGCTTGCTGTTTTGTCCGATTGATTCATTTTTTGATTCAACGATTGATCGATTATCTGAGGGCCTGTATAATAAAAAGAACCACTTTTTAAGCGCATCTTTTTTAGTATCTTCCCTCTGAGAAAAACACTTTTAATTGCCTTTTTTCAAAACCTTACGTTCGTGTCCAAACACTCGCTTTTAGGGTGTATATAAAAGTCTCGTTTGTGATAAACCCCACACTTAAGAAAAAGTCAACACAGACACCCTCAATTCTCGATGGTTTAAGCGTGTTTTTTTTAAATATGCACTTTCATTTATGAAAGAGTGACCTACATTTTGCTCCACGTTATCAACAATCGAGTAGGACCCAGATTTTGTGAAAGAGTGACCTATATTTTACCCCATGTTATCAAACAAATCAAGCAGGACCAAGATTTTGTGAAAGAGTGGCCTGCATATTTCCCCATGTTACCAAAAAAATCAAGCATGATCCAAGATTTTATGAAAGAGAAACCTGTATTTACCCCATGGTACCCAAACAATCAAGCATGCTCCAAGATTTTTTGAAAGGGTGACCTGCATTTTACCCCATGTTACTCAAAATCAAGCAGGACCAAGATGTTGTGACAGAATGACCTACATTTAACCCCATGTTACCAAAAATCAAGCTGGACCTAAATTTTGTGAGATTGACCTACTTTTTAGCACAAGTTACCAACAATCAAGCAGGACCCCGATTTTGTGAAAGAGTGACATACCTTTTACCCCACGTTACCAAAAATGAAGCAGGAACTAGATTTGGTGAGAGCGACCTACATTTAATCAAACGTTGCCCTAAATCAAGCAGGACATAGTCATAGTTTCAGGACAAAACAAAGCACCATGTAGCACCAACAATGGTTTTCGAACATTTGAGCTACATGTAGCTACCTACTCTCTGACAAGACAAAACGTATCAAGGAACATTTTCTGTAAATCTATCGAAAATGAAACAACTGGTTTTGTGTATTGTTCATTCCGTTGACATGGCAGAGTCTGAAGTGGGATGCTTTTCAATATGTAACTAGTCTATCATATGGCCATACATCATTGATTTATTCACTTTTTTTCTTTGAGTTTATAAATCTGCCAGCACCATATAATGACGGCATATGGCTTGACAGTCATGTCACCAGTGTGAAAATTTTGAAGTCAAAAGATGAATTTTACTACCACAAATACATGTAAGTGGGGTATTTGCCAGGATAATTTTTTTACCCAAAATGCAGTGAGACCAGCAATGAATCACCTACAGTGGTCCCACAGCTCTGATTATAGTATAAGGCGACTTCATTCACTGTTAATGTCTGTTATTCATACTACTAGGCAATCCGATCAGCTACATCAATCTTGAACACCAACCATTGAATACAGCTGTTTGGACATTAGGGTTGCAAATAATAGGACTAAAATAAAATAAAAATAATTTCATGTTTTGAATTTTTTTCTACAAAATAGCACAAATCACATTTATCAAAATCAGATGTATAAATGTGAAAAATAAGTTATTATTGAATATTGTTTGTGTTTCACATACTGCAGACACAAAGCTTTTTTTTTAACACTATCAAAATAGCTTAAATCTTGCTTTATGTGACAAAAATTGTTAATGGTTGAGGTTATTTACCACAATAAGGAGAAAGGGCTACTGTCAAGTGCATAAAGAATTGCTTACTTAAAGGGACTATACACCAGATTGGCACCCAAAAAAGTTTTTTTCTGTAACCAATCACAGGACAATTATTTAATAAAATGTTTTACTCTTTGATATCATAATTGTAAAAAGAAAATCGAGTCGGAGACCGGGTTCGAACCGGTGTCGCCAAAATTGCAGTCCAGTGTTGTATCCACTGTGCCAGGAAGGGTTACCCTAAACGGTCGGAATATTTAAGCTATATACATAACTTGATAATATCACATGATAACATCAACTAGCCAATCACGCATAATGAATGAATTCTTCTAGGTAGACATACCTTGTAATCTTTTTTAATGGAAAAATACGAAAAAACTGCGAAAAATAAGTTAATTGTAAACTATACATGTGGTACTTCAGTTAGTAAGTTTCAATGAACTGTACACATCGATACCAAGTTTATGTCAGTTTTTCGACAATTTCTTCTTTCTTTTGCTATTTCATCATACAGAGTACAGCCCCTTTAATGTCGACGATTCCTTTCAAAAACAAAAAAGACAAACATAATGGACATGGGTGAATACTGGTATATCTTGTTTATCAGTCTTTTTTGAATAACAATAATACCATTTCATACCATTGCACATAAATTCAATCAATTTCATAAATAAGAATATTTACACATCAAACCTCTGCTACTTGGCAGAACATTCTTTGATATAAACTGCTACATCCTTCAATATAATTCCATGTAAGTTTTTAACTCAGTGTCATTCACAACAATCGCTCTGTCTAAAACCACTGCCATTTTAAACATAAATCATCGTAGCTATCATGTTCATTTTGTCCCATCCGTATCATTCATACAATTAACTTCTGACCAAATCTGTCACAACATCCAAGGTTTTCATGTTAAAACAAAACTATCATGTTCTCCCATATCTTAGCATTAGCATCATGTTGTTGGTCTTGGCTTTAATATCAACTTCCCAGTCTGAAACAAAATTTAATCAATTATTTTTATAATGTCTGTAAGTTGCAAGTTTTTGGTATGCATACATCAACATGACTTTTAATATGTCTAAACTATACGTCTAATAGCAATAAATTTAACAGCTGACATTTTGTCTTTGAGATCATTTTTTAGAAGATTCCCATAACACCCAGAGCCTTGTTAGCTTTATGTGTAAGAAAAAATAGATTCGCTCATCGGCTGTTGTTACATTAGTTAAAATGGGGCATAACTAGATAGAGTTGAGCTTCCAACCCCCCCCCCCCCCCCCCCCCCGTCTAAACATCCTTTAAGGCTGCACTCTCACAGATTAACTGTTTTTCCACACTCCTTCATCTTAATTTCAACTTGGAATAAACTTATATTTGCTGCCTAATAAATAACTAAGGTTAATACATGAACTACGGGGCCTTTATAATAATAAGCATGCTCTTCTACATGATCCATTGAATATATTCTCTGTTTTTTTTCAATTGTTTCATAGAATGACTATGTATATTATGACTTTAATGAACTTATCTTTAGAAATTCTACTTTTATATACCTGTAGATGAGACTAAGTTATGTTTCAATATTAAATTTTTGATTGCCATAAAATTTTGCTTCGTATTAAATTCTCAAGTGTTGTATTGTAACACTAAGACTCAACATGTATTTTCACAAATTAAGTACGTTGTACCATGTTTCAAGCACTTTCTTTTCATCTTTACATTAACTGTCATATCAGAATGGTAAAAAGTAGGCGGAGCTTAACCATGCAATTACACACATGTAGATAAATTACACAATTTCCACTTAAACAACATATAAGTTATTGAATGTTGTCCTCGACATCATGATACAAAACAGTTACATAACCCAGTTCCCACATACTTGAAACACATCTGCTTTTTAGTACTAATGTATAATGCAATAAATCTGGTTGTGGGTGCAGTAACTGTTACTTTTACCAATGCATTAATGGACGATCCACATGTATATACTTACATCATCACAAGACATATTATAATCAGCAAGAACATGTCTGCATCGTGAAGCTATGCTATAAATAGGTCAAGGATAAAAGTTTAACAAAGACACAAGTTTGTCCACAGTATAGTTTTTCACTTTGTATCCCTTTTTGATTATATAAAATAAAATTATAAATTTCGAAATTATGCAACCAATTATTGGCGATGCCAATCGTAAAAAATATGTTTTCAACAAAACTCCATCATTGTCATAATCCTAAAAATACACAAAATGTGATTTATTTTTTGAGAAAGGTGGAGGAGGAGGTATATTTTCTGCAATTAGAAGGTAAGTAAACTTTCATGTTGGAGGATTCTGGATGAGTGGACACAAGAACTTCAAGTACATTTCGAAACTTGTTTGCTCCATGTTGCAGGAACCCGCCAAATTACTTTGAGCCTTATGAATATCGACCCATGCTTATACAGCAAAAAACAATATCGGTCCTTTACCTTCAGTTTGAGCCAATGAGGACATCGAGCCAAGCAATGTCGAGCAAACGGGTTCTGACTGTAGATAAAAAAATTCTGACTGTCAATTTTTTTCTCTCCTTTATCTCAAAAAACATCTTAACCTACCTACCCTATATTTTTTGGAAATCTTAAAACTGAAGCGAGTAAAGGATACATTGATGGAGCAACAACTCTTTTATGTATTCCGCAGAGAAACAACATGACAAGGACAACACATGTTAATGTGAAGAATGGGTGGTTCATCAGGGACTGCATGAAAGGAACCTGAAATTATTACGAATACATAATATTTAAATGAGCTTTGATCTTACATTTCAAGTCTCTTTTTTCTGATGAGAAAATATCTGACCTCAAGAAAAATATGAAGGATTTTATCAAAATTTTACAATACAAATAAGAAATTTTAAAAGATGATTTTGAAACTAAGCATACATCTTATCAATTTCAATTAATTTTGACAGTTTTATTATGTCCATATTATGCACCAGTCAATTGTAACCACATCCCACACCCCAGGTTCGGAGGTCCGGGGGTATACCGGGGATAGCAGGGGAAATGGACCTTTCAAGTGGTCCCGCAGTGCCAGGTGAATGCGGTGGTTTTGTCTTCGCTTAAAATATAGAGGGGAATGGGCCTTACCTAGGGTTCCTGGGGTGCGGGGGAATTTGGCAGGGATTTTACCATCTTTTTGTCCCTGCAGGGCGGTGATTTTAGTCGGGGTTGGCTGGACCCAAAGTCAAAGTCCCTGCTTTTCCCCGGACTTGGGGGGGGGACGTGGTTACAATTGACTGGTGCATTATCAATTCATTTGAACCTGATCAAGAAAGCAAAAACTAGAAGAGACAATATTCAGATGGAATCTTAAAATATGGGATATGTTTTCTCAAATCTTATGAGTTTCCCAGCCACTGGCCACAATGTCCTAGCAATGAATGTACCTTTATTTGAATTGTTCAACTTTTAAATCATAAATAGTGCCAATTTCAGACTATGAGTACAACTCATACATCTTATAATATTGTTTTACTTCACTACATGTATAATTCATGATCATCTATTACTACACGCAGCTACAAAGACATGTTAACCTGAGATGTGTCTGGATCCCATATCCATGTCCACGCTCCCACAGCTGTACATATGGACACAAATATCAGGATTACTGAAATATAAACTAACAATTAATTGAACAGTATGTACAGCTGTACATGTTGGACACAAATATCAGGATTACTGTAATATAAACATAAATTAACATGTTATTAATTGAATATAATGTACAGCTGTACATATGAACACAAATATCAGGATTACTGAAATATAATCTAACATGTTATTAATTGAACAGTATGTACAGCTGTACATAAACTAACAAGATTAATTAAATATCATGTTAAGCTGTTAATTGAATATCAGGAATACTGAAATATGAACTTAATGGCCACAATTATTTAGCAGTTTGACAATTGATCCCTACCCACAAATATTAAGGATTGTGTAGGTAGGTAGGTAATTTTAGTTTTGTGCATTTTCTCCTTTACTTCCAAAAACCTTTTTGTCTGTTTTATTTATTGTTTTGAAAGGTAGTTGTAGAATATTTTTTAATGAATTTGTTGATATTTGAAACATTGTTCACCATTGGATAACAAAATAAAAAGAATATACTTCTCCAAAATCTTGCTGCAGGCTGCAACTTGTCTATAACTTCAGTCAGTCTGCGCTCAAAAGCTTTCAAATCTGAAATGTTCATGATAGCTTATTTGCCTTGCATGACTGGAAATGGAGTTTGGATCAACAAACCCAAATGAAGAAGTTTAACAAACCTGGTAAACATAATCATGAATAATGCAAATATAAATTTTAAACTTGAGTTGCGCAATATATATTTAAAAAAGAAGAGTACTTAATGGTGCAACATGAGTCTAACACAAAATAAAAAATATATTATATATGAACAATACTTCCTCACTCGAAATTCACCTGTCAAAAGGCTCACTGCAACTTCTTATTGCAAGCTCCAACTACCCTGAATGTAACTAATATTTATAATACTAATACTTATGGTTGACAAGTCGGGATTATCATGACTTCAATAGCTTTATACATCTAGACACCGTATGCTTGCCATTAATATTAATGATGTAATATCTCATTAAAAGCCCACTTTTAATGAACATTTTTTTTGCACTGGTGTTGGACCTAGTGAGAGCCTAACCATCATTTAAAAAAAAGCCTGGACGGCATTTTAGAATGACTAAGGGCCCTTTGTGATAGACCTATACACTGGTGCACGTTTAAGAACCAGGGTTACTCTGAGCAAGGTTACATTGTTTGTAAACTTTGCCCCACAACCTAACAAGACTGCAGACAATGCGAATGTCCGTCGGACAGTTGGACATGTCCGGTATATTTCCATTTTGACCGACGAAACTTTTGTTTTGGTCGGTCACAATGTCCGGTAAAAAATTACAGTCAGCACCGTTTAATTTTCGGAAAATTTACTTTCAGTTTCTAAATAAATGTTCAGAGATATTTTTAACTATTATATCATGATTATTCAGCGTATTAATCTGTGTATCACTATTTGTAAACCCCGTTTTCGACATGTTTCCGTAAAAGCCGATAAAACGCGTGAGGTTCCGATTTCAGCTCGTACTGTACTCTAATACTTTTATTTTACGGTTCCCCAAATGTTCGGAAATTACAAAATTCCGTATGTATTTATTTTCGGCGAAGTAGTTCCCGGCAATCGTGTTAATTTAAATATGATGATTAATATACCGAGCTGACTTTCTTTCCACTCTGTTTAACATTGCCAATAACAAGAACTCTACTTTCGTTTTTGCATAGATAATGTGCCTGAGTTTGACTTGTAGTACAATTCGTTACATTTTATAACCGTACTGTATCTTTAATCTAAAGATGAATTAAAAGAGTAAGATCTAGCTGTTCCATAGGTAGACGAACCAGATATGAGTTTTTTTTTGGGAGGCAAGGGAAGAAAAAATTATGACATAAGATCAGAATATTGATTTTTTTTACATGATGTTTAGCTTTTTTTGTAATTTATTATAGTACTGTAGGACAAATATAACCAAAAAGATCTAAACCTGTTATAATGGGAATTACAAAACTTATTTAAAAAAGAGGCTTAAAATCAAGGTTTAGGCTGATGTAACTGCATGAATTCATACTGTTTGTAACATTGCGACAGGTAAAAATTTGGTGCGACAGGTAAACTTTCAGTGTTTACCTGTCGCAATGTCCTGTGAAGAAGAAAAAGTTTTCGCGTTGTCTGAGACTGAAACTCCTTAGTCATTCTAAAATGCCATCCAGGCTTTGTTTTAATGATGGTTAGCCTAACCATCATTTAAAAAAAGCCTGGACGGCATTTTAGAATGACTAAGGGCCCTTTGTGATAGACCTATACACTGGTGCACACTTAAGAACCAGGGTTACTCTGAGCAAGGTTACATTCTGTTTGTAAACTTTGCCCCACAACCTAACAAGACTGAAACTTCTTAGTCATTCTAAAATGCCATCCAGGCTTTGTTTTAATGATGGTTAGCCTAACCATCATTTAAAAAAAGCCTGGACGGCATTTTAGAATGACTAACAGGGCCCTGTTCAACAGGATTACAACTAGTATTTATAGTGGTGAGGTGGGCGATTAAACATGACAACTCAGTTATGAGTTTAGTGTGTAACCACTAGACCATAGATACGCCACGATTTTACAAGTTTCAAGGACTCTATTTATATTTAACAGCTCCCACCCGAAACTATCTATCCGAATTTTAAACTACTTCAACAACAGTTGAATAACTGTCCATTAAGAAGGTACTTCACTTCGGAATCATTTTTAAGTTTTAAAGTGTTTCAAGTAAAACCTAGGTGGTATGAATTTAAAAGACACAGTTTAAAGAATATTGATACAAACCCTCAGTTTGCTCAAGAGACATTTCTGTTACGTTAAGGTGGCAGACAATGGTTTTCTCGAATGAAGTGGCTTTATATATCCTTCGCAGTTACCTCCCCATGTTTAGCAGGTACCATAGATGAGTAGAATTCGTGGATAGCCAATCTTTAAGAGAATGCTAGGAATGTTCGAAAGTGGAAGTGCAATTTAAGTGCATTTATTGTTAATTACGTCACTGTTCTGACAGGTCTAATACCAGTCTCCGTAGCCTAGTGGTTAAGGCATACACAAACACACACACGCACACACGCACACACACACACGCACACATACATATAAAAATGCACACGTACACATACACCCCCCCCCCTCACACACAGGTCACAAAATATGGTATACGCTTTCAAACGACCTTGCAACTACGAAGATTTTGCATACAATGCATTAGGTCTGCAAATAGGCTTGGAAGCTTGACCAGGCTCGGTAACTTATCGTGTGACTGTTTGCTTGGAGTAGTAATAAAGGGAAAATAAACAAAACAATAAATCATAAGCCAGTCTGCATGTTGTCTGAATCCGAGTGGCCTAGTCTATTATATACCCCATGTATTGATGCAGGTTGAGGTCCTTAATGTCAGTGTGACTCCTAGGTACTTGCTGGCGTCTTAGAAAACTACTTCCAGTGATCCACAGTGTCAAAAATGTTCCTGCATCGGGGTGCAATCCTTATAACACAACATTTGAAACTCATCTGCCAAGTGTCCATCCATTTCTGTAATGCAGAAAGGTCCTCTTGAAGTCTGCATCTATCTAGGTCACTGATGATGACGTTGAAAAGCATATTTTCGCCAGCAAATAGCTTCGTCATGGAGGATTAAAACACCTCAGGGAGGTCTCATGTAGGCTAAAAATAGCAATGTGCCTAGAACTGTCCCCTGTGGTACGCCGGAGATCACACTGGTCGTCTCTGACTTCTCACCGTCCAGAACTACTAACATGATCGACTCTTCCAAAAAAACAACATACTGATTTTCTGTAAGGATTTGGTGCTTGTCTAAGTGTTGCATGACGTTACTATGTACTATGGGTCTACATGATACTTTAGACAACATTTATTTATGACATTTCATTTATTCATGGTTCTTTCGAGTTAAGAAAACAGAAACTGCTTTGTAAAAGAAAAGGTTAAACGAGTCAGACAGACATGTGATTTTGATAATTGAATCCCTTGATTACCGTCCCCGTGGCCTAGCTAGTGGTTAAGCGTCCGCCTACGGAGCGGGAGGTCGTGGGTTCGATCCCTGGCCGCGTCATGATCATGTACCAAAAGACGTTAAAAATTGGAACAAGTTGCTCCCTCGCCTGGCGCTCGGCATTTAAAGGGTAGTGCTTAGAAAAGTGATTTAACCTAGGAAAGTTGTACCCCGTGTATCGGTGCTTTACATCGAGAACGTAAAACAACCAAGAGGTCTCTTCGAAAAAGAGCTAGGGTATCGCACCCGTACTTCCTTGTATCCAACCACTGTCTCTTCAGCGTGCTGTCCCTTCAGCAAAAACAAAGGACCCCGTTGGAAATAAATGCTTCCACTTTCACGGGTTATCCTTAACCACAAGGTCTAAAGAAATACAAACATACAGACAGACTCATCATTGACGTTATGATAGTGATTACTTAATTTACTGTGCAAAGGGAAGTATCAACGCTGATTCAGTTTTTAGTTTTATTTGAGAATTGGGCCCATTCTGGAATCAGTTTAAAAGCAAATACGTACAAAGAATAAACACAAGGATTTATGAAAAATGATAACAAAACCTTTAAGTAATACATTTATCTGAAATAAAAACGCACATGTTAAAACATTTCGCTAATTTGCTGATATTGCCAATAAACTGATACTGTTTAATGCTACACTCTCACAAATTGACAGTTTTGACCCTTCTTATTTTTTGTCTCAAAAGCAGCTCACTTTGGCATCAGAGCCTTCAATTCAGTCATGAATACAAGATAGCTCACAATAGCAGAGACCTCAAATGTTTGGTAAAATGCCGAATTTTTATTTATCTTAAAGCGTTATATAGCTATTAAAGTAACGCTTTAAACCATGAAATATTCATTTTCAAACGTAAATATGAAAGTTGCGATCTGCTCGTTTGTCAGCAGTCTTATATCAATCAATGGTTTCCAGACATTTACGCAAACAAAATTTCTCATTCCAAGACGAAAAGTAAGTTGTCAAAAAAATCAATCCGTGAGAGTGCAGCTTTAAAAGAAACTACCGGTATGTATTTAGATAATTAATAGATACGAACCTGTAGAAAATTTAAGGTATGATGTTGTTTAATTACTACTGAATTAGAAAGTTCGAGTAACGAGTCATTTACAACTCGAAGTATTTTCTTAAAGAAAATAGCTAATTCTAGAAGCCAGATATTAATGCTAACGCTTTGAATTATTTATCTTTTTTAATTTAGAGTATTTTGTCTTCTTAACTAGTGAATTGGAAATGTATTTATTCAGATCATCATTAACATTTGTACATAAGACAATGTAATGAAATTCATCAGGCTAAGGCATATTTAGTGTACAAGTGGTATATTCCATCGTTGCGTCCAATATCATTAAATCTTCCCTTATCAAAAGACAACTTATGACTAAAACTTCTAAAACGACAAATAGACAGAGCCAAATTTCTGGGAAATATTTTTAAGTAGTTTTCAAAGTTGAAATCCATTTCAAGAAATCTATAATTATTTCATTTACACGAAGAATTTACTGACTGGTTCAACATATGAAGATATTGATTCCTTTTTTTACAATATGAATATTTGAAAAATATCGGAGAAGGTACAGATTAGTGAATTTGTTGGTGTCATTTTCATCGCGATTTCAGTTGTTGTCTGCTGCTTTTTCTCGATTATCTATCGCTTAATATGATTGGTTAATGCTTTGCTAGATCGCTTTCCGACCAATCGCAGAGGCGATAACAAAATAATAATTTAGAAAGCAAACACATTTTCCGGGGTGAGGCATTTTGACTTTTCTCTTTCTTTATTCTACACAAGGCAAATACAGTAGGAATTCAAAACATCTACTCAAAATGTTTAATGATTCATTCTTTATGCAACTCATTAGGATATGTAACAATCAAATGCATGCTAATTGCTTAACTCGGAGAAGTTATGTTTGTTATAAATTATAAGAACACCATGATCGTTCTTCATTGCCTTACCTGTTCACTTTGAATGGAGTTTTTCTTTAATTTATGTTTTTTTTTTGCCATGAAATTGTGAAAAATATGCAGTATACAGTATGTTCCTAAAGGTAGATTTATAGTATATGAACCGTCTGGCTGATGTCCGATAGGGCTTAGATGATATGCACACAGAACAGATTGGTGGTCCATGAGCTCAGATTCTCAGATTTAAAACCCCCCATATAGATTAAAAATCCATCCCCAAACTTTGCCTGAATTGATGTAAAATGATCGTCCGTGGAATTGATCTGTATGGTCCACAAATTTGGGCCTCATTTGATCCACTGTTCTAGGCCATATGCCCATATGGTATGGATATCTGCGCCCTATGATGATTAATCTGGACATTATTTTCTTCAAACTGTGTCCTTTTATCTTTCTAAAATCTGGCCTGTATCGTCCGCCAATCTTAGCATTAAACAATTTAGCTGTTTTTTTATAGTAATACTTCCTCAAATCAAATGTGCTGTCTATTTCTTCAGGGATGTGATCTGTCCGCGGAATTCCGCGGATCTAATGGCCCCCCCTCTCAAAAAAACTGAACTTTAAGCTGATTAAAAAAGATACTAGTGTGCTTTTGGTTGTTAGAGTTGATATGCCAGTTTGCTTCAAATTTAAAGTCAGAAGAACCCTCAAAAGAGCTTCTAAAAAGCCAGTTTTTCTTCTACAGCAGTGTGCTTTTGACCCCAAAAGTGCCCCAAGAACCCATGGCCGAAATGGTTTCAGCCCTCCAGCTGCCAGGTCAATCACATCCCTGTTCTTCATCAGCAAACAGTTTATTATATTGTTGAATAGTTAGTACTATTTGGCATCTTCTGTTTTGCAATATTAACAGGGTTTTCCCTGCTGTTTTGGGAAAAGAACTTGACTAAAATCGGGAAATTTTATGGACTTTTCTTATCAATTATGATATTTCCATGCCATATTTTATTCATACCAAACATAAAATTGAGTTTGTGTTGTGCTTTATAAGAATTAGTAACATGTACATTCTGTCATAAAATAATTGTCATTTTTATATAAAGCCATTGAAGAAGTTTTGTGCATTTTTGTTCAAATCTGATTTAAGAACAACAACTGTGTGCAATGCATTGATTGAGTGCCTGTATTGTATGATACATGTATTGGTACTATATATTGACGCACAGTACACTTATTTTTCTGTAAAACAAAATATGGTTCTTTAGTAATTTTATGCTTTATTATATATATTTGAGTTGTAGCATAGTATGATACAGTCGGACTTTTTATTACTATTTGAATAAGAAGAAACGTGAATTTGTTATTTTGTGGACGTCTTTTTGGAACATTTTGCAATTTTGCGCATTTTGATTTAACCCAGCCTATTGATTGCAAAGAAAAGTAAGTAAGTAGTGGCTTTACATCAAAAGAACCTGTACAGTTGTACACATACCCAAGAATGATATCAATCCGCATTATGGGTTGTCTGATTTTTAATGGGAAATTGTCGAATATCAAAGTATTGTCAAGGCCTTGATGTCCCGGGAAGTGTCATTGTCATTTTGCAAAAACTTTTAATTTGTAAAATTGTCTAGTATATTTAAACATGAAACTTAGTACATATGTTAACAATGATAGTCCTCACACATTTAACGAGCCCTGGTCTATAACTGTCCAATTCAGCTAGGGTTTAAGCTTTAGAGTTTTGATAGTGTGCTGCACCCTTTTTTGTTAGAACCCTTCTGCCCCTGTGGAGACCAGCATGTGTACCCTTCTGCATTCATAGAATAACATTCATATAAGCTATTCAACTAATATTTCATCATATAAGTTTTAATCAAAATAAAATAAATATTATATTTATTTTGTTTTGATTAGAATTTACATACATGTGTATAATATGATTTTAAGTACATACAGACTTGACATATTTGGCAGTTGAAACCTAATAATATGTCAATTAAACACACTTCCTTACATTTTCTGTCAAATTCATATTGTTCAAGTTCTTGACAGCCTGGTCATTTATTAAAAACACCTGATCCCAGTTCTGCAGCACCCTGTCCTTTTCAAAAACTCAACGGCAATACTATCTCCCTTGATCAATTTAGAAAATCAGTTGAGCGTTGGAATTGGCTTTGACTTTCATTGCTTACCCTGAACTTACCCATAAACACTTCTTCAGGAAAAATGAGTGCATTTATATTTTATACTAACTCAAAATGATCTTTCAGACAATCATTCAAATTTATATGCTCACTCTTGTTTTATTTGAAAGAGATCAAACTGATTATGTAATAACTAAATGTTTAGCATGTCTGCAGTGATACATATAGTGTAGGTTTTATTATGATACAACACATATACTGTGGTCAGACCCTCTAGATAACTATTGATAAACTATTTTAGATGTTCTGAGAAAAAAAAACATTATTTCTTACTAGTCAGTAGATGTTGGTATTTCTTAAACTATTTGGCATCATGTTTGATTTATATAAAAAAAACATTTTTTATGTTTCCATTAGTTTTAGTTGTTTATTCCTATTCTTTGCTGGCATCTTTCAGATATGGTAAGAAGAATGGGATCCCGCAGCAGAAGTAGATCACCACGCGAGCGCAAGGATCGCTTCGGACGTACAGTGAAACGAAGTCGAAGTCGATCAGCATCAAGGTCTAGATCAAGGTCACACTCTAGAGATAGATACAGGCGAAGAAGTCGCTCACCAAATTACGGAAGAGGCGGCAGTAGAGAAAGAAGTCATTCCCGAGATTTTAGATTTGATCGCCGACGTGTTCAGCCCAGCTTCCGGCCACCAGTAGAGGTTACTGATAGGACTAACATTGAAGACCCGGAGTTTTTAAATGCACGGTTGTTTATTGGAAATCTGCCATCGGATAGAACAACAAAACAAGATTTAGAAAATCTTTTTCAATCGTATGGTAAAATCTTAGGTAAATATGTTTGTTTTTTATTCTATTTGCAAAAGTTGGTAAAAGTTCTTTGTTTTATTTTCAAGTTTTAAGAAATTTGATGATATAATGGATGTTTCATTCTATTTATAATTAAAATAGTAAGTTACTTAACATGAATTGAATTCAAATATCATTTGATATATTGAAATTTAATATTTAATCATCAGTGTCATCATAAATTTACAAGCCTCTTGTAACCTAAATTTATGTTTAAATCTGTGATTTAATCTGCTTTGTTAAATTATTTGTAGTAACACCAGAGGCATTGTCTACAAAGCATATTTTTTCATATTTTGGTGTTCAAACTTTTTTAAACAATCATCTTTAATGGAAAAAGAGAATTTCCATTTAAACTTAAGTTTGGTAATGAATGGCCCCAGACTTTTAGAGTTTTTTAGGAGGGTGGGGGGAGGGGGGGGGGGTAGGAATGGTCCTAATACAAAGTATGAGAAACCTGGGGTTAAAGAGTTCTGCACAAGTTGAACAAATATTCTTGGTGGGAAATTTCAAATTGGCAAGAAGAATAGCTTGATTAATTATGTCATACACATAATGTATCGTTTCACATTTAGAATTGGTTATTTCAGGGGTTTCCATCCATGATAGAGGGTTTGGATTTGTTCAGTTTGAGAAAGAGGAGGATGCGAGAAAAGCTAAGGATGGAGAGAAGGGGACAAAACTGAACGGTTCGGTGCTAGGTACGTCTGTCTCCTATGACTTAAATGTGTTCATGCATTTGACAGAATTGACATGACTCTGAACCACACCATAATAATGTTTTTGTCATGCCCTCATAGTGGCAGGAGACATTTTGTGTCGTGCATGTAGACGGATGTCACAACATTTGTTGCATAAAATTTCCAAAACTGCGGGAGAGATTTTGATGAAACTTCACAGGAATGATAAGTACCAAGCCTAGTTGTGCATTACATTGGCATGTTGCACTCAGGTAAACAGAGTTAATATGGTCCTTTATTTTACACTTAAAGTGCACATAGAGATTAGTTTGTTCATGCAAAGTATCCAAAACTGCTGAAGGGATTTTGATGAAATTTCACAGGAATGATCAATACCTTACTCATTGTGCATTAACATCGGCATGTTTCGCTTGGGTAATTGTGTTCAATCAGAACTGTTCAAACAATGAAGGCATTTATTAGGCACGTGCTAACCCTATACAAACAAACCCACATCATTACACATGGATTCAATATAATATACTTGTGTAAAAAGAAATTTATACGTAATCATCTGGGGCAGTTTTTAGCCAATTTAGCGTTATATACAATCAATTGTGTGCCCTGCTTTTATTGGGTACTATTTTTAAGGAATTAATTTAACCTTACCAAAAATCACCACAAATGTCTGATTTGGTGATAACTAGGTCAACCACAGAATAGTTGATGTTGTATAATTATTAAAGCAGTGATTTTTCCCAACAATTTAGGAATGGGGTCAGGCTTTTCTGATTGGGAAAAATACATATGTTGATTAAAATTGAGACTCGAATTTTGCCTAGCGGTGAACAAGAAAGCCTTAAAATATATCTAAGTTTGTTTTTAAAGAATACACCAACTCTGCCATACACAAATGGAAAGGGGCTCAAAAATGCTGATTAAATAAATAAAAACATGAACTTTTGAATTTAATTTTCACATTTGGGAAAAAATGTAGCTTAAGGAATGGTCAGGAAAAAAACACTGTTAGGAAATTTGTTGTCAAGGAGATGTTATAAGAATTGGTTTAAGTAATACCAATTGAATGACTTTATTTTGTATTGTAAAAAGTGTGGAACAATTTTTTGTGTAGTAAGGAAAGGAGCTGAAGTTACTTCAAATGAACAGCCAACTTGTTCAGTGTTAACTTACTAATGATGAAACCATCAGTGTTTTGCCCATGTGGGCAAAATTCCATGTTTCCATGGGCGGGATTTCATCATTAAAATTATTTGTCTTCATACCATTGGTGTGTCTTTTGCAGGCAGACATCACATAGAGTGTTTTTTTATAAAAAAATCTGTAAATACAACCTTCTTGTCAAACAAGTCGGCTATTTGTGAAACATACAGCTCTGAATGTTTAATTGGAATTTTTTTTGTCCTTAATGTTTTCTTTAAAAGAAAAATGCAGTCTCTGGCAATAAAACAATTGTTGACAGCCCAAGTGGTCAGGCCATAATCCAGCCAATGGACAAATGCTCTATAAATTCTTGAAGAACAACCAAACAGTATATTTTTTTTAGTTTGTTTATTTTTTAAAGAAAAGAGTCCAGGTCTGGTCATCGCCTTGGTGTGAGTATTGTCATGGTCGGAATGATTGACATGATCAGACATCTTGCAAAGGCTTATTAAAAAAATAATCCAGATATACAAATAGAACTTGGTGCACATGTTGCTAAAGACAATACTCACATTTACCGTATATCTAGGTTCCAAACACTTGCTTAACAAATAATGAGTTCTGGTGTTTGCCTGCAGCATTTTCCAACTATGGTCGCTTTAAGTGTTGGTGCACCACATGCAAACATTTATTCGCAATTTGTGATTAACATATATTTATTGATGAAATATGTCAGGTTAATGCTAGTAAGTAGATAGATGTATGCTAAGAGTCACATGGATGCATTTCTGTTCAATTTGTTACATTTTGAAACATCTTGGAACAACTTTATAAGTTGACTGATTTATATATTAAGAACTTGTGATTTGAGTAACGAGTTCATTTGAAGGTCAAGGTTACCTAATTTCTCAAAGGTCAAATAATTATATTTTAATGCTCCAAAAGGCAGCGTACTATTTGAGAGTAACACATTGGAGCCCTCCTTGCCTTAGCAATGACTTGATTTTCAAAATCACTTTTGGTTTAAAATGAAATAAGGTACATAAAAGTTAAGCAATAAAAAAAAGAAAGATTAATCATTTTACAATGCAAAGATCTGAATCAAAATGATGCTGGCTTAAAGGCTGGCCCTACTTTTCATATTTTCCCTTCTTTTTTTAGGCTCCTATTTTCTCCTACGTTTTTCTTGGAAAAGCAATACTATCCCTTCTGTTTTGTGAAATTAGTTTGAGAAAAAGAACTGTGTTCTCAAATGCCCTCTGAATGGCTCAGAAAGAAGGAAATTGTGCATTGAATTAAAAAAAATCCAGAGGGGGGCGGGGTGGTTATGCCCCAAGGCCATTCTAGCTGGACAGTTATTTTTTTATGTGGCCCAGTTCAACAAAAACCTCAAGAACATCAAAATTAGGTAAAAATGTTCATTGGTAGTTTATTTGCTTCCAAAGGGTAACCGTAAGTAAAGAGCCCTGCTATGCCTACTTCTTGCCCTACTTTTTCCCTGCTTAAAACAAGCTCTACTTTTATCCCTTCTTTTTTGTTATTTGTCACGCGAAGCCTTCGCTCTTCATGAGTGAGGGAAAATCTTGTCCTTGCATAGGATTTGTTCTAAGCGCATCTGTATTTGCCATCAAAAACATTTCTTAAAAAATTTAGTTTGATTTTGTTTGTCCGTTAATGGTGTACCTCTCCTGGGAACACTTTTAGTAACACTATCTGGCGACAAATTTTGTATGCGAAGTGATTTTGTGAAGATCTTGGATTATGGAAATGGAAATACATGTTTCTGAAAAAAGACTTGTATCATACAGGTAAGATTTCATCTTAGTAACCTTTTAGTTTGAAACCGGTATATGTTTTATACTGTTGAGTTGGACAAAGCCCAAAAGGTAATCCTTTTACATAGCAATTATTTAATTTTCAACTATTTTATGTTTTAAGAACAATGATCCCAGGTCATGTTTCCTCCCCTTTTTATGTGAAAGAAAAAGAATATTGAATAAATAAATGTATGAACAGTTGGGGAGAGTTCTTGTTCTTTCAGAAAGAAACGGCAATGAATAAATAGGTTTGATAATCATTTTCTAACCATGGCCCCATTTGCTGTCTTTGCAGATGTGAAGATGGCAGCAGAAGGACGAAAGCAGGGAGGGCGGGGCAGAGGGAGAGGGGACCCAGGGGGCAGGGACCTCCCTCCAGTAGGGTAGGTAGATGTAGTGGAGAAGGGAAGTGGTTGGGGTTTGGGAGTTTGCTTTGTGTAAGGAATGCTTTAGAACTCAGTCTTGTGAGCACCACATCGGTCGAATGAAAAGAAGAGCAATGGAAAGCCAATAAAGAGACATTTGTCACAATATTAATTTTGTCTTACTAAAGGAATAAGGAAACATCTGTCAAAATAAGCTTGTTAATGGTCTTTATAGGCTCTCTTTTGATTTTCCAACCTTTGTATCCCATTCAAAAGTCCCTAGTTTTGACCGGAGATGTTCTTGCCTAAGATGTCTTTTGTTAGGGGGGAGAGAAGTGGTAAGATTTACCATTGACATTAAGATCAGCTTTGAAAGTTTTGAGCCCATCAAAGCTGTTGTGCTTGAAATGGGCTTGTATAAAGATACAAATGATAACTTGCTTACATATTAGTCTGGGTTCCGAGGCAGAAAAAATGTGAAAAATTAGGCAGTTTACTGCACCCCTCTGCTGTAAAAAATATTTATATCATGTTTACGGTAAAAGCCTTTATATTATGAAAAGTGTGATTAGTCACTTGGCAACTCCTGCCAAATTATTTTTTTTATCCAAGATGGCCAAAAGCAACTCTTTAAAAAAATAAAATATCCAAGATAGCCATCATTAATTGTCAATTCAGTACAGATAATTTTATGTTCAAATATGGTTAAATTGAGATAACATTTTACTGAAATACTTGCAGCTATGGCCGTGACCGTTCCCCAGTGCGAGACCCGTACAGGGAGCCTTATGGCCGAGGACTGCCACCGCCACCACCACCAAGGTAGGCGCTTACATTATAATGTGACATTGTCAGCAAAAAGGCTAGCATTATGGAGGAAGATTAGGAAGATTTAGTTAAAAACATTACTCATAACAATCATAAATAAGATTCAAATTGGAATTATCAATGTATTTCAAAACTTATACAATTGAGTTCCTATGCATGTCATCGAAATAAGTCTTGGATAAACAAGACTGAATTCATATACCGTATTATTGCTTGGCATTACATTTTTGAACAAGCCCTGCTGTATTAAACCCAGAATTTGAGCACGCACAGAAAGCATTAATTTTACCAGTGAATGGTTTGTGGGCTTGTGTTAATTTCGACCACTTTTATGCCCGCACAAAACTTCACAATTACGTTTTGTCTTCTTAAATGAGTGTAAAAGCCAGTTTTACTTGTTTATTATATGTTAAGTTACCAAAAATTGTTGTGTTGTTTGTTTGTTTTTCGACGAAAACATGTTAGTGCTATAAAAAAGCAATTGACAATCTATGTTGTATATGGTTGCCTGTCTAAGTGTCAAAACTGGAAAGGGACAAAAATTATGCCCCGAAAGGGAGGCATATATTAATCACTCTGTTGTCTGTCGTCCATTCTGTCTGTCAATCAACATCACGTCTCAGCTGTAAGTGATTTCGATTAAACATCACAGAATATTGTAAAGCAGCATGGGAATTTTCACAGATAGCATTTGTGCACTTGTCTGGAAGTTCAAGAATTTATTCCACAAACATTATCTAAAACTACAGTGAAACTGCGTTCCCTCGAACAAGCGGTCGCTCGAGAACCGGCGTTCCCTCGAGGTCGGAGCTCGGTCCCAAACTTTTTTCCTTCTATTTTCATATAAAATATACCCACGCTGCCTCGAAACCTAATTATGTCGAGCAGTCGAGCAATATCCTCGGTCCCAAGTACACAAATCGTTCACAAAATCTTATGGCTCCCTCGAGGTCATAATTTCACACTTTTTCCCGAACGCGTGTTCCAAAATAAACAAACAATTGCCAGGTGTTAAAATTTTCGCAAGTTGTAAAAATTGCAATGACAGTTGAAAGGCAATTTGATAAGGTGTGAAAAACCGTTTATCACTGTTAACGCTTGACCGATATTAGTTGATATGGGCATTTGAGATGATAATTATGAGAAGTTAATGACAAGAAGTTAATTGTTAGAAATTTAAATGAGTAATAAAAATATGAATAAAACACTACCATATATCGATCCAACATCGGAATATCCGAAAAGAATTCCTTCTTGTCACTTTGCTTTGCAAAATGGCAAATGAGAAAGAACTTACAAATTGTCGAACACCTGAGCAATCTAGGAAAGGACCCATGACTGGGGGAATAGCTAGATAAAATACACTGAAAGATATTTCATATCAAACTGGAAAATTGAAAAAGGGTCGTTGGAAACATCGGTTCCCTCGAGGTTTTGACTCGGTCCCTGACGACCTCGAGCGATCGCAATTTTACTGTACTTTTAACTACTTAGTATATAAATAGCTATTGCTCCATCAAGGCCAATTCATGGGCATTTGTGCAGTTCCTACGACAGCTGTTGTGGCTCGTTTGTGTTTGTTGTGGTAATGATTGTTTTAAAATGGAAAAACTGATTTTAAGCATTTCAAAATGTCTTGATAAGATTAGATAAATGGAACATGATGTTCCTATATAACTTGTGCATGTGAATTTTAGGGACAGATTGGGACAACCTGATGTCCCGACTGCCTCTTCTTCTTCAGGCTCAAGGTAATCTATTGTATGTTTCATAGAAGGTAGAACCAAAGTGTTCATTGTTTTCTGATGAAAATTGGAGAAAACACGTTTGAGGATTACCAACTGACAATGTATGAAAAATGTTTTCCTGTATATTTTGGTGGAGATCAGATTATCGATATTTCAGCCTATTTTGAATGATGAAAATAAAAATATTCAGTAAAATTTTGGTTCTACACTATGTGAAATTCACAATAGATGTAGAAATACTTGAGCATGTAGCTGTTGTTGTTGTTTTCCGAGCCCTCATGTTTTCCCAAGGTTTTGACAAAGTGAAACCTGGTTATTAGAATGACGTATGTCGTTGTCCAGGCTTGGTGTCAAATTCAGCTATAGTACTGAATGACTTCAGTTAGGGTTGACATATTGTGACCAAACTTGGTATATAGGAAGAGTGTATGGAGACCTTTCATTTTAATGTGTTCAGGGCTCCTAGGGTCAAGATCACTGTAACTAAGAGTAGTAAAAGGGATGAAACTGTATATCTTTAGCTACCATTAACATATTGTCAGCAAACTTGGTATGTAGGAAGTGTTTATGGAGACCTTTCATGGGATTGCATTTGGTGCTGCAAGGGTCAAGGTCAATGTCACTGGCTGAAGTTCCTTTGCCAATCATTGAAAACCTGGTTTTCTGGCATTGCGACGTTTCTTGTCATTTTTTAAAGCCACATCAGTTGTGTTCGAAGCAAAGCTGACACATGAATAGGGATGACTTTGTCCAGCTTCCCTGGTTTGCATACTCATTGTCATCTTTGTCAGACTTTTTTTATCTTTCATTAAATGAATTGTTGTAGAGTCTTCAAACTTGGTATGCACAACTGTCAAGGCCAATACATGACCCCTATTTTGGGGTTTATAATTCA
Source organism: Mya arenaria (assembly GCF_026914265.1). Classification (NCBI taxonomy): domain Eukaryota; kingdom Metazoa; phylum Mollusca; class Bivalvia; order Myida; family Myidae; genus Mya; species Mya arenaria. The sequence goes on from NC_069129.1 coordinate 40,677,236, forward strand.
AAGGAACAGGTCATTTTGACCTTGACCAGAAAAATTATGGGTGCTTCTGACAGGTGACACATATGATTCGCAAAATTCTAGTTTGTTTTTTCAAATTAAAAATATTTTTTCCAGAATTTTTGAAAAATATCTTAGGTGATTTGGTTTGAAATGAAACAATTTTTGTTATTATAAAGATAAGAAAGAAAAATTGAGAAGAAAAACCCCCCAAAATGTTATGCATATGGGACATACACTCACTGGGCTTTATATAACATGTATAAAAAAAAAATTATTGTGGCAGAAATTTGTCAACATATGAATGTGTGTCTTTGTTCTTATTGAATGTACGTGTACTTAAGGACAAAGCTATTTCTATTTAAGAGGATTTAGAAGTGTTAAAAAAAAAGATTTAAGATAAAATTCAAGTTTAGATTTAATTGTTTTCCTTCTCTGATATTAAATCTTTCATTTCTATTTATGCATGTTTTATTGATCTGTAATGTACCGAAGCTTTATTTGATTATCCTGTGTTAACATATATAGGTAATTCATATGTTTTAAATCATTTTTATTTCATCTGTTTTTTTGAAGATTTTTTAAGGTATTGTCATAGCCTTGGTGTCAATGCTGTAAGCATCGTATTCAAATGAAACTTGGTATATAAGTTGCCAGTGACGGTACACACATGTTGAGCAAGGAGCAATACTCTGGCTTAAATAGCCTCTTTTTTGACTGAAAAAATAAGAACAGACGAGGATTGATGTTTACTCTTGTTTTAAATATGCTTATAATATGGGGAAATATTTGTCCTCGCACCTTTCTCATGAAGGAAAGATTATATTTCAAAAGAAATAACTAAAAGGAGTCATATTAATGGTAATGGTAATTTTCAGGGATGACCCCTATTTTGCTGATCCATACAGACGACCACCAGCAGATGACCCCTTCCGTGATCCCTACAGGGATGATCCTTACAGGTAGTCTATATAAGGATTTAATAAGGTTTCTGTTCTAGATTTGTGTTTCGGTATTAAAAGGTTGAAAGACTTATTCACATTCATGTTCTTGTGTATAATGGCAATTGGAGAAAACAAAAGTTGTCAATACACACTGCAGCACAGAAATAATGCGATGTGGGAGTTGCTAAAATCAAGAAAAATCATTGAAAGTCGACCCTGTTACACAGTATAAAAGGACTGAAATATCTTCCCACATGCTTTGTCACCTGGTACATGTACATCATTCATGTCACTGAACCATAGAAGCATGACTTTTCATTGTGGTTTTCATATCTCATGATAAATTTTGAAAGCAAAACATTCATTCTTTTGAATATTAAAATACCATGAATGGCCACTTCCACAGGTTGTATTCTGCTTTGTATTAACTTCTTACACAAGTGATACCTCATTTGCTGACATATATTATTTTTCTGTTTCCTTTTCCAGACGTGACCCTTACAGACGAGATCCATATGAAGACCCCTACCGGGACCCCTACTTCAGGGACCCCTATCTTCCCCCACCCCCACCTAAGAAGCCTGTGCCTGCCGATGTGCAGATCATCTGTTTAAACAAACAACTCATGTGAGTATCTGATATGTTAACATTAAGCATTTCTAGTAAAATTGAGCTTCCGAAAAAAAGATATATGTTATTTTAATTTGTTTGATATGTAATCTAATTTGACAGTGATCCCTGCCTGTTTCGCCAAATTTTGCAATCCTTAAACTTCAAAACCAGCATAATAGTCAAGCAAGTGGTGTTTGGTAAAATGTACAAAAAAAGCATTTTCTATGTCAATTTTTACGCAAACTGAAAATGCCCTACGGTTGATTTTTTTTAATCCGAACTGAACATGATCTTTATGGCTGATTACTTGGTCTGAAGAAAGAAATGATCATTACCGACTACCTACTCAAAGGGGCTATACACTAGATGGTCCAAAAATTGGCAAATGCAGTATTTCCTCAAAACAAGCCTTCACTAGAATTGTCAATGCTTGTTAGTTGGGCATTACTTTTAAGTGGTTAAAATAATAAAACGCAACGATCATTTTTCTGTCTCATCTGTGTTTCCTGTTAAACAGCGCCTAACAATTTCCCAGTTTAAATCATATCTGTTTATGAGAACAGATAAACTTACCAATGCTATTTTTAAACTTAAATGAGATTCACGTGACAGACAACCGTTGTAAATTACGAATTGAAAAAATGCCCCAAAACTGGGAAAGATGTGTAGTAAGCGGTATGATACATCAGTAAGTAAGATTTAATGCGTTGTACACAAGGATGTCAATTTTATGAAAGTTTATGACAATTTCCTTTTTCTCTTGCTATTGGTTTATCTGGTGTCAAGCCCCTTTAAAAAAGTATGGGGTAATCTACTTTAAACCAGACATAAGGATGGCTTGATTAAAAATTATTTTTAAATCTTTTTATAGAGGTTATGCTGAAAGCATTGAAGCTCGCCTGCGTCTGAGCGCTCTCATCGTCGACATCGTAATCATCCCCGAGGACATGCAGGTGCCACAGATGGTCGAAGAAGCCTCGCGTCTCAAGTTTCTCTTCGGGATCATCATAAACAGTCAGAACGAGTCGCACAAATCATTGACTTTGAATATCCTGCATGGTGTTCCACAAGGTAGGCTTTGTAGTTGGGTTACCGGTGTTAGGAAACCAGAGATTCAAGCATGAACACAAAATTCTGTATGGTTATATGATTTCTACTGGCTGACAAACTGTTTTTACCTGGGTTTTTTCTGAGGGATAGTGTGAAATTTCGATAACTTGTTCCAGACAGATTAAGGTTTTTTACTGCGTCATTAGCTTTTAGTGGACATAATTGGTTTGAAGAAATATGACTATTTCAAATTAATAGCATAGATACAATTTGATATTGTGTGTTGAGCTCGTTATCTCTCACATTTACTGTATGTACGGTAATGTGCTTGGTTGTATTAAATAAAGCGATTAACTTGAGGGGAAAAAAGATGGGGAAAATACCGTTGAAACACAATTTGCCTTTGTGGTGATTTGTTAAAGGTCTAAATTCTCGTCATCATTTTCATCATCATCATCATCCTCATCATCATCATCGTAATCATGTCATTATTATTATTGTTACATTGCCAGGATAAACGTTTTAAGTGAATGTTTTTATATTTAATTACTTGTATGGTTCTGAAATATACTGTATATAGGACTCTAGGATAGATAGGATGTAGGCAAAAAAGAAGAAGAGAAAAATCGAGTAAAAAAAATAAAAAACTTATTACAACAGATTGGACACAGTGGAAAAATGTAAAAATTGGTAGACAGGTTTGTTTTTATATGAGTGGTTAGCTTACTCACCAAGGCAACCATGGTTCGATTCTCGGCCTGGGCGCATGTGAGTTTGATTTGTGGTCACCTAGCCGGACATGTTGGTTTTCTGATATCCCACACATCACGACCACACTCTCGCGAAATATTGTGCCAACGAATAAGTATAAGTTACAATAAATATTTTCATAAACATTGTAAAATAAATTACAAGGTTACTGACCCTGAGGTATAGTTAAATCTCAAAAGCTCCCAATCAAAAGCTCCTATTCAAATTGCTAAAATTTATGTCTAACATATTCCCAATACAACATAGATCCTGTTTAACTTCTTGCTTTTTACCGCTAATCACATTTTCGTGTTATTGTTTTCGTGCCGCTTTTGAATGATTGAAATATTGATCAGTCTATTGTTTTCATACCGTTTTATACCGTTTAATAATGTCAAAGAATACAACAATGTTTATTAACATCTTTGTGAAAACTTGTCGTAACAAAACCTTTCACAAAATGTTATATCTGAATAATTGGTTGTGAAGCACAAAATATAGCAAATGTGCTACGTGTTTCGTTCAAATAAATTCAAATAAAAACTATGATTTATAGGTCCTAGACAAAAAACTGTTTAAATCTGAGACTGGCATTTATTTTGGCACATGATCTTGTAATAGATTATGTTTGTGTATGCCAGGTGGAAACAAGTATTTTTGTATATTTATGGTATTCTGATAAATGGGAATTTTATGTTAGAAATTTGGTATTAAATTCAATGGAAATGTAAAACTACTTTTAAGAACAAAATTAAATAGCAATATTTTGTACTGTTTATGTTATGTTTGAATATTTTGTACACGGTAATATGTTCCTGGCATAATGTTATTGGCATACTTGATTTTGATTTCAATGCCATTAACAATTATTTTGCCATTAAAAAAATTGTGACATAAAATTAAAACCATATATACTCCTGCAAAATTTGATAATAATGATACAAAAAATTTTATAATTGGAGGCCAATGGCCCAAAATACATTCCGATGTGTGTTTTTCAAATGTGATACATAATAAGCTGAAAAGGCTTGTGTTATAAACAATATTTGATTACTGTTTTAAACCTATTTTCAATTCCGAGATTGAAAACTTACCGCTTACAGAATATGGCATTGAAACTAGTTATACTGTCGGTAACTGCAAAGATTAATGTCTAGCATAAAAATATATAATTACAAAAATGGAATATCTTTAAAGATGGATAAAAAAAAAGATGATGAAAATGCCTTGTACATAGAAAAATCAAATATGAAATAAAGTTCAATACACTAAAATTGTTAATATGTTGCTTTCATACCTAAATAATTTAATGTACAATTAGCTTTGAAAGATGTCTTTCATACTCAATGATAAAATATTGATAATAATTAATGTATAAATATACTAAAAAAATTAACGATGTTTTGATTGAAGTTTACGAACTATAATTTTTCATTTTGCGGAAAATTCGGAGATAGGAATATATGAGGTTGAAGATTTGGGTTATTATTACAAATCTCTTTGACTGTTATGGTAAGTGTATTTCAGATTGAACAGTTGTCTCAAGTTAAATCAGAGTAAAAGAACTTAAAATTGTTGTCAGACGAGAACTTCAGAAAAATGTTGCGAATTTATGTGTCGTATTTGTACATGTTGATTATGTAAATAAATTATGATTATTTGTCAGGATCTTATTTGAAGTTTTATTTTCTTCCTCTCACCCACAGAGCACCGAAATATGCCATTGGAAGACGCGATGAAGCTAATTGCCACCAGTTTTGAGAAGTACATTCAAACGCAGCGTGAGAAAGTTTCGGGCGGTGCGGTTGCCCCTGCTGGGGTTCCCCCTGTCCCTGCGGCGGTGGCTGCCCCACCGCCTTTCCTTCCCCCCTCCGCGGACATTTCGTACCTACTTAATTTGCTAGCTGATAATCGCCAGCTGACTGTGGTGGAGCTAGATAAAGTGCTTGTTTACCTTCGGGAACGGAAAGAAAAACTTATAGGTCCAACAGCAAGACCAGCAGAGAGTGAGTTACATAACAGTACTTTGATTACATGTAATGATTAACTCAAATTTCTTGTGATGTAATGTAACTATGCAAGCTTTCTCCATTTTAACAAGTGTTGACTGTCAAGAATAAAAATTGCATTAAGCAATGTTGAAAATATATTTTTCTACAAACATTTGTCAAAACATTCTTTTTTGCATCATAGTACATTGATAAGTGAAAATTTGTACATGTATACATTCAAATTCAAAATCTGCACAACTTATTATAAATTTGTTGATGTTTAGTTACCAACTAACCATTTTGTGATGTTTCAGCTGTAGCTCCTGTGGTCCCAGCAGGTGTTCCCCCGGCAGGGGTTCCAGCCCCGCCTGCAGCAGCCGGGTCAACATCTGCATATCTTCAGCAGCAACAACAGGAATTGCAGAACAAGATCCTCAATATCCTTAATGGGACATCCTCTACCAACACGCCTGCCCAGCAGACTGCCTCACAGCCTGCCCAGGCAGCTATGGGGTACGGTAGCATGCCTTCAGCAGGTGCGGTCAGGCAACAGCCCCAAGCCAGTTTGAGTCAGGCTAGTCCACTGATTAACTTTGATAATCCTAGTGTAAAGAAAGCCCTAGACAGCCTCATGCAGAGCGGACCAAATCTCCTGAAGAGCGTGCAGTCAAATGTACCAGCTGCTGCCCCTGCCAGACCTGCAGGATACCCTGGCTCTCAGCCTGCCGCACCAGCCCAAGCCCGATCTCAGCAGCCTGGATACCAGCAGCAGGGACAGTTTGCCGCCCAGACTCAACAGCCCAGTCAGCAGCAGCAGCAGGCTTCACAGAGCTACGGGGGTCAGGCCCAACAACCTGCGCAGCAGGGCTACGGGGCCCAGGCAGCCCAGCAGGGTTACGGGGCCAAGGAAGCCCAGCAGGGGTACGGGGCACAGTACCAACCACAGAGGGGTTATGGGGTCCAGCAGCCCCAGAGGCAACCAATGGGGGTGAGAGCTCCACAGGCTGGTGCAAGACCAAGGTACTGAGTAGCCGGAGATTCTGACAAGCTGGAGACAATGAGTTTTAGTTTATATAATAATTGTTAATGGAGTCCAGTGGCCAATGTAAATGAGTAACTGGCGATACTGTGTAACCTGAGGTATTGAAAGAGGCATTAAATTTTAATTTTATACCACATAGTGTTACTATTGCCAGCGTGCACATGAATAAGGTATTAAAAAGCTTAAGCATGTTTAGGTTAAACCTACTTGTTAATACAAGCTGATGAAAGGCGTGGTTACTGGATAGAGTTTTAGTTATAAATACAAACATTTTAATGCTTTGTACAAACAGTTGTTTGCAGACATTTATTTTCAGTGTTGTTTATTTGTATTTTTTGTAAAAAAAAACCATCACCATTTTGATGCTTTTATAAAATTTCCAACTTGGAATCGCGACTGGTGTTTATGAATTTATTCACCGTGAAATCAAACATGTTGTTCTTTTTCAAAGCAAAGGCACATTGAATATTGCTAGAAGGTTTTTGTCATCAGGGTTTCTTAAGTTTAGCTTTTAGCTTTTGCCTGTTTTACAGTTGTAAAGTTTTTTTTTTTGCGCAGACATTTGTATGAAAAGCAGAAGGAGTACCTGGAAATGAATAGAATTGACTTTGGAGATATTTTCAAAAGGGGTCTAAGATTGGGCATGAACCCCCCATACCATACACCCCTGGATAATCTTCAGGATTGACAATTAACAGCTGTTAGAACCCCCTGCAAAGTATTAATATGCTAAAACAATACAGTATGTGAATTATTTATGTGCATTTATTCTTGCGAAGTGCATGCTTCATGTTCAATTACATTTATGAAAGTAACATCACACCTTTTCTCCATACCGGCATTTTGAATTGTTCATTAAAGCTGGGGCCATAATTTCTTTGGTCCCTTTTGCAAGATTGTTCATCGTGTTTTGATTTTTGTATACATATTGATGAATTTTAGGTTGTTTCTTAGATTTCAGGTGTTCAGTAAAAATGTTGTATACAGTGGCTGTATATTGAATCTTACGATGAATAAACTCGTGTGAATGGTTTGTCTGTTGATGCTATTTTCTAAGATTTGTTATTTGTATATACTTTTCTGTGGTTTATAGAGGTTTGTAATGCTATTTTTTCTGAAATCAATTTGATATTTTTCACTGTTCTTAAATTTTAGCCCACTCGCACTTTCCAAAATGACGCATAAAATATGGCGCTATTTTCTGAAAAACTACACTTGACTGTCATAAAAGATTTCAATAAATATTACCCTCTTATATTCAATAAATATTACCCCCTGTATACCAAAATTTATATGCTCACTCCGTGAAATATGAAACGATCCTACACTGAAACAGTTATCATATTTCTCCATGTCTACATTGATAGCTGATATTACTACCACGGACCTATAAACCTGCTTTATAGGTCCGTGTTACTACTATATTTTAAAATGTTTTCATTAAAATTATGGTAATATTTTCGTGATAAATCTACACATAGCACCATCGCTCTGGTGAACAAGAATGATGTAAATGTACATGTAAATTTATGTTCTACTTACTAGACCGAAGTACATGTAACATTATTTTACAAAATATGTAGAAAAAATATATCGTTTCCATCATGGTGCCACGTACAGGAGTCTCAGGTCCAGAAATGCCATTATGAGATGTTCAAGTGTTTTGTTATTGTTTCAACGTTTTGTTTGTAGTCGCGAAGAAAGTCTCTTGTTCGTTATTATTAATTTCTGTTTTAACAAAGTTTAGCCATACTAAAAATTTGGTATTAAGAAATAATACTGAGTACAACTAATCTCGTAAGATTATCTAATGCAAATGCAGAAAATATTAAAAAGTAACAACACGGAAACCAAGATTTGACGAGACATTTCCAATTGGCGTCGGTCAATTGCGGCCCGTCGAGACGCCTTTCACAGACCACCGCCCACAGAGTTGAACGCTTGCAGCTAGAATGTAGAAGACTAGTGGAATTATGTGGACATTTGCAGAGGTAAGAGACGCGCTGTTTGTTTGATTTCTACGGGACATGGCATCGGTTAGTTTTTGATCGGAATTTTGTGAATCGGAATGACATTTTTTGTGATGTCTTTTTGTATTGTCCGCGTTCTCTCGTTCAACTCCGCTATTATAACTGCCTTCACTGAACGGAAGTGTCATAAGTCAAAAGAAATATTGTAATAGTCTTGATACGTAATCACTTCATTTGAAGCTTTCGGTAAATGTTTGGGAAAAAACGTGTGTGAAGTTTTTTAATGGGATCGGTATTTTGAAACAACAGTTCCAAATATTTGACGTTGCTGCGTTTGTTGAGTGAAACTTTCAAACTCGTACGCCGCTAACAACTCGTGTCATAATAATTTCGTTGATTGCCGTTAAGTTATCCATTGAACAAAGTGGTTTTTCTTAGAGAACGTTATTTTTTGTTGTGTATACAGCAATATTTTTGCTGTGTTGATTTTGTGTCAAAATAGTTTTTACGATTTCGCTGCAATTTTTACAATTTTGGTACACACCTAGCTAAACGTAAATTTACAAACCGTGTCCACACGTACATTTTCGACTAAAAACAGCAATCGGTTGATTTAAACATCATTGTATATTTTAAAAGCACACCGTTGACAACGGTTTAATTGTTATGGTTTTCGTCGATTGATCCGGCGTCCTTGACCCGCTTGTGATGGTTCAACGATATGTACGAGTATTCATGTATGTACGCAACTTTTTGAAAGCCTATTTAACAAAGATATTCTTTGGTGTCGATGACAGCGTCTCGTGTTTAAACGATTGCTTTTTGCCGTTGAAAGAGTTCAAAACAATCGCGTGGACTGGCGAAGGATAATCTCTTTTTAAGCGGCATTTTGAGGGATTCTCCATGTGGCAATTTTGATCACGTGTTTCTGAACTTCCAATGAAATTTAAAAACGACAAAACGCGACGGATTTTTTCTTTTCTTTTTATTCATGCTGCAATAAAGGCTTGAACACTTCAACATAAACCACATTTACCTTCCAGACGAACAAATGCAAAATACGCCAAACTAACTCTTATTTTTTTCCTTTACCCTTCAAGTAATCCTGTATATAAGTTGTTCAAACAAACGAAATCTTAATATTGTAATTTAGCATTGCGGTAGTTCTCCTGAGCCTGCAATTTTTTTAAGCTTACTCAAAACGTTGAAGATTTGCCCATGAAACCAAGTACAAGAAAAGCAGGAGACAATATGTTCATTGTAGCAAGGTCGGTAACTGGAGCTATTTTTGGAGTTATGCCCCTTTCATCTGAAAATAAACAAACCAAGTCGCTGACGAGCGTTGACAGACGTCTTCAGTGCACTTGTAAATATGCATGTTAAAATATCACAGAGAAACGTGATTGCACCCGTTTATTAATTTGGGTTTACGATCATGAATAATCTATAGGGTTATAAAACATTTTGTTATGTCATTTTTCACCCTGATGTATGTCTCCATGGACATTTCGCTTGTTCTTGGGGAGTGCGTTTTTCCCTGAGAATTACATATTTTTCGTTTGAAATATATGCTTGGTTTTTCTGTATCAGCGATAAACGGTATAGCCATTATATTAATATATCATTAATATTTCTGTTACAAATAATTTTGAAGCCCATTTTTGGGGCTATGATTTTGTTTTGTTGTCTGAATAGACTGCAGGCATTTTCTATACCGCGTGTTTAAACTTATGTAAACGGATGCTGTTCTGAGCATAAATTGTTGACTTACTAGTACTTGCAAATATAAATCAAAGTAAAATCCGCTGAATAAACAAAGACGCTTGTATAGCCCGAGTCATAACTCCCGCCTCTTAAAGCTATTTTCTGTTCGTGACCCTAAAAAGACGCGTGTTTTTTTCACATGATTACACGCTTTGAACGTTGCAGATGTGTTCTGACAACTGTCCTAACTCTGTCCATATAAAAGAAGTGTCTGTATATTGCTGTGGCCCCTGTCGTAATTATGGGGCCTGTTCGGTAACTTGAGGAGACACTTAGAAGAGCAGCTCTAGTCCTGATCCCTAGACTATATTCCGGATTTCTGATAGGAAGGAGATCGATACATATTATCGAAATAGCTGCTGGGTCGGCAACCGGAAATACCGTAACAAACCCTGTGTGAGGCTCGAACCGTCGACCTCCTACTGTACGTGAACATCCGTTAACCACTTGGCCGCACGCAAAGACGGCACATATGTTGGTTTCAACAGTGAGTACATGACAGCAATATCCGTGAGCGTACATCAATAACGTTTCTAACATTTTTTTCCCGCTGGTGTATATCGGGCAACACATCACGTACACACTTCTATTGGCCTTGACGTTCCTCCGTATGCTTACTTTTGACGTAGCATTTGAAATGATATCGTTAACGAAATCATGTTTGTTTTCCAAATAGAATAAATTTGAAACCAGTTTGTATTATCATTCACCATGTTGATGCCGTTCTTCTTCAAATGAGTCGCCGTTTGCGCGCTCTTGTATCCATTAGCTTGCGTTACAAATACGTCGATTGCATTGTAGTCTCTTCATCAAAGCTTTTGAACAGCCGGAACGGAACGTTCAAAGGATTTTCAACAGCATTTAGCTCATTGAATCAAAATTTACACATGTGTTTACTGGGACTTGTTCCTACTTTCAGGGTTTTGTTGCAAACAGTTCACGTTCAAAATAGTTTTAATTCTTAAAGCTGCACTCTCACAGATAGGACGTTTTGATAACTTTTTTATTTTTTGTCTTGGAACGAGCCAATTTTCGCGAAAATCCATGGAAACCAGTTATATAACACTGCTGACAAAAAATCAGATCGCAGATTTTTATATATAAGTTCAAAAATTGATGTTTTATGCATTTTTCTTAAACCGTTATTAACGGTTTAAGCCATAAAACATCAATTTTCGAACGGAAATATGAAAATCTACGATCTGATTTTTTGTCAGCAACCTTATATCATTGGTTTGCAGATATCAACGCAAAAAATTGCACATTCCAAGATAAATAAAAAAAAGTTGTGCAAATGGTAAATCTGTGAGAGTGCAGCTTTAAAGTGTTTTCATTATCTTCGGTTCCGTTGTAATACATTTTCTAGACAAAGGAATGCTCAGATGGATCTTTCAAATTTAAATTAAACTCAATTATTTCAATGTCTTTGATAGAAATGATATAACAACCTTATCTCACTCTTCTGCGTTTTTATTCAATAACACAACGTTGATATAAAAGCAGGGAACTGGTAAAAAATAGTTGAATATAACCGTATAGCGATACGACTTTTATGACGCACTATTACTTTGCATCGTCTCAATTTCGACTGGTTTGTAGTAATTTGTAATACCTTTCGCGTTTTGTGGCCAAATAATTGAAACCAGTCACCAACGTGTCGCCATCTTTGTTTCGGAAGTAATTTCTTGGGTAATTTTATCTTCAGATTTAGCCATTAATCTATGAAATAGTGACATAATGGTTCAATATATTCAGGTTACAGACGACGAAAATGAAGAACCGATCGAAATCCCCAGTGAAGAAGACGGAACTTTGCTCCTCAGCACGCTAGCAGGCCAGTTTCCAAACGCTTGTGGACTGAAGTATAGGAACCAGTCTGGTGGTTTTCGAGGGATACGCCTCAGTGACGGTCGTCTCCACCCCCCAGACAACACCTGGAAAGCCTGTGTCTACCTCGTCGTTTACCCGAAAGGTAAACAATTGTTTAAACGACAATTTAAAATGTACATCTCATTATGCCTGGATCAGGTCAAAGTTGTAAATATTCGACTCACACTTTTGAAAAAATAGTTGAGAAAATTTGTAGCCAAAATGTTTTTTGGAAAATTGTGGTTGATTATACATGTTCTCGTACAGGTTTTTTGATGCAATTTTAAAGCTGATGTTTGGTCATGTACTAGTCTAAAACAAAAGACATGTTATACCAGTGCTCCAGCCAGTATTTAAAAAGGGCAGGGTGGAGTTTTGAAAAGGGCAAGCTACATGTGTCGTGTAAGGGGCGATTGGGGGTGGTTGTGGGAGGGGTCCACCCCGGTCACAAGGTTTTTTTTTTGGGGGGGGGGGGTCCAGCCCTAGAATTTGTTTTGTTTTCATACTCGATTTAAATCATTTTCCATGATTTTCAGACTTGAACAAAATGTTTTTTTTCTCTCAAAATTTAGAACGGAGTGTTTTAATATCAAAATTAAAATTTGTCTTTTTCTCTGTGGTATAGTATGATTGTACTTGACTGGAGTCTTTAGTGCAATGTCACATATTTTTCCTAAACATCATGTAAAATGAAGAAAAGAACAAATACAGTTAAACATTTGAAGCGATCAAATAAATAAATACACAAAAAACAAATATGTAGGGGACGAATCTTAATTTGGTACGTTCAGGATTGGGTACGAATGTTACATTCAGCCTGGCTGTTATTTAATTGTCTTTGGTAAAATAATGTTCAATATGGTTATGCTGATGTTTTAGAATAAAATGACAATAAAAATCACTGCCCTTGCTTAAAAAATCACTTATAAAACATATAAAATCGATAAAATAACTCCGAAATTTGTTGTGACAAAATTGGGGTTTCGGCGAATTTGACAAGATCGTGGACATGATAGGCAAACACTACATAAAGCATCAACATATTTTTGTGGGTTACAAAGAAATTTTCATCATGAATATTTTACAAATAAACTTTCAAAACATTTACTAAAAAAGCGGCAGTGACCGTCTGCTTCAAAACAATAAATGTTTAAAATGGCGAGTCTCGTCTTTACAATACAATTAACAATTATTTTATAATATTTAATTGGGTTTGACAACATTTTTCAGCATCACCTCACATTTTCTATCGCATTTTACGAACTTTCATCATTGAATGAACGAGTTCTCAATGTATATTCTGATTGGCTGGCATTCAATAGCTCCGCCTCCTGCTGATGTTCCCTATTTGGCTCTTCCTAATTATCGGATTGAAAGATGACCGGTTATGAATACACAGGTCGTCTGCTCACTACACAAATACACAATTAGCTGTCATATGACTTGTACAAGGCATATGGGATGATGAAAGGGCAGTATGGCATATTTTAAGCAGTCGGCAATGGGGCAGCATGGTGACACCTAGCGGGAACACTATTTTCATAAGTATTACGTAATTTGTCTCAATTATGACGGGCTGCCGATCTTGGCGCTAATAGAGCATTTGTGAAAAGGGCACTACTCAAAAAGGGGGCAGGGCGGTAAGAAAAGGGGCACGGGCGCTGCGCCATTGAAAAAGGGGCTAGCTGGAGCACTGTACACATTGGTGTAGAAATTAATTTAAGTAGCAGGGAATATCCCAAAAGTAGGCGGGGTTGGGGGGTCTGGGTGTCCCTAGTTAGGGTCAAGGGGACAACACTCCTTGTGGGATGAATTTAAGCCTTTTTTAACCAAAATTTCTAGTCTTCTGGTGCATATGTTTATTTTGTAACAGGGAACTTTAACATAAATGTAGCAATTCCCTCCTAATAACATATGTAATCTCTTTTCTAACAATGTAATCTCTTCTCTAACAATGGTACTTTCAGCCACTGAATCACTCTGAATCTCAGAAAGTAAACATGTAACGTTTTACTTTAAAGCGTACAAAATTTCACCCAACGTACATGTAAAATTCATCTAATTAATGGATTATTTTTAGCAGTGACATCACCGCAAGCTTGTTTCATTTTGTTTACACCCGGGTAACAAAAAGGACTGTTGCGTAAATGGTAATAGGACTAACAGAAGGCGCTTTTATGTGTCTGGATTTTTTTTGATTTTTTTCACCCTCCATTGCTTCGCAAATCATAAACTTCAAAACATCTCAAGAGACGGCTGCGACAAATGAGGTCATGGATTGAGCTAATGTTGTATTCCGAACGCTGGGAAACCCAAACCTGGTACTTAAAAACATCCCAGAGGGGGATGCGACTAATGACGTCACTTATCGAGCTAATGCTGTATTGTAGTCGGAACGCAGGGAAACCAAAATAAACAATACCAACAATCAGGGTTTTAAACTGATGTAAACATAAAAAACATGACAAAATATAATAGATTTTATTTTTGTTGATGTGGGAAAATTAGCCGGGTGAAGATGCTAAAGTAACCGGGTTATTTTACAAGCTCCCGGCCCATTTCTACACCCCTGGTTATACAGGATTCTTCCAATCCCTAACGTCTAAATGGGTTTGTGCAAAAACAGGGGGGTTTAAAAAATATTGAAATTGGTTTTAGAGAAGTATTTTGTGTTTGAAAAAGATATTAAAGGTTTATATTCATATATTATCATGTAAGTGCAAAGATATTTTGCACAAAACAAGCATTAAATACATTAAAACACAGGATTTACCCTTCCAATAAAACAAAACTTGACTGACACAGACAACAATTATGCCAAGCGTAGAAACTCGACCCAATCGTAATAGCTTGCCCATCTCCGAAAAGCTTGGGAGATAGACCTCGCAAATACAATCGTAATAACTTGGCCATGGCCAAAGTGTTCCAATTGTCATAAAACTGAACCGCAGCCTTGCAGGTGCCCTTCATGTATAATCCGTTATGTTTTCACAGTATGAAATGGAGAAAAGACTTCAAACTCAAAATTATTCATTGGGTATTTATTTTTTGTGTACGGAACTAATATAAAATAACATTATCTGGTAATATTTCTTGTTTTTATGATATTTTATGTACGCAATATGCTTAAACTCAGAATCCTGGTCGGAATAACTACCCATTTTGGTACAATTTGTACGTGAAGGATTTGCCATATCAAAAATTGTAAAAAAAATCTGTAAACATACAATTAATTGGACTAGGTCATGTACCTATTTGCAGATTATCTTCTTTTTTCCAAATTTTTCAATAAAATTCCCAATAAGAAGTTCTGAAATTAAAAAAAAACAATGACGATAAAAACAAACCAGTTATTGCCCTTTATTGCCCTTACATGCCAGCTTCTATTCATGGAGATCTACAATGCTGGTATAATATTCGGGTCTCGATACTTTAGTATCCGTCTTCGCAGTTTTCTTGTCTAAGTTGTTGATTACTTACACTTTCCATCTATTTTATTCTTATTAAATAACTTAAATTAACTAATTTGTATTACAGTAAAAACTGTTCTTTAAAAAAAAGTTATAGTGAGTTCTGACCAGCAAAACAAAAAAAATAAAATTAAGGTAGACAGGAAAAAAACTTTCGCCAAAAAAAACCCCAGTTGTAAACAATAACAGAAAGAATGACCTCACGACAGGCTACTGCAGTATAATTTATTAACAACTGCACATGGTTGCATTTGAAATTTTGTCAATCAAAGAGAAATTTATCTCACATAACTTCTACAACAAATCGTTTTCAGATGCATGCTGCAGTCTTTGCCTAAGATAAAATAAAATTGTAACATACACATGACATGAAGTCCTGTAATTATGTGCAGGCCGCCACAAAGTTACTGCAGGTCCAAAATATTTTAGGATCAGAAATGATATTCCATACTCATTAATACAAAAAATAAAGTAAAGCTTCTGTTTCAGATGCCAAGCAAAAGGAGGAAGATGAAGAGGAAGATGAAAGTCAGAAGTTGAAGAAAGCAGAGAAGAAATGCAGTGACCTCATTGTGCTTGGCCTGCCCTGGAAAAGCACAGAAGATGACCTAAGAAATTACTTCTCAAAGTTTGGTGAACTGCTTCTCGTTCAGGTATGTTTTTGGTGATAAATCTTTAAAGATTTAATTCTAGGAATAGAAAACACACCAATAAAGGACAGTCACTCCCGATATCTAAAAGTAATACTGTTAATAATGTAATAATGGTATGTATATACATGCCAATGAAATAGGACGTTTTGACTTATTCCAATGCGATTTGATACCCAAAGAGAAATTATGTTTTTCATCATTTATGAAAGAGTTTATACACTGCAAAAGTACCTATTGGAGCTTTTCGGGACTTGTTTTCATTCAAAATAATTTGACAATTTTTTAAAAAACAATCGTTAATAATAACTGCCTATTATCAAATTAATATGTACTGTACTGTCAGGTTAAACGAGACCAGAAGACCAACCAATCCAAGGGCTATGGTTTCATTCGCTTCGGTAACTACGAAGACCAGATCAAATGTATGAACGTGCGACACAACATTGATGGAAGGTGGTGCGATGTCACAATTCCCAATTCTAATGTAAGAATTTAACAAAAAATAATAAAAGATATAATTCAACATGTATGGGAGACTGGAAGGTTAAAAAACTCAAGTTCATGAATTCCAGAGGTTCTCACTTGAATCTCGAATGAGTAAGTCTAAATTGCAATTCAGAGAGATGATTCTATTCTTTGTTTTAATAAGAAATATAGATAAAAGGGACTGCCAAATGTCACTAAGTGAATACTTGTCAAGTCCAACCACACAGTTACACACTGTACTGGGTAATTGAAGTGCTGCTGATGCTTTAGTCGTGCAGAGTTCTCGGTTGAATCTGATTTTAGAGAAAATTTGACTCCAGTGTTTTATTTTTTTATAATATTCAAAAAGTGTGAGTCCCACTGTGGCCTGCCTTATTTATGCGAAATGAAACTATCTAAGTGCCATATTTTCATCATTTTGCTTTGTGTGAAGTGAACTTTTTCCACAAAGTCAATGAAATAAAAACAAACTTTTTGTCATCTGTGGTGTCCCTCCAGATTTATGATTTTGTTACAACTAAGGCCTGTAATGAAACCAGCCGTGGAAATGGCATGTGAAAACTCATGTCATGCCAGTAAATTATTATGATAACAAAATTGTTTCATTTTGTTTTTCAGGAAGGAGCTCACAAGCTAATCAGCAGGAAAGTCTTTATAGCCCGTTGCACTGAAGACATCACAGCAGATGATCTCAAGAATTATTTCTGTCAGTTTGGTGAAGTAGTGGACGTTTTCATTCCAAAACCATTCCGCTCATTCGCTTTTGTTACATTCTCCGATCCAGATGTTGCTCACAGTCTTTGCGGAGAAGATCATATAGTCAAAGGAGTAAGTGTTCATGTTAGTTACGCTGCTCCCAAAGGAACAGATAGGTTTGGAGAAAAGAAAGCCCAACAGAATGGTCAAGTTGTGCAAAAGGGCGCAGCAGGGGCTTACACGCAACTAGTGAATCACCACACCAACTGGCAACCACATAAGAATAACCACCAGTACCCAAAACCAATTCCATTTCCACCCAACATGCCTCCTCATGAGATGAATGCTGTCAGCTTTAATCTTTTCAATTCAGCTATGATGGCTGCTGCTCAGGCCATGTTGCAGGGTCAGGCTGGTAATTGGGCCCATATGGCCCCTCCCCCTCCCCAGGTTGCCCCACCCCCTCAGGCGGGAGTTCCCGTTAGTGTACCAGACACAAGTCAAGCTGCCCCTGTTCACGTCTCGTATGCTCCACCCCAGAGCAGCTCTGCCTGGGGGTGGGGTCACCATACCACAGAACCCCAGCCTGGCAGCTATGCGGGCTGGACTCAATCCAACCGCCAACAGCAGGGTTGGAGTTAGTTGTTAGGTATGGTGAATACTAGTGTTTTGTTATATCAAAATTTTGGATATGTAGTCTAGCTCTATCATTGTTTTATTGCTGAATTGTCACGTTTATGTTAGATTTGCTGACACAGGTTTCAGTCTCATATCATATGTATAGACATTGAATTATATAAGACATGTAATGTCTTTTGTTGTAGTTTCTGCTATATTTTCTTATAACAAAACACTATGTATATTGTAAGGGACATTTGTTTTAACACTTACAAAAATGAGGCACTGTTTTTGTTTAAGATGGTCTACTTTTTTATTGCTTTATAACAGTTAATGGAATAGTTTTTGAAGTTATTGTAAATATGAGTAGTATTCATTATGTTTACCATAAATTCATTCATTTCTTTAAATTGTTGTTCACTGAATGATGCAATTTTGTAAATGTGTTACCACAAACCAGACATTTTCAATACCAATTAGACTAGTTTTGTATTTTACTGCTATTGTGCAATGAATTTATGGTACCATATACTAGCGTAGAAGATACATTTTGTAAATAGCTTTATTGATGTCCATATACAGAGTATTATGCATTTCATTTTCTTTGTTGTTTTATACCAAAGTTTTACATTGTTAAGATTCAAATTTCCTGAAGAGGACTGGGCGAAAGACAGTTATAACTCTGTGTATAAACCTTGTGTTAAGCCCTTCCTGTGTTGGGATGGTGTTCACAGCATTTTGACATTATGTTTGACCATAAGATTATAGTTACTTGTCTTAAGAAGTTTGAGAAATGCATTTATAATTATTTTGACTGTTCTGGCATCGTTGTTTAAGTGATTACTCTTTATCCCAATTTTAACTTGCTCAATATCATTTTGCACTTATATCCAGATATTTTATGCCTCGTGGATAGATTTTGTCCCAAATTGCGTTCAACAGTCCTTTTAACGATACCGCCTGTTGCCACACTTAACACTGGGTAGTTTCGCATGGATAGTTAGCATCTGATTCAAAATATTAAAATTATCATTTGTGCTGTTTGGAAAAGGGAAGCCTTTACAGCTATCCAGAAAAAGAAAGTCTTTTTAGCCCCATCCGGAAATGGATTGTATTTTTTAGCGCTTTCGGTAAATGGATAGTCTTTTTAGGGCTATCCGGTAATCGACAGTCTTAAATGTATCAAATTTGCTTAATTTGGCTAAAAAGCGGTACCTTCATAGGCATACAGTAGAATGTCTCTTAGAAGATGAAATTGACTTGTGTAACACATTTTTATAACTAATTTGTGTTTTTCCTTAAAGATCAAGATGTAATCAGTCTAACTGTTTTTCAGAGCTTTTGTTGTTTGTTGTATTGCCGACTTGTAATAAAGCTTAACTTTGATCAAACCCAAGTGGTTTCAGGGAAGTCGACCAGCATTGCTTTAGTATGTTCATATAAAGAATATTTTATTGATAATCTTTCAAGCAAAAAATATTTTTCGAATGAAATCATAAACATAAAAATGAGGTCAAATTACAGAAACATGTTCTGTCATTTATTGTCAAACAGAAATGAAAGTCGTCTTGTAACGAGTTTTAATTTGAAACAGTGGGCAATGCATTGAGCATATTCAATTAAGGTTTGAAAGAATTTTTAATACAATCATTGATCTCTCATTGTTCTGAATTGTATCAAATACAACCAATGTGAAAATCAACAGAAACAATGTGTTCAGTAATACTTAATCAAATGATCATTATAATGTAATGGAGCATTTATGGACAATGTTTGGTTACTTGCAAAATCTCGATTATTTTTGGCTTTTCTTTATTTTATTTTTCCTTTTATAACAACAGAGTGAGGTATTCACAGTAAAGCTGCAATTTAGACTTACTCTTTATAAAGATGCATAATCTATACTAAGCTCATTATTTGTGCCAAATACCCACTAGTACGATTAGTGATTGGAATTCAGGGAGAAAATAAAGAAATATATATCACAATATTAAGTAGAAATTAATCTTAATATGTTGTAAATGCTTATTTTTCATTTCCTTGTGATCATTTTGACATTTCGTTATGATCATTTCGACATGTTTGTTAAGATCTTTTTCACATGATTGTTATGATCATTTCACCATGTTCTTTGTGTAAAATTAATTCCTACGATTTCCTGTTGCTTTCAAAATATTTGATTCTGACATGGAGTATTTTAAATTAGAAAAATTGATTGATTAACATAAAAATAGTTTTTTGAGCAATGTTGCAATAAATGGAGTTTTTTTAGGAATGTTGATCACAAGATAAATGTTGTATTGCTTCAGGTGTTCACTGTATAAAATCACAGTAATTCTTGTTTCTTGTAGTTGTGCACACTCCTGTAGGTCCGTCCTTATCAACGAGCATAGCATACAATTTATACTTTGAATCTGTTGTTCTTGTTTGGCATATGCTTTGAAACAAATAGTTTGGGTGGAAATGCTATAAATGTTCCAGTAGGTCTAAATTAGAAAGTGAAAATTAAAATTCGATTTCAGGAACTTGCTCAAGAACAAATTTCTTTTTTATCTTACAATACTTTGCTATACGGTCGTTGATAAGATGGCCGCTACACATATTTCTATAATAGTCAGCGATTTAGTCGTTATAATCTAGAGCTTGTCACAAAATTCGATGTACATATGGCCGTCATATATTTTTTGGGCCATTTAAATGTAAAAGTCAATTTGTTTACAACCTGTTTTTTTTTTTTATTTTGTATATAAATGTACATTGTTACAACATTATTGAGTATACTCGAAGTGCTATACAATTCCCTACATGTTTTACACTGATCACTATTTGGGCAGAAATGACCTTGACCTTGTTATACCATAAGTACGGGAGATGGGGTGAAGGTGAGAACAATTACCTCGTACCGGACAATAAACGGCACCCAAGCCTGATATATATTCAACGTGTGCCTGAGTTACCAGGTATTTTGATATTAATATTTGTCTCAAGTATACATGAAGAATAAATCTTGTAGTATTATGGCGTTGAATTAAGTTGGGCTCCTGCTTACAGAAGTACCATTGATGAAGTTCTTTTTCTGAGTAGATGGTGCATGTTCTGCGGATAGTTAAAATTTGCAATTTGTAATATTAGCAATTTTTGCGCTGCTGTTAATAAAATAATTTCATCTTTGATATTAAACCTTGTGAAATAGATACAAACCAAAATCATGAGAAAAACATATCAATTTTTCGGTTAATAGAGTTGAAGGATATGTCACTGGTTCATTGAATTATATGGGTTAATCCTTTATTTAAGAGGCAAATAAGGGCTTGGGTTCCATGTTTGAAGGTATAGGGAACATTTGTGTGACGCATCTCTTGTGTGAAGCTTAGCAATGTATTGTACGGGCAGTGAGTAAGAAATTTTTGAGTGAGTCTGTTTGTCTTTGCCAGAGGTTTAAGTACATGTAGGTTTGTCAGAAGGGTTGGGAGTTGAACTGAAAAATAAAACCCTAGTATGATGAATTAACATTTTAATTTTGCTTAACCAGAGACTTTTGTCTCTATAATTTAATGCTCAATTCTTGTGTATGGTTGGTTTTTGATAGTATGAACAAGTATTTAGTAAGTAATCAGTACGTTCGGTATGAATTTAGCGCAGCATCATGTTGATAACTGTTTTAGAATGAAATACTATTTTATTGTTGATACTGTTATTATATTTTTATTCTGTCAAACAGAGTTCTATCTAGTCCTGCCATAATTATACATTTATTTCAAGGTCATTTCTGCTCATAGGATTTTTTAGAGATTTACGATCAAGCCATGATGTTTGTTCATTTTTAATCATGGTTTTGAGAAATATAGTTTATTTTTTAAAGTTGTTAAATTTTTGAGAATGAGAATACTAGAAGTAAGAGACTTTACTTGGTTAAAAGAATGAAAACTCTGTACGTATCGGAATGTGTCCAAATGTAGAGAAGTGTTTAGCGAGCGAGATGTGGAAATCTGGGGACTGTATGATTAAGAATCCTAGGGGCACTTTTCATACTTACGAGAAATTTTTAAGAGTTAAGTTTGAAACGGCTCCTCGATTCTTGATGATATGGCCTTCTTGTGTTTAACGCCTGATGTGAGTTGTAAAAACATGTCAGAAACTTTTTGTGAGCTCCTTGATATTACTGGATGATCTTGCATATTAAAGTCGACAAATCTATTGGTCAATGATCATTGGTACAAGAATTTCAGATTCTTTTTTTGTTAGACTTATTAAAAAGAGAAGAACAATGTCAATTTAGATTGATATTTCTGTCTCTGTTATACAAGACTTTGTTTTAAACAACAACTAGACATTAAGGGCTTATTTTAATGATAAATATTAAATACTTTGACATAATCATTAATTCAATGTTTTCTTATGAAGTATGTGTGTACATAATTATTGTGTTAGTTTGTTCTACAACAAAGTCAGACTTGCTTGTCACCAACATTAGGGGTATCCCTAAGCTTTTTTAAAACATTAAGTTTTCAAAATCTACCAAATGAATGGACTGATTTTATATGTACTTAAATGTAGTATATTGGTGCACTTTCATGTACATTTTCAATTTGGTCCTGGACAAAAAAGGATTCATTTAGTTTGATATTTTCGTATTGAAAATAATTTCTAATAAATAAATATGGGACCACCATATTTCAAATAAAAAAAATATTTTAATCTTTGGAAAAAACGTTATTAAACGTTATTAAATTGAACTTCTAATAAAGGCACACAACTATTTTTCAAAAACATTGACATTTGAAATCCAGCTTGAGTAACTGGTCTGGAGTTTACTATAAAACGTACATGTTCTCATTAAGTTGCACCGTTTTGCTCGTCTGACTTTGTTAAAGAACGTCTGTGTGTTGGATTGTATAGAAATGCTTCTTTATGTAAACAGTGTATATCCTTCTGTTGTTAGCGTGTGGTGTGGTTGATTTATTAATAAACAATAAAACAGAATAGTTGTTTGCATACATATTTTGTACAACGCAAAATGCAATGAATGTATGTATTTAAACTATATATATAGATGAAATTTGATGAAAATGTCATTCGCACCAGGGTTCGGAAGTGAATATCTTTGTCCACATAATGTAAAATAATTATGTATTACAGGGGCAGCATAAGTTTTGTTGTCAGCTTAACATTATCAAAACATGTGCTTATATCCCCCGCCAGGTGTAGGGAGGGGATAATTAGGAATGCACTTCGTCCGTTTATCAGTCTGTCCGCCCGTAGTTCGCCTGTCTGTCCGTTACATTTCGTGTCTGGGCTGTAACTTATGCATTAATGGATAACCATATAACTGGGTTCAAATGTTGTCCTCAATGAGACGATGTGCAGTGACCTTGTTCCGGATACATACCTCAAAGGTCAGGGTCACACGAGATGTAAAGGTCAGAGTACACATGCTCGTGTTCGCGCTATAGCTTAATGCATTGATGGTTTACCATTGAACATGGTACAAATGTTGTCCTCATTGAGAATATATGCAGTGACCTTGTTCCGGTTCCATACCTCAAAGGTCAAGGTCCCACGACACATTTAAAGGTCAGAGTACACATGCTCGTATCCACGCTGTAAATTATTTATGCATAGATGGGTTACCATATAACTTGGTACAGATGTTGTCCTCATTGAGACGATGTTCAGTGACGTTGACCTAGCATACCTTAAAGGTCAAGCTCATATGAGGCATTTAAATGTCAGAGTGCATATGTTTTTGTCCGGGTTATAACTTACTTATACATTCATGGATTTCCATATAACTTGGTACAAAATGTGTATGAGCATATCTTTTGAATGAGAGTAACTGCCCTTTAGTAATATAATTAACCTAAAATCGGTCTTGTCCGATCAATAACTTTAACAGCCTCTGTCTTATCATCACCAAATTTGGTCAGTTGTATGGGTATAATACCTCGTTTGGGTGTGTTAACCATCCACGTCGTCTCAGTCACACCATAGTTATGACCATTGAATCGGCAAAAGCTGTATCTACAGTGTCCGCTCTCTAAATTTGGCTTTACACTACTTTTCACGAAATTCGGTGTCCTGAAACCTCCGACGGGCATATTTTGCGACAATAATAGAACTCGCCCCGGCGTTGACTTCCGTATAAACTATAAAGTTTTAGGGCAAGCTGGCATTTTCTATTATAACTCAACTCCCGTTTATTCAATTGACTTAATCACTTTACACAGGACCACCATACAAGTAGGTTACATAACTCCATATCCTTAATATAGACTCCAATTCCGTTCATTCAATGGATTTCATACATCATACAGTTGATCAAGGCCATCTCACAACTGAGTTTCTTAACTCCATATTTTTTCTTAACACAAATTATGGCCCTTGGCCAACTTAGAAATTGTGATTAAATTGACACGTCTTCAAAATCAATACATACACTTGTATAAAACGTAAATTTTGAGTGATACATCTTTAACTAATGACTAAATAAAGCATTTATGGAAAATATGAATTACTGATAACAAAATTGTAGCAGTGTATTAACAAGCTAAAAACGCGAAAATATTAAATGATTGGTGAGTGCTAAAATATTTACTGTGATCTACTATCGTCTCATATGGTAGAAATACCGTTCAGTAATCAATCAAATCAATCAAATTCAGTAATAACTCGTATAATTCGTTGAATTTACTTCATAATTCACACAGTTGTTGTCGAACATCATACAATTCCGTTACAAAACTCCATACCATCCTTAATTGCCCTTGATCGACTTAGAAAGTTCGGTTAAAGTTTAAGAGCAGCTTTTAACTAGGAGCTTAAATAACATTTGTTCAATGGACTTCATACTTTACACATTTGTTCAAAGCCATCACACCATTATGTTACATAACTCCGTATTATTTTAAATACAAATTATAGCCCTTGATTTTCCTTTTCTTTTTCTGTTTTATTGTTTTTTGACGAGCACAAATAATCATTTACCCATTCATTTCTTTGATAAAGCGGCGTAAAGTGGAGCGCGCTGTCCTATACCGCAGTTCTTTTTTTTATTGCTATTAAAGAAATGCTACGAATATTCTTTCAAACGTAAAATCATCGCATACTTTCGATGGGTGTTCGCTTCATTATTTTAACTTGTATGTTTTAACTTACATCCGTATATTGTTTATCTTCATAATCATTATAACTTGATAACATGATGGTAAAAGTAGATATCGGAGATATATAGAGATTCAATGTATTAACTCACGTTTGTTCGCGTACATAATTTCCCCGTTCAAAATTTATTGCTTCCTTTGGAGAAACATGTATTAAGGTGACTGGAAATTGATCCCTTCGAAACAAAAGGGGAAATAAACAAGGTACTAGTAAATAAGTATGAGACAAGTCCGATATGCACCCTTTGTACGATTCCCTTCCGTGCGCTAAATCACTATTCTGTAATTTTCTTGACAAAGCATCTGAATATGTTGACGCAGACTTTATATAACTAAAGGGTAACTACACCCGACGCTTGGCGTCGACGACGAAGACCGCACGACTGACAACAGACGGTCAACATGTTAACATTTGTGTTATATTTACCTCTTTAGATGGAGGTACCTGGAAAGAGGTTGACCCTGACATCGACACTGGCTCCGCTTATGCAAAGTTCTGTTCCGCCTTGTGTATATGACGTTAAACTTGCAGTTGCACATGACTTCTGTCAGACCTTCGAGGAGTACATGTGTTCTTCTTGTATTCAGGCACACAGAATGTTCAGCATGTCCAGGAACCACATCATGTTGTCCAAAGATAAGATGCCCTCCTGCTTGTCCACCAATCAGTCCAAAATCGGTAGAAGAAGCTGAAGATCTTCTATCTGAGTCCCTTATCAATGTCAACAAACTTTTTGACGAGAGTGAAAACCAGTTCAAAAATGAGATCGACAATCCATAAAATGTTAATCGACTGACGTCTGTACTGCATAGTTATAAGTTTATTGCCTGCGACTATTAATTGGGGTCAGTTTTCAACGTTGATAAATGATCCGACTTAAGTTGGGGTGGTATTCAATATTTTCTTTAATTAGATAAAAAAAAAATATTGATGTAGCTAATCGGATTGCGTTTTATTAATGTCTAACGTATTCAATTAATAAAGTAAATGAAGTATGACCATAGGATTAACTAAGTTTGATATTAAATACTACCCGCGATCAGATTTCAACGCGACGTTATATTATGGTCAAAATCAGTTTCCAATGTTAAAAGTTGATCCGTGATCTTTTGAAAACCGGGGCAAAATATAATGTTAGACCGGTATGCCTTTCAGAATGCATTACGTCACACAGAATTCACACATTAAACAAATTGTTGAACAAAATTCCTAATAATTGATTAATAAGCTCACAGAAGTTTTCGCTTAAAGTATGTGAAATAAATAATACAATGGAAACTACAAGGACGATTTCCCTGTTTTATTGGCTGAACACTAACTGGGAGACAATCAACGTCACAAAACAACACTACAACTACAACAACATCAACGCTGAGAGTAATAATACGTACTACTACTACAACTACTAATAATTATACTGTCGCTATTTCTTCAGCTATCAATACTTCTATTTACAGTTTATATTTGTAATACGCTTATCTTCAGACGGGGGGGGGGGGGGGTGCAAAGTTTTAGAAATGATGCCAGTATTAAGTACATTCATTTAGAATTGGTTATTATCTATACGTGTCGTTATCTGTTCAGCGCACCTGCGTGCGTGTTACATGTTCAACTTAGATACGAATATTGTGTTCCTCCCATCAAAACTGTAGCTGAGGATATACATATTATACAGCTGTAGAACACAGGAGACCTATAATGACACGTTGAAACAGACCAAAGGGAGAAGAGCAAAACGTAAAGACAAAAAGGTAATGGGGCGGAATTAGTTATTTGGAAATCTTACTACTAGTATTTACTTTATTACAATAAACGTTTAAGCGCAAAGCTGCTAATTACTTTAGTCCAATAAGTTTTGTACAGCTTTTATATACTGAAAAGAGACAACCCTAGTCAAGATAATAATACAGTGGAACCTCACTAAACCGGATCTCTACAAAACCGGAATCCTCGGGATACCGGACTTTTTTCAGAGTCCCGATTTTCCCCTTCTATTTTCAATGTAAAATAATCCCCACAACACCGGAACCTCGGAATTCCGGATACCGGACAAAAAAATCGAGAAAATTTGTAAGTTATCAACGTAATTTTACTTCGCAAAACCGGACATATATTTGTTCAAACATGTCAAAATAATTTTGTGTATTAGGAATTCGCAAATCGCGTGTCACTTTATTTTGACAGCCGGTGCGTCGTTAAATATCGCACCTTTGATGTTGTGATAACTCGATAATCGATAATGATGATTGCGCTGTGGATTGAGTGCCGCGCGATAATCAAACGTTAATCAAACTTGTGAAAAGAAAATTAATTGAAACATTAATTTGTTTGTTGCAGAAAATAAAGAACTAGAAACGGTTATAAAGTGATCATTTTGGAGCGTTGTTTTATCTAAAGACATCTATGAGTGAATCAAATTAGAGCGGTGCGTTAATTAAACTATCAAACATACTTAACAAGCATTAAATTACGCGAGTTGTTTTATTTTTTTAGACTCGGAAAAAAGATGATAATAAAAACGCAGAATTATGTTAATCACTTTTGCATGTGCTTTAATCATGTCTCAACCTCCGTCTAAAACTGTATAAACTGTATCTGTAATAGACATTAATATATAAATGAATATACATGTATACTCTATGCATTATTTTAAGTTACTTGAACCATCGGTTATGTAAAATAAATGTTATCTTTATGTGTTTTTATTTTATTCCAATTTCCAACATCCCTTTAAAGGTTAACTCAGTTAATATTTTGAGTAAACTTACTCCGTACATCAAATCCTCACTAAACCGGAATCCTCACTAAACCGGAAATTTTGCCCAGTCCGGACCTTGTCCGGTTTAGTGAGTTTTCACTGTATATGCATGCGTAGATAATAAGTGTGCATGTATAAAATCAGGATTATTATATCACGAGTACAAGCGATTTCGTGGTATTAAGGCAGAGTTTGTTGTGGTCTACAATTGTATTGGTCGAAAGTAAGGGTGTACCCCCCCCCCCTTGCCTCATGCGTACCGAAACTTATTCATCTTGTGTCCAAAATTCTTCGTTATCAATACTATTTTGAGAATCTACGTACCGTGAATACTGGAACATTTTGATTTTTCATCGTACCGGTTACTACTAATGAGTAATCCTTAAATACTACTAAAAACCGCATACGTTAAAGGGCGGAGGTTATACCTCTAGAGAGTTGAAGCGTGGGTGTATTGCTGAAAGGGGGAGGGGATGTCAATAAGTTGTTTTCAATATTTTTACCATAACGTGAGATTTTAACAAATCGGTACGGCT
This sequence comes from Mya arenaria, assembly GCF_026914265.1. Lineage (NCBI taxonomy): Eukaryota > Metazoa > Mollusca > Bivalvia > Myida > Myidae > Mya > Mya arenaria. The sequence continues at coordinate 40,705,603 of NC_069129.1, forward strand.
TGAACAATGCTAAGTATTATAAAAATAATCCATATGGGTAGTCTAATATGAACAGTAAGATTTCTAACTTGTTACAGGATATTTTTGACACATATTTTACCAAAAAGAAACATATTCGAACTAAATTCATGTTTCAGGAATACTTTGTTTTCTGGAAAAAAAAACCCGATGTACAAACATATTGTTTTTACAAAAATATCCATTCATATGTGAAAACACCTCAATTTACTTTTTTTCGAAATAAAACCTTTTACAGATGGAGGTATTCGGAAAGAAGAAGAACCCTAACCTTGACATCACCGTCTACTGTCAGCCGTGCGGAAAACGCATCGTAGCTGAGGGCTTCTGTCAAACATGTGAGGAGTACATGTGTCCTCCATGTACCGAATCCCATACAAAGTTCCGCATGTCAAGGAACCACGTTATGTCGTCCATAGATAAGAATTTCTCCTTCAACCCGTTAAACAAGTAGTCAGACCATGGCGATACTGAATACTGCAAAACACATCCGAGGGAGATGATCAAGTTTTACTGCCCGACCCATGATGACATTGGCTGCTGTGACTGCATCGTTCTAGACCATCGCAACTGTGAAGTAGACTACATTACTGATGTGTCTAAATCTTTTGTCGACGGTAGGGAATTTGATTGGCTGACACAATTTACAAATCAATTCGAAAATATCCTTTCTGAGTCCATTTTGAATGTCAAAGAGATATATGATGAAGTCCAAAACCAGGCTAAAGTTGAAATCAACGAGCTGAGAATGTTCCGGGCAAAAGTCAATGATAGCCTGGTCTGTCGAGAGAATGAGCTATTGGATAACATTCGGGGAGTGAAGACCGAGGATGAAAGCTTGTTGGCTGCACTAAAGACTGAATTTGAGTCGCTGGAAGACGAATTGGAGGCCATACGGAAAGAGATAACTTCTGAGGACGTGTCGGTACACCAGCGGTACGTGGCGGCGAGAATAGCTCATAAGAAGCTTCAGGAGATTGGAGACGAGCTAAAGAAGATGACTGGGCGGCTTAGGGCCCGGAAATTTAGGTTCAGAACAGATTCAGACACAGAACAGCTGACTGTATCGAGAAGGAGTCTAGGAACAGTAGATGAAGCGGGAGAGTTTCGGAGAGAAAGTACGTTTATACACCATATAAAGTGGTTAAACCTGTGTATTTCAATCAGTGTTTTTTTTATTAAAATCGATTTTTAATTGAAATTCTTATATTTAAACAATGGGTTAGAAACCATTTAAATTGTATACAATATTATTATTTATTTCAAATTGATGCTGGCGGATAGGTTTTGATGGAAAACAGTTTGGTTTCATGATTAATGTTATATCAAAGTTATGTTCTGCCATGATAAGTATGTATTTTGATAATATTATTCAGAAAAGGACCACCAAGAATTATATCTATTATTGATTTTATCAAAGTAATTAACCATTTAAGGCAGTAATGAATTATTTTCCATTCAACGGTAACATTCTATTCTTAGTGGTTGTATTATTTGTTGCCGAACTGTGTGTCCGTTAAGTTCGTGGCACGTATAAGGAATGCTTTTGTTATATATCGTCCACCCATGTACAATGTTAACGAATATTTCATTTATTTGAGGTCATATAATTAATACACCTCAAGAAAATGTCTCAAATTTATTTGTCAATTTACCAAAGCAATATGTTAAATATATTATTTAAATGCTCCGTTACAATATCAGCATTTAATTCTCATCCATTTCTGTAAAATTCATAACAAATAATTTGAAAGCAAAATGTTGCGATTTCTCGAAGTGAATTATCCTAAACAATAGAAAAGTAAAATTGGACGCAAGTTTGACGGCTAGAATACTGGTCCGTATTTACTAACGCCTTGAGTCTGAGTTTGAGATTTAAGAATCAGAACTGCAGGTCTTGATTTTCTGGTAACATTTTAAAAAATAAAGCATTTATGTTAAAATTTGCTGTATATGTTATGTATGACTAATTTTAATTTTATATATTCCTTTTTTGTCAATAAGAGTGATATTAATGAATTTTTATCAAACTTAAAAAATCATGTTTTTTAGTCTTTGTCTGTAACTAGACTCAAGACGTTAGTGGAAACTGACCCAGGACTGTTGTTATGCCCACAATAATCAATATAGTCATGCAAAGAGTATCTAAGACGTGCATGTTATATTTATAACTAACATAGCTTGGCCAAAAGAAGTTTTTAAATAGTTACATAACCATGATAATTAATGGAACTCAAATGAAGACACGGACAAAATGGATATTGGGTTGGACCATATGGCTATTTTTAATGTATAACAAATGTGCGAGGATATAAAAGAAAAACATTAACTTTAACATAAATGTTATTTATTTTAATCTTATTTCTTTTCATTTTCGTATTAAAGTCTATTACTCTATCGTGTTGTGTACCATGTAAATTTGTTTTACCAAAAATCCACTCAAATAGTCCCGTTTTTCAGTTCCTGCTTATGTCCCTGAACTGCCTACGATCACATGGAAGAAGGAGGCGGACATTGAAGTCACCACGTCACATGATAAGAATGTCTGCATTATCACCGGATCTGCCCTGCTGACTCCCGGCCTCATTCTTCTGGCTGATAATGGCAACAAAATGGTCAAACTTTTGGACGTCACCGCTCGCTCCGTTACGTCCCACCTACAGCTGCCAGGCCAGCCATGGGACGTATGTGTGCTCGCTGATGACAAGGCCGCTGTCACCATCCCAGAGAAGGCTATAGTTCAGCTGCTGACTATAAAAAGAGCGCAATTGTTATTGGACATGGATATTAAGGTGTCTAACGGTTGTCGCGGTATTGCGTTCCATGACGATCATTTTTACATGTCCTACATTATCGAAGCACGTATTGAAGTTATGACAACTAGTGGTAGTATTGCAAAAACAATTCGAACATATATGGGACAAACACCGTTCCAGACTCCAAACTACCTGACTGTGTCAGCCTTCACACAACCGACCCTGTATGTTTCTGATTACAACTCCAACACCGTGCTGCAGCTATCCATGGACGGGGAGGTCCTGCGGGAATACCAGAACGAGCAGCTGAAAGGTCCTATGTCCGTTGTGGCTGTTGGGTCTGGGCAGTTGTTCGTATGTGGCATGGACAGCAACAACGTTATGCTGCTGACAGAGAAGGTCGGAACTATGGTGGAAATACTGGGAGAGAAGAATGGACTTTTGAAGCCCTCTCTACTGACAAAAATACTCAGTTTTTTATTCAGACCACAAGGGCTCTACTGCGTGACCTTCTGTCCTCGCACGCGTTACATTCTCAGCGGAAAGTTATGTTCTAACGCATTAAAAGTGTTCAAAATTGATGATGAGCAGGAAGAGGAGGAGAAGAAGGAGAACAAGGAGAAGATTGATAACTAAGGAATTGTATTAAACTATTAAATGATTAGGACTCTAAGTGATATGCTATATTTGTAAAACTTTAACGGAAAACATGTCGTATGCCTTTAAAAAAATATAATATTGGTATGAGCTGTCTCATAGTGATAAGGTTGTCGCAAGTTTAAAATCAATCCCTGTTTAGGGACACAAGGCAAGGGACCAACGACATGGCTATGCGTATTTAAATAAAGGACTACCGGACTCAGTCTCTGTAAGACTGGGAATTAAAACAACATAAAATGTGAAATTACAAGAGAATTGTTCGTGTGAAGACTTATTACCAGCTAGGGGCGTAAAATGACTAGATATCACTTGTATAGCACATTTATTTGTGATTTTTTTGTGAATGAGAATACTAGAAGAAGAAAATTTACTTGGTCAAAGAATGAAAACTCTGTACGTATCGGAATGCGTGAAATGTGTTGAGTGAGCGAGGTGTGGACATCTGGGGGCTATAACTTGATTAAGCATCCTTGGGGCACTTTTCATACTATTCAAGAGATAAATATGAAACGGCTCCTGGAGTCTTGATGATATGGCCTCCTTGTGTTAAAGTGCGGATGTGAATTGTAAAAATACATCAGAAACTTTTGTGAGCTCCTTCATATTGACTGAACAATCTTGCACATTATAGTCGACTAATATATTGGTCAATGATCATTGGTTCAAGACATTTAGATCTTATGGAAATAACTGAAGAACAATGTCAATTTAGATTGATATTTCTGTCTCTCTTATACAAGACTTGTTATGAAATACAACTAGACACTAAGGGCTTTTTGTAATGATATATCGTAAATACTTTGACATAATCATTAATTCAATGTTTATTCTTATGAAGTATGTGTGTACATAATTATTGTGTTAGTTTGTTCTACAACAAAGTCAGGCTTGCTTGTCACCAACATTAAGGGTACCGTAATATTGTATGGTAACTTTGGTGACAGTTTTTGATAACTTGTTGTCGAAAAGACAGTATGAATTGATTGATTTAATATGAACTTGAATGAAGTTTATTGGTGAACTTATATGAACAATTTAAATGTGGTCCTACACAAAAGAAATATTCATTAACTGAATATGTTCATACTGAAAAGTTTTTATATAGAATACTATGGGGCTTCCCGTAAACACTAATGATCATAACATTATTCGCTCAAAGATCATAATGTTTATAAACTGTTGTCTGCAGCTTGAACTCTTAGAAAGGAGGTTAAAAACGACGTTCATGGCTGCTTACAGTGTTGACAATGTTGCGGAAAATCAACTCCAACATTCAGGCATATGAAGATTTCAATATAATGAAGATTCAAGCATGCTTGCTTTTGCCAATGTTTTAGCCAACCATATGGTGATTTCACTGAAAGATTAGTACTGGGCGATGAAAAATAGCCTCTACAGTGGTTGAAGAATGTCAAGCTCAATGTTTGAGCTCACCATTTATAATTATTTTGTTGTGACAGACTGTCATTGAGTGATGTTAAAAAAGACTAATGCTTTAGATAACCATATACGTTTTAACAGCATTTAAAAGCCCAAATTTATGATAACTGCCACTCGGAAGAAAATTATTATCACTTAATTGTGATGAGATTGGTTTGTTTGCTTGTCTGTATGGGAAGTGTTTTGAAGTACTATGGGAAGGATCTATGCATTATTTGATCAGTCATTTGTAACCACGGTCCCCCCAGGTCTGGGGATAGTCGGGAAATTGGCCGTGTTTTAACTTTTAAGGTAGCTCCGCAGTGCCAAGTGAATGTGTTATGCACCAGTCAGTTGTATCCACAGCCCCACCAGGTCAGGTGGTATACTGGAAATGGGCCGTGTTTTTACTTCTATGTGGCCCCGCAGTGCCGGAGGAATGCAGTGGTTTTGTCTGCGCCATAAAAGGTGGAATTTGGCCTATCCTAGGGTCCCAGGGGTGCGGGGCGTGGGCATTTGGCGGGGATTTCACTGAAGTTAATGATAAAGATAGTTTATATTGAAAGCAACACTATATAATCAACATGTTTATACAAAATATGTATATACATCGAAAAAACTTACTCCCGTAATAATATAAAGGTAAAGGATTTTGTTGGTTAAAAGTTTTAAATAAACAAATGTAAATGTTACAGATGGGGTCAAGTGCAAACATGCTGATTGATTTTAATTTTATTATTAGTCCTGAAATATCGGCAAATGGTAAATGCAGTGCCAGGGTGAATGCCATGGTTTTGTCTTCGCGCTAAACATAGTGGCGAATGGGCCTTTAACCTAGTGTCCCCAGGGTTCAGGGCATTTGGCGGGGATTTTACATCAGTTCATCCCCACAGGGCGGGAATTAGCACCCAGGGTTGGCTGGACCGAAAGTCAGTCCCCACTATTCCCTGGACCTGGGGGGTGGCGTGGTTACAATTGACTGATGCATAACATACACTGGGAGTGTGAAGAAACACCTAAAGGAGAATGTCAGGACACTTTGTCTGCCGGGCATAAGTGTGGCCAACAAAAGTTTTTTCTGAACAGCAGAAACATTCGAAACCACCTTCTAAGGGCTAGAAAGAACATGGACCAGTCGCCAAATGATCTGGAGAATGTAGAAACATATGCTAGAAAGAAACTGGAAATGAAATTTGTCAAACAAAGGACAATATATCAATAATAACAAATTTACAAAGAAAATGATAGAATGGAAGGTATAAATAAAAGGTTACAGCTTTGACAGGAATTTTATGTTGATGTCGGTAGTAATCATGTTGGCAGAGAAAATTAGTTTTCCTACCAATTATGTAATGTACTATCTGCATTGATGATTCACCAGACAAGAAACTGTGAAGCTCGATGAAGTGGATGAAGAGGAAAATAACAACAAAGGAATGGAATTAAAGAATATAATTCAAATAGAAGTATTCACACTAAGCTTCGTTGTTCAGATGTCCTTGCTACCTTACATGTATGGTATCGTAATCACATATTGTAAGAGGTAAAATGTATTATTAGCCGGATATTTTCCCAACTTCACTCATATGAGGCGCAGGCTCAACAACATTTCTTTGTACACCTTCTATTCATGTTTCAAATTATTGCTTCAACTGTTTGTGATTGTATACTGTTCCCCACATTTAGAATAAGAAAAAACAAATTTTGAATTTTATAGAAAACAATTTTGGGTAACAGTTTTTTCTATGATCTTCTTTTCATTTGTAATTGATAATGATACATTGGTATGCTTGATTATGCTTCACATCATTTGATACTTTTCAGAAATATTCTGTTTTATAATGATTTGTTTTAAAACCAACATACATACATAATATTGTATTTTCAGATAAATGTTTAACTACTGAGAAATAGCAGCCATCATTTCATTTTACATACATGATACATATTTCTCTTGAATTGTTATTTTTTTGTTTAATAAAGTTAAAATTTCAGAAGCATCAGAAATTCATGTTTCTGATCCAAACATAGCAAATGAAGTATCTGCTACATAAGTATGGAAATAAGGTGACCCGGATGGACATTTAACTTGACTATAAAAAAATCTCTAGTTTAAATCCAGATTCTGTTAATATTTCCATTGTCTTTATTTTTCAGAGGTTTTAATCCATACTGACATAGCAATTCAAATTAAAAAGATAAATGTAATAATTGGTACTTTTATTGGAACATATTTTTACATATATATGCATATATATATAAATCATTCTTCAGGTTTATTGATTTTCTTTAGGAATTAAATCATGCAGAAAGAGTCTTTTTTTATTTCAAAGTATTTCACACAAATAATCAAGTGTTTCTAATGTTCTTTCAGGAGGAGCTATAGCCATGCCCTGGAAGTCCTGATGCTTTCTGGTATCCTGAAACACAAACAAAAGAAGATATAAAGAAAAATACTACAAATTTCCATTAGTTTGGCAGTTTTGGTCCATTCATGTATACTTAAGTATATACTGTCCATTTTGGTTGTTTTTGCATTGCGACATGTAAAATAAAATCTCAATGAGATTTATGTCTAATTAATGTTAATGAAAATGTTCTTGAAAAGCACTGTAATTTCTCTATCAAAAAACATTTTTGCTAATTTTTGTTCAAAACTAAATTTTTAATATATATGCCAATCATGATGTACAATACCTGACTGAAACTATTTTCTGTAATTCAGAAAGTCAACGTCTGCAACTTGCCAATGTGCTCTTATCTGACAATATCATCCGCGAGTTGGAACAAACATTCTGTAAATATAGAGCAGAACATGACTTGCATGTGGCTATATTCCATGCTTGGAAGATAACAACTTTTGTAACTGATCACTTCAAGGTTATTATGCTCATTTATTTTTTGACTGACACTCTTTAAAATGCAAACATTTCTTTCACAAATACATGGATGAATAGTATAAACCTTTGGCCATACTGTAGACGAATGAGCCATTACAGAATGCGATAAGGGCCCTGAATGATTACACATTAATGACTAAGGAAGCACTCAAAAGACATGTCAAATGAAATGTCAATAATTATTAAAGCTACATGTAGTAATATTAATTTTGATAATAGAATCTTTATGGAACATAAATAAAGAAAAAGTTAATGATGCATTAAGGTATTATCAAACAATCAGGTCTTTTTAAAAAGCCAATTGCAATGCTTTAAGGATGAGAGCCATGGTTGCTATAGAAACATGAGAATAGTTAAAGTATTAAATCTTCAAAAATTGTAACAATTATCTCCAACGCCCAAAGTTGCACAATGTCACTTGCACATCTGCATACTATTTTTTCAAACAGCAACCTAGCAGCCATTTAACATACCTGAGTAAACTAGTTTCTGCACTGCTGAGTCTCCAACTATTTCCCAATACTCAGAACATGACATTGTTGGTGACATCATGAAGTATGATATTGTATAACATCTAGCCATTTCTCATTACTAGGAACTGTACAATCTGTAATAAAATCAAGTAAATCAAATATTGCACTTAAATATATCACCATTCAGAACATAAAAGTAAGAAAAATACAGAAAAATAGTATTATTGACCGGCTAATGATCATCACTCAGAACATAAAATTCATAAATAACAAAAAAACATTATTAATGACTGTCTTTTGTTTATAACTCAGAAAGTTAAAGTAAAAAACGACAAAAAATAGTAATATTGACTGGCTAATGATCATCACTCAGAACGTAAAAGTCAAAAACGACAAAAAATAGTAATATCGACTGGCTAATGATCATCACTCAGAACGTAAAAGTCAAAAACGACAAAAAATAGTAATATCGACTGGCTAATGATCATCACTCAGAACGTAAAAGTCAAAAACGACAAAAAATAGTAATATTAACCGGCTATTGATCATCACTCAGAATGTAAAAGTCAAAAACGACAAAAAATAGTAATATCGACCGGCTATTGATCATCACTCAGAACGTAAAAGTAGGAAAAGACAGAAAAATAGTAATATTGACCGGCTATTGATCATCACTCAGAACGTAAAAGAAGGAAACGACAGAAAAATAGTAATATCGACTGGCTATTGATCATCACTCAGAACGTAAAAGAAGGAAACGACAGAAAAATAGTAATATCGACTGGCTATTGATCATCACTCAGAACGTAAAAGAAGGAAACGACAGAAAAATAGTAATATCGACTGCTATTGATCATCACTCAGAACGTAAAAGAAGGAAACGACAGAAAAATAGTAATATTAATTGGCTATTGATCATCACTTAGAATGTAAAAGTAGGAAACGACAGAAAAATAGTAATATTAACTAGCTATTGATCATCACTCAGAACGTAAAAGAAGGAAACGACAGAAAAATAGTAATATTAACTGGCTATTGATCATCACTTAGAACGTAAAAGTAGGAAAAGACAGAAAAATAGTGATATCCACTATCCACTCAGAACGTGAAAGTCACTAACGACAAAAAAATACAATTATTGACTAGCGATTGATCATCACTTAGACTGTAGACAAAAAATAGTATAACAGGTGGTAAATTGACTTTAGATCATCACTCAGAACTAGAAAGTAGCTACAGTATTTAATTTAAAAGTCTAGTAATTTCCAATACTTGGTAACCTTGCTGACAAGTTAAAAAACAAAATATGTAATCCAGTTACTCAGTATCTTATTTGTTAAACTTACCTGGTACATAAAAGATTTTCTTGCACATCCAAGGAATGAAAAGAAACATTTTTCGTACATGTTTAGATTTATGGTGGCAGACAACAATTTTAATTGTATTTCCATCTGTATGATCTTTGCTTGTGTCGATTCGGTATTGGTATGATCTTTAGCGCTAACCAAAGCCCCAACTAATCTTTTCAGTCACTATATGCATGTATTTACCAAAACTCAATACGGCAGTTACTTCCCTTGCAGTTCAGTTTTCACTGCCAACACGCATGTCATGTGATGACGATTAAACTTACGTGACGTCATTCAAACAGTTAAAACTTTCTTTCATTTCAAATATAAAAAAAAATATTTTTGAAAACAAAGTTATTCAATGAAACTTGAAAACACACACACAACTATTTTTCAAAAACATTGTTACTTATAATCCAGCTGTTTGCGTAAGTGGTAAAAGAGATCGTCTCTTCTCGTCAAGGGAGATCACTCCGTAGAAGATTGATGTTTACCATAAAACGTACAAGTTTTCATGCATCCATACATCAAGTTGCACCTAATTTGCTCGTCTGACTTTGTTAAAAGAACGTGTTGAATGTGTTGGATTGTATAGAAATGCTTCTTTATGTAAACAGTGTATATCCTTCTGTTATTTATGTGTAGTGTGGTTTATTTATTAATACACAATCAATGCAAAAATGCAGTAAATGTATGTATTAAAATCATATACAGAAATTAAATTTGTTGAACAAATCAAACACACAAGGGGTCACGAGTGAAAAGCCTTCGTCCAATAAATGTAAAAATATGATATATTCAGGGAAAGCATGAGCTTATGTAGTCAGCATAAAACATTCTTAGAATCTTTTTTTAACTGTTCTATATAAATTTTGCATACTATCAAGGTCGAAGTTTTGCAACAGGTTTTGCAAACCAATTTTCCCAGTTACTGTAAATCAAAAATAGAAACAAAATATCCAATGCACAGACATTTTTGGTCGAATTCCCAAGTTTGGACGCGTTTATAGTATCGACTGTACTGTTTCATGATGAATATTATTTTGTTTTCAACCCTGTTCAGTGTAGCCACAAACTCGACACTCACAACAGAAAATTTCTATTAATAGTAACAAATGTTGCCAGCCGATTTACCATCAAAAATATAGTTTGAGAAAGTGCAGACTATATAAATTGCAAGCTATGTTTCAAATAACCGAGGTAGATTTGACAACGCAAGAAGCAATAATAACGCAATATCTATTTAAATAATTTAATATGTTATACTTAGATAAAGATAACATTAAAGTAGTATCCCTGCACCAAAAAAATGAATGAACATCGAAACGTAAACAAAGAATTACTACCCACTCTAAGCGCACCATTCAATCACGTGACACAATGATGAACCCAAGTGAATTTACAGTCGAAGAGAGATAATCATAATAAGATAATGCAGTAAGTTAATCAGATTTCTCTCCCTTGCCTTTGTACAGAAGAAGCGGGAAATCCAAGTTTGATTGATTGTCGTGCACAGTTGAAGTCTACAGAGATGTTTGTTTTACTTTGTTTTAAAAAACTTGATTGTTTTACTTGGAATCTGATGTTGTGATGGTTAGTATTGATTTGCATTTGTAGTCTTTTGTGTTTGTCTTGGGTTAGCAATGGATTGGAATGATCATTATTTCATTCAGCTGCATTTATTTAATTTTTTCATGTATTTTTACGACATCAGCAGATTTTGTATTTAAACCGAGAATGGCAGTTTCGTGATATTCTTTTAGCCTCTTTCCATACACTAATACAAAGGTGCTCGTCACATTGCCTGAATACAGTTTTTTATAAAAAAAATTATTATTTTTTTGATTTTAATTATTATTTATTTTGGTCAAAATAGTGAATATATGTCATTTAAAAAATTATTCCACAATTTTTCATGAAAGAAAATTAGTATTATATATAAATAAATATAAGGTAAACATGTGCAAAAAATCATCAATTCCAAACGGACCTAATCAATATAGCATAGTTTCTAAAATAACTGAGATAATCTAATAATTTTTACTGTTCTGATAAGGTAAGATTCCCAACTACAAGAAAAATATAACTTTTATGCTAGTAAGATTGCCCTTTACGGCATATTCCAACAAAATGCACCGACCAGAAACTGAAATTTGCCATTACGAAAGAACCGGGAGGTTGAAAAACAACGGATTTTTCCCCCCTAAAATACGTTAAGAAAAGACTGACATGCAAACTTTGCGCATGCATTACAAAGAGAAGCTTAAAATATCGTTCCAACCGTTAAAAACTCGTTAAATAAGACGCGTATTTATCCAAATCGAACGTTTTTTGTTGCAGTATTTCTACTTTCACTTTGGACCACATTAGAATGTTTTTCCAATTACGTCATTAAAACAAGGAAAGTCGATGGTAGCCGTCCAATGAAAACGCTTCGTGTATTTAAGTCATAGCCGAGTGCGCGGTCAAGGTCAAAATTGCAAGAAGGTGATTCGAAGTGAAAGTAGAAATACTTCAACAAAAAACGTTCGATTTGGATAAATACTGCTGGTTTGGTGTAATATGAGAAAATATCGAAGATTTAATAACTTTTTTAGGTGTTTCATCCACAATTGTTTGAAATCCGTTATTTAAATTTTCATCATTTCAATTAAGAAACTATTTTACTTTAATCTGTTGTATTTTCGAAGTTTTTTTTGTGAATAACAAGGCAAACATAGGCAAACTCTTTCTAATGAGTAAAGTTTTATTAGTATATATACACTCATATCATATGAGTCATATGTAACACCATATGATGGAGTTCTGCTTGGATTGGTTACATTTTCCATCCTTGTTTGCCTTCTTACACAGCGACATTAATTTTATTGTCAATTAAATATTAAATTTTCATTTACCATCATGATTCAATAAGCCTGGGGCGGCCCCTGTGGTTGTTTTACACGGGGACTCTTAGATTCACTGTGCAACATATCAGCACCTTTTAAAAACACACATCATCGTGAATCATAATGGTGAAAACCCGTATAAAACCCTGTTCATGCAGCGCTATCAGCGCTTTGATTACTACAGGGATCAAATACAAGTCAGTAACTTTTGAAGAAACAATAGTATGTTGAAAAAAGAAATGTTCTACTGTGCAAAGTGCGTTTCTAAAAACAACAACAAAAAAACTCAAATATCAGCTTCAAACTTCAAATATTGGTAGAAGTTCCGACAATTTAAAGCGAGTATCCTTCTGAATAAAATTTGAATTAATCAATAAAGAGAGCGAATTGTTTTTTATTAGGACGAAGGAGGCGGACGTTAGCATCAGAACATCAAGGGGCAAGAATACCTGCTGCATCACCGGCTCCGCCCTGCTCTATTCAGGTCTCTTTCTCCTGGCTGACTGGAACAACAATTGTGTTAAACTGGTGGACCTCAACGCCCGCACCGTCACGTCCCGCCTTCATTTGCAATCCACGCCCTGGGACGTGTGTGTGCTCCCTGAGGAGCAGGCCGCCGTCACTCTCCCGTTTAAGTCCATGATTCAGTTGTTGTCTTCAAAGGCAGACCATTTGATGTATTTGACGGTTATGTAAGTATTTGGTTCTTGTCGTAGTATTGCGTTTTACGACGATATGTTTTACTTTTCTTACATATTAAACACGTTTATTGAAGTGATGACATTGGATGGTAATTACAAGTTAACATTGCTAGCTCTTATTTATGAAAGACATTTTTTTAAAGAACCTTTTTTCTTGACTGTGTCATCTTCAACACCGCCGACCCTGTACGTGTATGACCACACTACCCAAGCCGTCCTCCAACTGTCCCTGGGCGGGAAGGTTTTGCGGGAATATCGAGACAAGCAGCTCAAATATCCCGTGTCCGTAGTGGAGGTAGGGCCAGGTCAGTTGCTCGTGTGTTGGGTTGGCAGCCACAATGTGATGCTGCTGACGGAGACCGTCGGCAAAATGGCGGAAATACTGGGACAGAAAAACAGAATGTCTTATCCATACTCCGTGACCTTCTGTCTTCACACACGCGCCTTAGTTGTTGGGATGTCCAATAATAACTCACTGAAGATGTTTTATACAAACTGACATTTTTTCTTGGTTCTCGTTATTTTTCTGTCCTTGCTGGAAATTACTGTGTATTCAATAATGTTCGAGCAATTAAATGATGAAAAATAAATAAATATATTTATTATCATAAGGCTATACCAAATTGTGTTTATGTTTAGCGTCAACCCTATGAATGTTTAAGTGTGTTGATCATGGGATTGCTGGGGTTCACACAGAGTGCATCATTTACTAATATCAAATGCCAAGAATGATATTAAAAGTATGAAGTATGTTGTTTACACTTGTGTTGTAGGCGGAATTATGGTAAAAGAAATTAAAAATATTCACTAAAATCGTTGAACATATCAAATTATTGTGGTGTTTTTATCAATCGGGACGCCCAAAACCTATCCGTCCGCGAACGCTTAATATATAAAAACTATTTGGTGTGGCCTAAACTTATAGTACTGATTCGTTGTAAACGTGTTATATCAAACTGAATGACCATTGTTATTTATGTGTATCTAAAATGAAAATAGTAGTATCTGTATCAGCAATTTTGTATTTAACCAGAAAAACCATTGATTTTTTATGACATGTAACGATATCAGAGTTTTTTTTCCATTTATATGCAATAAAAACTGTGAAAACACGAAAATAACGTAATTCAATAAATGTATCATATATAAGTGAAATTGATCATCAAACTATTGTTCACAATATCATCAATACAAGTGTATATTCATGGTTAGAAATATATTGAGAACACACATTTTAAATGTTTTGTTGTTCATTGAAATATATTCAGAATTTGCTGCAATCTGTAAAACACAACCTTGCTCCATATGACATTACATTTATTGATTTAATGCAAATATATTCAGAAGAAAAACATGTTTAGTCAGTATTTTCATCTTGGTCAAACTTAATCAATTTGATAGTTTTAATTAAAAAATGTATATACAACTTGTGATTAACCTGTTTTTCGATGAAATATGTTGTTAAATTTATTTCACATTGTGAACACCACACCACCACTCGTGAAATGAAGCTTTTAGTGCTCACCCAGTGACATTCGATATTTAAAGTTTCATTCAGTAGATTCGTGATGTAATTTGATCATGTGTACATGCCCTGTTTAATGTACAAGTGCTTTCGTGGATTCACTATTACTATTTTGAACATTGTTGCATTTACAAAAAGTCAAAAACATATTTGCAGTAAAAAAACGAGTAAAAACTATAAGAAAATGTCTCAGAGTTTTTGCCACGAACCGGAAATAGAAGATTGACAGCTACGCCATCAGCTATAATTTTGCGTGAAGCATGGGTAAGCGGCGTAGAAAACACTCTTTTTAAGAAAGTTTTTTTTTGAAAAATAATTAAAATACTTATAAAACACCGAATTATGACAGTCGTACAGTTTTTTTAGTAAAGCACGTGTACCACGTGTACAGGATAAAATGGATGATCAATTTGTCGGCAATTGATCCAAGTGAATAGTGGTAATGGTCAAAGTTCGACTTAGCATATCGACAACAATCATGGGTCGTCGCCAAAGTTTGTCGTCAGGTAAACGTAACATCGCTTGAGGATTGTTGAAAGCTGGGGTACATGTACGTGCTGATGTAGCTCACCGTGTTGGTGTTCATAAACGGACAGTTTATCAGCAAGCACGATTCCTAGAAACGGGTAGCTTCAAGGACTGGCCGCGCTCAGGGAGACCTCGTAAAATGACGCCACACCGAAATCGGTAAAGTGTGACGTCACATCGACGTCACCGTGTCATGGACGCCCTAAAACTTGTTGATCGACTAAGTACTGCCACAGGAACCAGAATACGGTTTAAAAGCAGCACTCTCACAGATTCACCGTTTTGACAAGTTTTTGATTGTTTTTGTCTTTGAATGAGCCAATTTTTGCGTAAAAATCTGCAAACCAGTGATAAAAGACTGCTGACAAAAGATCAGATCGCAGATTTTCATATTTCCGTTCGAAAATTAATGTTTTATGGCTAAAGGCATTACTAAAGGTTGAAGAAAAAATGCATAAAACATCAATTTTTTAACTTAAATATGAAAATCTGCGATCTGATTTTTTGTCAGCAGTCTTATATCATTGGTTTCCATTCATTTTCGCATAACTTGGCTCGTTCCAAGACAAAAAGTTAAAAAGTTGTCAAAACCTTCGATCTGTGAGAATGCAGCTTTAAGGCCTGTAACTTCGTGCTCGTCGCCGAGACATCGGCATTCTGTTTACTGCGCGTTACCGTGCAGCTGGACTAAATTCGCTCCTCGAACATTTTGGCTGGACTAGATGGCATAGAAACATGATCGTCTTCACAGATGAACCGGCCCCTATTTCTCGAAACTTCTCAAGCTAAATAGGCTAAAGAAGCTTATTTCAATCAGCCGAAATGCACACTTACATTGGAATTTGATCAATGAAAAAGGGTTTATTGTGATTATCATAAAGATAATTTATATATGAAGTTTGAAAACTCTTAAAGAAGAAAATATTACGCAAACTATTGAAAAACAAAAATAGTGAGCTTAGCTTAATCTTGTTATAAGGGAATTAAAAGGTTTCGAGAAATTGGGGCCAAAATGTACAAGCGGCAGATGATAGTATTCGTGTATTGAGACGAAAATGTGTACGGCTTGACCCTGCTTACGTCATCCAACGTGATCGGTACGGTGGTGGAAGTGTTATGGGGCTGGATTTCACACAGTGGGAAACATAACTTAAACAGTGCGTGATAATCGAAATACTCGCTATGTATTGTGCTGAACTCAGTGTCCCCGTAATCGTACCGTACACAGCCAACCTTCATGCTGACGTTTTACACGAAGATAACGCTGCAACACGGCACGTTACACATTAATGTTAAACTCTTCAAAAATGGAGGAAACAGATTTCTATCCAATCTTGGTCAGAATGTTTGTCAATGTAAATAAAATTTGTTTTCTTTGAAAAATCGACTTTCATATAAGCCCTCTTACTTAATTCATTGTAATGAAATTTTTACAAACCTTGATTACAATGTTGATTGGTATAACATTTTGACCAAGTTTAGTTGACAGCTTGATTGCACGATTCACTCTGGAGTTATTGCCCTCGACTTTCTGAGGATACTTCTTAAGACCGAACTTCTTTTTGTTGAAAGAACACATCCTCTGCAGAACTAACTTATGTTTGCAAAAGAACTCAGCGGTTCAAGATTTCGAAGCAGTGAATAGTCACTGTGTGATATCAGTGAAAACACATCTACCATTTTAGCTTTTAAAGACCGCCAGCTATATGTGTGTATACATATACATTATCATGTCATAAATATCACTACATTTAAACTGCCATCGTGCGCTGAAACAAAACTCAAAGATGGGTGTCCCACCCATATAATAACAACAGCAATAAATGCCTGAATGGTGCGAGGACATTTTAGAAGCCGTGTTCAACGCTGTTTCGTGTAGTACTCAGTGACCTTCTCTTAGGTGAATCATGGCATTATGAGTGTGCATTGTTAAACTGATTGACAAGTATGTGTACCTGGAGTTCAAGGTCCAAGGTGGTCACACGGTCCAAATCGAGACAATGGATATACAAAACCATACACAGGTGGTTATGTTTCTGCAGTATATACATGTACACATACGTAAGGTGCAGTTTTGAAGTAATCCATAATAAGACCATTTTGAAAGTTTTTAGATACATTTAATAGTAAAAGGTTGAAATACAAAACTAGTTGAACAATACAGACAGTGAATAGACTAAATATTTCGTTTTAAAATTCATTCCTACCTGAATTTATAAAGACATTTTCATCTCCATTTGAATGGAAAAAATACATTGGGGGAATTCCCATTTAAAATATTATTTTTATAGTGAATTCAAAATTATTTGCATAAACGCAAACTGTTGTCATATCTTTGAGCGATGTCAGGTTAAACATATTTAACACATTTGAGTGAGAAATTAAACCGTTAAATCCAAAATCTTAGTTTTATAGTATGTGAAACACCTAATTTTAACTTTAAAACTAGAAGCGCCGCAATGCGACCAAACCAGGTTTTTGTTATGGGCAATCAGAAAGTATAGCCAATTAATTTGTTGTACGACTTTATCTTTAATTTTATCAAAAAGAGACGTAACTGAAAATTACTCTAATTAAGTTTCTTATGTGTAAAGAGACGTAACTGAAAATTACTCTAATAAAGTATCTTATGTGTTTAGTTTCGCTGCAACATTCATACTAAGTCTCATATTTGTGAATATCTTTTACCTATTTTTTTTGCATATGACAATGATTTAACTTTCTGCAAGCCAACATAACTGAATACCAATGACAATTTATTTTTACAAAGCAAAATGTTTCATCTGATTATTAACACTTTTATAAAATGCAAATGTCAATTTCAATGTGAATTCACTTTTTGCTGAGCAATATTTGAGAAAATGGCTTTACATATTTAAAATCATATTCAATGATAACACACTCTTATTTTGTCAAGCTGATTATATTAAAGATGTTATATAACATTTCAAAATTCCCTTGTCTGAGTCTAAAACTCAGAGTCATGACGATAGTGAACACAGACCCTGCTTCACTTCAAATGCATGCATGTTCTTGTAAAATATTCTCAAAAAATCAGTTGTCTTCTTTTTGAAAAAAAAACTTAAGTTTTTAACTTACACTCAACAAATCAAGTACCTTGACCTTCTTCCCCACCCTAAAAAGCAAGTTCAATCTGCAGCTTCATATAAGCTATATTCACACTAAGATTCATCACTATCCATCAATTCTAACTAAGTTGTTGGGCAGAAAAACATTTTTCTATTTTTAGTAACAGTGACCTTGACCCCACCCCCCTCAAAAGAAATTCCCAAGCTAGCTCTTCGCATAAGCTACCTTCGCTCTAAGTTTCATCAATATCTATCAATGCTAAATAAAGTTATTGGGCAGAAACCATTTTTCTATTTTTAGTAACAGTGACCTTGACCCCACCCCCCTCAAAAGAAATTCCAAGCTTGCTCTTCACATAAGCTACTAGTACCTACACACAAAATTTCGTCAATATCTATCAAACCTAACTAAAGTTATTGGGCAGAAACCATTTTTCTATTTTTAGTAACAGTGACCTTGACCTTAGCCCCACCCCCCTCAAAGCAATCCCAAGCTAGCTCTTCACATAAGCTACCTACACACTAAGTTTCATCAATATCTATCAATGCTAACTTATGTTATTGGGCAGAAACCATTTTTTTATTTTTAGCAAGGGCGACCTTGACCTAAGCCCCACCCCCCTCAAAAGCAATCCCAAGCTAGCTCTGTACATAAGCTACCTACACACCAAGTTTCATCAATATCGGTCAATGCTAACTAAAGTTATTGGGCAGAAACCATTTTTCTATTTTAAGTAACAGTGACCTTGACCTTTTTTCTATTTTAAGTAACAGTGACCTTGATCTTAGCCCCTCCCCCTCAATAGCAATCCCAAGCTAGCTCTTCACATAAGCTACCTACACACCAACTTTCGTCAATATCTTTCAATCCTAACTAATGTTATTGGGTAGACACCATTTTTCTATTTTTAGTAACAGGCGACCTTGACCTAAGCCCCACCCCCCTCAAAAGCAATCCCAAGCTAGCTCTTCACATAAGCTACCTACACACCAAGTTTTATCAATATCTGTCAATGCTAACTACAGTTATTGGGCAGAAACCATTTTTTCTATTTTAAGTAACAGTGACCTTGACCATTTTACTATTTTAAGTAATAGTGACCTTGACCTTAGCCCCTCCCCACTCAAAAGCAATCCAAAGCTAGCTCTTCACATAAGCAACTTACACACCAAGTTTCGTCAATACCTATCAATGCTAACTAAAGTTATTGGGCAGAAACCATTTTTCTATTTTTAGTAACAGTGACCTTGACCTTAGCCCCCCCCCCTCTCAAAAGCGATCCCAAGCTAGCTCTTCCCATAAGCTACCTACACACCAAGTTTCATCAATATCTATCTATGCTAACTAAAGTTATTGAACAGAAACCAATGTTTGACGCCCGCCCGCCCGCCCAACGTTGAAAACCTGGTTAACTAGGAAAAAATATTCATCTGTAGATAGAATATTTTGTAGAATAATTCTATATAAGGTGATGATAATTTAAAATCATAGTTCTATTTATTCAACATAATCAACATTCCTAAAAAGAAATAACACCAAAACAAATTCTTATTTTAAAAGTGTTAAAGAGAACAACAATATTTACACTAATTTTATATACAATTTAGTGCTTAACAATACTGCCAAATACGCTGAAAATGTGTACATGTATTTATGTATAAAAACATTTTCAATAGATAAAACACGTTTTAACCAATCCATACTGTATGCTTATTTTGTAATTTTTATTGTATATACTATTGATTGCTCAAACAATATTAAATACACAGAAGTTTCTTTCAAAGAAACAAACAAATCACGACTGATGAAGAAAAAACAGTCAGTCTCCATTAAATATCTTCAGTGAGTCATTATTGTACATCCCGACAACTATAGCACGTGTGTGAGGACAGAAGGCCACGGAGTAGGGATGGGTCAGTCCGTCCATCTCCCACAGTATTTCTACCATTTTGCCGTCCCTCTCAGTCAGCAGCATCACGTTGTGGCTGTCCCGCCCACACACGAGCAGCTGACCAGACCCTACCTCCACCACGGACGTGGGACCGACGAGCTGCTCGTCTCGGTACTTACGCAGGAGCTTTCCGTCCAGGGTCAGCTGAAGGACGGTGTGGGCACCGAAGTCAGACACGTACAGTGACTGCGGTGTTGAAGTTGACACAGTTAAGTTATATGGTGTTTCGAAAAGTTGTCTTCCATTATCTGTTTGGAATGTACTTTTAATATGACCATCCAATGTCACCACTTCAACACGCGGGTTCGTTGTGTAAGAAACGTATAATCTGTTGTTGTAATACGCAATACCACAACACCCGGGTGATACTTTAATTTCCTTTCCACACGACAACTGTCCTCGCTTTGTAGACACCAGCTGAACCATAGAGTTATTCGGGAGAGTGACAGCGGCCTGGTCATCAGGGAGCACACACACGTCCCAGAGTTTGCCTGGCAGCTGGAGGCGGGACGTGACGGTGCGGGCGGGGACGTTTACATGTTTGATATTCTCGTTATTGAAGTCGGCCAGGAGTAAGAGACCAGAAGTGATTACGGCGGACCCCGTGATGAAGCAGATTTCCTGGTCCTGAGTCGCTTTAATGTTGATATCCGCCCCCGTCTTCCATGTCGCAGTAGAGAGGTCAGGAACTGGAGCTGAAACACAATAAAGGACTAAATGTTTAACATGGATCCCTTTTATCTTATCAATATAAATTAGCCAGACGTACAAACTTGTATTTAAGAATATCAACTTTCAATACTCAGTATACTTCAGGTTAACAAACAAGACGGACAATAATGTGTGTGTGCGTGCGTGCGTGTGTGCGTGCGTGCGTGTACGTGCGTGCGTACGTGCTCGGGTGCGTGCGCGCGCGAGCGTGTGTGTGTGTGTGTGTGCGTGTGTGTGTGTGTGGTGTTGAGTTTCTTCTTAGACAAATGTTCACTTCACCGATTGACTTTTGCAGACTTTGATCAATGAAACATAAAAACACTAATATATTCAGTTCTGATAAGGATCTAAACTGTCATCGGCAGTAATTTCTATTCAAAATCGCAATGATCTTTTATTAAGAATTATTTTCGACTTGCGTGTCTATGTACTTAACACATCAAATGGTATTATGTTTCATATATTTTTTATTAATTTAGCCTATTTTTAAACAAGATTCACAGAGACTGCCTTTCTAAAAAAAACGTAAGAAAAATGCGGTTTATCAGGAAAGATCTCAATTGTAAATTTAACTTATCTTATTATGCTTTCCACTCAACACCACTTTTCAAAACTTGGCTACTAATAAAAACAGTGTTGCATTGGTTGTATAACTCCTGAAAATTATAAAATAACATTTAGTGTAACGATTTCACTATTTTGTTATATATATATGTGAATTAAACGTAAGCCGGTTTTAAAAATAGAAATAAAATCATTAAAAATATTGCTTTTTGTGACATTTATATAAGATTTTTGAAGTTAAACATGATATTTGAATGAAAATGGTCCAAGGAAAGCGAATTGTGGTTCGGTCGGTCGATGAATAGAATAGTTTATATTTCTATAACTAGTTCAGACGAACAAACAGGTCATTTACTTAGTTGCAGAAGATCCATGCCTGGATGGTAGAACCTCCGGACGTACCAACAGGCGGCAGAAGATCCATGCCTTGATGGTAGAACCTCCGGGTACCCACAGGCATCAGTAGATCCATGCCTTGATGGTAGAACCTCCGGGTACCCTCAGGCGGCAGAAGATCCATGCCTTGATGGTAGAACCTCCGGGTACCCACAGGCGGCAGTAGATCCATGCCTTGATGGTAGAACCTCCGGGTACCCACAGGCGGCAGAAGATCCATGCCTTGATGGTAGAACCTCCGGATACCCACAGGCGGCAGAAGATCCATGCCTTGATGGTAGAACCTCCGGGTACCCACAGGCGGCAGAAGATCCATGCCTGGATGGTAGAACCTCCGGGTACCCACAGGCGGCAGAAGATCCATGCCTTGATGGTAGAATCTCCGGACGTACCCACAAGCGGCGGAAGATCCATGCCTTGATGGTAGAATCTCCGGGTACCCACAGGCGGCAGAAGATCCATGCCTTGATGGTAGATCCTCCGGATACCCACAGGCGGCAGAAGATCCATGACTTGATGGTAGAACCTCCGGGTACCCACAGGCGGCAGAAGATCCATGCCTTGATGGTAGAACCTCCGGACGTACCCACAGGCGGCAGAAGATCCATGCCTTGATGGTAGAACCTCCGGGTACCCACAGGCGGCAGAAGATCCATGCCTTGATGGTAGAACCTCCGGGTACCCACAGGCATCAGTAGATCCATGCCTTGATGGTAGAATCTCCGGACGTACCCACAGGCGGCAGAAGATCCATGCCTTGATGGTAGAACCTCCGGGTACCCTCAGGCGGCAGAAGATCCATGCCTTGATGGTAGAACCTCCGGGTACCCACAGGCGGCAGTAGATCCATGCCTTGATGGTAGAACCTCCGGGTACCCACAGGCGGCAGAAGATCCATGCCTTGATGGTAGAACCTCCGGATACCCACAGGCGGCAGAAGATCCATGCCTTGATGGTAGAACCTCCGGGTACCCACAGGCGGCAGAAGATCCATGCCTGGATGGTAGAACCTCCGGGTACCCACAGGCGGCAGAAGATCCATGCCTTGATGGTAGAATCTCCGGACGTACCCACAAGCGGCGGAAGATCCATGCCTTGATGGTAGAATCTCCGGGTACCCACAGGCGGCAGAAGATCCATGCCTTGATGGTAGATCCTCCGGATACCCACAGGCGGCAGAAGATCCATGACTTGATGGTAGAACCTCCGGGTACCCACAGGCGGCAGAAGATCCATGCCTTGATGGTAGAACCTCCGGGTACCCACAGGCATCAGTAGATCCATGCCTTGATGGTAGAATCTCCGGACGTACCCACAGGCGGCAGAAGATCCATGCCTTGATGGTAGAACCTCCGGGTACCCACAGGCGGCAGAAGATCCATGCCTGGATGGTAGAATCTCCGGACGTACCCACAGGCGGCAGAAGATCCATGCCTTGATAGTAGAATCTCCGGGTACCCACAGGCGGCAGAAGATCCATGACTGGATGGTAGAATCTCCGGACGTACCCACAGGCGGCAGAAGATCCATGCCTGGATGGTAAAATCTCCGGATACCCACAGGCGACAGAAGATCCATGCCTGGATGGTAGAACCTCCGGATACCCACAGGCGGCAGTAGAGGTGACAAGACCCAGCCTATTTGCCACATCGCGCACAAAAACAATGTTCAATAGCAAAAATGACTGGAACATGATCATTAATCTCAAAAACCTAAATATCAACCAAAAATTGCACGAAAAAAATCCAAATAATTACTATTATTACTGACAAACAATAAATAATATATTTGATTTTTTTTCGAGGACTATCTGGTTGATAACTAGGTTTTATTATTATTTATAATCATGTTCAAATTATTTTTGGTCGTGATTATTTATTTGTTTTAGGGGGAGGGGTTGCGGGGGGGGGGGGGCAAACATGATGGGTCCTGTCAACGAAACTGCCGCCTGTGAACGTACGGAGCTATCTTAAAATATGATTATTTAAAATAAAAGAATCTTGTCAAAGCCGTTAAACATATTGTAGAGGATAAATGTTTACTTCAGTGCAAGATCGTAATATATTGCACTGATTGAGTACCAAAAGCTTTATTTCACGAGTGCTGTTCCCACGATAGAAATATTTACTTTTGGTGCCTGCTGACCCATGTAACTATGCATTCATTTGACATGTTTTTGCTGATTACTAATATACAGTCGAAATCTGTTATGTCGATCTATATCTAATGTCGATTTCTCCGTGATGTTGATTTCTCCGTTATGTTAATTTTCTCCGTTATGTCGATTTTCTCCGTTATGTCGATTTTCTCGATTTGTCGAACGTTGTATGACAAGTTGATGACCGAAAATAAACATCTGTGATATATCCTTATATTTACACCTCAACTTCCATTCGCTCAATAAACTACCTTTCGAAAATTGTGTATATCAATCGATGAACGCATGATCTTCGGATATGTGCGGATCTTAATTCATCGCATAACAATATACATGACTTTTTTTATCTTGTTATTGTTTGTATTGTGTCATCAGGTGCCGTAAAATATAAATAAACATTTTAGAAAGTGTTAAATTATAATATGTTAAAGAGGATATTTGTTTATTTCAGTGTAGATTTTCTATCATCACGAGTTTCATTAAATATGATCTTACACTGAAATAAACAAAGAAAATGTGTTAACAAAACAAATGCGGATACTCTTTGGCTTTAAACATTTATCTCAGTTTAAGACTGCATGTTGGTCATGATACATGAATATTCAGTCATCTTAATGCCAGAGTTTCGCTTGAAAACAGGTTTGTTTTCCAGGTAAAGACTGCTAATTTCCAAATATTTATTTATTTAAATTTATAATGCATTTCTTTAAATTCTAAACACTTTTTGCCAACCATTACTGGTTCAAAGTAAAGAGTTCTGTTTTGATCAAGGGGAAGTAACTACAAAGGAATATTTAAGTAGTTCTGAAAGTTGATATTTTCCCGCGTTATCGTCAGGCCCCAATTTCTCTAAACTTCTTAAGCTTCACAGGCTTAAGTCACTTATTTCAATTAGCCAAAATACATACTGAAAATGGATTTTGATAAATGAAAAATGGTTTATTCTGATAATCATACAGATTATTCCTACATAATTTCTAAAAAATCTTGAAGGAGTAAATATAACACATTTTATGGAACAACAAACATAGTGAGATTAGCTTTATCATGTTATAAGGGACTTAAGAAGTTTCGAGAAATTGGGACCAGGTCATTTGATAAAACGTTTCCGGTTACAGTCGGCTCGTGCTATTTACAGAATGGGTAAGAATGGATTACTGAAAGGTTTTCTTAATGATATAAAGTCTTTTTTTAGCAATTCTTGAATGAAATAATGCACTATTGGTGTAAGTATAAGTACTGAATTGCGGGATTGATGTCATTATCGGGCATATGAACGCAATTTGGCTGGTCAAAGTACGCGTGGAGTCCTTAAATGAAGAATAATGTTTTGAAAAGAAATAAAAAGAAATGTTTAATGTAGTCCGATTTTACGCCTTCAGCCGTGAATACAAGAGATCTGTCTGAGACAAACACAGCCTTCAAATGGCAGACAAAAATGGTTCTGTATTACATGGACCGTAAAATGTTAAGCACTAACATGAAAACTTTAATATGAAAAACTGGGATCCTATCTTTTGTCATAAGTCTTATATTACTAATTTTCAGATATTTACGCAATAATTGGATCTTTCGAGACCAAAAAATAATAAGTTGTCAAAATGGTTAATCTGTGAGAGTGCAGCTTAAAAGCTATTTAAGTTTTTGCCTCAGAATCTAGTTAATTTTGGTGGCAATGCCTTTAAATCAGTCATATTGGATAACTCACAATAGAAGAGATCTCAATAATTTAGAAAACTGCCGAAAATTTCATTTTTCATAAAACATAAGTAACCATTTAGCTGTAAATCATTTTCGAACGTAATCATGACAAACTGCATGCTTAGTTTTGTATCACTGGTGTCCAGACATTTACGCAAAAATGATTCATTTCAAGACAAAAAATGGCTAAACGGTCAATCTGTGAGAGTGTAGCTTTAAAAGATAATATTTGCGCAAATAATTTACATTTGC
This sequence comes from Mya arenaria, assembly GCF_026914265.1. NCBI lineage: Eukaryota > Metazoa > Mollusca > Bivalvia > Myida > Myidae > Mya > Mya arenaria. The sequence continues at coordinate 40,731,643 of NC_069129.1, forward strand.
TGTAGAGTTCCAACTGTCACTTTCTTAGTTTTACCACTCCTATTAAATATTAAAAATAAAGAAAATGCATGTATACATGCTTTGAAATAGGATACCATTTTAGGCCGCCAGGCCGCTAACTTCACACCGTCAGGCCGCTAGGCCGCTGAAATGCTCGGTCGACTTTTTGAAAAAAGTTGAAAAACGCTTCAGAGTGATAATTTGTGCATAAAAAAACAGTAAATATATCATTGTTTTAGAAGATCAGGCATGTTTAATGCTTTGATTTAGCTGACTGCTTTATCGACGTTTTTGGAAAAAAAAGAGTTGATAATCGCTTCAATGTGTTAATGTGTGCTTAAAACAGTTAATATGTCATTGTTTTAGGAGAAAATGCATGTATACATGCTTTAAAATAGGATTCAATTTAGGCCGCTAGGCCGCTAGGCCGCTAATTTCACGCTGCCAGGCCGCTGAAGTGCCTGATCGACTTTTTGGAAAAAGTTAAAATCGCTTCAGAGTGATAACTTGTGCATAAAACAGTTAATTTTAATTGTTTTAAATTAAAATGTATAGAAAAATGTTCTGAATAGAAAACAATTTAAGGCCGCTATGTAACTGTATGAATAAAAAACTTTGATTTATCATTGTTTTTTAAAAAAAAGCATTAACAACTGCTTGGAAATAGAGAAAAAAAAATAGGCCGCCAGGCCGCTAGGCCAATAGGCCGCCACCTTCACGCCGCTAGGCCGCCAGGCCGGTAGGTCGCTAACTTCACGCCGCTAGGCCGCTAAGCCGCTAGGCCGCTAGGCCGCTAACTTCACGCCGCTAGGCCGCTAGGCCGCTAACTTCACGTACATAAATACAGACCCATGTTCAAGGGGCTGCGGAAAAGGGAGCGGGGATAAAAATCTTGCAATTTAATTTAAGTCGCCTAAGTGGGACAACTTTGAACATGAACAACGTAGACGACGCTAAGGCCATGCTATCTGGAGAATATCTAGGCATCAAAAAATAGGTAATATAATAAAGGATAAAATAATGTACATACTATCTATACGAAACTCTCCGACAACGTCCAGTGTTCCTAGGCCCATGTTCGATCCCAGAAGACGTTCCGTGTCCTCGTCTTTGGTAAACCGACACTTTCGGGCCTTTATCAAACCGGTCATCTGCTTTGTCTTATGCACAATATATCGTAGGTCCTTTTCGGCTCGCCTCGCCGCCACGTACCGCTGGTTCACCGAGATGTCACCTGGCGATAGATCCGCTTTTATGACCTCAAGGTCCGATTTCGCCGACTCACAGTCACTCTTTAAGGCATTCAATACGTTTTCATCATCGATTTTCACTTTCCGGATGTTGTCGAGCAACTCCTTCTCGCGGCGGTCCAGGTAGGTTTTGATTTCGGCTCGGAATTTCCTCAATCTGGCGATCTCATGCTTAGACTGGTTTTCGACCTTGTCCAAAAGGTCATTGACATTTCTTGTAGACCAAGATAGTAGATCTTCAGCTCGTTTAATCGATGGTCCAAGCTCTTTGAATTCATTGCCAATGACACATTCTTCAGCCACGTCAGCGATGTAATCGACTTTACAGCTGCGATGGTCGACAATGACACAGTCACCACAGCCAAGGTCGCCGTGGGTCGGGCAGTAAAACTTTATCATCGCCTTCGGATGCTTTTTACAGTATTCAGTTTCGCCGATAACTGACTGCTTGGAGGACGGGTAGAAGGAAGGCACTTCGTCTTTGGACAACATAATGTGGTTCCTGGACACCTTGAATCTCTTATGGGCATCGATACAGGGATCACACATGTATTCCTCGCAGGTCTGACAGAAACCTCGGGCTACAGAGCGTTTCCCGCCTTCGTCACACGGCTGACAGTAGACAGTTGTATCTGCGGAGCCCTTGTCGAGGTCAGGGTCACGTATCTTTCCAGATACCTCCATCTGCGAAAAAGGAATTAAGATTAAAAGATTTAGATTAAAAGAGCTTAATAATTGATTTTTTTTCTTGCGATATTGAAACAGATAAACATGTACATTCTTAACTTCATTAATACGTCGGTAACTCTACAATAAATATATAATAAACTATAATATAATTAAATCATAAATGTTTACCCCGGTTTAAGTTGATCTTCAAAACTTGTAGATAGGTAGGTAAGGGGTACAGAGCTGTTAAATGGGACTCCACTGTTATCAGATACCATTGATATCCTATCATAAGATATTACTCTCATTACGATAACATTAACTATTCTTGAAGTTTTATAATGATTTGTTTAAACTGCTGATCCAGAGATCTGCATCTAAACAAATGCTCCCTGCAAAGTATTAACTACTTTTGCAAGACATCTACTGACAGTTGTTAACACTTTTCAATTTCAAAAGACTGGTGGAACACGTCCAGTCGCCAAATCTGTCTGTGTTGCCTTAGCTTTACTGTGGGCCGTTCACTGTGACGTTCTTCAACGAGGCCGAACACTGTGACGTTCTTGAACGGGGTTATACAATGTGACGTTCTTTAACGGGGCCATACACTGTGACGTTCTTCAACGGGGTCATACACTGTGACGTTTTCCAACGGGGCCGTACACTGTGACTTTCTTCAACGGGGCCGTTTTTCAAAGGGGTAATACAATGTGACGTTCTTCAACGGGGCCGTACAATGTGACGTTCTTCCAAGGGGCCGTTTTTAAACTGGGCCGTACAATGTGACGTTCTTCAACGGGGCCATACAATGTGACGTTCTTCAACGGGGCCGTACACTGTGACTCTCTTCAACGGGGTCATACAATGTGATGTTGTTAAAGGGGGTCATACAATGTGACGTTTTCAACGGGGTCATACAATGTGACGTTCTTCTACGGGGCCGTACACTGTGACCTTCTTCAACGGGGTCAAACACTGTGATGTTCTTCAACGGGGCCGTTCTTCAACGGGGTCATACAATTGGACGTTCTTCAACCGGGTCATACAATGTGACGTTCTTCAACGGGGTCATACATTGTGACGTTCTTCAACGGGGCCGTTCATCAACGGGATCATACAATGTGACGTTCTTCAACGGGGCCGTTCACTGTGACGTTCTTCAACGGGGCCATACACTGTGACGTTCTTCAACGGGGTCATACATTGTGACGTTCTTCAACAGGGCCGTTCTTCAACGGGGTCATACTATGTGATGTTCTTCAACGGGGCAGTACAATGTGACGTTCTTCAACGGGGCAGTACACTGTGACTCTCTTCAACGGGGCCATACACTGTGACGTGTTTCAACGCGGTAGTACAATGTGACGTTCTTCAACGGGGCCATTCAATATGACGTTCTTTAACGGGGCCAAACACTGTGACGTTCTTCATAAGGGCTATACAATGTGACGTTCTTTAACGGGGCAGTACAATGTGACGTTCTTCAACTGGGTCATACAATGTGACGTTCTTCAACGGGGCAGTACAATGTGACGTTTTTCAACGGGGTCTTACACTGTGACGTCCTTCAACAGGGTCATACACTGTGACGTTCTTCAACAGGGCCGTACACTGTGACGTTCTTCAACGGGGCCGTACACTGTGACCTTCGTCAACAGGGTCATAAACTGTGACGTTCTTCAACGGGGTCATACAATGTGACCTTCATCAACGGGGCCATACATTGTGACGTTCTTCAACGGGGCAGTACAATGTGACGTTCTTCAACGTGGTCATAAAATGTGACGTTCTTCAACGGGGCCGTACAATGTGACGTTCTTCAACGGGGTCATACAATGTGACGTTCTTCATCGGGGCAGTACAATGTGACTTTCTTCAACGGGGTCATACAATGTGACTTTCTTCTAAGGGACAGTACAATGTGACGTTCTTCAACGTGGTCATAAAATGTGACGTTCTTCAACAGGGCCGTACAATGTGACGTTCTTCAACGGGGTCATACAATGTGACGTTCTTCATCGGGGCAGTACAATGTGACGTTCTTCAACGGGGTCTAACAATGTGACCTTCTTCTAAGGAGCAGTACAATGTGACGTTCTTCAACGGGGTCATACAATGTGACGTTCTTCAACGGGGCCGTACACTGTGACGTTCTTCAACAGGGCCGTCGTACACTTTGAGGTTCTTCAACGGGGCCGTTCTTCAACGGGGCAGTGCACTGTGACGTTATTAACCGGGTCATACACCGTACACTTTGAGGTTCTTCAACGGGGCCGTTCTTCAACGGGGTAGTACACTGTGACGTTATTAACCGGGTCATACACTGTGCCGTTCTTCAACGGGGCCGTACACTGTGACGTTTTTCAACGGGGCCATACAATGTGACGTTTCTCAACGGGGTCATACAATGTGACGTTCTTCAACGGGGAAGTACAATGTGACGTTCTTCAACGGGGCCGTACACTGTGACGTTTTTCAACGGGGCCGTACAATGTGACGTTCTTCAACGGGGACGTACAATGTGACGTTCTTCAATGTGGTCATACAATGTGACGTTCTTCAACGGGGCCGTACACTGTGACGTTCTTCAACGGGGTCATGCACTGTGACGTACTTCAACGGGGTCATAAAATGTGACGTTCTTCAACGGGGCCATACACTGTGACGTTCTTCAACGGGGCCGTATACTGTGACGTTCTTCAACGAGTCCGTACACTGTGGCGTTCTTTCACGGGCCGTACACTCTGACGTTCTTCAACGGGGCCATACACTGTGACGTTCTTCAACGGGTCAGTACACTCTGACGTTCTTCAACGAGGCCGTACACTGACGTTCTTCAACGGGGCCGTACACTCTGACGCTCTTCAACGGGGTCATACACTGTGACGTTCTTCAACGGGGCCGTATACTGTGACTTTCTTCAACGCGGCCGTTCTTCAACGGGGCAGTACACTGTGACTTTCTTTAACAGGGTCATACACTGTGACGTTCTTCCACGGGGCCGTTCTTCAACGGGGCCGTACACTGTGACGTTCTTCAACGGGGTCATACACTGTGACGTTTTAAAACGGGGCAGTACAATGTGACGTTCTTCAACGAGGTCATACACTGTGACGTTCTTCCACGGGGCCGTACACTGTGACGTTCTTCAACGGGGTCATACACTGTGACGTTCTTCAACGGGGTCATACAATATGACGTTCTTCAACGGGGTCATACACTGTAACGTTCTTCAACGGGGCCGTACACTTTGACGTTCTTCAACGGGGTCATACAATGTGACGTTCTTCAACGGGGCAGTACAATGTGATGTTCTTCAACAGGGTCATACAATGTGACGTTCTTCAACGGGGCAGTACAATGTGACTTTCTTCAACGGGGTCATACACTGTGACATTCTTCAACGGGGCCGTACAGTGAGGTTCTTCAACGGGGCCGTTCTTCAACGGGGCCATACACTATGACGTTCTTCAACGGGGCAGTACACTGTGACGTTTTTGAACGGGGCCGTACACTGTGTCGTTCTTCAACGGGGCCATACACTGTGACGTTATTCAACGGGGCCGTACACTGTGACGTTCTTCAACGGGGCAGTACAATGTGACGTTCTTCAACGGGGTCATACACTGTGACGTTCTTCAACAGGGCCATACACTGTGACGTTCTTCAACGGGGTCATACAATGTTACGTTTTTCAACGGGGTCATACACTGTGACGTTCTTCAACGGGGCCGTTCTTCAACGGGGCCGTACACTGTGACGTTCTTCAACGAGGCCGTACACTGTGACGTTCTTTAACGGGGCCGTACACTGTGACGTTCTTCAACAGGGCCGTACACTGTGACGTTCTTCAACAGGGCCGTACACTGTGACGTTCTTCAACGGGGCCGTACACTGTGACCTTCTTCAACGAGGCCGTACACTGTGACGTTCTTCAACAGGGCCGTACACTGTTACGTTCTTCAACGAGGCCGTACACTGTGACGTTCTTCAACGAGGCCGTACACTGTGACCTTCTTCAACGAGGCCGTACACTGTGACGTTCTTCAACGGGGCCGTTCTTCAACTTTTTTACGTGGTCATCATAACGTACTAAGTTTTGTCGAATGAAAAGGCAGCTAGCATACTTCTAATTTGCAAATTCATTTATTTAAGTAAATCAGCTGTCAGCCGTAGTTGATTATAATTAGGTGATGTGCAAGATATAAACATCCAGTGTTAGTAGGAAGATTAGAACAAAAAGATTATGTAGATCATCAGAAAAGTTAAACATTCTTGGTATGTACTTACACAACATAAATGATTAAGCAAAAGGAGTGCGTCACGTCATACCACGTATTTGTTTAAACATATCATTATATACAATGTCCATGATCACCCATAATTTAAGGTAGCACTCCGCTATTGAAAATCTCCACTTGAAACTTTTCAATTTTAAAGCTTTAGTCTAGTATGTTGCTTGCAGGTCTACAAATCATGTGAGGGTTTCAACGTACACCCAGAAGCACTTTTTCTGTTTGTTTGTTTTTATAAGCTAACAATTTGATTTCACAGAAGTATATATTGTTTTTTCATTAAAAAGCAATATAATACTTAAAAACACATATGTTGCTTGTTTTAAATTTTCATCACTTTCAACCCGGGTAAAATGGTTGGGAATTTCAATTATTTCCAACAGAGACGGTAACACATTGTAAGTGTTTGTGCATTTTGTTCCAAAAAGGTTAAAGATAATAATAAATAGAAAATTGGCCTTAAACATTCTGAAATGTTTTTTTTTAATTTTGTTTATAAATCCAGAAAATGCTACACTGATTTGTACAAGCTATTCATACGGTTTGAAATGTTGCCTATTAGGGTATTTCTTCCTTAGGTTGTGAAACACAATTTTTGTTTATAACCAGCAGGGGGCGATCTATCAATTACTTTTTTTAAATCCTGTTTTAATTGGAATGTATGATATCGAGTTTCATAATGAAGGTTGTCGTTGTTTCTGACAGATGAACGATTATAAAAGCTTATTTCTGTTTGCCATTTGAATTATTCTTAAGGCATTTAGATGCATTAACCAAGGTTAGATGTAAAAAAATAACACCCATGAAGGCTTAATTAGTTGATTTCCATCAGCCCGCAACCATTTGTATCATTATCGTTATCGGCCCCTCCTCAATGCTGTGTATGAGCACCTACTTTGACCAGTGCGGACCACGAAAGCGGTAACATTTCATTATCCATTCTCTATGTATCAAGAATACGTAACGATGCACTCGTGTATACGCAACGATGTACTTGCGTATACGTAATGATAAACTCGAATATACGTAATGATGCACTCAAATATACGTACTTATGCACTCGAGTATAATACATAATGATGAACTCGCGAATACGTAATGATGCACTTGAGTAATCGAAATAATGCACTCGAGTATACGAAATGATGCACTCGAGTATACGTAATGATGCACTCAAAAATACGAAATGATGTACTCGAGTACAGGTAATGATGCACTCGAGTATACGTGATGATGTTCTCGATTTTACGTAATGATGCACTAGAATATACGGTATTATGCACTTGAGTTTACGTAATGATGCACTCTAATATAGAAAATGATGCCCGAGGGCCATTGCAGACCAGGTGTGCCATTATGGACAGACGGCACACCGGCACCGTTTTTAACCTTTTTATTGCATATGTTTTTTTTATTTCATATTATAAGAAAACAAAACATTTCGGCCTTTATTCTACAAAAGCTATTCATTGATTGTTTAATTGTACAATTATCAAATATCGCACTGATTGACCTATGACGCAGCTATTGTATTCGTGATGTCATCAGAGTCATTGTTTCTAGGTCAAAATAGTGTGGTGTGGAATGATAAATACTGGATAAATTTAAGATAATTCCTAAGGTAAGGTCATTTAAAACATAGATATATATCTATAGCATGTTTAAGCAACATCAAAATCACACCACCACGTGTTTGTGTTTTTATGAATACTATTTATAATTGTATTATTTAGCGGTGTTAAAACAACAAAAATGGATAATTTTCGATGACATATTCTTAACAATTGTCAATACAGAACTTAGAAATATAAATGTAAGGTACGATCATGTGATTCAAAACGCCAATGCTTGGTTTATGTATCATTTGGTCGTGGATAACACGAGACATCGTTTACAGGGGTGTAGCGTTGGCAAAATTGAGATTACTCTTTTTTTAAAGATCGCAAAATCAGGAGTTTAGGGGCTTAAATTGATATAAACTGTAATGTTTTAAAGTTGATTTTTTGTCTAGTTTTTCAAAATAAAATGAAGGAGATCATATATATGACTTGCCAGTCTTTTAACAAAACACGTTTTCATACGACCTAATATATCAAGGTGCAAATTCATGATTACTTCAAATGTATAACTGTCAGTCGTCTTATTTTGGTAAGTATAAATGACGACAGGCGTTATATTATGATATTCAAGAAAATAATTGATATAGTGTTCCTTTTTATTGTTTAAACACGAAAGATAAGAGCTAGTCTCCTGTTCTTGCGCCTAGCAAAGATGTCGACCTCTCGATCGGAACTGATCTCCCTTTCTATGTAAATGTTCATCAAACCTAACCCAGAGAGTCTTTCTGTTGTCATGGTGTTTCTCAGATACGTTTTCGTGCGCTTCATCGTCGTAAACGACATTTCTGCTGTTGCTGTAGAAACTGGCATAGCCAGTCAAATTAACAAGCACATTCTTATGTTTTGATACAATTCCAACGGGGCTCTGTTTATAGCTGTTTCAAGTGAGTTGGGGACATCTTCAGGCGTCACTGCTGTCCATCTAGTTTTTCAACGTCGAACGTTGCAGAATTGATCATTGACGCCGTTGATATCAGCGTTAAATTCTGTAAAGATCTGCTGCAACGTCTCATTTTCAAGCTCACCAAGCTGGTTTGGAATGAGGTGCTGCGCCCTAAAACGCCCATGTGGAACAAGAAGACGATCCCTTAATTCTGTAATTAGATGGTCTACAAATGGATTCTACATGTGTCGTCACCAGAAGTCTGATGGTGTTGCTGCTTGAGCATTTGGCCTGTTTTCCTGCCTTTTAGCGTTACGAGGAATCGAAGGCTCCACTCCGACTTGCTGTTGCAAAACCACAACTTTAGTGAACAAATTGTCCCAAGTACCATCATCGTTCCTATAAGTATTTAGTTGGGTTGCTAAAACCTTTGCCTCTAACGAAGCTTGAACCAGATCGCATTCAGTTTCTTCGACATCTTTGACAGAGGGACAACGCATCTGAGAATGCACTCGACGGCTACAAGAGTGACGATAAAGTTGAAGCTTACAGCTGCACTCTTACAGATTTACCGTTTTTACAACCTTTTTTGTCTTTGAAAAAGCATTTTTTTTGTGCAAATATCTGCTAACCAATGTATATAAGATTGCTGACAAAAATTAAGATTTTCATATTTCCGTTCGAAAATGAATGTTTTATGGCTTAAACCGTTGTTAACGGTTTAAGAAAAATGCATTAAACCTTTTTTTTAAATTAAATTTAAAAATCTGCGATTTATAATTATATAACTGGTTTCCATACATTTTCGCAAAAAAATTGGCTCGTTCAAAGACAAAAAAAGTTAAAATGTTCAATCTGTTAGAGTGAAGTCTTAAGATCCCACTTCTGTATGATGAAGCCTCTGTAAATGTTCAGTTGTGAGCTCTTTCTGAGCGTATTCATCGGCTGTAAATGCGGACACAAACGTAAATAGAGCGTCAGCCCTGGCAGCCAAACGCGTCGCACAGAGAGACTGAAGTTTATTTCTTTTCTCCATATCTTGCTTGCTTACCTGATCTCATGCTAGCTGCCCTTTAAAGCAAAGCAGTCGCTTAGCAGAATAAGTAAACGCTAATGCGATGGTTTGCACAAGATCCATCATATTCCTTTCGTAGATCTCAGTTGATGCGTGGCCAATGGCAAGATTCAAACAGTGTGCCTTTAATACAGTGTGCGTGTATACAGCTCCTGGATACTGTTCTCTTGCTTGAACATCTCTAATATATATATAGTATGTTTTCCTGGATGGCAAGGCATATTTGTGCGCCAAATCCCACTTCGATGTCAGTATCTTTAAAGATATTGTATACGTTCTTTTTTTTCTTCAAAAACATCTGGATATGGAGGATCGAAAGTCATATTTACTGCAGACGAAACGACCACAGGAAAACGGCGATGTAAACGATAAGGGAAGTAACAACGTAAACCATAAGTATTAGATACTCGAGCTATGTTAACGGTCGTAAACAATATTGACACAGTGGTAGCTCTGCTGAGCAACTAAATATTTGGCGTATTCATAATTATGTAATTCTGTAATACGAGTTTAAACACTAATATTTTGTTTCCGTTTAATACTTACAATAAGTAAGAGTTCATATATGCTAGACCCCCCCCCCCCCCCCCCCCTTTCATCCATTCCAAATATTTCCTTTTTTCCTTTTTCGCATTTAAAAGTGATTCATTTTTAGCTCTACTGGCCAAAGGCCAGAAGAGCTTATGCGATGGTAATGCATACGTAGTATGTGCGTCCGTGCAGTCGTGCGTCCGTGCGTCTGTAAACAATTGCTTGTTAACATGATACAATCTTCATGATTGATTGTATCTCGATGAAACTTGTACAGTATTTAGATATCAATTAGAGTTCGGTTCCTTTCGAAAACCAACCAGATCCGCACGTACATGTCAAGATTATTGGCCTTGAAAGTTGAAAGTTTAAAAAAACTATTTTAGGCTAACCTAGTTTTAGTCAGGTCTGCATGAGCAAATTCCATTTTTTAGCTAAGTTTACATGTAAAGTCAAATCTAGGATTAAAGGGAGACAAGCTGCTTTTTGGTTCTGCAGTTCATTTTGTGAATTACTCTGCCTTTTTCTTGTTGAAAACCTAAAGGCCATTTTTAGCTCTGAGTGTCTGTAGTTCGCGCATTCATCTATTAAACCAAAATTGGTTGTGAATGTTTGTTTAAATTATGCACCTGGGGTCATAACTTACCACGTCCAGAGTTCACAGGTTTGGTGAACTTAAATATAGAAATGTTTGAAAATATTTTTGTGTGCATCCATCTCAGCACAATTGCTTGTGAATTACACTGTTTTTACTGTTTTTACTGTCAGTCGAAAAGTTTACTTAAACGAGTAAACGAGTATGCCACGCTACGCGCTTGGTTTACTTTTACTGAAAATGGCAGTGGAAATGATGGTAAAGAAGGTATATCAGACAGGTATAAGCATACTGTAAGGTAAGATTTCGTGTACATCGCTCTTATTTGTTATTTTAATTCCTCGCTACATAGGGACTTGCCATGCAAGCAGCCTTTCTCTGGCCATGTTTGCGTTGCTAATCACGTCGAACTCTGCCGTTACCTGTTCAGTTGTGCGATTTACTGGAAGTAGTCTTCAATAGACCGACTTTTGAACGTGCTGTTGGCAAACCAAGACGAAGAGCCTGTTTAACTGGCCTGACAGACACTAATCGAGAGATACTCAACGGTACAGTTCATCAAAGACAGACTTCACATTCCTAAAAATATGTTCAGTAATAATTGGTTCGTTACCCGATTTGAACGGTTTGCGAAAATAAGTTCACATGAAGTCAAGACTCAATTAGTATAGTATAATGTTTTGCATGTTATGTTGTTCACTCGAGGGTTAACTGCTTATTTTATTCAGACAATTCATTCACTCGCGGTTCGACCTCTGATTTCCCACAATCAAACCATTGCCCATAGCTATGGCATTCCAGGTTCAACCTCTGATTTCACTCAATGAGACCCTAGTTATGGCACTCGAGGTTCGACCTCTGATTTAACTCAATGAGACCATAGATTTGGCACTGGAGGTTCAACCTCATGATTCCACACAATCGAACCATTGCCCATTGCTATAACACTCGAGGTTGAACCTCTGATTTCACTCAATAAAACCATAGTTATGCCTCGCGAGATTCAACCTCTGATTTCAGTCAATGAGACCAAGTTTATGCAACGCGAGGTTCAACCTCTGATTTCACTCAATGAAACCATAGTTATGCCACGCGAGGTTCAACCTCTGATTTCACTCAATGAGACCATAGTTAGGACACGCGTGGTTCAACGTCTGACTTCACTTAATGAGACCATAGTTATGCCAGGCGAGCTTCAACCTCATGATTTCACTCAATAAAAACCATAGTTATGCCACGCGAGTTTCAACCTCTGATTTCACTCAATGATCGCATAGTTATGCCACGCGAGGTTCAACCTCTGATTTCACTCAATGAGACCATAGTTATGCCACGCGAGGTTCAACCTCATGATTTCACTCAATGAGACCATAGTTATGCCACGCGAGCTTCAACCTCATGATTTCACTCAATTAAAACCATAGTTATGCCAAGCGAGGTTAAACCTCATGAGTTCACTCAATGAAACCATAGTTATGCAACTCGAGGTTCAACCTCATGATTTCACTCAATGAGACCATTGTTATGCCACGCGAGGTTCAACCTCATGATTTCACTCAATGAGACCATAGTTAGGCCACGCGAGGTTCAACCTCATGATTTAATTCAATGGGACCATAGTTAGGCCACGCGAGGTTCAACCTCTGATTTCACTCAATAAGACCATAGTTAGGCCACGCGAGGTTCAACCTCTAATTTCACTCAATGAGGCCATAGTTAGACCACGCGAGGTTCAACCTCTGATTTCAGTCAATGAGACCATATTTATGTCAAGCGAGCTTCAACCTCTTGATTTCACTCAATAAAAACCATAGTTATGCCACGCAAAGTTCAACCTCATGATTTCACTTAATGAAACCATAGTTATGCCACGCGAGGTTCAACCTCTGATTTCACTCAATGAGACCATAGTGATGACACGCGAGGTTCAACCTCTGACTTCACTCAATGAGACCATAGATATGCCAGGCGAGGTTCAACCTCTGATTTCACTCAATGAGACCATAGTTAGGCAACTCAAGGTTCAACCTCTGATTTCACTCAATGAGACCATAGTTAGGCCACGCGAGATTCAACCTCTGATTTCACTCAATGAAACCATAGCTATGCCACTCGAGGTTCAACCTCATGATTTCACTCAATGAGACCATAGTTAGGCCACGCGAGGTTCAATCTCTGATTTCTCTCAATGAGACCATAGTTAGGCCACGCGAGGTTCAACCTCTAATTTCACTCAATGATACCATAGTAAGGCCACGCGAAGTTCAACCTCTGATTTCACTCAATGAGACCAGTTAGGCCACGCGAGGTTCACCCTCTGATTTCACTCAATGAGACCATAGTTTGGCCACGCGAGGTTCAACCTCTGATTTCACTCAATGATACCATAGATAGGGCATGCGAGGTTCAACCTCTGATTTCACTCAATGAGACCATATTTAGGCCACGCGAGGTTGAACTTCTGATTTTAGTCAATAAAAGCATAGTTTGGTCACGCGAATTTCATCCTCATGATTTCACTCAATAAAAACCATAGTTATGCCACGCAAAGTTCAACCTCATGATCTCACTTAATGAAACCATAGTTATGCCACGCGAGGTTCAACCTCTGATTTTACTCAATTAAAACCATAGTAATTCTACGCGAGGTTCAACCTCTGATTTCACTCAATGAGACCATGTTTATGTCCAGCGAGCTTCAACCTCATGATTTCACGCAATAAAAACCATAGTTATGCCAAGCGAGGTTCAACGTCTGACTTCACTCAATGAGACCATAGTTATGCCAGGCAAGCTTCAACCTCATGATTTCACTCAATAAAAACCATAGTTATGCCACGCGAGGTTCAACCTCTGAATTCATTCAAAGAACGCATAGCTATGCCACGCGAGGTTCAATCTCTGATTTCACTCAATGAGACCATAGTTATGCCACGCGAGGTTCAACCTCATGATTTTACTCAATGAGACCATAGTTATGCCACGCCAGCTTCAACTTCATGACTTCACTCAATTAAAACCATAGTTATGCCAAGCGGGGTTCAACCTCTGATTTCACTCAATGAAGCCATAGTTATGCCACTCGAGGTTCAACCTCATGATTTCTCTCAATGAGATCATAGTTATGCCACGCGAGGTTCAACCTCATAATTTCAGTCAATGAGACCATAGTTAGGCCACGCGAGATTCAACCTCTGATTTCAGTCAATGAGACCATAGTTAGGCCACGCGAGATTCAACCTCTGATTTCACTCAATGAGACCATAGTTAGGCCACGCGAGCTTCAACCTCTGATTTCACTCAATGAGACCATAGTTAGGCCATGCGAGATTAAACCTCTGATTTCACTCAATGAAACAATAGTTAGGCAACGCGAGGTTTAACCTCTGATTTCACCCAATGAGACCATAGTTAGGCCACGCGAGGTTCAACCTCTGATTTCAGTCAATGAGACCATAGTTAGGCCACGCGAGATTCAACCTCTGATTTCACTCAATGAGACCATAGTTAGGCAACGCGAGGTTCAACCTCTGATTTCACTCAATGAGACCATAGTTAGGCCACGCGAGCTTCAACCTCTGATTTCACTCAATGAGACCATAGTTAGGCCACGCAAGGTTCAACCTCTGATTTCACTCAATGAAACCATAGTTAGGCCATGCGAGATTAAACCTCTGATTTCACTCAATGAAACAATAGTTAGGCAACGCGAGGTTAAACCTCTGATTTCACCCAATGAGACCATAGTTAGGCCACGCGAGGTTCAACCTCTGATTTCAGTCAATGAGACCATAGTTAGGCAACGCGAGGTTCAACCTCTGATTTCACTCAATGAACGCATAGTTATGCCAAGCGAGGTTCAACCTCTGATTTCACTCAATGAAACCATAGTTAGGCAACGCGAGGTTCAACCTCTGATTTCACTCAATGAGACTATAGTTGTGGCACTCGAGGTTCAACCTCTGATTTCACTCAATGAGACAATAGTTAGGCAACGCGAGGTTTAACCTCTGATTTCACCCAATGAGACCATAGTTAGGCAACGCGAGGTTCAACCTCTGATTTCACTTATTGATACTATAGTTATGCCACGCGAGGTTCAACCTCTGATTTCACTCAATGAGACCATAGTTATGCCACGCGAGGTTCAACCTCTGATTTCACTCAATGAAACCAAAGTTAGGCCACGCGAGGTTCAACCTCTGATTTCACTCAATGAGACCATAGTTAGGCCACGCGAGATTCAACCTCTGATTTCACTCAATGAGACCATAGCTATGCCACGCGAGGTTTAACCTCTGATTTCACTCAATGAAACCATAGTTAGGACACGCGAGGTTCAACCTCTGATTTCACTCAATGAGACCATAGTTAGGCCACGTGAGGTTCAACCTCTGATTTCACTCAATGAGACCATAGTTAGGCCACGCGAGGTTCAACCCCTGATTTCACTCAATGAGACCATAGTTAGGCCACGCGAGGTTCAACCTCTGATTTCACTCAATGAGACCATAGTTAGGCCACGCGAGGTTAAACCTCTGATTTCACTCAATGAGACCATAGTTAGGCAACGCGAGGTTCAACCTCTGATTTCACTCAATGAGACCATAGTTAGGCCACGCGAGGTTCAACCTCTGATTTTAGTCAATGAGACAATAGTTATTTCACGCGAGTTTCAACCTCATGATTTCACCCAATAAAAACCATAGTTAGTCCACGCAAAGTTTAACCTCATGATTTCACTCAATGAGACCAGAGTTATGCCACGCGAGGTTCAACCTCATGATTTCACTCAATTAAAACCATAGTTATGCCACGCGGGGTTCAACCCCTGATTTCACTCAATGAGACCATAGTTATGCCACGCGAGGTTCAACCTCATGATTTCACTCAATGAGACCATAGTTATGCCACGCGAGGTTCAACCTCATGATTTCACTCAATTAAAACCATAGTTATTCCAAGCGAGGTTCAACCTTTGATTTCACTCAATGAGACCATAGTTATGCCACTCGAGGTTCAACCTCATGATTTCACTCAATGAGACCATAGTTAGGCCACGCGAGGTTCAACCTCTGATTTCACTCAATGAAACCAAAGTTAGGCCACGCGAGGTTCAACCTCTGATTTCACTCAATGAGACCATAGTTAGGCCACGCGAGGTTCAAGCTCTGATTTCAGTCAATGAGACCAGTTAGGCCAGGCGAGGTTCAACCTCTGATTTCACTCAATGAGACCATAGTTAGGCCACGCGAGGTTCAACCTCTGATTTTACTCAATGAGACCAGTTAGGCCACGCGAGTTTCAACCTCTGATTTCAGTCAATAAGACCATAGTTAGGCCACGCGAGGTTCAACCTCTGATTTCACTCAATGAGACCATAGTTAGGCCACGCGAGATTCAACCTCTGATTTCACTCAATGAAACCATAGTTAGGACACGCGACATTCAACCTCTGATTACATTCAATGAGACCATAGTTAGGCCACGCGAGGATCAACCTCTGATTTCACTCAATGAGACCATAGTTAGGCCACGTGAGGTTCAACCTCTGATTTCACTCAATGAGACCATAGTTAGGCCACGCGAGGTTCAACCCCTGATTTCACTCAATGAGACCATAGTTAGGCCACGCGAGGTTCAACCTCTGATTTCACTCAATGAGACCATAGTTAGGCCACACGAGGTTAAACCTCTGATTTCACTCAATGAGACCATAGTTAGGCAACGCGAGGTTCAACCTCTGATTTCACTCAATGAGACCATAGTTAGGCCACACGAGGTTAAACCTCTGATTTCACTCAATGAGACCATAGTTAGGCAACGCGAGGTTCAACCTCTGATTTAACTCAATGAGACCAAGGTTATGCTACGCGAGGTTCAACCTCTGATTTCACTCAATGAGACCATAGTTAGGCCACACGAGGTTAAACCTCTGATTTCACTCAATGAGACCATAGTTAGGCAACGCGAGGTTCAACCTCTGATTTAACTCAATGAGACCAAGGTTATGCTACTCGAGGTTCAACCTCATGATTTCACTCAATGAAATCATAGTTATGCCACGCAAGGTTCAACCTCTGATTTCACTCAATGAGACCATATTTATGCCACGCGAGGTTCAACCTCTGATTTCATTCAATGAAACCATAGTTAGGACACGCGAGGTTCAACCTCATGATTTCACTCAATGAGACCATAGTTATGCCACGCGAGGTTCAACCTCATGATTTCACTCAATTAAAACCATAGTTATTCCAAGCGAGGTTCAACCTTTGATTTCACTCAATGAGACCATAGTTATGCCACTCGAGGTTCAACCTCATGATTTCACTCAATGAGACCATAGTTATGCCACTCGAGGTTCAACCTCATGATTTCACTCAATGAGACCATAGTTAGGCCACGCGAGGTTCAACCTCTGATTTCACTCAATGAGACCATAGTTAGGCCACGCGAGGTTCAAGCTCTGATTTCAGTCAATGAGACCAGTTAGGCCACGCGAGGTTCAAGCTCTGATTTCAGTCAATGAGACCAGTTAGGCCAGGCGAGGTTCAACCTCTGATTTCACTCAATGAGACCATAGTTAGGCCACGCGAGGTTCAACCTCTGATTTTACTCAATGAGACCAGTTAGGCCACGCGAGTTTCAACCTCTGATTTCAGTCAATAAGACCATAGTTAGGCCACGCGAGGTTCAACCTCTGATTTTTCTCAATGAGACCATAGTTAGGCCACGCGAGATTCAACCTCTGATTTCACTCAATGAGACTATAGTTAGGCAACGCGAGGTTCAACCTCTGATTTCACTCAATGAGACCATAGTTAGGCCACGTGAGGTTCAACCTCTGATTTCACTCAATGAGCCCATAGTTAGGCCACGCGAGGTTCAACCCCTGATTTCACTCAATGAGACCATAGTTAGGCCACGCGAGGTTCAACCTCTGATTTCACTCAATGAGACCATAGTTAGGCCACACGAGGTTAAACCTCTGATTTCACTCAATGAGACCATAGTTAGGCAACGCGAGGTTCAACCTCTGATTTAACTCAATGCGACCAAGGTTATGCTACACGAGGTTGAACCTCATGATTTCACTCAATGAAATCATAGTTATGCCACGCGAGGTTCAACCTCTGATTTCACTCAATGAGACCATATTTATGCCACGCGAGGTTCAACCTCTGATTTCATTCAATGAAACCATAGTTATGCCAAGCGAGGTTCAACGTCTGACTTCACGTACTGAGACCATAGTTATGCAAGGCCAGCTTCAACCTCATGATATCACTCAATAAAAACCCCCATAGTTATGCCAAGCTAGGTTCAACCTCTGATTTCACTCAATGAACGCATAGTTATGCCACGCGAGGTTCAACCTCTGATTTCACTCAATGAGACCATAGTTATGCCACGCGAGGTTCAACCTCATGATTTCACTCAATGAGACCATAGCTATGACACGCGAGGTTCAACCTCATGATTTCACTCAATCAGACCATAGAGCTTTATGCCACGCGAGCTTCAACTTCATGATTTCACTCAATTAAAACCATAGTTAAACCAAGCGAGGTTCAGCCTCTGATTTCACTCAATGAAACCATAGTTATGCCACTCTAGGTTCAATCTCATGATTACACTCAATGAGACCCTGGGCCGTGATTACGAACAGTCTCAAGACTGAGTCTGAAAGTTGGACTCAGTCTCAGCACCTGAGTCCAAGTCCAGACTCAGCTGAGCTTGTCGAATATAACATGATTTCAAACAGTCTCTGACTCAGTCTCAACGTTGAGCCTGAGTCCGATTCCGCAATATTTATACTTGCATGAACGTAAGCGGCCATTGTTTACTTTTTCAAGCGTTATCGTTCTTGAACTTTGCTCAGAATTTCTAGACGCATATTACCAATGTAGTCAAAATCAGATAACCTGTACAATGCAAGCGCCTGAGTGACTGTCGGCTGTGTTTGATGTAAAATGTCGCTAGAAAAACAAAGGACGACCTGGGATGAAAAAGAGCGACTGTGTGCCGTGCGGCTAGTGATTGAACAGTACGACGTGTTATACGGAGGATTTGCCGACGGAATCACATTCAAAGAAAAGTCGGCCGCCTGGAATAAGGTGGCCGATGACTTGAATGCGTAAGTTAGATAAGCTGGTTAAACGTTACCTTAAATGATTAAGCTTTCAGTGGCTATTTTCATCTTAAATTTAACGCAATGAGTGTATAAATATCAATACAAAGTTTGCATTAAAGAACTTCTTTTATGAGCAATAGGATTTTAACAGCATACAGCATTACATGTACCTGCTGCTTTAAGGTGGTTTGAAAGACCTCATTTGTCTCATTTGAATATGTTTCTCTTCTGGGAAAGTATTTTCTTGCAGAAATTCTGACTGCTTGTATTTATATAGAATCTATGTTGGAAGTGGAATTAATTTATTTATATTATTTTAATTACTTGTAAAATATTTCCTGTTCATTATAAAAAAAAATTGATTAATCTGAAGGGTGGCCATTTCAATTGCAGATCAAGCAATGTAAAGCGGACACCTGCAGAGGTTAAGAAATTGTTCCAGAATGTGAAAAGTAGAGGTATAATGTAATAAATGTTTTGATTCTTATCACTGGTATATTATACAGATTTTCATAATTAATAATACATTATTATCTAATCAAAACACTTCATATGTGCAAAGTCTTAGAGTAAAATCTTTAAATTATATCATGGTGGAAATTCAGTAAAGCTTTACATTCAATTATTTATGTATTTAAACATCAGCATAAAGAATCCATTATTCTTTTAGCCAAGAAAAAGTATAACGAAAACATGGCCACTGGTGGCGGTCCAGTTGGCAAGATAACACTGGCAGAGGAAATTGTCCTTGAATTTCTGAAGGACAAGCCCCAACTCATAGGGATCCCAGGCGGGATAGAATCTGGAGGTACCCCTTTGAAGAATTGCTGAATGTATCAGTTAATTGAATTATATGTTTCAGCCATTTTTTTATCCTGTTAAAATAATGGTAATGTGCAACTGCTTCAATCATAGATGTTACCTTTTAACATAATAATTCCCATAATGGAAGTAAAATGATATAATGGAAACAATGTAAAAAAACATTTAACATGGCACTATCTAGTTTACACTGTATTGCATGATGTTTTGTAGCTATAAGAACCATTAATAGGGAAACAAATCTTATTTTCAGTGATAGAGCCTGTGGAAGATGCTGCCAGTGTTGCAGATTTGGTTGTGCAACAAGCCCCAAGTAAGAGTCTTATAATAAACTTTTATGAGGCCTTTTATATTAAAGTTCAGTTTGTCTTGATAAATGATAGTCATGATTTTTTTTGAGGGCACCATTCTTATAATCAATGTTAAAGAATAAGGAGGGCTATACTACTCGTCCCAGCGTCGGCGTCTGGTTAAAGTTTTAAGGTAAATTTTGGGATTTAGGGATTTTCCCTTATAAGTCTAATATCCTTCCTTCGATTGACTTAATATTATTAATAGAAAAAGGGTTGGTATTGAATAACCTAAGAATGGGTCTACATATTGTGACCAAACTTGGTATATAGGAAGAGTTTATAGAGACCTTTCCTGATATTGTGTTTTGGGTTTGTCGAGTCTTATGACAGCTCTTGTTAGTTACCTTCTTCTCTCATCTTCAATTTCTACATGTAGAATGATATCAATTGAAGTGATGTTTAGTTTTTGTACACAGTAGTTTTATAGTATGTTACCATTGCCTCCAGTTGAGATGTAGTATAGCATCCTAAAGGGGGTTAGAATGTTTTCTAAAGAAAGAAAGTGGTCAAAATTGTCAATGTCTTCACAAGTGGTACTGCTCGGTACTCTATGTTCTGTCCAATTACTTTTCATAATCTAATATGAGAGTAAGTTTTACACATTTTCTTATACATCACTGTAACTTTGCATGAACATTTCAGTGACAGAGAGTAAGCACATCAGCACGCATCAAGAAACAGTGTCAGTTCATGCCATTGAACATCCAAGTGTGTCCCATGAACACCCAGATGAACCCAGAGTGATGCAGACAAATACAAAGAAACGTAAACCATTTGTATAACTCATTGTTTTGATATGTTTCTATGAGTACATTTTCAACGGTATATTCATATTTAACACAAAATCAGGAACATAGGATATATATGTATATCAGTCAAATCATAAATATTAAACACTTACACGAAATGATGAATGGCATAATATGGATGCAGATGAAATTTGGTTAAAAAAGAAAACATATTAATTTCAGTTGTTAACTGCCTTTTGCATTTGAAAGATATATTTTTTTTCAACATTGGTGGTCTTAATGCCTTATTTCATTTTCAAATCATCAACAGCAATATATGCATGTTTTTAGAGTAAATTTGCTTTCATTATAATCCATGCTAAGGAATATTTTCATTTTTGTTGTGTACATTATAAATGTATAAACTTAAAAACAAAAATATACAATTTCTTCATAGGTCGTAGGAAGTGCATGGATAGGATTGAGCTCACCGAGGAGCTTCATGACCTTGAAGTTTGCAGAGCAAGAAAGGAGATTGAACTTTTAGATTTAAAAATAGCTCAACAACGTGAACTTTTCCAATTGAAAAAATCTGTTCTGGAGAATGCCATGCGAAATGCTAACATGGATTTCAACATTACTTTTCCAGGATTAGGAAATGAAAGTTACAATTTTTCATAAGATCTCTTTTTGAATGCAGTATAAATTGTTAAAGCTGCACTCTCACACATTTACCATTTTTACAACTTTTTCATGTTTTGTCTTTAATTATATCATAGATTTCAATATTTCTGTTCGAAAATTAATATTTCATGGCTTAAATGCATAAAATATCAATTTTTGCACTTGATTATAAAAATATGGGAACTAATTTTTGTCATGAATCTCACATAACTGGTTCCCTTGGATTTTCACAAAAATTGGCTCGTTCCAAGATAAAAAAAAACAAAAACTTGTTCAAACTGTGACAGTGCAGCTTTAAAGATCCACTCTTACTCCTAGATAATATTTACCACACTCCATGATATTGTTTTAATATTCCAAAAAGGATGAATAGATGTCTAAAATAATTTATTTAATGAAAGATACTGAGTTTAATTTGAAAGAAATGAAACATTTAACAAGCTACTCATTTGTTCTTCAACATATACAACATGTGTTATTGAGATGGAAATTATCCTTTATTATTAAGTATGTAGAAGTATTTTCTCTGATGATGTATCTAAAATCATTTTCATTTAACAAGTTATTTCTTCATACTAAGACTTAAGTAGACCATAGTAAATATTTTAGCATTCACCAATCATTTACCGTAATATCAATTTGAGCTACTCATTTGTTCTTCAACATATACAACATGTGTTATTGAGATGGAAATTATCCTTTATTATTAAGTATGTAGAAGTATTTTCTCTGATGATGTATCTAAAATCATTTTGATGGAAAGTATTTACAATCAAAAAATCTTATTTGTGTAATAGGAATAAGTCTACATTTATTGATTAAATTGTAATACATTTATTGTTTCAACTTGAATGTCTAGGTTATTTTAGTCATTGGTATTATATGGGGTATTACTGTTGATATATCATATCTTACAATAATTTCATGAAGTTTTACTTTGTTCAATACAACTCAAAAACAACTGATGAAAAATTGTGTAAATTTGACCCAGTGGACTCATGCAACAGTTTCAGAAAGAATTACACTCATGCATTATGATGAACAAAATGTGCAAAATAACTGTTACAGTAAAAGTGAGCAGAGCAAATTTTGCTAAAATCAATATTGTGTTAAGCAAACCATTTAATACAAAAACAAAGATGAGAAATAATGCTGGTCAATATCTTTTACAAATCAATAACAGAACTGTGATATGACATGAACAGTATACATTCTTTACTCAATACACACCATGAAACTGAATGTTACTGTTTAAATGAAGTTGAAAATATCCCTTATTGCTTATAAACTATTGCAAAAGAGCATAAAAAATCAAAAACAATCTGTAACAATTCAGATAACATAATTGTATAATATTGTTTTTCATTTCATTTCATTATGGAACCTCACTTTACTGTAATATCTGATTGTTAATGTTGTGTTATTATCAGTCTTCCATTTGGTAAAGTTACATAGTTATAATGAATTGTTTGTTAAACTGACATTTATTTATGTGTTAATGAATAAGAAATACAATCGTTGATAGATTTTCAAAGTGATATCCACAACTTACACTTTTGCCATTAAATGTATAGCACATGTTTTATGTAGTTTCTCCTATTGTTAAACATGTTAAACATGGACTTACAGCTACATAAAGTATAAAAGTTTTTGTTTTTTTTCAATTCATCTATAGATAAATATAGCCAGTTAATGTCTTAAAGGAACCTGTTGTCTTCAATGCATATCCCTGTTAAGTAGCCTTGCATATTACATTCAATAATTGGTATTATCAAAGATATTAAAGCTGCACTCTCACAGATTGAACGTTTTGAAAACTATTATTTTTTATCTTGTAACGAGCCAATTTTTGAAAATCCATGGAAACAAGTTATGTAAGAATGCTGACAAAAATTAGATCGCAGAATCTTATATTTAAGTTTATAAAAATTAGATGTTTTCTGCTTATTTCTTAAATAGTTAGTAACTGAAATATGAAAATATACACGTACAACAATGACAAATGATTGACAGGGTGATTGTTCAAACAGCAAAGTGCCTTTGGGTAATATAATCCCTTTGGGTCCGCCCATTAACATCAACACCTTGGTTGTCCACTTGTGGCATGTCATCATCCTCGTATGTTTGGCGTCCATACACATCTCCATACTCAAAACCAAAGTTGTGCAACATTGCACATGAGGCAACATAAACAGCCGCTCTGTCTGGTGTCGTTCTTATTCCGTATTTCAGTACTGCGAAGCGCCTCTTCAGCATTCCAAATGTTTGTTCTATGAGCACTCTGGTGCGGCACAAAGCTGTGTTGAATCTGAAAATATCAGAAATACTTAAAGGCTGCACAAGATTTACTTTTAATATCATTTCCCTGGATTGTGATCAATGATAAATGTCGTGAAATTTGCCAGCAACATTCACCAGTTTTATGACGTAAGCAGTTCATAATGCAGGACGTCAGCTGTCCATATTATAGGACGTCAACATTCCATATGATACTTCTGGGCAGGTCCGACTGACCAAAAAACTTGAAATGGACCACTGATGTAATTTATTTTTTATTAAAATGCATTGCTAAATAAACATTATGTGAACAAAAAAGAGACAGATGTATGAGATCATAATTATACAGGTAAAATATCATCTGATATTCACTGATGTGATAGAAAACAATTATCAATGAATATACTTGATTTTTTATCAATACCTTTCCTCCGACAGATTTCTAGGATTCGCATAGGGCGTCATGAGGTATTTTCGACATGGGTACCCACTGTCCCCAAGCAGCAGTCCATCAATTTGTCCTGCGAAGAGAAACATTCATATCACTTATCTGTAATACTTTTAAAAACCGACTTATTTTATATTCATATTTTGATGTTTTCACTTTGGTTCGTACATAAAAAAAAAATTAAGAAAATTTCATTCAATATTTCATACAGTTCAGGACTGAAGTTGGTAATATCAGTAAACACACACACAGTATCATAAATTTGTGAACCAATCGCAGAATCAGCAAATGTTATTAGCAAACAGGGTTACTGTATGTATGGAAGTATTCATGTTATCACATCATAAACCTGCAGCTTCATCTAAGTCAAATGCACTTACCAGTCTCCAACTTCTGGCACAAGATCCCCTCCGAGAACATTCGACTGTCATGCACAGATCCCGGCCATTTAGCAATAACATCAGTTATCCTGTAATTTGCATCACATACCATCTGAAAGATAACAAGTACAAGTTAGTGACCATATTTTCACCATTATTAGATCCTAGATGAAGAATCCAAATATGATTTGTTTTGTTTCTTAACCAACAGTTTTTAATGTTAAAACAAGCTTCAACATAGGAACAAGTATTGGTTTCAGAAAAAGATTTCCAAAATGAATCGAAAACATATAAAATTAATATTTTCATACCTGTACATTCAGGGAATGATAGCCCTTTCTATTCACATAATCTGCCTCGTTGTCTGGTGGTGCCTGTTCTTGACATGAGTGCCATCAACTGCTCCAACTACATTTGGGAAACCTTGTATGGAAAAATACAAATTTTATCAAATACTGAATAGAAATATGATAGTTATTTCAAAAGTAAAAAACTTACCACACTTTACACACAAATCCTGTAATCCATTTATGGCACCTTCAGTACTATAAATTAGCTGGGTTGAATTGTTGAATTATCAGTAATTGACCAAAAACAACATAATTTTATTACATTGTTTCAAATCAAAAACTAATTAATATTAATCTGTACAGTAGCATAAACTTCTCATAATGGTACATTTATCCACCAGGCACAATCTTTAAAAACACACTCCAAGTTATGTTCCAGTCAATTGTAACCACGGCCCCCCTCCCCTGGTCTGGGGAATAGCTGGGACGTTGACTTTCGGTCCCGCCAACCAGGCTAAAATCTCCGCCCTACGGGGATGAACAGATGGTTAATCCCCGCCAAATGCCACTGCATCCAAGGGATCCTAGGTAAGGCCCATTCACCGCTATATTTGAAGCGAAGACAAAACCACTGCATTCACCCGACACCGCGGGGCCACATGATAGGTAAAAACACGGTCAATTTCCCCGGCTATCCCCGGACCTCGGGGGCCGTGGTTACAATTGACTGGTGCATTAAAAAAAATCCACAAACGTTACAACACAGAATGTCCACAAAAACAAATGTTTAAGTCCACATGCTTTGTCATCATAAATTTAGTGTCTTTGTTGTGATTGATTCTTTTAATAAATCCACAAATACGATATTGCTCATCATAACTTCAAAAAATAAACAGAAAGAAATCCAAATCAATAAAATGACATTTCCGTCTGAGTCACCTCAAAATATTTGGCTGTGAAATCAGCAAAGAAGTACATCAAAACAAGAAAAAGCCAAACTTACCGGCGACACTGTAAAACTTTCGTTTTACACTTTCAATTTCCAACCCCGTTGGAAATTTAACGTATCTGTTTAACAGTCCTGCAAGGATAACAGATACGGCATGAATTGCCTTGCCGACAGCCGACCTGGACACGCCATGAGCCTGTGCAATTACGATGTGATGCGCTCCGGTTGCAAAAAACTGAAGGCAGCACAATACCGTCAGGAGAGGGGGGGGAGCGGGTTGCTCCTCATCGTCGCTGTACCGATCGTTGGCTCCACGATTCCAACTAATATCATGATTGAGTCCGGAAAAAATCTATATCTTTTCCGGACACTCTCTACATCTAAAATCTCTAAAGGGTTGTTTCTGTCGGTAAATACACGCGGTCGACGAGGCAACCTAAATCTACGATACCGGTAATATCTGTCAAGTTGTCTGTCCGCCATGACAGTTGAGATTTACTTCACGTGAGACAGCTACGTAGTAGACTCACGTTTTCAGACTCAGTCTCAATGATTTGAGTCAGAGTCTGAGTCTGAGTCTCTTTGAAAACACCGTTAAAAAAATAGAGTCTGTAATAAGTGAGTGTGAGTCCAGACCATGAGTTCACTCAATGAGACCATAGTTATGCCACGCGAGGTTCAACCTCTGATTTCACTCAATGAAACCAAAGTTAGGCCACGCGAGGTTCAACCTCTGATTTAACTCAATGAGACCATAGTTAGGCCACGCGAGGTTCAACCTCTGATTTCACCCAATGAGACCATAGTTAGGCCACGCGAGGTTCAACCTCTGATTTCACTCAATGAGACCATAGTTATGCCACGCGAGGTTCAAACTCTGATTTCACTCAATGAGACCATAGTTATGCCACTCGAGGCTCAACCTCATGATTTCACTCAATGAGACCATAGTTAGGCCACGCGAGGTTCAACCTCTGATTTCACTCAATGAGACCATAGTTATGCCACTCGAGGCTCAACCTCTGATTTCACTCAATGAGACCATAGTTAGGCCACGCGAGGTTCAACCTCTGATTTCACCCAATGAGACCATAGTTAGGCCACGCGAGGTTCAACCTCTGATTTCACTCAATGAGACCATAGTTATGCCACGCGAGTTTCAACCTCTGATTTCATTCAATGAAACCAAAGTTAGGCCACGCGAGGTTCAACCTCTGATTTCACTCAATGAAACCAAAGTTAGGCCACGCGAGGTTCAACCTCTGATTTTAGTCAATGAGACAATAGTTATGCCACTCGAGGCTCAACCTCTGATTTCACTCAATGAGACCATAGTTATGCCACGCGAGGATCAACCTCTGATTTCACTCAATGAAACCATAGCTATACCACGCGAGGTTCAACCTCTGATTTCACTCAATGAGACCATAGTTATGCCACGCGAGGATCAACCTCTGATTTCACTCAATGAAACCATAGTTAGGACACGCGAGGTTCAACCTCTGATTTCACTCAATGAAACCATAGTTAGGCCACGCGAGGTTCAACCTCTGATTTCACTCAATGAAACCATAGTTAGGCCACGCGAGGTTCAACCTCTGATTTCACTCAATGAAACCAAAGTTAGGCCACGCGAGGTTCAACCTCTGATTTCACTCAATGAGACCATAGTTAGGCAACGCGAGGTTCAACCTCTGATTTCACTCAATAGAACCATAGTTAGGCCACGCGAGGTTCAACCTGTAATTTCACTCAATGAGACCATAGTTAGGCCATGCGAAGTTCAACCTCTGATTTCAGTCAATAACACCAGTTAGGCCACGCGAGGTTCAACCTTTGATTTCACTCAATGAGACCATAGTTAGGCAACGCGAGGTTCAACCTCTGATTTCACTCAATGAGACCATAGTTAGGCCATGCGAGATTCAACCTCATGATTTCACTCAATGAGACCATAGTTAGGCCACGCGAGCTTCAACCTCTGATTTCACTCAATGAGACCATTGTTAGGCAACGCGAGATTCAACCTCTGATTTCACTCAATGAAACCATAGTTAGGCAACGCGAGGTTCAACCTCTGATTTCACTCAATGAGACCATAGTTAGGCAACGCGAGGTTCAACCTCTGATTTCACTCAATGAGACCATAGTTAGGCCATGCGAGATTCAACCTCATGATTTCACTCAATGAGACCATAGTTAGGCAACGCGAGATTCAACCTCTGATTTCACTCAATGAAACCATAGTTATGCCACGCGAGGTTCAACCTCTGATTTCACTCAATGAGACCATAGTTAGGCAACGCGAGGTTCAACCTCTGATTTCACTCAATGAGACCATAGTTAGGCAACGCGAGGTTCAACCTCATGATTTCACTCAATGAGACCATAGTTAGGCAACGCGAGGTTCAACCTCTGATTTCACTCAATGAGACCATAGTTAGGCAACGCGAGGTTCAACCTCTGATTTCACTCAATGAGACCATAGTTAGGCAACGCGAGGTTCAACCTCATGATTTCACTCAATGAGACCATAGTTATGCCACGCGAGATTCAACCTCTGATTTCACTCAATGAAACCATAGTTAGGCAACGCGAGGTTCAACCTCATGATTTCACTCAATGAGACCATAGTTAGGCCACGCGAGCTTCAACCTCTGATTTCACTCAATGAGACCATTGTTAGGCCACGCGAGGTTCAACCTCTGATTTCACTCAATGAAACCATTGTTAGGCAACGCGAGGTTCAACCTCATGATTTCACTCAATGAGACCATAGTTAGGCCACGCGAGGTTCAAC
This sequence comes from Mya arenaria, assembly GCF_026914265.1. Lineage (NCBI taxonomy): Eukaryota > Metazoa > Mollusca > Bivalvia > Myida > Myidae > Mya > Mya arenaria. The sequence continues at coordinate 40,760,428 of NC_069129.1, forward strand.
CTCTGATTTCACTCAATGAGACCATTGTTAGGCAACGCGAGATTCAACCTCTGATTTCACTCAATGAAACCATAGTTAGGCAACGCGAGGTTCAACCTCTGATTTCACTCAATGAGACCATAGTTAGGCAACGCGAGGTTCAACCTCTGATTTCACTCAATGAGACCATCGTTAGGCCACGCGAGATTCAACCTCATGATTTCACTCAATGAGACCATAGTTAGGCCACGCGAGATTCAACCTCTGATTTCACTCAATGAAACCATAGTTATGCCACGCGAGGTTCAACCTCTGATTTCACTCAATGAGACCATAGTTAGGCAACGCGAGGTTCAACCTCTGATTTCACTCAATGAGACCATAGTTAGGCAACGCGAGGTTCAACCTCATGATTTCACTCAATGAGACCATAGTTAGGCTACGCGAGGTTCAACCTCTGATTTCACTCAATGAGACCATAGTTAGGCAACGCGAGGTTCACCCTCATGATTTCACTCAATGAGACCATAGTTAGGCCACGCGAGATTCAACCTCTGATTTCACTCAATGAAACCATAGTTAGGCAACGCGAGGTTCAACCTCATGATTTCACTCAATGAGACCATTGTTAGGCCACGCGAGGTTCAACCTCTGATTTCACTCAATGAGACCATAGTTATGCCACGCGAGATTCAACCTCTGATTTCACTCAATGAAACCATTGTTAGGCCACGCGAGGTTCAACCTCTGATTTCACTCAATGAGACCATAGTTAGGCAACGCGAGATTCAACCTCTGATTTCACTCAATGAGACCATAGTTAGGCAACGCGAGGTTCAACCTCTTATTTCACTCAATGAGACCATAGTTAGGCAACGCGAGGTTCAACCTCTGATTTCACTCAATGAGACCATAGTTAGGCCACGCGAGGTTCAACCTCTGATTTCACTCAATGAGACCATAGTTAGGCCATGCGAGATTCAACCTCATGATTTCACTCAATGAGACCATAGTTAGGCAACGCGAGATTCAACCTCTGATTTCACTCAATGAAACCATAGTTATGCCACGCGAGGTTCAACCTCTGATTTCACTCAATGAGACCATAGTTAGGCAACGCGAGGTTCAACCTCTGATTTCACTCAATGAGACCATAGTTAGGCAACGCGAGGTTCAACCTCATGATTTCACTCAATGAGACCATAGTTAGGCTACGCGAGGTTCAACCTCTGATTTCACTCAATGAGACCATAGTTAGGCAACGCGAGGTTCAACCTCTGATTTCACTGGCACTCAATGAGACCATAGTTAGGCAACGCGAGGTTCAACCTCATGATTTCACTCAATGAGACCATAGTTATGCCACGCGAGATTCAACCTCTGATTTCACTCAATGAAACCATAGTTAGGCAACGCGAGGTTCAACCTCATGATTTCACTCAATGAGACCATAGTTAGGCCACGCGAGCTTCAACCTCTGATTTCACTCAATGAGACCATTGTTAGGCCACGCGAGGTTCAACCTCTGATTTCACTCAATGAAACCATTGTTAGGCAACGCGAGGTTCAACCTCATGATTTCACTCAATGAGACCATAGTTAGGCCACGCGAGGTTCAACCTCTGATTTCACTCAATGAGACCATAGTTAGGCCACGCGAGGTTCAACCTCTGATTTCACTCAATGAGACCATAGTTAGGCAACGCGAGATTCAACCTCTGATTTCACTCAATGAGACCATAGTTAGGCAACGCGAGGTTCAACCTCTGATTTCACTCAATGAGACCATAGTTAGGCCACGCGAGATTCAACCTCATGATTTCACTCAATGAGACCATAGTTAGGCCACGCGAGATTCAACCTCTGATTTCACTCAATGAAACCATAGTTATGCCACGCGAGGTTCAACCTCTGATTTCACTCAATGAGACCATAGTTAGGCAACGCGAGGTTCAACCTCTGATTTCACTCAATGAGACCATAGTTAGGCAACGCGAGGTTCAACCTCATGATTTCACTCAATGAGACCATAGTTAGGCTACGCGAGGTTCAACCTCTGATTTCACTCAATGAGACCATAGTTAGGCAACGCGAGGTTCACCCTCATGATTTCACTCAATGAGACCATAGTTAGGCCACGCGAGATTCAACCTCTGATTTCACTCAATGAAACCATAGTTAGGCAACGCGAGGTTCAACCTCATGATTTCACTCAATGAGACCATTGTTAGGCCACGCGAGGTTCAACCTCTGATTTCACTCAATGAGACCATAGTTATGCCACGCGAGATTCAACCTCTGATTTCACTCAATGAAACCATTGTTAGGCCACGCGAGGTTCAACCTCTGATTTCACTCAATGAGACCATAGTTAGGCAACGCGAGATTCAACCTCTGATTTCACTCAATGAGACCATAGTTAGGCAACGCGAGGTTCAACCTCTGATTTCACTCAATGAGACCATAGTTAGGCAACGCGAGGTTCAACCTCTGATTTCACTCAATGAGACCATAGTTAGGCCACGCGAGGTTCAACCTCTGATTTTAGTCAATGAGACAATAGTTATGTCACGCGAGTTCAACCTCATGATTTCACCCAATAAAAACCATAGTTAGTCCAAGCAAAGTTTAACCTCATGATTTCACTCAATGAGACCAGAGTTATGCAACGCGAGGTTCAACCTCTGATTTCACTCAATGAGACCATAGTTATGCTACGCGAGGTTCAACCTCTGATTTCACTCAATGAGACCATAGTTAGGCCACGCGAGGTTCAACCTCTGATTTTAGTCAATTAGACCATAGTAAGGCCACGCGAGGTTCAACCTCTGATTTCACTCAATGAGACCATAGTTAGGCCACGCGAGGTTTAACCTCTGACTTTACTCAATGAGACCAGAGTTATGCCACGCGAGCTTCAACCTCATGATTTCACTCAATGAGACTATAGTTATGCCACGCGAGCTTCAACCTCTGATTTCACTCAATGAAACCAAAGTTAGGCACGCGAGGTTCAACCTCTGATTTCACTCAATGAGACCATAGTTAGGCAACGCGAGGTTCAACCTCTGATTTCACTCAATGAGACCATAGTTAGGCCACGCGAGGTTGAACCTCTGATTTCACTCAATGAAACCATAGTTAGGCCACGCGAGGTTCAACCTCTTATTTCACTCAATGAGACCATAGTTAGGCCACGCGAAGTTCAACCTCTGATTTCAGTCAATAACACCAGTTAGGCCACGCGAGGTTCAACCTTTGATTTCACTCAATGAGACCATAGTTAGGCCACGCGAGGTTCAACCTCTGATTTCACTTAATGAGACCATAGTTAGGCCACGCGAGGTTCAACCCCTGATTTCACTCAATGAGACCATAGTTAGGCCACGCGAAGTTCAACCTCTGATTTCACTCAATGAGACCATAGTTAGGCCACGCGAGGTTCAACCTCTGATTTCACTCAATGAGACCATAGTTAGGCCACGCGAGGTTCAACCTTTGATTTCACTCAATGAGACCATAGTTAGGCCACGCGAGGTTCAACCTCTGATTTCAGTCAATGAGACCATAGTTAGGCCACGCGAGGTTCAACCTCTGATTTCACTCAATGAGACCATAGTTAGGCCACGCGAGGTTCAACCCCTGATTTCACTCAATGAGACCATAGTTAGGCCACGCGAGGTTCAACCTCTGATTTCACTCAATGAGACCATAGTTAGGCCACGCGAGGTTCAACCTTTGATTTCACTCAATGAGACCATAGTTAGGCCACGCGAGGTTCAACCTCTGATTTCACTTAATGAGACCACAGTTAGGCCACGCGAGGTTCAACCCCTGATTTCACTCAATGAAACCATAGTTAGGCCAGGCGAGAATCAACCTCTGATTTCACTCAATGAGACCATAGTTAGGCCACGCGAGGTTCAACCTTTGATTTCACTCAATGAGACCATAGTTAGGCCACGCGAGGTTCAACCTCTGATTTCACTTAATGAGACCACAGTTAGGCCACGCGAGGTTCAACCCCTGATTTCACTCAATGAAACCATAGTTAGGCCACGCGAGGTTCAACCTCTGATTTCACTCAATGAGACCATAGTTAGGCCACGTGAGGTTCAACCTCTGATTTCACTCAATGAGACCATAGTTATGCTACGCGAGGTTCAACCTCTGATTTCACTCAATGAAACCATAGTTAGGCCACGCGAGGTTCAACCTCTGATTTCACTCAATGAGACCATAGTTAGGCCACGCGATGTTCAACCTCTGATTTCACTCAATGAGACCATAGTTAGGCCACGCGAGGTTCAAACTCTGATTTCACTCAATGAGACCATAGTTAGGCCACGCGAAGTTCAACCTCTGATTTTAGTCAATGAAACAATAGTTATGTCACGCGAGTTTCAACCTCATGATTTCACCCAATAAAAACCATAGTTAGTCCAAGCAAAGTTTAACCTCATGATTTCACTCAATGAGACCAGAGTTATGCAACGCGAGGTTCAACCTCTGATTTCACTCAATGAGACCATAGTTATGCTACGCGAGGTTCAACCTCTGATTTCACTCAATGAGACCATAGTTATGCTACGCGAGGTTCAAGCTCTGATTTCAGTCAATGAGACCAGTTAGGCCAGGCGAGGTTCAACCTCTGATTTCACTCAATGAGACCATAGTTATGCTACGCGAGGTTCAAGCTCTGATTTCAGTCAATGAGACCAGTTAGGCCAGGCGAGGTTCAACCTCTGATTTCACTCAATGAGACCATAGTTATGCTACGCGAGGATCAACCTCATGATTTCACTCAATGAGACCATAGTTATGCCACGCGAGGTTGAACCTCTGATTTCACTCAATGAAACCATAGTTAGGCTACGCGAGGTTCAACCTCTGATTTCACTTAATGAAACCATAGTTAGGCCACGCGAGGTTCAACCTCTGATTTCACTCAATGAGACCATAGTTAGGCCACGTGAGGTTCAACCTCTGATTTCACTCAATGAGACCATAGTTAGGCCACGCGAGGTTCAACCCCTGATTTCACTCAATGAGACCATAGTTAGGCCACGCGAGGTTCAACCTCTGATTTCACTCAATGAGACCAGGCGAGGTTAAACTTCTGATTTCACTCAATGAGACCATAGTTTAGCCACGCGAGGTTCATCCTCTGATTTCACTCAATGTGACCATAGTTAGGCCACGCGAGATTCAACCTCTGATTTCACTCAATGAGACCATAGTTAGGCCACGCGAGGTTCAACCTCTGATTTTAGTCAATGAGACAATAGTTATGTCACGCGAGTTTCAACCTCATGATTTCACCCAATAAAAACCATAGTTAGTCCACGCAAAGTTCAACCTCATGTTTTCACTCAATGAGACCAGAGTTATGCAACGCGAGGTTCAACCTCTGATTTCACTCAATGAGACCATATTTATGCTACGCGAGGTTCAACCTCTGATTTCACTCAATGAGACCATAGTTAGGCCACGCGAGGTTCAACCTCTGATTTTAGTCAATGAGACCATAGTTAGGCCACGCGAGGTTCAACCTCTGATTTCACTCAATGAGACCATAGTTAGGACACGCGAGGTTTAACCTCTGACTTCACTCAATGAGGCCATAGTTAGGCCACGCGAGGTTCAACCTCTGATTTCACTCAATGAGACCATAGTTATGCCACGCGAGGTTCAACCTCTGATTTCACTCAATGAGACCATAGTTAGGCAACGCAAGATTCATCCTCTGATTTCACTTAATGAGACCATAGTTAGGCCACACGAGGTTCAACCTCTGATTTTATTCGATGAGACCATATTTATGTCACTCCAGCTTCAACCTCATGATTTCACTCAATAAAAACCATAGTTATGCCACGCAAAGTTCAACCCCATGATTTCACTTAATGAAACCATAGTTATGCCACGCGAGGTTCAACCTCTGATTTCATTCAATTAGACCCTAGTTATGCCACGCGAGGTTGAACCTCTGATTTCACTCAATGAAACAATAGTTATGCCAAGCGATGTTCAACGTTTGACTTCACTCAATGAGACCATAGTTATGCCAGGCGAGCTTCAACCTCATGATTTCACTCAATAAAAACCAAAGTTATGCCACGCGAGGTTCAACCTCATGATTTCACTCAATTAAAACCATAGTTATGCCACGCGGGGTTCAACCCCTGATTTCACTCAATGAGACCATAGTTATGCCACGCGAGGTTCAACCTCATGATTTCACTCAATGAGACCATAGTTATGCCACGCGAGGTTCAACCTCATGATTTCACTCAATTAAAACCATAGTTATTCCAAGCGAGGTTCAACCTTTGATTTCACTCAATGAGACCATAGTTATGCCACTCGAGGTTCAACCTCATGATTTCACTCAATGAGACCATAGTTAGGCCACGCGAGGTTCAACCTCTGATTTCACTCAATGAAACCAAAGTTAGGCCACGCGAGGTTCAACCTCTGATTTCACTCAATGAGACCATAGTTAGGCCACGCGAGGTTCAAGCTCTGATTTCAGTCAATGAGACCAATTAGGCCAGGCGAGGTTCAACCTCTGATTTCACTCAATGAGACCATAGTTAGGCCACGCGAGGTTCAACCTCTGATTTCACTCAATGAGACCATAGTTAGGCCACGCGAGATTCAACCTCTGATTACATTCAATGGAACCATAGTTAGGCAACGCGAGGTTCAACCTCTGATTTCACTCAATGAGACCATAGGTAGGCCACGCGAGGTTCAACCTCTGATTGTAGTCAATGAGACCATAGTTATGTCACGCGAGCTTCAACCTCATGATTTCACCCAATAAAAACCATAGGTATGCCACTCAAAGTTCAACCTCATGATTTCACTTAATGAAACCATAGTTATGCCACGCGAGGTTCAACCTCTGATTTCACTCAATGAGACTATAGTTAGGCCAAGCGAGGTTCAACGTCTGACTTCACTCAATAAGACCATAGTTATGCCACGCGAGCTTCAACCTCATGATTTCACTCAATAAGACCATAGTTAGGCCACGCGAAGTTCAACCTCTGATTTCACTCAATGAAACCATAGTTAGGCCAAGCGAGGTTCAACCTCTGATTTCACTCAATGAACGCATAGTTATGCCACTCGAGGTTTAACCTCTGCTTTCACTCAATGAGACAATAGTTAAGCAACGGGAGGTTCAACCTCTGATTTCACTCAATAAGACCATAGTGGTGCCACGCGATGTTAAACCTCATGATTTCACTCAATGAAACCATAGTTATACCACGCGAGGTTCAACCTCTGATTTCACTCAATGAGACTATAGTTATGCCACGCGAAGTTCAACCTCTGATTTCACTCAATGAGACTATAGTTATGCCACGCGAGGTTCAACCTCTGATTTCACTCAATGAAACCATAGTTAGGCCACGCGAGGTTCAACCTCTGATTTCACTCAATGAGACTATAGTTAGGCCACGCGAGCTTCAACCTCTGATTTCACTCAATGAAACCATAGTTAGGCAACGCGAGGTTCAACCTCATGATTTCACTCAATGAGACCATAGTTATGCCACGCGAGGTTCAACCTCTGATTTCACTCAATGAGACTATAGTTATGCCACGCGAAGTTCAACCTCTGATTTCACTCAATGAGACCATAGTTAGGCAACGCGAAGTTCAACCTCTGATTTCACTCAATGAAACCATAGTTAGGCAACGCGAGGTTCAACCTCTGATTACATTCAATGAGACCATAGTTAGGCCACGCGAGGTTCAACCTTTGATTTCACTCAATGAGACCATAGTTAGGCAACGCGAAGTTCAACCTCTGATTTCACTCAATGAAACCATAGTTAGGCAACGCGAGGTTCAACCTCATGATTTCACTTAATGAGACCATAGTGAGGCCACGCGAGGATCAACCTCTGATTTCACTCAATGAGACCATAGTTAGGCAACGCGAGGTTCAACCTCATGATTTCACTCAATGAGACCATTGTTAGGCAACGCGAAGTTCAACCTCTGATTTCACTCAATGAGACCATAGTTAGGCCACGCGAGGTTCAACCTCTGATTTCACTCAATGAGACCATAGTTAGGCAACGCGAGGTTCAACCTCTGATTTCACTCAATGAAACCATAGTCAGGCAACGCGAGGTTCAACCTCTGATTTCACTCAATGAGACCATAGTTAGGCAACGCGAGGTTCAACCTCTGATTTCACTCAATGAAACCATAGTTAGGCAACGCGAGGTTCAACCTCTGATTTCACCCAATGAGACCATAGTTATGCCACGCGAGATTCAACCTCTGATTTCACTCAATGAGACCATAGTTAGGCCACGCGAGATTCAACCTCTGATTTCACTCAATGAAACCATAGTTAGGCAACGCGAGGTTTAACCTCATGATTTCACTCAATGAGACCAAAGTTAGGCAACGCGAGGTTCAACCTTTGATTTCACTCAATGAGACCATAGTTAGGCCACGCGAGTTTCAACCTCTGATTTCACTCAATGAAACCATAGTTAGGCAACGCGAGGTTCAACCTTTGATTTCACTCAATGAGACCATAGTTAGGCAACGCGAGGTTCAACCTCTGATTTCACTCAATGAGACCAAAGTTAGGCAACGCGAAGTTCAACCTCTGATTTCACTCAATGAAACCAAAGTTAGGCCACGCGAGGTTCAACCTCTGATTTCACTCAATGAGACCATAGTTAGGCAACGCGAAGTTCAACCTCTGATTTCACTCAATGAAACCATAGTTAGGCAACGCGAGGTTCAACCTCATGATTTCACTTAATGAGACCATAGTTAGGCCACGCGAGGTTCAACCTCTGATTTCACTCAATGAGACCATTGTTAGGCCACGCGAGGTTCAACCTCTGATTTCACTCAATGAAACCAAAGTTAGGCCACGCGAGGTTCAACCTTTGATTTCACTCAATGAGACCATAGTTAGGCCACGCGAGGTTCAACCTCTGATTTCACTCAATGAGACCATTGTTAGGCCACGCGAGGTTCAACCTCTGATTTCACTCAATGAAACCATAGTTATGCCACGCGAGGTTCAACCTCTGATTTCACTCAATGAAACCATAGTTAGGCCACGCGAGGTTCAACCTCATGATTTCACTTAATGAGACCATAGTTAGGCCACGCGAAGTTCAACCTCTGATTTCACTCAATGAGACCATAGTTAGGCAACGCGAGGTTCAACCTCATGATTTCACTTAATGAGACCATAGTTAGGCCACGCGAGGTTCAACCTCTGATTTCACTCAATGAGACCATTGTTAGGCCACGCGAGCTTCAACCTCATGATTTCACTCAATGAGACCATTGTTAGGCCACGCGAGGTTCAACGTCTGATTTCACTCAATGAGACCATAGTTATGCCACGCGAGGTTCAACCTCTGATTTCACTCAATGAGACCATAGTTAGGCCACGCGAGCTTCAACCCCTGATTTCACTCAATGAGACCATAGTTATGCCACGCGAGGTTCAACCTCTGATTTCACTCAATGAGACCATAGTTAGGCCACGCGAGGTTCAACCCCTGATTTCACTCAATGAGACCATAGTTATGCCACGCGAGGTTCAACCTCTGATTTCACTCAATGAGACCATAGTTAGGCCACGCGAGCTTCAACCTCATGATTTCACTTAATGAGACCATAGTTAGGCCACGCGAGGTTCAACCTCTGATTTCACTCAATGAGACCATTGTTAGGCCACGCGAGCTTCAACCTCTGATTTCACTCAATGAAACCATAGTTATGCCACGCGAGGTTCAACCTCATGATTTCACTCAATGAGACCATAGTTATGCCACGCGAAGTTCAACCTCTGATTTCACTCAATGAGACCATAGTTATGCCACGCGAGGTTCAACCTTTTTATTTCACTCAATGAGACCATAGTTATGCCACGCGAGATTCAACCTCTGATTTCACTCAATGAGACCATAGTTAAGCCACGCGAGGTTCAACCTCTGATTTCAATCAATGAGACCATAGTTATGCCACGCGAGGTTTAACCTCAGACTTCACTCAAATAGACTATTGTTGTGGCAACCAAGTATATTGAAATGTATTTGGAAACCAGGAGAATATACATTCGAGACCTGTTGACTTGAGCTCCCAGGGACCAGCGAAAATACCTCGAGCCTCATATGGAAACATATTCGAACAGTAAGGGTTGCTATCTTTTGAAGACAGGTGCTATTATCATCTTTCCTTACTTGTTTTCAAAACCATGAAATGTTTGACTCCTTCGTTCTTCACAGAATTGTTAACACTTTCCAAAAATAGCACTTTAGTTTGCGTTCTTCAGAAAACAAGGATCTTTTTCTTGTAAAACCTAGAACAAACTATATCAAAAATACATTTGCCTACAAAGCAATGAAGTTGGACTTCTCTCCCTACCAACATTAAATGTCAAGATATGCTACCAGCCTTTAAACATGCATTAAAAGGCTACTTTTTGGCTGAATAATTTTATCTCTCATGAAAAAAGTATTGACTATTTAATTTACATTATAATAAATAGTTAATTGTTTACATGAATTGTGTTAATGTACTATATGACATTCTTGCAACAACTTGTAATTGATACTACCAAACATGTAAATGTTGAAAATATGTTGATTGAATGTGGTTTTACTGAATATATCTACATTATTTACAGCATGAAATTATTGTAATTTATAATCATCACATTAAACTGAGTTGTGTATGTCAAAGAAATGTTGAATACATGTATAATTATGTTGAATTATATGAGAAAATTATGATAGTGATAGTGTGATTGTATGCTTTGTGTGTTGCCTAAAAATGCTTCCTTTCCGAATTTTAAAGTATAAAGACATTTTGTACTTTTCATCTCCATTTGAATGGAAAAAAATACTTTGGGTGTTTCCGATTTAAAATATTCTTTTACAGTGAATTCAAAAGTCTTTGCATTAACGTAAACTGTTGCCATATGTTTGAGCGATGTCAGGTTAAACATATTTAACAAGTTTGTAATTTGAGTGAGAAATGAAACCCTTTAAATCCAAAATAAAACCAGGAAAATAACCATAGTTCTATATTTTCAACAATACAATATAAAATAACACCAAAACAAATTCGTATTGGAAACGTGTCGAACAGAACAACACTATTTACAGTAATTCTTTATACAATTTATTGCTAAAACAAACCTCCAAATACGCTGAACAATTATAAGATATGTGTACATGTATTAAAGTATTAAAACCTTTTCAATTATATAAAACAAGTTGTAACCAATCCATACTGTATACTTATTTTGTAAATCTATTTTTATTGTATTTACTATTGATTGCTCAAACAATTTTGAATACACTTTTTTCTTTTTAAAAGAAACAAAAAAAATACGACTGAAGACAAAAATGTCAGTTTGCATTAAACATCTTTAGTGAGTCATTGTTGAACATCCCGACAATTATGGCACGTGTGTGAGGACAGAAGGTCACGGAGTAGGGCTCGGTCAGTCCGTCCTTCCGTCCCAGTATTTCCGTCATCTTGCCATCCCTCTCCGTCAGCAGCATCACGTTGTGGCTGTCCCGCCCACACACGAGCAGCTTACCGGGCCCCACCTCCGCCACGGACATGGGATTGATGAGCTGCTCGTCTCGGTATTCCCGCAGGACCTTCCCGTCCATGGACAGCTGGAGAACGGTGTAGGCTGTGTAGTCCGACACGTACAGGGTCGGTGGTGTGGAAGCTGACACAGTCAGGTTATATGGTGATTTGAAAAGTTGTTTTCCATCATCCGTTTGAAATGTACTTATAATATGACCATCAAACGTCATCACTTCAATACGCGGGTTCGATACGTACGAAACGTATAATTTGTTGTTGTAAGGCGCAATACCATGACACCGGAATGATACTTTTATTTTCTTCGAAACCGACAATTGTCCTCCTTGTGTAGAAAGCAGCTGAACCATGCAATAATACGGGATAGTAACAGCGGCTTGATCACCAGGGAGCACACACACGTCCCAGGGCTGGCCTGGCAGCTGGAGGCGGGACGTGACGGTGCGAGCGGGGATACTCACAAGTTTGACATTCTCGTTATTCCTGTCAGCCAGGAGTAAGAGACCAGAATTGAGTAAGGCGGAGGCCGTGATAGAGCAGATTTCCTGGTCCTGAGACGCTTTAACGCTGATATCCGCCCCCTTCTTCCATGCCACAGAAGAGAGGTCAGGAACTGGAACTGAAAAAATAAAGGACTACATGTATATCATGTTTCCATTTCATCTTATAAATACAAATGAGCCAACGGTATAATTTTTTTTTGACAATTTCCAACTTCAATTCTCAGTATATTTCAGGTTATCAAACAAGACGGACACTCGGTAAACAGAAATTATAAATATAAGTTTGGAATTTCTATTTAGAAAAATGTTCACTTCAAAGAATTGGCTTTTGCAGACATTGATCAATTAAACATTTAAGCACTAAAAGATTAAATTCTGATCAGGATCTAAACTGTCATCGGCAGTAATTTCTATCTTAAATCGCAATGATCTTTTATGAATAATTATTTTCGACTTGCGGGTCAATGTACCTAACACATCAAATGATAATTCTCGTATATCTTTTATTAATTTAGCCTATTTTTAAACAAAATTCACTGAGACTGCTTTTCTTAAAAACGTAATGAAAATGCGGTTTATCAGAGAAGATCTTAATTGTAAATTAAACTTATCTTTTTATACTTTCCACTCAACACCACCAAAAATTGGCTACCAATAAAAAATGTGTTGCATTGTTTATATATATATATATATAGCTTTATTTCCCCCATTTTCTGGAGATGTACATGGTATATGGTGAATAACTCATGAAAATTATAAATAACATTTAGTGTAAACGGGCCCAAAGAAAGCAAGATGTGAATTATAGAATAGTGTATAATTCTTGAACTAGGCCAGACGACAAAGGTTGTTTAGTTAGTAGTAGAAGACCTACGCCTTGATGAAAGAAGCTCCGGACGTACCCACAGGCGGCAGTAACGTTATCAGGTCCCACCCTATTTGCCAACCCCACCCCAACCCCAAGAAAAGGTAATAACAAATTGTTCAAAACCAAAAATGACTTGAACATGATCATTTATCTCAAAAATCTTAATATCAACCAAACATTCCACAGAAATAAAATAATATAAGTCACTGTCAACACAGCCTTTTCCCTAAGTTTAGAAATTATCAGTGTTTGAAAGGGTTAGTAACTCTTGAAAGACAATCATGCAAAATAACGTAATCTACCCATTTAAGTAAATATATGTTACAATAGAGTAGCATGAAAAGGTCACAGCTCACGGGTCATGGACACTTACGTTTTATTTTTTATACCAGTTGTTTCAATACCACTATCAGATCTTCAAGGGGGACCTCTTTAAAATCGTCCGAGTTTACATTTTATTTAGATACAGGAGAAGAAATGAAATAAAACAAGCCAAAAATGCAATATTTCGGACTAAATGTTGTCAAAATGTTCTTGAGGAAGTACCCGTAAAAAAACCGCGAACACTTTAGACAAACTCAATATCGGTTCGGAGGGAGGAGCGCAAGGCAAAAGGTTACGCCCTTAAGTTACGCCCCCTCTTACCATAAAATCCTGGATCCGCCCCTGAATGTTGTTTGTTTACCACACTTACCAGCAAAAACCTACTACCAGAATTGTTACTTTGTGTTTTCTAATTTTAGTTATAACTAAGTGTAACGATTATGAACATTAACACCGAAAATGACACTTAGGCCATGCTATCTAGAGAATATCTAGAGTTTTAAATAAACAAACTGTTTTGACAACGTGATATATTTTAGGGTAAAAGGATGTTCATGATGTGTGTGTGCGTGTGTGTGTGTGTGTGTGTGTGTGTGTGTGCGTGCGTGCGCGTGCGTGCGTGCGTGCGTGCGTGCGTGCGTGTGTGTGTGTATAATATGTACGTATTAGCATTCTATCCTTACGTAACTCTCCGGCAACGTCAAGTGTTCCCAGGCCCATGTTCGATCCCAGAAGATGTTCCGTGTCCGGGTCCTCAGTAAACCGATACTTTCGGGCCTTTATCAGACCTGTCGTCTGCTCTTTCTTATCCAGAATATTCCGTATGTCCTTCTCGACTCGCCTCGCCACCACGTACCGCTGGTTCACCGAGGTTTCACCGGATGACAGATTCGTCCTCACTGCCTCAAGACCCGATTTGACCGACTCAAAGTCAGTCTTTAAGGCATTCAGTACGTTTTCATCATCGATTTTCACTTTCCGGATGTTGTCGAGCAACTCCTTCTCTCGGCGGTCCAGGTAGGCGTTGATTTCTGCTCGGAACTTCAACAATCTGGCGATCTCATGCTTAAACTGGTTTTCGACCTCGTCCAAAAGCTCATCGACATTACTTATGGACGCAGATAGAAAACTTTCAGCTTGTTTAATCGATGTTCTCAGCTCCTTGAATTTAATGCCAATGACAAAATCTTTAGCAACGTCAGCGATGTAATCGATAATACAGAATCGATGGTCGAGTACGACACAGTCACCACAGCCAAGGTCGCCGTGGGTCGGGCAAAAGCAATTGATCATCTCCTTCGGATGCTTTTTACAGTATTCAGTTTCGCCGATAACTGACTGCTTGGAGGACGGGTAGAAGTAAGGAATCTCATCATTGGACACCATAATGTGGTTCCTGGACACCTTGAATCTCTTATGGGCCTCGATACATGGATCACACATGTATTCCTCGCAGGTCTGGCAGAAGCCCTGGGCTACAGCGCGTTTCCCGCCTTCGTCACATGGCTGACAGTAGACAGTTGTATCTCCGCAGCCCTTGTCAAGGTCAGGGTCACGTCTCTTTCCAGATACCTCCATCTGCGTTTCTTCTCCGCAGCCCTTGTCAAGGTCGGGGTCACGTCTCTTTCCAGATACCTCCATCTGTGTTTCTTCTCCGGAGCCTTTGTCAAGGTCAGGATCACATCTCTTTCCAGATACCTCAATCTGTGTTTCTTCTCCGTAGCCTTTGTCAAGGTCAGGATCACGTCTCTTTCCAGATACCTCAATCTGTGTTTCTTCTCCGGAGCCTTTGTCAAGGTCAGGATCACGTCTCTTTCCAGATACCTCAATCTGTGTTTCTTCTCCAGAGCCTTTGTCAAGGTCAAGGTCACGTATCTTTCCAGATTCCTCCATCTGCGAAAAAGGAATTACAAGAACTTAATAAATGATTTTTTTTGCGATATTGACACAGCTAAACATGTACATTCTTAACTTCATTAACAAGCATGGAGCCTATGTCACTATTAAAGCCATAAGTTACACAGTCACATGAAATAAGATAACGGCCCTTTCATTGAAAACAGTACAATGCTTGAATTTTTTAAAAACAAAGTAGCGTTTGAAGTTCTCATTTTACATTTAGATAACAATTAATGTTTTAGATTTGTTTGCTATCATTGAAACAAAGTTTGCATGTCGGTAATTCTACAATAAATATATAATAAAATTAAAAACATAAATGTTTACCTCGGTTTAAGTTGATCGTCAAAACTTGCTGATAGGTAGGTAAAGGATACAGACTCGTTAAACGGGACACCAATGTTATCAGATACCATTGATATCATATCATTACATATTTCTCTCATTACGATAACATGAAATATTTTTGAAGTTTTATTATTATTAATTATTTGTTTAAACTGCTGATCCAGACATATGCATCTAAACAAACGCTCCCTGAAAAGTAGTTGACGATAACTTATGTGGCCTCATAAAGGTCTTGTACATTGCAAACGACCTTGGCCTCACGTCATACTCGGAGATGTCACTAGTCAACTACAGACCTACATACAGTCAATGACCAGGAATCACAGCCACCGGGAGTCCTTAAGGATGGACACTAGACCCCGAATGGTACCGAGGCCGGTCAGAAGTACGCAGCCGACATTTTATTCCACAACAATACTTAAACCACGTCCCCGAAGTGAAGAAACTGCTAAAGAAACTTTTAATCAGTCACAGACTCAGCCCACCCCATCTAGACTGCTTGGTCTCTTCAACAGGGCCGTACACTGTGACCTTCTTCAACGCTGCCATACACCGTGACGTCCTTTACATGGCCGTACACTGTGACGTTCTTCAAGTGGACCGTAAACTGTGACTTTCCTCAACGGGGTCATAAAGTCTGTCGTTTTTCAACTGTTATACGTTGTCAACATAACATAATAGTGTGTTGTCCAATGAGAAGGCAGCAAGTATATTTCAAATTTGCCTTTACATTTATATCAGTAAATCAGCTGTCAGCCGTAATTGATTAGAATAAGGTGATGTGGAAGATAAAAAGATCCAGTGTTAATAGGCAGATTAGATAAAAAGATTATGTAGATTATGTAGAAAAGAAAATCATTCTAAGTATGCACTTACACAATATAAATGGTTATACGACTGCGTCACATCCTACCATGTATTTGTTTAAACATTTCGTTATGTACTTTGGAATAAAATCATTTGTTTTACAATGTCAATGATAACCCATAATTTAAAGTGACACTCTTATTCAAAATCATCACATACACATGTATAACAAACATCAATTTTGAGTGATAAACTTTCAACTTCGTACTAAATAATGCAATAAGGGAAAAAATAATTACTGATAGCAAGTTTATAACCGTGTATTTAATAGCTGAAAACGCAAAAATACTACATGACTGATGAATGCTAAAATATTTACTATGATCTACCATTGTTTTCGACATTTATCAATCCTTTTTTGAAAAATTAAAACAATTGTACTAAACATGGTCAATCTTATTTGGTAGTAATAGTGCATCTTAAAGGTAGTACACCTCTAATGAAAACCTACACTTGAAACTCTTTAAATAGCCAATGTTGTTAAGCACAGGTCTATAAACCTTTTGAGGGTTTCAACGTACATCCCGAAACAATTTTGTTCTGTGTTATTTTTCATTAGCTTATACTTTTACAGAAGTCTATACTGTATTGTATTTTCATTAAAAGTAATTCAATACTTTAAAACACATATACATATTTATATAAGCTTCTTTGAAATTTTCATCACTTGCAACCTGGGTGAAATAGATGGTTAGGAATTTCAAACTCCAATTTTAAACATTGTTAGTTTTTCTGTATTATGTTCCTGAAAGGTTAAAGATAATATAAATAAAACAAATGGCCGTAAACATTTCTAGAAATTTTTCATTTTGCTTCAAAACTCGGATTTTCTTACTTTTACGTGGACCAAACATAATGTTAAAATTGTAATACGGTATCATTGCTGAAAGAAATTTACGTTTTGTTACTTTGATACCATATTAATACCAAAATGTTGAAAAAGTACGGAAATAAAGGATGTTTCTTGTCTCTCGGGTGATATTGTTTCATCAATTATTCTGAAATGGGGAAGGGTAATTCAATTTAAAATAGTTGCTACTTGTCTGAAAATTGCCTTTGCTTATAATTCCAGAAAATGATACAAATAAAGATTTTTTTCAATCTGAGCATAGTGTGATGCCCATTAGGGTATTACTTCCTTACGTTGTGATCACATTTCTTTTAATAAGCAACAGGGGGCGATCTATCAATTACTTTCTTTTTTTAAAAATCTCGTTTTAATTGGAATGAATGAATGTATCGAATTGCATTTGGAAGGTTTGTCGTTGTTTCTGACAGATGAACGATTATAAAAGCTTATTTCTGTTTGTGCATTGGAATTTACCTAAAGACATAAAGACGCATTTACATATTCGTTGAATGTAAAAAATCAACACCCATTAAGGCATTTAAAGGCTAATTACATCAACCCTCGTCCATCATTTCTTTCATTATCGTTAACGGCCATCTCCTCACCAACGCTGTATATGGGCACCTACTTTTACCAGCGCCGATAACGGAATATACGGTAGAGAACCCACGTGACTTATTTGGTAAAGTGCACGGCAACAAATGTCAACAAGTATCGATTCAGGTAAGGTTTTTAAAGATAACTTTCTTTATATTTGGAGAATTTTTGTGAAATAAAGACCATAAACCTCGCATTTAAGAGCTCTATTCACGGTAATAAAGAACTTTCTCTATTATTCTAAAGTTTTACTCAGTCAAATCAATGTATCTAAAAACCCTAGGAACAAAGTGTCACAACCAATTCTGATATAACACAACTACTAGCTAGTGCTTTTGAAAAACTCACGAACTCTCTTAACAGTCAACTAAGCACCCCATGTTCTGACGAAGAAAATGCATTACCACCTCTGAATGATATTAACTCGCCGATTTTGCACAAGGGGCACGAAACTTGCATCCATGACAAGCAACAGGAAGCCTCTCACTCCACACCGGAAGTGGTCAGTTCCCCAGTAACAAACCCCAAGTCCCAAACTCTCAATAAAAAGTATTCAACGAAAGTTGATCAACCGAAATCGCAAAGCACCTGTATTGCGCCCCCAAACGGGACACATCCTCTCGGAAGACGGAAAATGAAGCCGTTACGGTATCCATCGACATGAGAATACCTCAATTGATAATACGAGATAATGCCCTTAAAGCTGCACTCTCACAGATTTAACAATTTAACAACTTTTTTATTTTTTTGTCTTGGAAAGAGCAAATTTTTGCGTAAATATCTGCAAACAAATAATATAAGACTGCTGACAAAAGATCAGATCGCAGAATTTCATAATTCCGTTCGAAAATGAATCTTTTATGGACTAACGGTTTAAGATTAAGGTTTTATGGCTTAAACCGTTACTAACGTTGCATCAATTGTTTAACTTATATACAAAAAAGCGATCTAATTTTTTGTCAGCAATCTTATATAACTGGTTTCCATGAATTTACTCAAAAGTTGGCTCGTTCCAAGACAAAAAATACAAAAGTTGTCAAAACGTTCAATCTGTAAGAGTGCAGCTTTAACAACGGCATTACCTTACATAGTATCCGATTCAGACACCTTTAATTATAGTATTGTACTCATATAGAAGTATGTTCATCTCCTGGTAACTTCAATGACCGTTACATCGTGAAAGGCGGCTTGACCTTCTATGGCACCATAATTTAGGTGACAAAGTAGAGGTAATTTTGACCGGAAGTTATCGATTGGCTTCATTAAGGCTCTTTCGATAGGATCTAGTTCAATTGAATTAAAAATATACTTACCCTCTGCGAACCACTTTGCAGATACATTTTAAGCAAAAGTTGAGACGCACTAAAAGACTTCTACTCAACATACTGTGGCAATAACCATGCACGTTGTAAGGTAAGCGGACTTTAATACTAGGTTCTCAAAATCGACCACGTGTTGCTTGACGAAAGACTGTTGCATCACGTGATTATGTGCAGTGTACTATCAGATGCACCTCTCAATGTATCCTGAGATCTGCCAGTGTTTCTTTAATGATGCACTCTTACTCCAAAATAAAATTTACCACGATTAATACAAATGTTTTGATATACCAAAAAGGAAGAATTAATGTAAAAAATAATAGTTTTTATGAAGGATACCGAGTTTAATTTGAAATTTGAAAAAAGGTGCAGAAAACATAGTATATCTACCTTATGACACTACAGTAGATCACAGTAAATATTTTGGCATTCACCAATCATTTAATATTTATGCGTTAACAGCTATTAAATATACGGTTACAATCTTGTTATTAGTATTTAATATTTTCCATAAATGCATTAATTAGTAATTTGTTAAAGGTTTATCAGTCAAAATTGATGTTGGTAATACATGTGTAGTATTGATTTTGAATAAGATTGTCACTTAAAGTATATGTGAATATTGGCAAAAACACATATCGGAACATCTCCGTGGGCATAGTGTACAAATAGGATAAACCTTATTCATGAGGTACCTCTTACCAAAACCACTCTCAAAGAACTGTTTCAAGCCACTTAAATTGTCTTTAGTACTTGTTACATCGATGCGGCGGTCACAAAATTGTGGAATGCATAACAGTGGCCGTCAACACATGCGTCTCGAGACGCGAATTCAAGAAATTCTTTCATTCGAGAATACGTAATAATGCACTCGAAAATACGTGATAATGCACTCGAGTATACGTATGTAATGATATTCTCCATTATACGAAATGATGTACATGTACTCGATTATACGTAATGATACACCAAAATATACGTAATGTTTTACTCGATTATACGTAATGATACACTCGAGTATACGTAATGATGCACTCGCGTATACGTTATGGTGTACTTGAGTACGAACATCCTGTCTGTCGGAAATAAACCGCTGTACCTTTAGCACTTAGTGTGACCCATAACGTACGCAACTCCGAGAAATACATCATAGGGTAAAGCCCATTATACATTATACATCTAGGTCAAATATACACGGTTTTAAGTACACACATAAACTGATTATTTTAACTTTGACATTGCTCGAGATTGTTATTCAATACACGTTACAATGAAAATAATTACTATAAATCTCAATTAACAAAAAGAAAGAAATGCAATGTTTCCAAATGGCGCCATGATGCAGACGTTCTAATTAAATATTATTTTTTTCTTAAATGACTGTCATTCTTAATCGAGAAAAAAAGGAATGAGAAAAGCACGTTCGGCACCTCGATATATACGTACATTATCTAAGTGGATTATGCTCATAGTACCTGTTTTAATTCCAAGAATAGGTATGTCTTTAGCCGAGCAATCGGAACACCTCGGCCAGTATCCAACATAATTGAAGCTTGCCGGAGGTGGCCGAGTTGTTACGATTGATATCGGAGAGCCTGGTAACGGAAGGGAAGGCTGTGATGGTGGGCAGCCGGAAACAGGCGAATCGGCAACATCCGAAATAAGGGGCTTATGGTTGGAGTATACTAATGACAAAAATGAAAAACGATGTTTAAACCTTTTTTGAAATTGAGTTATTTGACTTACTTTCATGAACAATAACTATAATGATCATTTGGCAGGTACGAATTCGAGCAGAATTTTAGTCTGAAATAATTCAATTTACAATACCCTTATTGATCCTTTTTTGGCAAAATAGAATCTTTCCTGTCATATTTAATAGATCATGAACAAAAGAGCTTTTATTTTAGCACGAAATCATTCATGTCGATGTCTGACACTATAAAACGTGGACAAGTCCCTTTAATGTCTATTCTGAAAGTGCTGTTGGATTTCTAGGCCTGTGCAAGGGGTAACATTCATTGTTACGCCCAATATTTCCACGGACCTATAATATCGGGCCTAGTTTCATACATTTCATAGCGTTCTATCATTTTGTTTACGGAGGTTTGTCTTTGACAGAACTTGGAATGTGCATGAGTGTGTGAAGATTAAACTGCTACTATATATTTAAGTAGTTTGAGTGTATGAGTATCTCCCTCTCCGTATGCATTCTATTGTATCTTTCATTGAGGTGGCAGAATTCGGAGAACTGCATCTGCTTGTTTTAAATGAAGTCAACAATCCCATATTTGGCGAGATTCTTAATGTAAAAAGTTTATTAATACACAAATGATCCGGACGTAAGAAAGACTAAAAGAATAAACGAACGAACGAACAAATGAATGAATGATGACTATTCCTTATTTTCAGGCGGCAGAAGGTGTCTGGGAAAAGATATTTGACGAAAGGGTAGAGGCCACCTTCTTACTCGTCAAGTGCGTGCGTGCGTACGTGCGTGCCTGCGTGTGTGTGCGTGAGTACGTTCTTGCGTGCGTGCGTGCGTGCGTGCGTGCGTGCGTGTGTGTGCGTGTGATACGAATGTTGACTGAAATTTCCAGGGGCGGTTCAGTAGTCATAGTGTCACCGCAGGCCGGCTATAGCCCATCAAAGGTGGGTCCATTCTTTCTTCAGTTATGATTTATTTGGTATTCTGCGACTCTATGAACAGTAAAAGGGAGCTACTTTCGTTTTTTTCTTATTCGTTTTTTTTTTCTAAATTAAGCATTTTCCCTCACACCAAATCAAACAGCTGCTGGGAGACTCTCATTAAAATAGAGTTGAGTAAATTCAAGCCTTAAATAATTCACTTTTCAAAGGCCTTAAAGGACCGCTTTTCAGCAATAAAAGATAATTTAATGTCTTTTTTTAAACAATAATAAACAATATAGCGAGCATTAGTTTGAACTTTAGTTGATGTTTAGTCATTTAACAAACGTTTCATTCACATTTTACACAAAACAAAAAAGATGAACGTGTCCCATTAAAGTTAATAACGGTTATGGTAAATGCATTGTAAGACATTTCATAAAAGACTAAAATTCAATTGTTCGAAGCATCTCATCACTCGACGTTTTAGCTCGGGCCCCGGCGTTCTCGAGCGATCGCAGTTTTGCTATAACATTGATTCTCTTGATTGGCCTGATTTCTCACCGACCGACAACGTGAACAGTGTGTGTATACCACGCGATAAATTACGTTATATATGCTACGTCGGAAGGCAACATTTTGCTTAAAATAAAGACTGGAATCAAAGATAACTTTTCTTATACTACACCATTTTAAATAAAACAAAGGGCAGTCTATGCCGCTTAAAGAGCACTGTCTTCGTATTATACCCGAAGTTTCATAATGTGATTAGGTTTAATCAAACACTTCGACAAACCTGTTCTCAAAATGATGTTTTGACAGTGCTCCGTCAGACGGCCGTATTGTAAAATGTTTTAAGAAACTAAACACTCAATCAAACTCTGGTAAAAGACCGAAGGCAGGGCTCAGTAAGCGGCGTAGACTGCGCTATGTTTCATTTAAAATGGTGGAAAAATAGTGAAGTTATCTTTGTTTAAAGTCTGCATTTGAAGCAAAATTTTGCCTTCCGACGTAGCATTATGACGCAATTCATCACGTGGTATACACAAACTGTAAAGCTTAGCAGGGATGACGTCAACAACTTGGTGGACATTGAGCGGGCTTTGCAGGAGGAAAGGGCGACAGCACCACTTCACGGTATAGCACAATAATAAACAGTATGAGATGTCGGTGCAATTGAGACAAGGGTGGCCATACGAGATATTGGCTTTCGCAGATTTTTCCCTTTAGAAACCCATGTTAAATGTGGAGTGTAAAATAATGGAATAAGTTGGATATTTTCTGTATATATTGTTAACACGTGTTGGATATTAAATCAACAATGTGGTAAGTCGATTGGGTTAACTTTTTATGAATAACTTTTTCTTTTGAGTGTATATGTTTTAATTATAATTTTAATTCGTATCCAGTATTAAACGGGAGTTGTCTTTGTCAATCGAATCTTTATTTGATTTCTTTAAAATGGTCAAACAAGGTGTCTTAACCTTCCAGACTACCTATTCGCAAATTTAACAATAAGTTATTGTACTTTAGTAATTGTACTTCTAGTGTGTCAGCAGTTAACGTCGTGCCCCTTAAATAGACATATTGGAACTACATTTGTACATGTATAAACTCGTGGCACACTTTCATCTGAATGTGTTTGACTTAGATTCATGGAACGTTTAATAAGCACTGGTTAGAACGTAAAGTTGTGCTCCATATTTTGCGTCAGATTTCACTCACTGTATCATAGCTTTGCCTTTGAACAAGTGGTAAATAAGCTGATATATGTATTCGCTAAAGTATGTGACATAACTAATACAATGGAAACTACAATGGCAGGCGAAGACGAAGAGCCTGTTTAACTGGCCTGACATACACTAATCTAGGGACACTTAACGGTACAGTCCGCCAAAGACAGCCTTCACATTCCTCAAAACATATGTAGAAATAACTGTTTCGCTATCCCCTTTAAACGGATTGCGAAAAATAAGTTCACATGAAGTCAAGAATCATTATATTATAATGTTTTACATGTTAGGTTGTTCACTCGAGGGTTGACTGCTAATTTCATTCAGACAATTCATTTATTCGAGGTTCAACCTCTGATTTCCCACAATTAGATCATTGCCCATAGCTATGGCACTCGAGGTTCAACCTCTGATTTCACTTCTTGAGACTATAGTTGTGGCACTCGAGGTTCAACCTCTGATTTCACTCAATGAGACCATAGTTATGCCACGCGAGGTTCAACCTCTGATTTCACTTCTTGAGACCATAGTTAGGCCACGCGAGGTTCAACCTCTGATTTCACTTATTGAGACTATAGTTGTGGCACTCGAGGTTCAACCTCTGATTTCACTTATTGAGACTATAGTTGTGGCACTCGAGGTTCAACCTCTGATTTCACTTATTGAGACCATAGTTATGCCACGCGAGGTTCAACCTCTGATTTCACTTCTTGAGACCATAGTTATGGCACTCGAGGTTCAACCTCTGATTTCACTTCTTGAGATTATAGTTGTGGCACTCGAGGTTCAACCTCTGATTTCAGTTCTTGAGACCATAGTAAGGC
The DNA here is from genome assembly GCF_026914265.1 of Mya arenaria. Lineage (NCBI taxonomy): Eukaryota > Metazoa > Mollusca > Bivalvia > Myida > Myidae > Mya > Mya arenaria. The sequence continues at coordinate 40,784,792 of NC_069129.1, forward strand.
CACACGGGTTCAACCTCTGATTTCACTTATTGAGACCATAGTTAGGCCACGCGAGGTTCAACCTCTGATTTCACTTCTTGAGACCATAGTTAGGCCACGCGAGGTTCAACCTCTGATTTCACTTATTGAGACCATAGTTATGCCACGCGAGGTTCAACCTCTGATTTCACTTATTGAGACCATAGTTATGCCACGCGAGGTTCAACCTCTGATTTCACTTATTAAGACCATAGTTATGCCACGCGAGGTTCAACCTCTGATTTCACTTCTTGAGACCATAGTTAGGCCACGCGAGGTTCAACCTCTGATTTCACTTATTGAGACCATAGTTATGCCACGCGAGGTTCAACCTCTGATTTCACTTCTTGAGACCATAGTTAGGCCACGCGAGGTTCAACCTCTGATTTCAATTCTTGAGACCATAGTTAGGCCACGCGAGGTTCAAACTCTGATTTCACTTCTTGAGACTATAGTTGTGGCACTCGAGGATCAACCTCTGATTTCACCTCTTGAGGTTATAGTTATGGCACTCGAGGTTCAACCTCTGATTTCACTTCTTGAGACCATAGTTAGTCCACGCGAGGTTCAACCTCTGATTTCACTTATTGAGACTGTAGTTGTGGCACTCGAGGATCAACCTCTGAGTTCACTTCTTGAGGCTATAGATGTGGCACTCGAGGTTCAACCTCTGATTTCACTTCTTGAGACTATAGTTGTGGCACTCGAGGTTCAACCTCTGATTTCACATATTAAGAGTATAGTTGTGGCACTCGAGGTTCAACCTCTGATTTCACTTCTTGAGACTATAGTTTTGGCACTCGAGGTTCAACCTCTGATTTCACTCAATGAGACCATAGACCATCGAGACAAATTCGAGCCAACGGTATTCGATGTAGACTCAAAATAAAATAGTTTTCACTGGCAAAATCACCACTAGTCTGATGTTTAGAACGTTATTTATGTCAGAAAATTGTAAATTAGTGTTACTTATTAGTATGTTGGAATATCACTGTATAATGTTAATATATTCATTGTATGTAAAACTCTTCTGCAATAAAAGGATCAGATGTAAACATTATCTTGGTCAGAATGTTTGTCGATAGATTTGTTTTCTTTTAAAAAACGACTTTCATGTAAGCCTTCTTACTTCATTCATTGTAATGCAATTTTTACAAACTAATGGCAATATTGATTGTGATAACATCTCGACCAAGTTCAATCAACAGCTTGATTCCAGATCACTCTCTAGTTATGGCACTTGAATTTGTTATGGTTCTTTAAAGACAAAACTTCTTTTTGTATAAAGTGAAACTGTCTTTTAAACAAGAACACATCCTCCGCAGAACCTAGTAGTGTTTCCAAGGGAACTCAACTGTTCAAGGTTTCGAAACAGTGAATAGTCACAGTGTGAAATCAGTGGCAACAAGTGTACCATGCACCTTTAAAAGAGTTTTAGACCTCCAACTATAGGTGTATTCATATAAATTATCATGTCATAAATATCGCTACATTTAAACTCTCATCGTGCGCTGAAACAAAACACAAAGATGGGTGTCCTACCCATATCATAACTACAGGAAAGGCCTGAATGGTGCGAGGACATTTTAGAAGCCGTGTTCAACGCTGTTTTGTGTAGTACTCAGTGACCTACTCTTAGGTGAATCATGGTATTGTGATTGTGCATTGTTAAACTGATTGACAAGTATGTGTACCATTGAAGTTTAAGGTCCCAGGTGGTAAAAAGGGTCCAAATCGAGACAATGTATATTCAAAACCATAAACTGGTGGTTATGTTTCTGCAGTATATACATGTACACATACGTAAGGTGCAGTTTTGAAGTAATCCATAATAAGACCATTTTGAAAGTTTTAAGATACATTTAATAGTAAAAGGCTGAAATACAAAACTAGTTGAACAATACAGACAGTGAATAGACAAAATAGTTCGTTCCTACCCGAATTTTTAAAGAATAAAGACATTTTGTATTTTTCATCTCCATGTGAATGGAGAAAAATACATTTAGGGAATTCCCATATAAAATATTGTTTTATAGTGAATTCAAAATTCTTTGCATTAACGTAAACAGTTGTCATATCTTTGAGCGATGTCAGGTTAAACATATTTACCAAGTTTTTAATTTGAGTGACAAATTAAACCTTGGAAATCTTGGTTTAACAGTATGTGAAACATATAATTTTAACTTTAAAATCAGGAAAAGAATCATAGTTCTATTTTTTCAACAATACAATTTAAAGTAACACCAAAACAAATTCTTATTGGAAACGTGTCGAACAGAACAACATCATTTTCACTAAATCTTTATACAATGTATTGCTAAACAAAACTGCCAAATACGCTGAACATTTATAAGACATGTGTACATGTATTTAAGTATAAATAGCTTATTAATTATATAAAACAAGTTGTAACCAATCTATATGCTTATGGTGTAAATATAGTTTTTATTGTATTTACTATTGATTGCTCAAACAATATTGAGTACACAGAAGTTTCTTTAAAAGAAACAAAAAATCACGACTGATGAAGAAAAGCTGTCAGTTTGTATTAAATACCTTCAATGAGTTATTATTGCCCATCCCGACAACTATGGCACGTGAGTGAGGACAGAAGGTCACGGAGTAGGGAACGGTAAGGCCGTCCTTCCGTCTCAGTATTTCCGTCATCTTGCCATCCCTCTCAGTCAGCATGATTACGTTGTTGCTGAACTGCCCACACACGAGAAGCTTGCCTGGCCCTACCTCCACTAGGGACGTGGGATATTTGAGCTGCTCGTCACGGTACTCATGCAGGACCTTACCGTCCAGAGACATCTGGAGAACGGTGTCGGCAAGGAGGTCAGACACGTACAGCGTCGGTGGTGTTGAAGCTGACACAGTCAAATAATATGGTGCTTGGAAAAGTTGTCTTCCATCATCTGTTTTGAATGTACTTATGATATGACCATCCAACGTCATCACTTCAATACGCGAGTTTGATTTGTTAGAAACGTATAATTTGTTGTTGTAAGGCGCAATACCACAACAGTCGGGTGATACTTTAATTTCTTTCGAAACCGACAACTGCCCTCCTTTTGTAGACATCAGCTGGATGATGGAATTATACGGGAGAGTGACAGCGGCCTGGTCATCATGGAGCGCACACACGTCCCAGGGCATGCCTGGTAGCTGGAGGCGGGACTTGACGGTGCGGGCGGGGACGTTTAAAAGTTTGACATTATCGTTATTCCTGTCTGCCAGAAATAGGAGACCAGATGAGAGTACGGCGGAGCCCGAGATATGGCAGGTTTTTTGGTCCTGAGTAGTTTTAACGTTGATATCTGTTCCCTTCCATGTTACAGTAGAGAGATCAGGAACTGGAACTGAAAAACAATAAAGGAATACATGTATTATCATGTTTCCCTTTTGTCTTATACATATAAATGAGCCAACGGTGCACACTTGTATTTAGCCATATTTCACCTCAGTACTCAGTTTTACTTCAGGTTAACCAACTAGACGAACACTCGGTAATAAACAGAACTTATTAGTATTTGTTATGTTAGGAGTTTCAACTAAGACAACATACTTTGAGCAATGAATCATTAAAGCGCTAATATATTAAATTCTGATCAGGATCTAAACCGTCATCGGCGGTAATATATTTTTAAGTAATTTAGCCCATTTATAAGCAACAACAACAACAACAAACTATAGTATTATTACACTCAGATCATACATACATGAAAACATGAGGACAAATAAGATTAGTCAGCAGTGTCAATAAGAGCTTAATAATACTTATACAAAGAATGATGACTTTGTCCCGATTGGCGGAAATAAAATGGTTGTGTATTTTTTATGGTCGTACATGTATGTAATATGACTCTTATCATAAGCAATATTCACTGAGACGGCTTTTCAGAAAAACGTAATGAAAACGCGATCTACCAGAAAAGATCTCAATTGTAAATTGAAATTACCTTAGTGTAATGATTTCGTTATTTTTCTACATATATGTACGTGTAAGAAATAATTAAATATAATATTCATTCTGAGGCATTTATTAGATTTAAGATTTTAGAAGTTACAATTACGATCCTTAAAAGAAATATGCCCAAGGAAGTGTGGGTCGGTCGTTCGGTGAATAGATGTATTTATATTTCAATATTGAGAAAAGGTCGCTTATTTAGTAGTAGAATACTTGAAATTGCAAATCTTGTCTTAGTGGTAGAAGCTCCGGACGTACCGAGATATTTTAAAATAAAATTATTTTAAAAAAGGATCTTGTCAAGGCAGTTAAACATATACTATAGATGATAAATGTTTGTTCCAGTGTAAGATCGTAATATATTTCACTGAGTGAGTAGCAATAGCTATATTTCACGAGTGGCGTACCCAAGAGAGAAATATTTACTTTTGGTGTTCACTTGGTGAAATATAATACGATCTTACACTGAGTTTGTGTATTTGCCTAACACGGGTTTGAAATGACGGTTAGTTGGGTTTTTTTAGAAAAGCGCGCGAATCATCATGATATAGTTTAAATCTTGTCTCAGCCTTGTGATTTGGAAGTGAGAGTGGGCGTGATTTCCAAAACAATGAAATGTTTTATTTTTATTTGAAACAGAAAACTATTTTTTTCACTATAATCTATTTTAATAACAGGAAAGTATATACATAAAAGCCTGCATGTAGTCGTGTCCGCATGCATGCGGCAGGGCCTCTGATCGTTCAAGTCTCAGAGAACGGCATTGGAACCCTTTTTATTAAATATTGTTGTACCCTAGATTAAAAGTAAAAAGTGTTAGCAGGTCAATTGTTAATATTGTTATGCATTTTAACTAAAATTTGGTAAATTTCACTATAAAAGACGTTTGGATTTAAAAACCGAGGAAAAAATAGTTTCTGCATTTACGATTGTGGATCTCTGAAAAGGTAACCTCTCACCCACTCCCAACCACCATCCCCCACCAGCACACACACTTTGCGTTTTGTGTTCCGCGTATTACTCTGCGATCGGAGAATTCCATAAAAAAGCAAACACACAATTAAACAGGAAAAGTTCATTATTCTACACGGCTTTGAACCCACTTCCTTCAGCTGCATGACTAAGCATTATGTCAACTGTGCTATATAAGTTATACACAGCTTATGCCTTAAGTTTAAAGAATAAATGTGCTCGAAAGGGCAAGTAACTTTTTAAAGATAATCATGCAAAATAACGTACTCTACTTATTTAGCTATGTCACAATAGAGTAGTCCAAAATGTAACAACTCACGGGTTTTGGTCACTCACGTTTTATTTTTATACCAGTTTTTTAAATACCACTAGCTGAGCCTGGTCGGGAGGGGATGCACTCCCTAAAATCGTTTACTTTTTATTTCAATATAGGAGAAAAATGTGAACAAAAAAGCCCAAAATACAACATTTCGGACTAGATATTGTCAAAATGTTGTTGAGAGGGTAGCCCTATAACCCCACCAACACTTTAGACCAACTCAATAAAGGTTCGCAGGGAGGGGCGCAAGTTAAAATGTGACATCCCTAAGAAACGCCCCCTCTAATGCTAAAATTCTGGATCGTCCTTGAATGCTGCTTGTTAACCACATTTACCAGCAAATACCGACTAGCAGGTTTGTTACTAATGGTTTATTAGTTTAGTTATGTCATAGTGAAACAATTTTCAACATGAAGACGACAGTTAGGCCATGGTATCTGGAGAATTCATACATTTTAGGTAAACAATTTTATTGAGAACGTCATATTACTAAGGGTAAAATGATGTACATTTTTATACATTTAATACTATCCTTACCAAACTCTCCCGCAACGTCCAGTGTTCCCAGGCCCGTTTTCGATTCCAGAAGACGTCTCATGTCCTCGTCTTTCGTAAACCGATAGTTTGTGGCCTTCATCAGACCAGACATCTGCTCGTTTTTAGCCAGAATATTCCGAATGTCCTTCTCGGCTCGCCTGGCCGCTACGTACCGCTGGTTCACCGAGATGTCACCAGACGATAATTCCGCCCTCATGGCCTCAAGACCCAATTTCGCCGACTCACAGTCGCTCTTTAAGGCATTCAGAACGTTTTCATCATCGATCCTCACTTTCCGGATGTTGTCGAGCAACTCTTGCTCGCGGCGGTCGAGATAGGTGTTGATTTTTGCCCGGAACTTCCTCAATCTTGCGTTCTCATACTTAGACTGGTTTTCGACCTCGTCCAAAAGCTCATTGACATTACTAATAGACGCAGATAGAATATCTTCAGATCGTTCAATCGTTGGTTCCAGCTCTTTGAATTCATTTCCAATGACAAAATCTTTAGCCACGTTATCGATGTAATCGACTTGACAGGTACGATGCTTGAGTACGACACAGACCCCACAGCCAAGGCCGCCGTGGTTCGGGCAGAAAAACTTGATCATCTCCTTCGGATGGATTTTACAGTATTCAGTTTCGCCGATGTCTGACTGCTTGGTGGACGGGTAGAAGGACAGCATCTTGTCTACCGACAACATAATGTGCTTCCTGGATACCTTAAACCTCGTATGGGCCTCGATACAGGGATCACACATGTACTCCTCGCAGGTCTGACATAATCCCAGGGCCACAGCGCGTTTCCCGCCCTCTTCACACGGCTGACAGTAGATAGTAGCGTTTGTGGAGCACTCGTCAAGGTCAGGGTCATGCCTCTTTCCAGATACCTCCATCTATGAAAGAAATAGAGAACTTAATAATTAATTTGATTTTCTTGCGATTTTGATACCGATAAACATATACATGAAATGGAGCCCACAACCCCTAAAACCGGAAGGCGGGCAATATCGCGTTGCTATAAAGACAGGCTCAGTATTGACAAAGTATAGCTATACACGTACCAAAAACACAGTAACATAAAATAAAATAAGAGCATTAAAAAATAATGTGCTTCATTAATGTTAATTAAATTTTGGTATTTTAATCTTTTAAAAACGAAAGTAAGGATCAAAGTGCTCGTTTCTCATTTAGATTACAAGTAATGTATTACATGTGTTAACTATTATAAAAGCAAGCTTCGCGAGTAAATCTAAAAATATACATGTAATAAGAGTGATACTCAAATGTTTACCTCGATTTTCGTTGCCCTTCCTAACTTACTAACAAGGAAGTGACATCAAGTGTTATTTGATAAGGGAGATTAATCTTATAACTCTCATTATAACTGCTTAATTAATAAGCATCTTTAACCAGACATAAAATTATACTTTGATATTTAAATCTTTTAATGACAAAGGTAACGTTCAGAGTGCCCATTTCACATTTATATTACAAATAATGTTTTAAAGATATTTGCTGTTATAAAAGCAAGTGAATCGATTGCTCTAAGGGAGTGGAGTCTTGACAGGGGCATCACTGTATCAAATACCTTTTGATAATGGAGATAACATTTATTACGCTCATTATTAAAGCTGAAAAGGTATTTATCAAAACAAATACTCACTGGAAATCCTAATCGTACACGTTTTACAAGACTTGTAATGAAAGTGGTGGCAGTGGTAAATACATCTAGTGACAGAGGTGATTACATCTAGTGACAGCGTTGAATACATCTAGTGACAGTGGTGGGTACATCTAGTGACAGAGCCGATAACATCTAGTGACAGCGGTGAAAACATCTAGGGACAGTGGTGGATACAACTAGTGACAGTGGTGAATAAATCTAGTGACACGGTGGCGAAAACATCTAGTGACAACAGTGAATACCTCCAGTGAAAGTGTGAGTACATCTAGTGACATTGGTAAATACATCTAGTGACAGCGGGTGAATACATCTGATGACATAGAGAATATTTATTGATATCAGTCTAAGACTATTTTATTTCACGAGTGGTCACAGAAAATATATTTTCACGAGACTTCATGAAACTTGAGCATGTGGAATTTTTTGTACTTTTGTGCATATTACAATGCAGATTTCTGTCGATTATCATTTTTTGGTTTGTAACTTATATTTTATGAATGAAATGAGTGTCGCACACTGTATTTCATTTGTTTTGCTTAGTTTAGAGCCTTATAACTGCAGATCTCTACTGATACGTATAAAAGAAATAGGTAACTAATAAAGTAGTAGACCTGTTTATTGTTGTGTTATTACTGTAGATGAATATATATAAATCAAAGCACTAATCAGCATAGTCACATGACTTGAACAATTATTGATGTGTATTATCAAAATATTATAATTCGGCAAATGAGATTGCTTAATAATTTAGAAAGCCTCTCATTAAAATAGCCACCAGATTTAAGTCATCCGTTGATTTATATAGCTGGTAATTCAGCGACCGTCTTGTGTGGAATTAGATATATTGTACAACAACAATAACAAATATTTATAACATAAAACTGACCACACACTCTAAGATTTCTAATCTTTTCATTTAATTAACAAAAGCAATATTTCGATTAACGTCATGCTAAACGTTTTAATACAATACGTATTGAAAAAGAAACAGCTGTAGGGGTTAGATTATTTGATATGCGCAAAATTGAAGTCGGTAAGGTACACTTTTTTTATATCAGGCGATTTGTAATAAAACATTGAATACATGTATTTAAAAAAAAATCAAAAATTAAACGAGCAGTTTTTTCAAGAATTAAAGAAAGGCGCACTTTTTTTCAGCGAAACACGACGCCGTTTTTCCCGCGAAAAATGACGTTATAGACGAATCTAAAATAAGAAACGTTAAACAAGAGAAAGAAAGATATATGTGCGTGAACGTTTTCACATGGCGCACTTAAGGTTTAAATTTCAAACGAAGAATTGATGACAATATCGGTTATTGTAGCTGGAACGCAAAAAATATGACAGACGTCTCAAAATTGACGTCAGTGGCATATTTTGAAGACTCTAGATTCAAAACTGTTCCGAATTTAGAAAAAGTAAAAACAGTCCCTAGCTGGGCATATGCTCTTCTATTCGTATTCCAATTTTCAGACATTAACTCGAAAATTCGCTCATAGTCGCGTTCCACCTTAAATAAACAAAGATGGACTTATATAAGTGTGTATTCGTAAAAGCAACGGAAGTCTGTGTTTAGTGTTTTTGTAGTGTATATTTCTATTCACTGTCGCTCTCAGACCCTGCATCTTACGGTATTTTTTTCGGAGTGAATTCATGCTCAGTGCATCCGAAGGATGTTTTGTTGTTGAGACAGCGCGTTAGTTTCATATCTAAGTTGAATGTCACGTTTCCTTAAATTTTGTGTTTACGAAAACCCCAGAGGAAATGTCGAGAATGTGCCCGAAGATGCTTTCGAGAAGGATGGAGCGCAGACTTGGAAAGTTTTTCGACAAGATGTAGGAAAACACCATGGCTTAGTAAGGCTAGTTGGTTATCAATCTGTTTTTATTGTTCAGGTTTTTATGGCCAATGATCTGAGCTATTTGATAAGGCTGTACTCCTTTATCGTTCAGCTTGAACAAGCCAAAGTTTGTTTCATTAAAACTATTCCTTAATATGATTTTGATATTTCTATACGACTCGGACATTGTGTCTATTACGCCACTACAGAAGACAACAAACATGTACCCAACTTGTTACATACATGTACTTTTCCAAGTCAAGGGAAGCTAATCTTATATAAGATGGAAAAAATAGTCCCGAGATGTCTGTGCAGAGTGGAATGATCAAATGTTATCATTTCACTCGAGCCATTCACCAATATTTTTCATTCTTTCACCGATATGCATGAAATTAATGGGAGAATACATCTGGTGACAGATGTGCATATATAGTGACAGTGTTCGATACAACTAGTGACAGTGGTGAATACATCTTCTGACAGTGGTGAATACATCTTCTGAGAGTGGTGAATACATCTAATGACAGTGGGGAATACATCTAGTAACAGTGGTGAATACATTAAGTAAAAGTGGTGAATACATCTTGTGACAGTGGTGAATAAATCTGATGACAGTGGTGAATACATCTAGTGACAGTGGTGAACACATTAAGTGAAAGTTGTGAATACATCTAGTGACAGTGGTAAATACGTCTAGTGACAGTGGTGAATACATCTAATGACAGTGGTGAATACATCTCGTGACAGTGGTGAATACATCTAGTGACAGTGGTGAATACATCTCGTGACAGTGGTGAATATATCTCGTGACATGGGTGAGTATATATAGTGACAGTGGTGGATACATATAGTGACAGTGGTGAATACATCTAGTGACAGTGATGAATACATCTGATGACAGCTCTGGATTCATCTTGTGACAGTGGTGAATAAATCTAGTGACATAGGTGAATACATCTAATGTCATTAGTGAATAGATATAGTGACAGTGGTGGATACATATGATGACAGTGTGGGTCATTCTAGTGACAGTGGTAAATACATCTAGTGACAGTGGTGAATACATCTAGTTACAGTGATGGTAAATACATTTGATGACAGTGGTAAATACATCTTGTGACAGTTTTGAATACATATAGTGACATTAGTGGAGAAATATAGTGACAGTGGTGGATTCATTAAGTGACAATGGTGAATACATCCAGTGACAGTATTGAATACATCTAATGACAGTGGTGAATACATCTCGTGACATTGGTGAATACACCTAGTGACAGTGTTGAATACACCTATTGACAATGATGAATACATCTCGTGACAGTGGTAAATACACCTAGTGACAGTGGTAAATACAACTAGTGACAGTGGTGAATACATCTCGTGACAGTGGTGAATACATCTAGTGACATTGGTGAATGCATCTAATGACAGTGGTGAATACATCTCGTGACAGTGGTGAATACATCTAGTGACAGTGGTGAATACATCTCGTGACAGTGGTGAATACATCTAATGACAGTAGCGGATATATCTAGTGGCAGTGGTTAATACCTCTAGTGACAATGGTAGATATATCTGCTGACAGTTTGCACTTTATATCCCCAGTGTCTGTCCGCTGACTGCCACCGGTTAAGTCCAAACATCGTGCCTGTCGGAAACTAACGCTGTACCTTCACCACATCTTGTGACCCATAACGCATCTCGTAGTAATACAGAATCAGGTGCTTTATACATACGTTGGTCAAATGAGCAAATTTTTAATTAAACAGATTAACTGATTACTTAAAGCGTTGTTCGAGAATGTTAAATAAAACACGTTTCAATCATAATGATAACAATAAACGTCAATTGATAAAAAAAAACATTCGATGTTTGCAAACGGCGCAAAAATGCATATTTTTATTATATATTTCTTATTTCTAGTCGAGAAAAAATTGATTGACTAAGGATGAAACTTGTGTTCGGCATATAAGGGGGTAGGGGTGGGGCTAAGAGGCTGGGCTTTTAAATAAAGAAGCAGGTGGAACTATTTCACTGTTACCCACAATGCATACGTACATTATCCATTTAATCGCTGTGGATTATACTTAATTACCTGTTTTCATTCTCAGAATATGTCAGTCCATAGCAGAGCAGCTGGCAACGGAAGGGGCAGCTGTGATGGTGAACAGCCGGAAGCAGGCGATTGTGGACAAGGCGGTCGGCATCCTCCGAAATAATGGGCAAGGTTGCGAGCATCGTATGTCATGTGGCCAAACCGGATCACAGAACAAGAGTCATTGAAAAGGTACGAAGACGGGGAGATATAACGAAGAGTTTACTAAACGCAAAAATCAAAAACTTTTTTAAAAGGTACGCAATCACAGATTTTATGTTGGCAACGATGTTTAAACCTGTTTTGGAAGTTGAGTTATTTGACTTACATTCATGAACAATAACTATAATGATCATTTGGCAGGTACGAATTCGAGCAGGATTCTAGCCTGAAATATTTCAATTTTCAATAGCCTTATTGATCCTTTTTTGGCAAAATAGAAAATGTCCTGTCACATTTAATAAACATCAGAGCTCTTACTTGAACATTTGAATATGTTTTATCAATGTTATTAACATTTTGCACGAAATAATTCATGTCAATGTCTGACCCTTTAAAACGTTGACAAGTCCCTTTAATTAACAAACTTCTGAACGTGCTGTTGGTATATAGGCTAGTGCAAACATAACCCTCTGTTACATTTATTGTTACGCCCCAGATATCGCTACGGACCTATAATATAGGACCTGGTTTATAGGTCAGAGATATCGCGTACATTTCATGGTGTTCCATCATTTTATGTGGGGAGATTTTTCTTTGACAGCACTTGGAATATGCATGAGTGTGTGAAGATTAAAATGGTACTATTAGTATATATAGGGGTAGCACAATGGTATGGTTTTCTCCTTTTCAAAAGGCATTTTATTTCATTTTTATTTTATACAGTGGCAGAGTTCGTGGGAGTGAGAATGCTTTTTTCCAAATGCAGCCGTCAGTCCCATATTTGGCCCGATCCGTATGTAAGAAGTTTTTTACAAAATAATATCCATATAAAATTTCATAGTATTGTCTTTTCTTACACATATGTTATTGTTCTGTACCATGATGATGATGATGATGATGATGATGATGATGATGATGATGATGATGAACGAACAAATGCATGAATGATGATTATTCACTTTTTCCAGGCGACAGAAGATGTCTGGAAAAAGATATTTGACATAAATGTAAAGGCCACCTTCTTTCTCATCAAGGAGGCGGTCACATACATGGAAAAACGAGGGTTATTAAAACAATTTATTTTTAATAAAAAGAACATCAGTCTATATAAAGTAATTTGAGATACATAACACATTTCACATCGTTTTTTTTACAAAAATAGCCGTGGTAACAACATGAACACATTTTATAACAAAAATAATCCACACTGCAAATTGCACATTTGTTTCTCGGAAGTATATAAATGTATACCATTGTTGACCGATTCTTCAAGGGGCGGTTCAGTAGTCATAGTGTCATCGCAGGCGGGCTATAGCCCTCCATTCCAAATTCGCCAGTTGCAATATAATTGCGACTCTATCAAAACTTAAAGGGACTCACTCACGGATATTTTTGATCTATTTCTTAATTGAGTAATTTTCCTCACACCAAACCAAACAGCAACTGACAGATACACATAGAGAATAGAGTCGAGCAAATCCAAGCCTAAATCCAAGCCTAAAATAATTCAATTTTCAAAAGCGTTAACTAACACTTTTCAGCAAAAATAGAACATTTCCTCTCATATTCTAAAATAATCATTTTTTTACAATATAGCGAGCAATAATTTGTGCTTTTGATGATGTTTGATCATGTAACATACGTGTTAAGCACATTTTACACGAAACAAAAAATTGGTGTCTGAATCTTAAAAATAAGAACGAGTCCTTTTAAAGTTAAAAACGGTTATGGTAAATACATTGTAAGACATTTCATAAAGGACTTAAATCGAAACTGGAGTCGTTCGAAGCATCGGATCACTCGAGGTTTGAGCTCGGGCCCCGGTGTCCTCGAGCGATCGCAGTTTTACGGTACCATTGATTCTCCTAATTGGCCTTATTTCTCGACCATATATGGGACTATCTACAACATAAAGTACGTATCAGAGATGACGTCAATCACGTGGTGGACCTTGAGCGGGCTTTGCACGAGGAAAGGGCGAGAGCACCACTTCACGGTATAAGAACACTATAAACAGTCTGTGACGTCGGTGTGTAGTTGCAATTGAGACAAGGGATGGCCACGCGAGATATTGACTTTCGCAGATTGTTTTCATTTACATACCCATGCTAAATATAAAGTGTAAAATACTGAGAGTAGTTGGTATTTTCTGTATTGAATGTAATCAAATATTGGATATTAAATGAACTTTGAAGCAAATTGGTTTTAGCAGTTCACGCCGTGTCCCTTATATAGACATCTTGGAACTATAAACTCGTGTTACAATTTCATCTGAATGTATTTGAATTCATGGAGCTTTCAAGAAGCATTGGCTAGTACATAAGTTGATCTCCATATTTTGCGTGAGATTTCACGCACTATATCATAGCGATGCCCTTGAGCAAGTGGTTAATAAGCTGACATGTATTCGCTGAAGTATGTGGCATAATTAATACAATGGAAACTACAAGGGCAAGCCAAGACAAAGAGCCTGTTTAACTGACCTGACAGACACTAATCGAATGTCATTTAACGGTACAGTCCATCCAAGACAGCCTTCACATTCCTAAAAAAATATTTTAAGTTATAATTTTGGGGTAGCCCCCTTTGAAAGTTTACGAAAAATAACTTCACCAGAAATCAAGTTTAAACAAACGAGAAAAGCGAGTCAAGCGAGTTCAAGCCAACAGGGTTCGACTGTACACTCAAAATAAAATAGTTTTCAATGGCAAAATCACCACAAGTCTAATGTTTAGAAAGTGAATTGTGTCAGAAAAATTTAGAGAAGTGATGTTTATTAATATGTTTGATTGTCGCAGTATAATTTGTATATACTCGTTGTTAAACTCTTCAGAAATTGAGGACATGAAACATGAAAGTCGTGGACAACGCAGTATATTATTTGTACGATAAAAAAGAATTAACTACTGTACAAACATTTTGACCGATATTGTGTAAGTTTACATCTGATTCCTGTACGGGATATCGACGGCGGCCTGGTCATCAGGGAGCACACACACGTCCCAGGGCTTGCCTGGCAGCTGGAGGCGGGACTTGACGGTGCGAGCGGGGACGTTTGCAAGTTTGACATTCTCGTTTGTCAAGTCAGCCAGGAATAAAGGAACAGGAGAGTGCAGGGCTGATCTCGTGATCCAGCAGATGAAATGGTCCTGTAACGTTCTAAGTTAAACGTTGATATCCGCCTCCTTCTTCCATGTCACAGTAGAAGGGCTCGGACCTGGAACTGAAAGCAATAAAGGACTACATGTAAATATTTTGTCATTTGACCATTTAAAAACCATTGCTGCTTGGAAAAACGTATATGTTACAGTAAGATTGTGAAACCAGGGATTTCATGAAATCCCTGAAAATTTCAGTAATTTCACGAAATTACTGTTTCACTCAGGGAAATCATGAAATCCCTGCAAATTCCAGTTATTTCATGAAATCCCTGAAATATGGGCAGGGATTTTACACTATCTTACTGGCTGATTTCAGTAAATCTGTGTAATTCTGTTTTAGTTAACTTACTATACAGTTGTTGTTTTTTTTCTGATTATTACATCACTCATTAGCACAAACAGTGTCAGGAAGTCAATTCTACTGATGTGCACTACCAGGAAAAAGGTGTTGGTCAGGACAATAGGGGTTGTCTGTCTGACCATATGTCAATTATTTCTAGTCACACCAGGTCAATAGGTGTGAGCCTGGCAAATGGCTTCACCTGAGGCCTGTCCTATTAAAAAGGCATCCCATCCCGGTTCAGCCCATTCAGTATATATTTACTTTCATGCAAGGTGTCTTCTGATAGTATGGAAGACGTTTTCAGGCAAGAGTTGTTCAAAAGATATGAAGTATGTCAGAAGAAAAGAGATGACCAGGAACGAGTGTACCACAAAATCCCCTAGGTCCAAAAATGGCTAGGTAGTCAAAATCTCCTAGGTGTAAAATACAGCATACTCAAAATCCCCTCGAAGAATAATAGTAGAATTTTCTATATATGTCTTTATAAAATTATTGTAGAATATAAACAGCTATCATTACTAGATGATAGATAGACAGATAAATAGAGAGGAAGGTTTTTTTTGTCACTTTTAGATAATAGGTTAATCATTACAGTGTTTCTCCTTTAATCTATGGAATATATTTTAAATATTCCTCTCATTGTACATATTAATTGGATGTATCTGACAATTAGGTATTATTTTAACACCTATTTATTTTCGTTAATTGTTTTGTTAAATGATCTGAGTCATTACCGCTATGAAAACGATACGAGTTACTTAAATGTTATTTAATATAGTAATTAACCGCATTTCAGGTATGAGATTCTCCAGTGTGGTGATGTGGAGAAACTGATTAAGAAGCGTACACATCCAGAGGAGTCGCCTCTTTACTATGTTACTTTTGAGGACACATTTGATGTTATCAAGCGTGCCCACATTGCTACTGGTCATGGTGGTCGTGATCGCATGATCAAGGAACTACAACGAAAATATGCGAACATCACTACCAAGGCTCTAGAGCACTTCAAGTCACTTTGTGCGGAGTGTCAGAAAAAGAGGAAGCGTCCAATGACCAAGGGTGTAGTGGTGCGACCTATTCTGACCAAGGAGTTTGCATGTAGAGGCCAGGTTGATTTAATAGACATGCAGGCTATGGCACACTCCAACTACAAGTGGATCATGGTTTACCAGGACCACCTGACCAAATTTTGTGTCATCCGACCACTCACCACCAAGCGTGCCTCAGAGGTTGCCTTCCAGCTCCTGTCATTCTCCAGAGTGACCATGGTTCAGAGTTTACATCCCATGTGATCACAGAGCTGAAGGAGGTGTGGCCAACCCTTAAGCTTGTACATGGCAAACCCCGTCATCCACAAAGCCAAGGTTCTGTAGAACGTGCAAATGGAGACATCAAGGACATGTTAGTGGCATGGATGGCAGACAATGAAACACAGGACTGGGCTACAGGCATCAAGTCTGTACAATTCCAGAAGAACTCAGCACATCACTCGGGGATTAAGTGTTCACCATACTCGGCCATGTTTGGGTGTGAAGCTCGAGTGGGCTTAACCTCTTCAGCACTACCCACAGAAGTGATCTACAGGATGGAGAGTGAGGATGATCTTCTGGCTGCTTTCTCGTGTAGCACACCTCATACACAAGAAGCTGACATCATACAAGTCATCTCAAGCAGCACAACTCCTTCTCATGAAACTGACAGCATCACAGCCTCATCAAACAGCCCAGCTTCTTCTCATGAAACTGACAGCATACCAGCCTCCTCAAGCAGCCCAACATCTCCACATGAAACTGACAGTATACCAGCCGACTTAAGCAGCCAAACTCAGCCATCAGTCACCACCACACCAATCTTGGAAGACCACACTATCCAGATCAGGAAGCGTAGAGCTGAAGCCTATACAGCACTACTATCTCAGGCAGAGAGGATGGTGAAACGCAGCCGTGTGGATCTCAAAACCGGTGTGCCTGGGGACAATGTGGCTGTTCCTATACCGGCAGTAGATCGTGGCAGAGGGGATCCTCGTAACATTCTTGGTGTCATCGTCAACAGAGACGTCGACACTGACCAGTACAAGATTGCTGTAAAGGCGGGTGTTTTAAAGGGACAATACTCCAGGAACCAGTTTGATTTGTGTCCTCAGCGATTACTGACAGAAGCTGATGTCAGTCAGGAGAATGTAACGTCACTTCTTTCTGCTGTTATTGCGGAATCTTCATCTGGTGGGCAAGGTTTTACCAAGTGCAACTGCAACGGTCCAAAAAAGTGCCAGTCCAACAGATGCAAATGTTTTAAAGCAAAGCTGAAGTGTAACTCAAGATGTCATTCCAGCCTCACATGCTGCAACAAATAAACTGTTGATAGATATGCCCAATATACAATGGGAAATATCCCGCATTAATCAGTTACTGCATTGCACTGGTGCCTTTTTTAAACACAATCATCAAAGTGCTTTCCTTGAGGGTTTAATTGTCAATAAATTAGATGCCGGTAAATTGATGAGTTTTACTGTTTTCTCTCTGATTTGCAGTTTGTAATTTTGGCGAAAATATTGACCGAGTTATTCGTTTGCAGTTTGGTTGAACTACGCAAAAAACTATACCTGAAATGTATACCTGATTATTCAAATGTATAAATAAATAAAAAATCACCAGATGTATTGTCTGCTTATTTCCTTCAGGGATTTCATGAAATCCATGACTACATTTTTTAGGGATTTCACGAAATTAATGGAATTTTCAGGGATTTCATGAAATCCCTGAGTGAAAACAGTAATTTCGCGAAATTACTGAAATTTTCAGGGATTTCATGAACACGTATACTAGGGTAAATAATTGTCACATGATAACCCTATTTAACGTTCCTTTCGGAAGGTATTTACGGGGTGAGGCGCGTAATCGAACCTGTGACCCCTGCAGTGTCTTATTTAGTAAAAAACACCTCCCCCCACTGCCATCCCCTTACACCCCGCATACCTCCGCTACTGGATGCTATTTAGACCTTACACAGATATAATTGCGATCGTGTTTTCATTTAAAAGTAATGAGGATTTTTATCATAATTTGAATGTTGCAATTGCATATAGAAGGTTAAATTGTCGTAATAAATGAAGATAAATTTAAAATTGTGTAAACCGTCGACAACAATTTTGACATACACTAGTACTATGTTTATATGTTGTGCCAATAGTATTAAAAAAGTATTTTAGTCGTATTGATGAAGCTAAATTTGCTAAAGTATTAGTTTAATACAACTCCCACGTGATATTTTGTAACTATAATTTAAGGAAAATAATAAAGAAATGTGTGTCTTTAAAAAAATTATACTGTCAGATTTGTTTTTAAATTGTACGTATTTATTTACTTTCATTCTAACAGATAAAAACGAATAAAGACAATGTCGGCATCATCAAAAGTAGAAGCTAGAATAGGATTGGGTGGATTTTGATTTAATTATTTGAAAGTAAATAGCACTCCATTTTGATAGCATAAAATTCTCAAAGAAAGATCAAATAGCCAAACATACAATCGTAACAACTCGGCCATCTCTGGCAAGCTTCGAGATAGACTTCGTAAATGGTAGTTAGGATATACGAAAGTGCGATGCGGCCGCCGGCGATTAACCGTTTTCAATCCGCGTAAAGAAGGCCCATTGTAACAACAAGGACATGGATTGTGTTAAATTAAATGTGCTTTCTTAAGAGAAAATATTTATTGTAACATCAAAGAATGTTCGTTTTTTGAATACTTAGATGTTTTCTTATACCTGAAGCACTCTGTTTCCTCTAGAAAAATCGTGAACACACAGAAAAAGTACTTGACAGTAATTGAAATGATCATATGGTTCATGGCATGCATGAATCATTACATCGGATTAAATGCATGCATGGACTAAATCTCAGCATTTTCTCAACAGTCGTACGGTTACCCTATGAAATGTAAGTTTTAAGTCATACTTTGCTTGTGTTATTATTCACACATAATTCAGCTTTCCTTGCCATTAAAGCAACATAGCTATTCTGTAAAATCGTTGATTGCATTGTGCAGAGTTTTGTGGGTTGTGGTAGGGTGGGTGTGAGCTTGGCATCAAGTAAGCTTTATCAGCTGATAGCCACGCATGCCTTTACTTCAGTATTATTGGGTTTGGGCTGCAAAATCAATGTTTTTTGTTGTAAACTGTTCTGTGGGGTAGGGGTGGGCGGTGACTGGCCACGCAGTTAGCTCAATTGGTAGAGTACCAGTACAACGTTCATGGGATTGGGGCCAAAACGTTGAGTTAGCTAAGTTGGCAGAACTTGTCTTCAAATAGTATTTGTTCACGGCAGATCATGCTTCACTTTTCCTCATAGGCTGTAGATAAACCCACTCATTAATATTTCCTTACACATTATATGTCTTAATCAATAATTATAAGTCTTTATATCTTTGAGTAAAATGTCATTTTTAATTAAACACAACAACACCAAAACAATAACTGATAAGATACTCAATTGAAAATTATTCATTTTTGTAAATAAAAGCCTAAAACAAAATATTTAGCCAGGTTACTAAGCTTTCAGCAATGTATACCGGACCTTTTTTCAATAATACTTAATGTATTTTGAATAATTAGCCTTTAGATCACTTTTCACGCTATGACTCTTTTTAATGTCCAACTCAATAAAATGCAAACAAGTATAATTACAGTAACTTTCAGTTTTGATCAACATGTCCCTTAAATTTATTTTCAATATTAGTCAAGCAATAACAGTCGAGCCATCTGTATGCAATTCAATGTAAAATTAATGATAATTTAGGTTTTGCTCCCATTTTTACCTCCATTTCTGTGCAAAGACCTTTTAAGTGCATTGAGTATTTTGGGAGACTTCACATCTTTCTGGTGTTTAATCCCCATATATGGTTTTAATATGCCATACAAATTTAAGTCTTCATTATAAAAAAATACTGTATGTCTCAGTCCTACCATAAACACACAATAAGAGGACTAAAGCATTACCATGTGTCAGCATTATAGATCTTTCTATGCATTTTATTTGTCTAAATGTATTACCAGTATCTTTACCAATATCGTTGTGCCTCTTTGAGTACTTGGCTTGACGGTTTGGTTTTTATTACATTGTTTTGAATGTTTTATTTGCACACAACAATGATGATGATGATATTACTTTGCTATGCCAAAACATCAACACATGTTCTTCAAACAAAAACAAGGACATTCAGAATAACTTTTATTACATCCTTTTTAAAAAATAAACCCAAAAAAACAATGAAATAACCATGCATCTGTAAAATCACAAGTCATGTTATGTGTTCGTTAAATTTAACTTAATAAAGGAATTCAATCAATTTTTATAAACATTCCAACAGATTGAAAATCAAATCAACACATATGGAAAAACTGTTTGCAAGTCAGCTAGTATCTTATTTTATGCCTAATCAGATTGATATGCAAGCTGGTAGCTTACAAAATCACTGTCTGTTGCCTAAGTAGAAACAAGTACGAACATCCTTTTCCTGAGGTCATGAGAAAGTATCCTGGAGGGGCTTGAACAAACAACATTGGATTTGAGGCTAATCCTCTAGACCACTTTCACCTTTTCACATTTTAAAGAGCCCAGTTTACAACATGGCATTTGCAAGGATGTGCCCTATTTAAGGATTTTCTTAAGTCTGAAAATTGAACTGAACAGAATAGTTCTCCTTTATTTGGTTTGCCAATGCCATCTGTTTCTGTTTTTGTAGCTATCTTCCCTCCTTCATATCTTCATATAGGAAAACCTCTTTAAGCGTAGATAGATCCTTTACCACACAGTTTAATATATATATATATATGCACTTTCCATTGTTAAAAAAAAGTTCCACAGTGATAAAATATGTGTCCGGATGTATCTAATAATCACGGGCCAACAGATGACTTTTATCTGCAACTTAACATCAGTATGTAAGTCATCAAATATTTGAGATGACAAGATGTTCCACTGAACGCTTTGTTTCCATCTTGCACTCATTTTCCCATGGTAGGCGTTGCAGTTGTGTTAGATGATTTCCATGCATTGCCGGTCAATTCTCAGTACAATGGCATTTTTTATTACATTCGGATTTCAGTGCCTGAAATAGAAATCATAAAATACGATATATTTTCAGATCAATTATTTTAAAAGCCTGTTCAACAACATAAAAGTATTCACAAAAAACTAAGTGTCACACCAATTTAAAGCTGCATCCTCACAGATTTACTGTTCTGACACCTTTTTATTTTTGTCTTTTAACGAGCCAATTGGCAATTATTGTGCACATGTATAGAAACCAGTGATATTAGACTGCTGACATAATATCAGATCACAGTCTTTCATATGCAAGTTTGAAAATTTGGTATAAATTCTTTCTATTTAGTCATACAGTGAACTCGACAGTTCCGGGTCATCGACAGTTCCGGGTCATATCGAGAACAAAATGTTTATAATTCAAAAACAATACAGGATTTTTATCATTTGAATATATAGTTATATTTCCCAATCAGTTCGTTATTTGCACTTTAATTTCGGATGTTGTCATTTGAAACCGGAAGTCGTCATCACGAAACGCGTGACTGGAGCGTTCCAAAAATAAACCGTATGCGCGATATATTTGTTAACAAGGGGCAACAAAAAACGATGTTTGTACTGGTAATTTAAGGAATCCAGGTATAATTTACATGTTATTATTTAGTTAATTTCCTTTTAAATAAGAGTCATAAATTTAATTAGCATCGTCAAACTTGTTTTGACAAATGCAGCAAATACCTTGACCTAGCTAGCCTGTGACAGTTTCGGGTCAGCATCAGGAACTTTCTCAAAATTGTAAACGCATTGCAAAATAGGTTTTGACAGCTGTTTACTATTGATTTATTGTTTGTGATGATACACCACTGTTAAAAATTGCTAATTTATACAATTTCAATCGTTGTGCATACTAATTCGTGCCATAATGAGTTTAACTGTATGGAATGCAGTAGTTATTTTAAATGCATAATCTCATACAAGACTAACAAGTGCAAATAGTATCTAGTTTCCTTTTTTCGTTGTTTAAACATTTTTAAAAAAATGCATCATTTTGGTAGAATCATGGGTCCCAAGAGGAAGTTGACTTTTGCACATAGACTCAGTCCAGAAGTAAAGCAGACAAAGGTCATCTCCCAGAAATGCAAAAGGGGAAAGAGAATGTCTCCGGGGAAGTCTGAACGCGTACGTGTAAGCATTGTTTGATGTGTGTAAAAATACCATGTCACTTAGGAAAGCTTCTAGAGAATATGACCTGTCGTACAGTTTTCTTCAGAGAAGATGTTGAGGGGAAGTGGACATAGACAGCATCAATGGACCGTCTTCAGTGTTCACGCAGGCAGACACTGATGAATCATTTCAACAAAGAAACACAAGTGTTTCATAGCATCACAGTCTAGTTTAAGTATTTGTTCATCAATTTATGTAGTTTTATTTTTCTATTGTTTCCTTTCCAACAGACACGCTTCGTTTATTTCTTTACTGACCCGGAACTGTCGAGTTCACTGTATAAGGTCACACATAATAGAACAGACTTCAGTTGTTTGGAAAACAATTTTTCGCTATTGCTGAAACTAAAGCCATATATTTGTGTACATTTAATTTAATTACTCCTTTGATATCAATTGAGAGCTTTGAGGAATGACCAAGAAGAACTGTCAATCTGTGAGAGAGCAGCTTTTTGCTCTGAACTAAATTTAAGAATTTATGTAAAATGAAATTGTTATCATGTTGAAATTTCACTACAATGTTGATATGTTAATACTGTCATTCCTTGTTGATTAATTGTACAAACATGCAGGTACATTTGGGCTTAAACCAATAGGGTACTTGATTGTAAAATTATTGTCCGAATTTCAAAAATAGCATAACCATTACCTCATCTGCCAATTTGTATTAGAACAAGCCAGGAATTCAGAGTCGGCCACACCACTTGTACCATACTGCTCTCTGAAAATGACAATAAGATTAAAATTCAAATGGCGGCAATTCACGGGCACAGCAAAAGTGTCAGCATTTTTCAATGTTACTGCATCACCACCACTGGTGAATATCATAGAATATAAACTTGAAAGAAATGTGTGCTGGTTTATGTGTTCAAACTTATTTTGCTAGACCACTAGAATGAAGATCTAATTTATTTAGAGGGCTATATATATTAGTGAACAGGCATTCAATTGTGTCATAACATTAAGCTGTTTGATACCAACACTCATGGACATATAAACCATACATCCTTGGTTAAAAGAATGTAAATTGTTTGATACCAACACTCACGGACATATAAACCATACATCCTTGGTTAAAAGAATGTAAATTTTAATTTAAAAAAAAATGAGATGTAAATACACTGAGATAAGAACGTCTAACCATTTATCAATCTAAGTTAAGTCAGATTCAGGCTTACTTGTTATTTCAAAAAAATCAAATAAAGTAGTTGTGTTCTTAATTTTTGCCACTGATCACTGGAGCTTAAAAATTATTATTTACTATCTTAGAATCTGTCAAATGGAAGAAGACTTAACCCCACCCACTAAAAATTAATGACATGTCCATTTAGTTTCTCATTAGGGCTCTTTTAAAAACATTTTTATATTTTAATAAGATATATTAAGTATAAAAAAACACTTACACACAAATAACTCGTAAAAGTTCGTTCCACATTCTGTCTTTGGTCTAACATATCTCTTGGTTGTTTGAACATCTTCTTGGTCGGCCATGATGGACTATTTTCTTACGACCCGTATTATTTCCGAGGCCATATCTTGATAATAGCGGAGAAGTTCCGATTGCCAAACATAAGTAAAACATCTTCAACAGTGTAGTCTGCTGAAAAATATTTCCAAAATATTGCCAAAAGATAAAGAAAAAATAAAGTTGTATTTATAACAATTTCCTTCCCTTATTTTTTTATTTGACAATTTTTGACTGTAGAACCCTGCCAAAATCAAAATTACTCCTGGGGCTAACCAATTATCGCGTTTGATATTAACATGACATGAAATATCCATAGTTTACTCCAACTCGAGAATTGGAGCAAATTTTCCCGCCACAGTAGATTTACCCCCGTTGATATTTGCGTTTATATGAACACATTTGCCCCCGAGGGTAAGTTTCGTTGTATAAACGCATCATAAGTTATCAAGTTGTTAAAGTCTAGAGCTGATCAGTATCAGCACAGTTATTGGTCTTGGCTTACCAAACAATATATTAATATTTACCCCATGCGGAATATGTAAGGTAATGCTCATTTAAATTTATAACCGTTACAACCCTGGAAACTACAATTATGTTAGCAATGGTGATTACCATTCATACTGCCTACAATTGATCTGTTTTCATCGAGGGTCAAAACCTCATGCGTGAAAGGGTCATTCATTGACGGTCGTGGTTAGTTTTCAACATTAAAAAATGATCAGTACATAAGGGTCTATCTTCAACGGGGTCAAAATTTAATGTTACATCGGCTAAGAGAAGACGTTGACGTCATTTCTATTCAGGAACTGTAAGCTAGCCACTTGATAGCGTGTAGGATACTTTGTCCAACGTTTTGTCGCCTGACTCTTAATGCTGGCTGGCTTGTCAAGGACGTCGCAAAACGGTAAATTTACTTATACCGATACCATATGCTGTACTAGGGGCCGTTTGAAAATTACGGCGTCGCATAGACTGGTATCCTTGTTCTCTTTTCTCCAAAAGTTACGCAGGATACCAGTCTAGCGACGCAGTTGCGTGAACGTTATTAAACGGTCCGTTCATGCGTTTGTTACACATGGTCTGTCTGATCTGGGACGATCTTCGACAACTTTAGTTTGTTGAACGCTTACTTGAAGGCGATATATTTGTTGTCTGTGGCTTCCAAACGTTCTACTGACGTCAGTTAAGCTTTCACCCGAGCAAGCCTCAGCAATGTTTGAATAAGATGATGTTCAGTTAGTCTTGGCACTTCAATCTAACGCAGATTTGAAATCTGATATGATTTTAACTTTATAAAGGGCACATAGAAAGTGACCAAAACAAGTTTTGGTTGACATGTAGCTTCCCCACGGGTTGCACGTGCAAAAATATATTGGGATGTCATAAACGCTATACAGTCGAAATTTCACTACTTCAAATGGATATTTGATACGCTTGAGAGACAAGAAATGCTGCATAAAAGTAGTACTGTTACACCAAATTGCGGTCTGATTACTGTTGTTAAATCAGCGATATTTAAAAATAAAAGTTGAACATTTTCTTTTATTACCGAGTATTTAACATTCATTTAATCAAAACCATAGAAAGGTGTTTATGTTTCTGCAGTGTATATACATGTACACACACGTTAGGTGGAGTTTTGATTTAATCCATGATAATACAATTTTGAAAGTTTTTTGATAAATGTAATAGTAAAAGGTTAAGATACAAAACTAGTTGAACAATACAGACAGTGAACAGACAAAATATCTTATTGTAAAATTCGTTCCTCTGCGAATTTTTAAAGTATAAAGACATGCCGTTTTTTTCATCTTCATTTCAATGGTAAAAAAAACATTTGGGAAATTCACATTTAAAATATTTTTTTACAGTGAAATCAAAATTCTTTCACGCATTAACGTTAACCGTCATATCTTTCAGCGATGTCAGGTTAAACATATTTAAAAAGTATATATTTTTGAGTGAGAAATTAAACCTTTTTAATCCAAAATCTTGGTATTACACTATATAAAACACCTAATTTTATCTTTAAAACCAGGAAAAATATACATCTGTCTATAGAATAATTTGTAGAATAATTCTATATAAAATGAAGGTAAAATCATAGTTCTATTTATTCAACATTCAAAAAAAAAAAAAAAGCCAAAACAAATTCCGATTGAAAAAGTATTGAACAGAACAACAATATTTTCACTAATTCTTTATACAATTTATTAATAAATAAAACTGCCAAATTTGCTGAACATTTATTATATATACATGGATTTAAGCATCAATAGTTTTTCAATTGTATCATGAAAACACGTTTATAATAAATCAATACTGTATGCTTATGTCGTTAATTAAACTGATTGCTTAAACAGTATTGAATATACAGAAGTTTCTTTTATAGAAACAAACGAAATTCACGACTGATAACGAAGAGCTGTCAATTTGCATTAAAGACCTGTAGTGAGTGACAACTCCTCACACAAACAACTATGACACATGGGTTAGGACAAAAAGACACGGAGCAGGGATTGGTCAGTCCGTCCTTCCGTCCCAGTATTTCCCTCATCTTGCCACCCCTCTCCGTCAGCAGCATCACGTTCTGATTGCTCTGCCCACACACGAGCAGCTGACCTGGACCTACCTCCACCAGGGACGTGGGATATTTGAGCAGCTTGTCCCGGTACTCATGCAGGACCTTCCCGTCCAGGGACAGCTGGAGGACGGTGTAGGTAGTGTAGTCAGACACGTACAGGGTCGGTGGTATTGAAGCTGACACAGTCAGGTTATATGGTGTTTTGAAAAGTTTTCTGCCATCATCTGTTTGAAATGTACTTATAATATGACCATCCAATGTCATCACTTCGATACGCGGGTTTGATGTGTACGAAATGTATAATCTATTGTTGTAAGACGCAATACCATTACACCCGTATGATACTTTTATTTCCTTTCCACGCGTCAACTGTCCTCGCTTTGTAGACACCAGCTGAATCATGGAGTTAATCGGGAGAGTGACAGCGGCCTGGTCATCATGGAGCACACACACTTCCCAAGGCTTGACAGGCAGCTTGAGGAGGGAGGTGACGCTGCGGGCGGGGACGTTTACAAGTTTGACATTCTTGTTATTCCCGTCAGCCAGGAGTAAGATACCAGATGAGAGTAGGGCGGAGCCCGTGATACAGCAGATTTCAAGGTCCTGAGTTGTTTTAACGTTGATATCCGTCCCCTTCTTCCACGTCACAGTAGAGAGGTCAAGAACTGGAACTGAAACACAATACAGGACTACATGTATATCATGTTTCCCTTTAATCTTATATATATATAATTAAGCCAACGGTATAATTTAAACTTGTATTTAGCAATCTCTAACTTCAATACTCAGTATACTTCAGGTTAACAAGACAGACACCCGGAAATAAACATAATATTTTAATATAGGTTATGTAAGGAGGTTTTAGTTAGACAAATGTTTACTTCAACAATTGACTTTTGCAGATTTTGATCAATAAAACATTAAAACACTTATAGATTAAATTCTGATCAGGATCTAAGACGTCATCGGCAGTAATTTCTATTTAAAACCGCAATGATCTTTTATAAAGAAATATTATCGACTTTCGTGTCAATGTACCTAGCACATCAAAAGGCATTATGTCACATATATTTGATCATTTTTAAACAATATTCACTGCAAGGAATTATCTTAAAATCGTAGTGAAAATACGGTTTATCAGGAAAGATCTCAAATGTAAATTTAACTTATCATAGTGTAAAGTTTGGCTATTTTGTTACATATATGTGTGAATTAAACGTAAGCCACTTTTAAAAATAAAAATATATATATAAATTGTTTCGTTTTGTGACATTTATAAAGATGCACTCTTTGTCCCAAATACGATTTACCACAATTAATACCAATGTTTAATATATAAGAAGGATGAGCAAATGTCGAAAACAATTATTTATATGAAGGATACAGATTTTTTTTGAGAGAAAGGTGCAAAAAACACGATATTTCTACCTTATCACAGATAGTAGATAACAGTAAATATTTTAGCATCCACCAGTCATTTATCATTTATGCGTTTTCAGCTATCAAATAGACGGTTACAATCTTGTTATCAGTAACTTACATTTCCAAAAATGCATTATTTAGTAAGAAGTTAAAGGTTTATCATCCAAAATCTGATGTTTGTTATACATGTGAATGTTTTAATTTTGAATAAGAGTGTCACTTTAAGATTTTTTGAGATTACTACTACTTTAATCAAACTTGCCCAAGGAAAAGCGAAGTGTGTGTCGATCGGTCGGTGAAGAAAATAGTTGATATTTCTAGGTCAGACGATAAAAGGTCGTTTTATTAGTAATAGAAGACCCACGCCTTGATAGTAGAATCTCCGGACGTACCCACGGGCGACAGTAACGATGACAAGACGCAGTATTTTTGCCACACCCTGCACAAAAACAATGGTCAATAACAAAAATGATTGGTACATGATCATTACTCTCAAAAACCTAAATATCAACCAAAAATTGCACGAAAAAACCCAAATAATGACTATCATTACAGACAGACAAACAAGAGTTGATATGAATTATATAATAATATATTTGGATCTTTTTCGACGTGGAATATTTGTGTGATAATAAGGTTTTATTATCATAATCATGTTCCAAGTATTTTTGGTCTTGATTTTTAGGGGGGAGGGGCGTGGCAAACATGATTGGTCCTGTCAACGTGCCGCCTGTAAGTGTACGGAGCTATCTTAAAATATGATCATTTAAAATAAAAGAATCTTGTCAAAACCGTTAAAGATATTGTGGTGAATAAATATTTGTTTTAGTGCAAGAACGTAAATATAAAGTGTCAATCACGCAACAATGAATCGCTAAAACTCGTTAGTAACGATTTTGAAATGGGTGGTTTTAAAGCTGCACTCTCACAGATTAAACGTTTTGGAAAAAATAATATTTTTATGTTTTTGTCTTGGAACGAGCCAATTTTGAGAAAGTGCATGGGGACAAGTAATATAAGATTGCTGACAAAGTATCAGATCACAGGTTTTCATTTTATGATCATAAATCATTAATTTATAAACGTAAATATAAAAACTGCGCTGCGATCTTTTGTCAGCAGTCTTATATCACTGATTTTCATATATTTACGCAATAATTGGATCTTTCAAGACAAAAAAAATAATATCAAGTTGTCAAAATGGTTAATCTGTGAGAGTGCAGCTTAAAAGCTATTTAAGTTTTTGTCTCAGAATCTAGTTAATTTTGGTGGCAATGCCTTTAAATCAGTCATATTGGATAACTCACAATGGAAGAGATCTCAATAATATAGCACACCGCCAAAATAATAATTATTTTTCATAAAACGTAAGTAACTCTTTAGCTATAAATCATTAATTTCCAAACGTTAATATGAAAAACTGCTAACTTAGTTTTGTTTTACTGGTTTCCATATATTTACGCAAAAAATGGCTCAATTTAAGAAAAAAATAGTCAAAAGGGTCAACCTGTGAGAGCGCAGCTTTTAAAGACAATATTTGAGCAAAAATGAACATTTGTTGTAAGGTTCCAGCTTTCACTTTCTTAGTTTTTACCCTCCTAATGATAAAAATGCACCATTTCGGAATAGAAATTGTCCAGATTTTCGTCGGGGAATACCCGAACCCCACTGCCAACGCTTTAAACCGAATCCTTTTCGGTTTGGAGGAAGGATCGCAAGTCAAAAGGTTACGCCACTAAGTAACGCCCCCTCTATCGTTAAATCTTGTAACCGCCCCTGAATACTGTTTGTTAACATATTTACCGGCAACAACCGACTTGCAGACTTGTTGTTTGTGTTTCATAATTTTAGATACAGCTAAGACGAATATAAATTAATTGCTATTTGCGTTTCATTTTTTTTAAATAAGGGCGGGATAAGGGTAGACATTTGTTCATTAATATTTTAAGGTGTCTATATCACCGTTGAATATGTGTGCATGGTCTTTTTTATTGCATAGGAGCATGTATACATGTGTTAAGACGAACCATGAATACGGTCGTAACAATTCTCCTTTTTACGTGTCAATGTTATAAATCGACACCTTAGCTACACCTTAGGTATGAATAAACGTTGTTCCCGGACAGTTCCATTCTTTTTCATCAGAGGTTTGATCATAATAAATCTACGCATAGCATCACACCCCTGGTGAACGATCAAAATCTTGCAATTTAATTTAAAGTCGCCTTAGTGGGACAACTTTGACCATGAACACCGTAGACGACGCTAAGGCTATGCTATCTGGAGATTATCTAGGCTTTAAAAATTATGTATCGACAGCGTCATATTTAGGATAAAATGGTGTACATAATTATTATCCTTACGAAACTCTCCCGCAACGTCCAGTGTTCCCAGGCCCATGTTCGATCCCAGAAGACGTTCCGTGTCCTCGTCCTGAATAAACCGATACTTTCGGGCCTTTATCAGACCACTTATTTGCTCTTTCTTATCCAGAGTATTCCGTATGTCCTTCTCGGCTCGCCTCGCCGCCACGTACCTCTGGTTCACCGAGATGTCACCAGACGATAATTCCGCCCTCATGGCCTCAAGACCCGATTTCGCCGACTCACAGTCACTCTTTAAGGCATTCAACACGTTTTCATCATCGATCTCCACTTTCCGGATGTTGTCGAGCAACTCCTTCTCGTGGCGGTCCAGGTAGGTGTTGATTTCTGCTCGGAATTTCCTCAATCTGGCGATCTCATGCTTAGACTGGTTTTCGACCTCGTCCAAAAGCTCATCGACATTACTTATAGACCCAGATAGAAGATCTTCAGTTCGTTTAATCGATGGTCCCAGCTCTCTGAATTCATTTCCAATGACAAAATCTTGAGCCACATCAGCGATGTAATCGACTTCACAGCTGCGATGATTAAGTACGACACAGTCACCACAGCCAAGGTCGCAATGGGTCGGGCAGTAAAACTTGATCATCTCCTTAGGATGGGTTTTACAGTATTCAGTTTCGCCGATGTCTGACTTCTTGGAGGATGGGTAGAAGGACGGCATCTTGTCTTTGGACAACATAATGTGGTTCCTGGACACCTTAAATCTCTTATGGGCCTCGATACAGGGATCACACATGTACTCTTCGCAGGTCTGACAGAAGCCTCGGGCTACAGCGCGGAACCCGCCTTCGTCACATGGCTGACAGTAAACAGTTGTGTCTACGGAGCACTTGCCAAGGCCAGGGTCACGTATCTTTCCAGAGACCTCCATCTGTGAAAAAGGACTAACAAAATAACTTAATAATTGATTGTTTTTTTCTTGCGGTATTGATACAGATAAACATGTACAATCTTAACGTCGTTATCAAGCATGGAACGCAAGTCGCTAAAAGGCCATAATTAAAACATGAAATAAAATAACGGCTCTTTCATTGAAAAACCGTACAATGTTTGAATATTTTGAACTTTTAAAAACAAAGTAGCGTTCGAAGTTCTCATGTTTCATTTAGATAACAATTCATGTGTTAGAATTGTTTGCTATCATTAAAGCAAAGTTTGCATGTCGGTAGTTCTACAATTAATATATAATAAAATGAAAACATAAATGTTTACCTCGGTTTTAGTTGATCGTCAAATCTTGTAGACAAGTAGGTAACGGGTACAGAGTCGTTAAGAACACCAATGTTATCAGATACCATTGATATCCTATCATAAGATATTACTCTCATTACGATAACATGAACTATTTTTGAAGTTTTAAGAACATTTGTTTAAACTGCTCATCCAGACATCTACATCGAAACAAATGCTTTCTGAACATTATATATTAACTACTTTTGCAAGACATTTAATGACAGTTGTTAACACTGTTCAACTTTAACAGACTGGTGGAACACGTCCAGTCGCCGAATCTGTCTGTATTGCCTTACCTTTACATAGTTTTTAAGGTCTGGTGCTCTTAAACCGCAATAATTAATAGTTAATGATAAATCATTTGACCCCTTCAGTGGGGCCTTACACTGTGACGTTCTTCAACGGGGCCGTACACTGTGACGTTCTTCAACGGTGCCGTACACTGTGACGTTCTTCAACGGAGCCGTACACTGTGACGTTTTTCAACGGGGCCGTACACTGTGACATTCTTCAACGGGACCGTGCACTGTGACGTTATTCAACGGGCAGTACACTGTGACGTTATTCAACGGGGCCGTACACTGTGACATTCTACAACGTGGCCGTACACTGTGACTTTCTTCAACGGGGCCGTACACTGTGACGTTTTTCAACGGGGCCGTACACTGTGACGTAATTCAACAGGGAAGTACACTGTGACGTTCTTCAACGGGGCCGAACACTGTGACGTTCTTCAACGGGCCATACACTGTGACGTTTTTCAACGGGGCCGTACACTGTGACGTTCTTCAACGGGGCGGTACACTGTGACGTTATTCAACAGGGAAGTACACTGCGACGTTATTCAACGGGGCGGTACACTGTGACGTTTCTCAACGGACCGTACACTGTGACGTTCTTCAACGGGGCCGTACACTGTGACGTTCTTCAACAAGGCCAAACAATGTGACGTTCTTCAACGGGGTCATACACTGTGACGTTCTTCAACGGGCCGGACACTGTGACGTTCTTCAACGGGGCCGTACACTGTGTCGTTTTTCAGCGGGGCCTTACACTGTGACGTTCTTCAACGGGGCCGTTCACTGTGACGTTCTTCAACAGGGCTGTATACTGTGACGTTCTTCAACGGGGCCGTACACTGTGACGTTCTTCAACGGGGCCGTACACTGTGACGTTCTTCAGCGGGGCCTTACACTGTGACGTTCTTCAACGGGGCCGTTCACTATGACGTTATTCAAAAGGGCCGTACACTGTGACGTTTTTCAACGGGGCCGTACACGCTTACGTTCTTCAACGGGGCCGTACACTGTTAGGTTCTTCAACGTGGCCGCACAATCTGACGTTCTTCAAAGGGGCCGTAAACGCTTACGTTCTTCAACGAGGCCGAACATTCTGACGTTCTTCAAACTGGCCGTACACTCTGACGTTCTGCACACTCTGACGTTTTTCAACGGCGTCTTACACTGTGACGTTTTTCAACGGGGCCGTACACGCTGATGTTCTTCAAAGGGGCCGTTCACTGTGCCGTTCTTCAACGGGGCCGTACACTGTGACGTTCTTCAACGGGCCGTACACTGTGACGTTCTTCAACGGGGCCGTACACTGTGACGTTCTTCAACGGGGCCGTACACTGTGACGTTCTTCAACGGGCCGTACACTGTGACGTTCTTCAACGGGGCCGTACACTGTGACGTTCTTCAACGGAGCCGTACACTGTGACGTTCTTCAACGGGGCCGTACACTGTGACGTTCTTCAACAGGACCGTGCACTCTGGCGTTATTCAACGGGCCGTACACTGTGACATTATTCAACGAGGCCGTACACTGTGACGTTCTTCAACGGGCCGTACACTGTGACGTTCTTCAACGGGGCCGTACACTGTGACGTTCTTCAAGGGGGCCGTACACTGTGACGTTATTCAACAGGGCCGTTCACGGTGACGTTTTTCAACGGTGCCATACACTGTGACGTTCTTCAACGGAGCCGTACACTGTGACGTTCTTCAACGGGGTCGTACACTGTGACGTTCTTCAACGGGCCGGACACTGTGACGTTCTTCAACGGTGCCGTACACTGTGACGTTCTTCAGCGGGGCCTTACACTGTGACGTTCTTCAACGGGGCCGTTCACTGTGACGTTCTTCAACAGGGCTGTACACTGTGACGTTCTTCAACGGGGCCGTACACTGTGACGTTCTTTAACGAGACCGTTCACTATGACGTTCTTCAAAGGGGCCGTACTTTGTGACGTTCTTCAACGGGGCCGTACACGCTTACGTTATACAACGGGGCCGTACACTGTTAGGTTCTTCAACGGGGCCGCACACTCTGACGTTCTTCAAAGGGGTCGTAGACGCTTACGTTCTTGAACGAGGCCGAACATTCTGACGTTCTTCAAACGGGCCGTACAATCTGATGTTCTTCAAACGGGCCGTACACTGTGGCGTTTTTCAACAGCGTCATACACTGTGACATTTTTCAACGGGGCCGTACACGCTGATGTTCTTCAAAGGGGCCGTTTACTGTGACGTTCTTCAACGGGGCCGTACACTGTGACGTTCTTCAACGGGGCCGTACACTGTGACGTTTTTCAACGGGGCAGTAAACTGTGGCGTTTTTCAACTGTTATACGTGGTCAACATAACATATTATTTGTTTGTCCAATAAGAAGACAGAAAGCATACTTTAAATTTGCCAAAACGTTAATTTCAGTAAATCTGCTGTCAGCCGTAATTGATTTGAATCAGGTGATACGGAAATTATTATACGTTGTTAGTATGATAAAAATAAGGAAAAAGACATACATCACCAGAAAAGTAAAACATTCTTTGTATGTACTTACACAATATAAATGGTTATACGACAGCAGTGCGTCACGTAAAGCCATATATTTGTTTAAACATTTCGTTTTGTACTTGGGAATTAAATCATTTGTTTTACAATGTCCATGATAACCAATGACAACCTCCACTTGAAACTCTTCAATTTTAAAGTGTTGTTACGCGCAGGTCTACAGACCTTTTGAGGGTTTCAACGTACACCCAGAAGCACTTTTTCTGTTTATTATTTCATTAGCTAAGTCTATATTGCATTTTCATTAAAAAGTATTTCAATACTTTAGAACACATACATATTAGCTTCTTTGAAATTTTCATCACTTGCAACCCGGGTGAAATAGATGGTTGGGAATTTCAATTATTTTAAACAGAGACGGTAAAACTTGTAAGTGTTTGTGCATTATGTTCCCAAAAGGTTTAAGATAATAATAAATAAAAAATTGCCATAAACATTTCTAGAAATTGTTGATTTTGGTTCAAAACTTTGATGTTCTAATCTTACGCGGTCAAAATATTATGTTAAAATTGTAATACGGTATCATATCTGAGAGAATATTACCTTTTGTTACTCCAATACCATATCACTACCAAAATGTTGAAAAATAAAGGAAATAAAGGATTGTTCTTATCATTAGAGTTATATGTATTGTTTTGATCAATAATTCTGAAATGGGGGTAGGGTAATTAAAGTTAAAAACATGTTACTTGTCCGTAAATTTCTTTTAAATTTTGTTTATAAATCCAGAAAATGCTACACTGATTTGTACAAGCTATTCATACGGTTTGAAATGTTGCACATTAGGGTATTTCTTCCTTTGGTTGTGAAACACAAATTTTGTTAATAAGCAGCAGGGGGCGATCTAATCCTGTTTCAATTGGAATGTATGATATCGAGTTTCATAATGAAGGTTTGTTGTTGTTCCTGACAGATGAACGATTATAAAAGCTTATTTCTGTTTTCACATTGGAATTAATCAAAAGACATTTAGATGCATTAACCCACGTTAGATGTAAAAAATAACACCCATTAAGGCTTAATTAGTTGATTTCCATCAGCCCGCAACCATTTGTATCATTATCGTTATCGGCCCCTCCCGAACGCTGTGTATGAGCACCTACTTTGACCAGCGCCGCCCACGAAAGAGGTTACAATTCATGTTACATTGTCTATGTATCAAGTATACGTAACGATGCACTCGATTATACGCAACGATGTACTCGCGTATACGTAATGATTAACTCGAATATACGTAATGATGGACTCATATATACGTAATAATGCACTCGAGTATACGTAATGATGCACTCGAGTATAAGTAATGATGTACTTGAGTAAACAAAATAATGCACTCGAGTATATGTAATGATGCACTCGAAAATACGTAATGATGTTCTCGAGTACAGGTAATGATGCACTCGAGTGTACGTAATTATGCACTCGAGTATTCTTAATGATGCACTCGAGTATACGTAATGATGCACTCGAAAATACGTAATGATGTACTCGAGTAGAGATAATGATACACCCGAGTAAGCGTGATGATGTACTCGATTTTACGTAATGAGGCACTAGAATATAGGAAACGATGGATTCGAGTATACGTAATGATGCTCTCGATAAGACGCCATGATGCACTCGAGTATACGTAATGATGCTCTCGATAATACGTCATGATGCACTCGAGTATACGTAATGATGCACTCGAAAATACGTAATGATGTACTCGAGTACAGGTAATGATGCATTCGAGTAAACGTAATGATGCACTCGAGTATACATAATGATGCACTTGAGTATACATAATGATGCACTAGAAATACGAAATGATGTACCCGAGTACAGATAATGATGCACCCGAGTTTACGTGATGATGTACTCGATTTTACGTAATGATGCAGTATAATGTACGATATTATGCACTTGAGTATACGTAATGATGCACTCCAATATAGGAAATGATGCATTCGTGTTTCCGTAATGATGCTCTCGATAATACGTAATAATGCACTCAATTATAGGAAATGATGCATTCGAGTTTACGTAATGATGCTCTCGATAATACGTAATGATGCACTCCAATATAGATAATGATGCATTCGTGTTTCCGTAATGATGCTCTCGATAATACGTAATAATGCACTCAAGTATAGGAAATGATGCATTCGAGTTTACGTAATGATGCTCTCGATAATACGTAATGATGCACTCGAATATAGGAAATGATGCATTCGAGTATACGTAATGATGCTCTCGATAATACGTAATGATGCACTCAAGTATAGGAAATGATGCATTCGAGTTTACGTAATGATGCTCTCGATAATACGTAATGATGCACTCGAATATAGGAAATGATGCTTTCGAGTATACGTAATGATGCTCTCGATAATACGTAATGATGCTTTCGATTATACGTAATGAAGCACCCGAGTATACGTAATAATGTACTCGAATATACGTAATGATGCACTTGAGTATATGTAATGATGCACTCGAGTATACGTAATAATGCACATCAAAATACGCAATGATGCACTAGAGTATACGTAATAATGCACTCGAGTATACGTAATGAAGCACTCGAGTATACGAAATGATGCACTCGATTATACATCATAATGCACTCGAGTATACGTAATAATGCACTCGAATATACGTTATGATGCACTTAATTATACGTAATGAAGCACTCGAGTATTAGTAATGATGCACTTGAGTGCGAAAATCCTTGGCCAGTATTCAATACTGATCTTATCCTTATCCTTAGACATGCCTTAGTGATTCCATTCAGCCTGTTGGTCAGCTAGATACACAGACCAATCAAAACACTTTGTTTCTAATCTTGATTTAAGTTTAATTTAAATTGCTTATTGAATACAACTCCTGGCTGTCGGGAATAAACCGCTGTAGAACCTATTGTGACCTATAACGTACGCAACTCGATCCGAGGCAGATAGCATAAGGACAAATACCATTACACATATATACATGTAGGTCATATAAACACGGTTTCAAGTACACAAATTAACTGATTACTTTAACCATACGTGTCACTTGACAAAAAAATAGAAATGCAATGTGTCCAAACGGCGTAATGATGCAGACGTCTAAATAATTATTTCTTAAATTACGGTCATTCTTAATCGAGAGAAAAAACAGGAATGAAAAAAACACGTTTGGCACCCTCATATTACGGAATGCCGTTAGGGCCATTGATTTTGAATGCGTTAATCTGAAACGCGATACTCGATAGAACGATGATGAAAACGCGACATCACGATAACGAAAACGCGATTATACGACAGTACGATCATGATAATGCGATAAACAATTGTGTTTTCACCATCGTACTGTCACGTTTTCATCATCGTGGTTTCGTGATTTCGCGTTTTCAACATCGTAGTATCGTACTGTAACGTTTTCATTATAATCTATCGCGTTTTCATCATCGTACTATCGTGTTTTCATCATCGTATTATCGAGTTTTCATCATCGTACTTTCGCGTTTTCATCATCGTAGTGCCGTGTTTCATCATCGTACTATCGCGTTTTCACTATCGCGTTTTCATCATCGTACTATCGTGTTTTCATCATCGTACTGTCGTGTTTTCATCATTGTACTATCGCATTTTCACCATCGTACTGTCGTGTTTTCATCATCGTGCAGTCGCGTTTTCATCATCGTACTATCGTGTTTTCATCATCGTACTATCGTGTTTTCATCATCGTACTGTCGTGTTTTCTTCATCGTACTATCGCATTTTCATCATCGTACTGTCTTGTTTTCATCATCGTGCAGTCGCGTTTTCATCATCGTACTATCGTGTTTTCATCATCGTGCAGTCGCGTTTAGAAATGAAAAAATAACATTCAGCTTAATTGTTAGTTTTGAAAATGTTATTAGAAATAATGAACTTCAAAAAAATAATTCTATACTCTTTAATTCCCTCTTAATGTATAGTAGTTTTCACCCCCGTTCTATTTACTCATAAGAGTAAAATGTGTTCACAAAAACAAAACAAAAATGTATAAAGCCCGGAATACACATAACTGGTTTTCCCATGCCGGTTCAAATAAAAACTGAATTTCATGCTATTATAAATCATGTATTAGACCAATGACTCTTATTGTTTCCGTAGTAACGTGTGTATATTTTTGGTATAATTAAGTTTGTGCCGGAGGATAAGTTTGGGAAAACTAGAATATCTACAATTCCGGGCTTAAGCTATTGTAACAATAGTATCAACCATGATGTGCTTCGAACATATGTATACGCAAAATGTCATCATTGAAATAATAACCTTTTTTGGTTATCTACATGCACGTTTTTCTTCTTATTTCATTGCGCCGAGTTGATGCTATGCATCAACTCTTTTTCTTGTAGTACCAGTTTTAATTCCCCGAATAAGTCTGTCAATAGGGGAGCAATCGGAACACCTCGGCCAGTATCGAACAGAATTGACTGCCTCGAAGATGGCCGGAGATGGCCGAGCTGATACGACTGGTAGCGAAGTGGCTGGCAACGGAAGGGGCAGCTGTGATGGTGAGCAGCCGGAAACAGGCGAGTGTAGACAAGGCGGTCGGCAACCTCCGAAATAAGGGGCCAACCTGGATCACAGAACAGGACGCATTGAAAAGATGGAAACACGGTGAGATCAAAAAAGAGTATATTAATAGACGCAAAAATCAAAAACTTTTTTTTTCAAAAGTACGCATTCACAGAATTCTGGCCTAAATAATTTTAATTTTAAAAGCGGTATCAATCTTTTTTGGCAAAATGGAGTATTTCCTGTGACTTTATTAAATAGATAATTAACAAAATAGCTCTTATTTGAACATTTTCTTATGTTTTATTATTGTAATTATCATTTCGCACGAAATAATTCATGTCGATGTCTGACCCTATAAAACGTGGTCGAGTCCCTTCAATAGACAGACTTCTGAACGTGCTGTTGGTATGTAGGCTAGTGCAAGGAGTTTCATTCATTGTTAGGCCCCACACATCTCCACGGACCTATAATATAGGACCTTGTTTATAGGTCAGTGATATCGCGTACATTTCATAGTTCCATCATTTTATGTTGGGAGATTTTTCTTTGACAGCACTTGGAATATGCATGAGTGTGTGAAGATTAAAATGGCACTATATTATAAAGTACATGTAGTATGATTGTGTGATTATCTCCTTCTCCATAAGCATTTTATTATAGCTTTCATTTCAGACAGTGGAAGAATTTTGAGGACTGGATCTGCTTGTTTCAAATGCAGCCGTCAATCCCATATTTGGCCCGATTCTTAATGTAAGAATTTGATGAATACAAATATGATTCCCATGAAGTTCACAATATTGACTTTTCTTATACATACATTATTGTTCTGTAGCATATACATGACTTAGCGCTCATAACTGATGATGATGATGATGATGATGATGATGATGATTGTTGCATTCTTAATCTTAATGTATCTAAGGGACACAATTCTTTATATACTACAGCATATTTCTCTATTGTAGTTATTCATACTGAATACTATGTTTCATATATAGCTATGCCTGTAGTATTGTATTTCACTTGATGCTTGGGTATGAATGAATAAACATGTAACTCCATTTGAGATCTTATGAATCTAACCCATTCCACAGGTTGTTGTAAGAACTAAACCAACAACGCAACATGGTGTCAGAAGTTGGTGAACTGATTCTTATGGATTAAATTGAAATTAAATGGAATAATTAAATTGTAATTGTGAAGCTCATTCTAACAAAATGGCAAGCTTTAACAATATGCAAGGACAAACACCCAAAATGGACTGGGACAGCAGGGATTTGTCACAGTCATTCAAGTCGTTTAAGTCACATTCCGACTTTATGTTTAAGGGTCCTCTAAAGGAACAATCACAAGAAGTGAAGTGTAATTACCTAATGCTGTGGGTTGGAGAAAAAGGTCGTTCCATTTTTAGCACTTGGAGACCAACAGACGATCAACAAAAAGATCTTACATACTTCTACAACCAGTTCGAGAACTATAGTAAACCAAAATCAAACCGTATATATTCAAGATACATTTTCAAAATGAAAATACAAAAAGATGGCGAATCGTTTGAACAGTTTGTTACGGACTTGAGATTACTCACCAAAGAATGTGACTATCCAGAGGAAATTTTTGATGACATGATCCGGGATCACATTGTATTTGGTGTTCGATCTGTGAAACTCCGCGAAAAGTTCATAAGCGAAGGGAACGGTTTAACGTTACAGAAATCTTTGGACATTGCTAGAACGTATGAACTTACAAAATCACACATTCAACAAATGGACAACAATAAAAGTGTAAATGCCGTTACACCAAGGACATATCACCACCCAGAGGCAAAGAGGAATCCAAAACAAAGGTC
This sequence comes from Mya arenaria, assembly GCF_026914265.1. Classification (NCBI taxonomy): domain Eukaryota; kingdom Metazoa; phylum Mollusca; class Bivalvia; order Myida; family Myidae; genus Mya; species Mya arenaria. The sequence continues at coordinate 40,825,489 of NC_069129.1, forward strand.
GAGAGGCAATCTGAAGTATGCTAACGCTGGCACGAAGAAGGCTACGTGTTCAAACTGTGGATCAAAACACGAGACCAAGGACATATGCCCAGCAAGAGGAAAAGACTGTAACTACTGTGGGAAAAGAAATCACTTTGTTAGTGTATGCTACAAAAAGCAAAAGGAACAGAACAAACCACGAGTGCATGAGGTAAATGATTTTTCTTCCTCAGATCTAAGTGACAACTGTGATGGTTATTTTGTTAATACTGTTACTCATGACAAACACAAAAATCAAGCTTTTGTCAATATTTCAGTTGGCAACAACGGCACACAATTCAAATTCAAGATTGATTCTGGTGCACAAGTTAATATCATACCATACCACATGTACAAATCACTTGGTAGCAAAATTCAGTTGAAACACACAAACAGCAAATTGACAGCTTACAATGGCACATCACTCAAAGTACACGGTGTAGTTAGTCTTCAATGCTTGTACAATAATAAAATTTCAAGAAACGAATTTTACATTGTAGATACACCCTCATGTCCAATTTTAGGTCTTGACACTTGCCTTGCAATGAATCTACTCAAATTTGTATCAGCAGTAGAACCCGACGTTTCTTACACAAAAGACCAAGTTATTTCAAAATACCATGATGTATTTACTGGTCTGGGAACACTTCCAGGTGAATGTGACATACATATAAAATCAGATGCAATACCTGTAGTACACCCTCCAAGACGTGTACCTATTGCAATTAAGGACAGACTAAAAACAGAATTAGACAGAATGGTTAAAGACAAAGTCATTGTCAAATTGACAGAACCGTCTGTATGGGTCAACAGTATGGTAACTGTTGAAAAACCCAATGGCTCTTTAAGGGTATGCCTAGACCCTAAAGACCTGAATGAGGCAATAGTGAGACCACACTATCCATCTAGATCAATAGATGATATTTTGCCTGACTTGACAGGTGCAACCGTATTTTCCAAATTTGACGCGAGAACCGGTTATTGGTCTGTTAAACTGAACAAGAAATCATCATTTCTGACAGTTTTCAATACTCCATTTGGCAGATATAGGTATCTGAGACTTCCCTATGGTGTAAATTTTGCTCAAGACGTCTTCGTCCAGAAAATGGAGTCTTGTCTTGAAGGTTTGAATGGCGTCAAGGTCATTGTTGACGATATTGTTTGTTATGGCAAAGACAAACAAGAACATGACAGAAACTTGGACAAACTTATGGAAAGATGTCAACAAAAAGGTCTCAAACTCAATGCTGACAAAACCGAGATTGGTAAGTCAGAAATACCTTTCTTTGGACATTTACTGACGTCAGACGGACTGAAAATTGATCCTTCAAAGGTAAGAGCTGTCCAGGAAATGCCGTCTCCTAAGTCAAAGTCTGAGCTAGAGACTATATTAGGAATGGTGAATTATCTGCAACGATTTGCACCCAATATTGCAGAAATGACTAGTCTGTTACGACAGTTGCTGAAGAAAGACAGTATTTTCCGGTGGGACCCGGAACATGAAATTGCCTTGAACAAAATAAAAAGGGTAATAACTCAAAACCCAGGACAGGTACTCTCGTACTTTGATCCAAATATTGAAGTTGTGCTGCAAGTAGACGCATCACAAAATGGACTTGGTTGTGTTTTGCTTCAAAACGACAAACCAGTTTTCTTTGCTTCGAAAGCATTGACGTCTGCAGAAAGAAACTATGCGCAGATTACAAAAGAGCTCTATGCTGTATTGTATGGCATGACCAAGTTTCATCAAATGACATATGGACGACATGTTGTAGTCCAAAGTGATCACAAGCCACTTGTGAGTATAACACGCAAAAGTTTGCATGTTGCTCCGCCAAGATTGCAAAAGATGATTTTGCAATTACAGAAATACGATTATGAAATTGTTCATGTACCTGGAAAGGACATTCCAGTAGCTGATACACTAAGTCGCAACTATTTGCAAGATGAACAGATTGATGTATGCAAAGACATAGATGTTCATGTACATTCTGTCATGGAAAACATTGCTATGAGTGATCAGAAAATGACTCTGATCAAAAGCAAAACTGAGACTGATCAAGAGATGCAGACTCTGAAACACACAATATTAACAGGTTGGCCTGATAAGAGACAGAACTGTCCAAATAGTATTTTACAATATTGGAATTTCAGAGACGAACTAACAGTCATTGACGATTTTTTGTTGAAAGGAAACAATGTCATAATTCCCAAAGATTTGAGACATATGATGCTGGACAAAGTTCATGATTCACACTTAGGCATAAAGAAATGTACTCAGCGTGCAAGAAGTGTAATGTTTTGGCCCAATATGACCAAAGACATAAAGAACAAAGTACTCAATTGTCCCATATGTCTTGAACACAGAAACTCCAATGTCAAGGAACCAATGATTCCTAATCAGATTCCCAGCAGGCCATGGGAAGTTGTGGCTACTGATATTTTTCACTGGAATGACAGTAACTACATTGTTGTAGTTGATCTGTATAGCAGATATTTTGAATGCGGGTTACTCAGAAATATGAGAACTGACACGGTTATTCACAAATTGAAGGGCTATTTTGCTACACATGGAATACCCTCAAAAGTCATTAGTGACAATGCAGGACAATATTGTAGTCAGGAATTTGACAAATTTGCTAGAGAATGGGATTTTGAACATGTTACGTCATCGCCGTTACACTCACAAGGCAACGGTGTTGCTGAAAGATGTATTCAAACAATCAAAAAGATTTTCACAAAATCTCTACAAGATAACAAAGATCCGTATCTTGCAGTTCTCGAATACAGAAATGCACCGCTTTCATGTGGCAAATCACCAGTACAGTTACTAATGAGTAGGGAGACTAGGTCTATTTTGCCAGTAACACGCAAACACCTTGAGCCGAAAGTTCAAAATAGGCAAGAAATCAAAAGCAAAATGTCAAAATCAAAAATCAAATCAAAGACATGGTTTGATAAATCTGCCAAGCCACTCACACAATTGTCACAAGGAGAAACAATTAGAATCAAACAAGGTAAACGCTGGAAACAGGCAATTGTTAGGAAACAAGTGCATGACAGATCATACATTGTTGAAACTAATGATGGTGGTGTCTATAGACGAAACAGAAATCATTTGTTGAAGACAAATGAAAAACCATTTCATATCATAGATACACATCCATGCAATGGCAACGACATTCGTCTAACTGATCAATCACAAAATGACAGTGACAGAAACATACAAAATCAATCAGAGCGAAACTTTTCTCATGATAACACTCAGTCGCAACAACAACAACCATCAGCACCAACTAATGTTGCTGGCAATACTGATCAAAACTCTAACATGTACGTCACTAGATCAGGAAGACAGGTCAAAGTACCTCAAAGGTTGGATCTTTGAACTGATTTATGATGTGTTTTGGGTTATGTTGTATATATATTTGTGATACTTCAATATATTTCAAATGCAAAACTTTTCTTCAATATTCTGTGCTGTGAAGGAAATTCATAATCGCCTATATCCTGTAACCGTGTGAAAGTGATATTTGTGGACAATATTTCTACAATGTTAATTGGATATATCAACAGCTATCTGCGGTATGAAAACAAAACACTTTCAGATGACATTTCTGGGAGGATTCAAGTGTCCTTATCTGAACTGTTAACATTTAGTTAGAAGATATTCTCATTAATTTCCAGATACACTCTGCTGGAACAATTAATCTGTCAAGAAGATTTTCTGCTCAGCTGAAAATAATGATAACGCTAGGGTGTTGACCAAATTACTTTAGATTAAATGTGTTCTTCATAAATTTACTAATTCTTTTTAAAAGAAGAGAGATGTTGCATTCTTAATCTTAATGTATCTAAGGGACACAATTCTTTATATACAACAGCATATTTCTCTATTGTAGTTATTCATACTGAATACTATGTTCCATATATAGCTATGCCTGTAGTATTGTATTTCACTTGATGCTTGGGTATGAATGAATAAACATGTAACTCCATTTGAGATCTTATGAATCTAACCCATTCCACAGGTTGTTGTAAGAACTAAACCAACAACGCAACAATGATGATGATGATGATGACGATGAACGAATAAATGCATGAATGATGATGATTTACTATTTCTAGGCGTCAGAAGATGTCTTGGAAAAGATATTTGACATAAACGTAAATGCCACCTTCTTTCCCATCAAGGAG